>NC_073351.2:2135000-2780000 GCF_027580225.2 Misgurnus anguillicaudatus
ACCCCTCTGCATGTGGGTATGGGAAGCTTTTGAAATTTGGTAGGCCAAATCCAGGCGAAAATCCCCAAAATAGCCTCAGAGTGTAAGAAGTTAAGAAAGATTCCTGGACATAAAATTAGCAAATAATACAGCAGATGCCAACAGTGTCTTTGGGTTTTGAAAGAAGCAAACAAATCTTCTTTAGATCTGATAGTTTTCATGTATTTTTGGTTTTGACTCTGACTCTACCAGCCAGCCAACTGTCTGAGCATAGGCAGCAATACAGATGTTGTCAGCCCAGCTTAAACTCATCCTCTGTAGTCTAGTGGTTAGAGCACTGATTCTCCCATAGAGCCCCAGGCCCCAGGTTCAAGTCTCACAAGGTTTAAGTGGAGTTCTCCACTGACAAGTAGTCACTTGTTTAGCTCTAATAGAGTTTGTGGGCAGCTTATAGCCTGCATGTTCTATTTTGCCTTCCCAAATCCAGTAGGTTGTTCATTTTATTACTGTTCCTATGTCTCATGAAGCAGTCTTCATAGCTGATGTGGGCTTAAGATTTTTGCTGGACATTTGAGATAAAATTTAAGATAGAGTTCTGGACATAAAATTCAGGGCTTTCAAGCAAAATGTATTCCTGTAAGTTTCAATTTAAGAAAGAGTCCTGGACATAAAATTAGCAAATAATACAGCAGATGCCAACAGTATCTTTGGGTTTTGAAAGAAGCAAACAAATCTTCTTTAGATCTGATAGTTTCGTGTATTTTTGGTTTTGAATCCGACTGTACCAGCCAGCCAACTGTCTGAGCATAGGCAGCAATACACAGGACCAGGTTCTGTCAGCCCTGCTCCAACTCATCCTGTGTAGTCTAGTGGTTAGAGCACTGATTCTCACATGTGGGAGACCCAGGTTCAAGTCCCCCAATGTTTAAGTGGAGCTCTCTACTGACAAGTAGTCACTTCTTTAACTCTGATAGAGTTTGTGGCCAGCTTATAGCCTGCATAATCTTTTTGCTTTCCCAAATCCAGTAGTTTGTTCATTTTATTACTGCTCCTATGTCTCCTGAAGCAGTCTTCATAGCTGATGTGGGCTTAAGATTTTTGCTGGACATTTGAGATAAAATTTAAGATAGAGTTCTGGACATAAAATTCAGGGCTTTCAAGCAAAATGTATTCCTGTAAGTTTCAATTTAAGAAAGAGTCCTGGACATAAAATTAGCAAATAATACAGCAGATGCCAACAGTATCTTTGGGTTTTGAAAGAAGCAAACAAATCTTCTTTAGATCTGATAGTTTCATGTATTTTTGGTTTTGAATCTGACTGTACCAGCCAGCCAACTGTCTGAGCATAGGCAGCAATACACAGGACCAGGTTCTGTCAGCCCTGCTCCAACTCATCCTGTGTAGTCTAGTGGTTAGAGCACTGATTCTCACATGTGGGAGACCCAGGTTCAAGTCCCCCAATGTTTAAGTGGAGCTCTCTACTGACAAGTAGTCACTTCTTTAACTCTGATAGAGTTTATGGGCAGCTTATAGCCTGCATATTCTGTTTTGCCTTCCCAAATCCAGTAGTTTGTTCATTTTATTACTGCTCCTATGTCTCCTGAAGCAGTCTTCATAGCTGATGTGGGCTTAAGATTTCTGCTGGACATTTAAGATCAAATTTAAGATAGAGTTCTGGACCTAACATTCGGTGCCTCCAAGCAAAATGTATTCCTGTAAGTTTCAATTTAAGAAAGATTCCTGGACATAAAATTAGCAAATAATACAGCAGATGCCAACAGTGTCTTTGGGTTTTGAAAGAAGCAAACAAATCTTCTTTAGATCTGATAGTGTTCATGTATTTTTGGTTTTGACTCTGACTCTACCAGCCAGCCAACTCTCTGAGCATAGGCAGCAATACAGATTTTGTCAGCCCAGTTTCAACTCATCCTCTGTAGTCTAGTGGTTAGAGCACTGATTCTCCCATAGAGCCCTAGGCCCAAGGTTCAAGTCTCACAAGGTTTAAGTGGAGTTCTCCACTGACAAGTAGTCACTTGTTTAGCTCTGATAGAGTTTGTGGGCAGCTTATAGCCTGCATATTCTATTTTGCCTTCCCAAATCCAGTAGGTTGTTCATTTTATTACTGTTCCTATGTTTCATGAAGCAGTCTTCATAGCTGATGTGGGCTTAAGATTTTTGCTGGACATTTGAGATAAAATTTAAGATAGAGTTCTGGACATAAAATTCAGGGCTTTCAAGCTAAATGTATTCCTGTAAGTTTCAATTTAAGAAAGAGTCCTGGACATAAAATTAGCAAATAATACAACAGATGCCAACAGTATCTTTGGGGTTTGAAAGAAGCAAACAAATCTTCTTTAGATCTGATAGTTTCATGTATTTTTGGTTTTGAATCTGACTGTACCAGCCAGCCAACTGTCTGAGCATAGGCAGCAATACACAGGACCAGGTTCTGTCAGCCCTGCTCCAACTCATCCTCTGTAGTCTAGTGGTTAGAGCACTGATTCTCACATGTGGGAGACCCAGGTTCAAGTCCCCCAATGTTTAAGTGGAGCTCTCTACTGACAAGTAGTCACTTCTTTAACTCTGATAGAGTTTGTGGGCAGCTTATAGCCTGCATATTCTATTTTGCCTTCCCAAATCCAGTAGTTTGTTCATTTTATTACTGCTCCTATGTCTCCTGAAGCAGTCTTCATAGCTGATGTGGGCTTAAGATTTCTGCTGGACATTTAAGATCAAATTTAAGATAGAGTTCTGGACCTAACATTCAGTGCCTCCAAGCAAAATGTATTCCTGTAAGTTTCAATTTAAGAAAGATTCCTGGTCATAAAATTAGCAAATAATACAGCAGATGCCAACAGTGTCTTTGGGTTTTGAAAGAAGCAAACAAATCTTCTTTAGATCTGATAGTGTTCATGTATTTTTGGTTTTGACTCTGACTCTACCAGCCAGCCAACTGTCTGAGCATAGGCAGCAATACAGATTTTGTCAGCCCAGCTTCAACTCATCCTCTGTAGTCTAGTGGTTAGAGCACTGATTCTCCCATAGAGCCCCAGGCCCCAGGTTCAAGTCTCACAAGGTTTAAGTGGAGTTCTCCACTAACAAGTAGTCACTTGTTTAGCTCTAATAGAGTTTGTGGGCAGCTTATAGCCTGCATATTCTGTTTTGCCTTCCCAAATCCAGTAGGTTGTTCATTTTATTACTGTTCCTATGTTTCATGAAGCAGTCTTCATAGCTGATGTGGGCTTAAGATTTTTGCTGGACATTTGAGATAAAATTTAAGATAGAGTTCTGGACATAAAATTCAGGGCTTTCAAGCAAAATGTATTCCTGTAAGTTTCAATTTAAAAAAGAGTCCTGGACATAAAATTAGCAAATAATACAGCAGATGCCAACAGTATCTTTGGGGTTTGAAAGAAGCAAACAAATCTTCTTTAGATCTGATAGTTTCATGTATTTTTGGTTTTGAATCTGACTGTACCAGCCAGCCAACTGTCTGAGCATAGGCAGCAATACACAGGACCAGGTTCTGTCAGCCCTGCTCCAACTCATCCTGTGTAGTCTAGTGGTTAGAGCACTGATTCTCACATGTGGGAGACCCAGGTTCAAGTCCCCCAATGTTTAAGTGGAGCTCTCTACTGACAAGTAGTCACTTCTTTAACTCTGATAGAGTTTATGGGCAGCTTATAGCCTGCATATTCTATTTTGCCTTCCCAAATCCAGTAGTTTGTTCATTTTATTACTGCTCCTATGTCTCCTGAAGCAGTCTTCATAGCTGATGTAGGCTTAAGATTTCTGCTGGACATTTAAGATCAAATTTAAGATAGAGTTCTGGACCTAACATTCAGTGCCTCCAAGCAAAATGTATTCCTGTAAGTTTCAATTTAAGAAAGATTCCTGGACATAAAATTAGCAAATAATACAGGAGATGCCAACAGTGTCTTTGGGTTTTGAAAGAAGCAAACAAATCTTCTTTAGATCTGATAGTTTTCATGTATTTTTGGTTTTGACTCTGACTCTACCAGCCAGCCAACTGTCTGAGCATAGGCAGCAATACAGATTTTGTCAGCCCAGCTTCAACTCATCCTCTGTAGTCTAGTGGTTAGAGCACTGATTCTCCCATAGAGCCCCAGGCCCCAGGTTCAAGTCTCACAAGGTTTAAGTGGAGTTCTCCACTGACAAGTAGTTACTTGTTTAGCTCTGATAGAGTTTGTGGGCAGCTTATAGCCTGCATATTCTATATTGCCTTCCCAAATCCAGTAGGTTGTTCATTTTATTACTGTCCCTCTGTCTCATGAAGCAGTCTTCATAGCTGATGTGGGCTTAAGATTTTTGCTGGACATTTGAGATAAAATTTAAGATAGAGTTCTGGACATAAAATTCAGGGCTTTCAAGCAAAATGTATTCCTGTAAGTTTCAATTTAAAAAAGAGTCCTGGACATAAAATTAGCAAATAATACAGCAGATGCCAACAGTATCTTTGGGGTTTGAAAGAAGCAAACAAATCTTCTTTAGATCTGATAGTTTCATGTATTTTTGGTTTTGAATCTGACTGTACCAGCCAGCCAACTGTCTGAGCATAGGCAGCAATACACAGGACCAGGTTCTGTCAGCCCTGCTCCAACTCATCCTGTGTAGTCTAGTGGTTAGAGCACTGATTCTCACATGTGGGAGACCCAGGTTCAAGTCCCCCAATGTTTAAGTGGAGCTCTCTACTGACAAGTAGTCACTTCTTTAACTCTGATAGAGTTTATGGGCAGCTTATAGCCTGCATATTCTATTTTGCCTTCCCAAATCCAGTAGTTTGTTCATTTTATTACTGCTCCTATGTCTCCTGAAGCAGTCTTCATAGCTGATGTGGGCTTAAGATTTCTGCTGGACATTTAAGATCAAATTTAAGATAGAGTTCTGGACCTAACATTCAGTGCCTCCAAGCAAAATGTATTCCTGTAAGTTTCAATTTAAGAAAGATTCCTGGACATAAAATTAGCAAATAATACAGGAGATGCCAACAGTGTCTTTGGGTTTTGAAAGAAGCAAACAAATCTTCTTTAGATCTGATAGTTTTCATGTATTTTTGGTTTTGACTCTGACTCTACCAGCCAGCCAACTGTCTGAGCATAGGCAGCAATACAGATTTTGTCAGCCCAGCTTCAACTCATCCTCTGTAGTCTAGTGGTTAGAGCACTGATTCTCCCATAGAGCCCCAGGCCCCAGGTTCAAGTCTCACAAGGTTTAAGTGGAGTTCTCCACTGACAAGTAGTTACTTGTTTGGCTCTGATATAGTTTGTGGGCAGCTTATAGCCTGCATATTCTATTTTGCTTTCCCAAATCCAGTAGGTTGTTCATTTTATTACTGTTCCTATGTTTCATGAAGCAGTCTTCATAGCTGATGTGGGCTTAAGATTTTTGCTGGACATTTGAGATAAAATTTAAAATAGAGTTCTGGACATAAAATTCAGGGCTTTCAAGCAAAATGTATTCCTGTAAGTTTCAATTTAAGAAAGAGTCGTGGACATAAAATTAGCAAATAATACAACAGATGCCAACAGTATCTTTGGGGTTTGAAAGAAGCAAACAAATCTTCTTTAGATCTGATAGTTTCATGTATTTTTGGTTTTGAATCTGACTGTACCAGCCAGCCAACTGTCTGAGCATAGGCAGCAATACACAGGACCAGGTTCTGTCAGCCCTGCACCAACTCATCCTCTGTAGTCTAGTGGTTAGAGCACTGATTCTCACATGTGGGAGACCCAGGTTCAAGTCCCCCAATGTTTAAGTGGAGCTCTCTACTGACAAGTAGTCACTTCTTTAACTCTGATAGAGTTTGTGGCCAGCTTATAGCCTGCATAATCTTTTTGCTTTCCCAAATCCAGTAGTTTGTTGATTTTATTACTGCTCCTATGTCTCCTGAAGCAGTCTTCATAGCTGATGTGGGCTTAAGATTTTTGCTGGACATTTGAGATAAAATTTAAGATAGAGTTCTGGACATAAAATTCAGGGCTTTCAAGCAAAATGTATTCCTGTAAGTTTCAATTTAAGAAAGAGTCCTGGACATAAAATTAGCAAATAATACAGCAGATGCCAACAGTATCTTTGGGTTTTGAAAGAAGCAAACAAATCTTCTTTAGATCTGATAGTTTCATGTATTTTTGGTTTTGAATCTGACTGTACCAGCCAGCCAACTGTCTGAGCATAGGCAGCAATACACAGGACCAGGTTCTGTCAGCCCTGCTCCAACTCATCCTGTGTAGTCTAGTGGTTAGAGCACTGATTCTCACATGTGGGAGACCCATGTTCAAGTCCCCCAATGTTTAAGTGGAGCTCTCTACTGACAAGTAGTCACTTCTTTAACTCTGATAGAGTTTATGGGCAGCTTATAGCCTGCATATTCTGTTTTGCCTTCCCAAATCCAGTAGTTTGTTCATTTTATTACTGCTCCTATGTCTCCTGAAGCAGTCTTCATAGCTGATGTGGGCTTAAGATTTCTGCTGGACATTTAAGATCAAATTTAAGATAGAGTTCTGGACCTAACATTCAGTGCCTCCAAGCAAAATGTATTCCTGTAAGTTTCAATTTAAGAAAGATTCCTGGACATAAAATTAGCAAATAATACAGCAGATGCCAACAGTGTCTTTGGGTTTTGAAAGAAGCAAACAAATCTTCTTTAGATCTGATAGTGTTCATGTATTTTTGGTTTTGACTCTGACTCTACCAGCCAGCCAACTCTCTGAGCATAGGCAGCAATACAGATTTTGTCAGCCCAGTTTCAACTCATCCTCTGTAGTCTAGTGGTTAGAGCACTGATTCTCCCATAGAGCCCTAGGCCCAAGGTTCAAGTCTCACAAGGTTTAAGTGGAGTTCTCCACTGACAAGTAGTCACTTGTTTAGCTCTGATAGAGTTTGTGGGCAGCTTATAGCCTGCATATTCTATTTTGCCTTTCCAAATCCAGTAGGTTGTTCATTTTATTACTGTTCCTATGTTTCATGAAGCAGTCTTCATAGCTGATGTGGGCTTAAGATTTTTGCTGGACATTTGAGATAAAATTTAAGATAGAGTTCTGGACATAAAATTCAGGGCTTTCAAGCAAAATGTATTCCTGTAAGTTTCAATTTAAGAAAGAGTCCTGGACATAAAATTAGCAAATAATACAGCAGATGCCAACAGTATCTTTGGGGTTTGAAAGAAGCAAACAAATCTTCTTTAGATCTGATAGTTTCATGTATTTTTGGTTTTGAATCTGACTGTACCAGCCAGCCAACTGTCTGAGCATAGGCAGCAATACACAGGACCAGGTTCTGTCAGCCCTGCTCCAACTCATCCTCTGTAGTCTAGTGGTTAGAGCACTGATCCTCACATGTGGGAGACCCAGGTTCAAGTCCCCCAATGTTTAAGTGGAGCTCTCTACTGACAAGTAGTCACTTCTTTAACTCTGATAGAGTTTGTGGGCAGCTTATAGCCTGCATAATCTTTTTGCCTTCCCAAATCCAGTAGTTTGTTCATTTTATTACTGCTCCTATGTCTCCTGAAGCAGTCTTCATAGCTGATGTGGGCTTAAGATTTCTGCTGGACATTTAAGATCAAATTTAAGATAGAGTTCTGGACCTAACATTCAGTGCCTCCAAGCAAAATGTATTCCTGTAAGTTTCAATTTAAGAAAGATTCCTGGACATAAAATTAGCAAATAATACAGCAGATGCCAACAGTGTCTTTGGGTTTTGAAAGAAGCAAACAAATCTTCTTTAGATCTGATAGTTTTCATGTATTTTTGGTTTTGACTCTGACTCTACCAGCCAGCCAACTGTCTGAGCCTAGGCAGCAATACAGATGTTGTCAGCCCAGCTTAAACTCATCCTCTGTAGTCTAGTGGTTAGAGCACTGATTCTCCCATAGAGCCCCAGGCCCCAGGTTCAAGTCTCACAAGGTTTAAGTGGAGTTCTCCACTGACAAGTAGTCACTTGTTTAGCTCTAATAGAGTTTGTGGGCAGCTTATAGCCTGCATGTTCTATTTTGCCTTCCCAAATCCAGTAGGTTGTTCATTTTATTACTGTTCCTATGTCTCATGAAGCAGTCTTCATAGCTGATGTGGGCTTAAGATTTTTGCTGGACATTTGAGATAAAATTTAAGATAGAGTTCTGGACATAAAATTCAGGGCTTTCAAGCAAAATGTATTCCTGTAAGTTTCAATTTAAGAAAGAGTCCTGGACATAAAATTAGCAAATAATACAGCAGATGCCAACAGTATCTTTGGGTTTTGAAAGAAGCAAACAAATCTTCTTTAGATCTGATAGTTTCGTGTATTTTTGGTTTTGAATCCGACTGTACCAGCCAGCCAACTGTCTGAGCATAGGCAGCAATACACAGGACCAGGTTCTGTCAGCCCTGCTCCAACTCATCCTGTGTAGTCTAGTGGTTAGAGCACTGATTCTCACATGTGGGAGACCCAGGTTCAAGTCCCCCAATGTTTAAGTGGAGCTCTCTACTGACAAGTAGTCACTTCTTTAACTCTGATAGAGTTTATGGGCAGCTTATAGCCTGCATATTCTATTTTGCCTTCCCAAATCCAGTAGTTTGTTCATTTTATTACTGCTCCTATGTCTCCTGAAGCAGTCTTCATAGCTGATGTGGGCTTAAGATTTCTGCTGGACATTTAAGATCAAATTTAAGATAGAGTTCTGGACCTAACATTCAGTGCCTCCAAGCAAAATGTATTCCTGTAAGTTTCAATTTAAGAAAGATTCCTGGACATAAAATTAGCAAATAATACAGCAGATGCCAACAGTGTCTTTGGGTTTTGAAAGAAGCAAACAAATCTTCTTTAGATCTGATAGTTTTCATGTATTTTTGGTTTTGACTCTGACTCTACCAGCCAGCCAACTGTCTGAGCATAGGCAGCAATACAGATGTTGTCAGCCCAGCTTCAACTCATCCTCTGTAGTCTAGTGGTTAGAGCACTGATTCTCCCATAGAGCCCCAGGCCCCAGGTTCAAGTCTCACAAGGTTTAAGTGGAGTTCTCCACTGACAAGTAGTCACTTGTTTAGCTCTGATAGAGTTTGTGGGCAGCTTATAGCCTGCATGTTCTATTTTGCCTTCCCAAATCCAGTAGGTTGTTCATTTTATTACTGTTCCTATGTCTCATGAAGCAGTCTTCATAGCTGATGTGGGCTTAAGATTTTTGCTGGACATTTGAGATAAAATTTAAGATAGAGTTCTGGACATAAAATTCAGGGCTTTCAAGCAAAATGTATTTCTGTAAGTTTCAATTTAAGAAAGAGTCGTGGACATAAAATTAGCAAATAATACAACAGATGCCAACAGTATCTTTGGGGTTTGAAAGAAGCAAACAAATCTTCTTTAGATCTGATAGTTTCATGTATTTTTGGTTTTGAATCTGACTGTACCAGCCAGCCAACTGTCTGAGCATAGGCAGCAATACACAGGACCAGGTTTTGTCAGCCCTGCTCCAACTCATCCTCTGTAGTCTAGTGGTTAGAGCACTGATTCTCACATGTGGGAGACCCAGGTTCAAGTCCCCCAATGTTTAAGTGGAGCTCTCTACTGACAAGTAGTCACTTCTTTAACTCTGATAGAGTTTGTGGCCAGCTTATAGCCTGCATAATCTTTTTGCTTTCCCAAATCCAGTAGTTTGTTCATTTTATTACTGCTCCTATGTCTCCTGAAGCAGTCTTCATAGCTGATGTGGGCTTAAGATTTTTGCTGGACATTTGAGATAAAATTTAAGATAGAGTTCTGGACATAAAATTCAGGGCTTTCAAGCAAAATGTATTCCTGTAAGTTTCAATTTAAGAAAGAGTCCTGGACATAAAATTAGCAAATAATACAGCAGATGCCAACAGTATCTTTGGGTTTTGAAAGAAGCAAACAAATCTTCTTTAGATCTGATAGTTTCATGTATTTTTGGTTTTGAATCTGACTGTACCAGCCAGCCAACTGTCTGAGCATAGGCAGCAATACACAGGACCAGGTTCTGTCAGCCCTGCTCCAACTCATCCTGTGTAGTCTAGTGGTTAGAGCACTGATTCTCACATGTGGGAGACCCAGGTTCAAGTCCCCCAATGTTTAAGTGGAGCTCTCTACTGACAAGTAGTCACTTCTTTAACTCTGATAGAGTTTATGGGCAGCTTATGGCCTGCATATTCTGTTTTGCCTTCCCAAATCCAGTAGTTTGTTCATTTTATTACTGCTCCTATGTCTCCTGAAGCAGTCTTCATAGCTGATGTGGGCTTAAGATTTTTGCTGGACATTTGAGATAAAATTTAAGATAGAGTTCTGGACCTAACATTCAGTGCCTCCAAGCAAAATGTATTCCTGTAAGTTTCAATTTAAGAAAGATTCCTGGACATAAAATTAGCAAATTATACAGCAGATGCCAACAGCGTCTTTGGGTTTTGAAAGAAGCAAACAAATCTTCTTTAGATCTGATAGTGTTCATGTATTTTTGGTTTTGACTCTGACTCTACCAGCCAGCCAACTGTCTGAGCATAGGCAGCAATACAGATTTTGTCAGCCCAGATTCAACTCATCATCTGTAGTCTAGTGGTTAGGGCACTGATTCTCCCATAGAGCCCCAGGCCCCAGGTTCAAGTCTCACAAGGTTTAAGTGTAGTTCTCCACTGACAAGTAGTCACTTGTTTAGCTCTAATAGAGTTTGTGGGCAGCTTATAGCCTGCATATTCTATTTTGCCTTCCCAAATCCAGTAGTTTGTTCATTTTATTACTGCTCCTATGTCTCCTTAAGCAGTCTTCATAGCTGATGTGGGCTTAAGATTTCTGCTGGACATTTAAGATCAAATTTAAGATAGGGTTCTGGACCTAACATTCAGTGCCTCCAAGCAAAATGTATTCCTGTAAGTTTCAATTTAAGAAAGATTCCTGGACATAAAATTAGCAAATAATACAGCAGATGCCAACAGTGTCTTTGGGTTTTGAAAGAAGCAAACAAATCTTCTTTAGATCTGATAGTTTTCATGTATTTTTGGTTTTGACTCTGACTCTACCAGCCAGCCAACTGTCTGAGCATAGGCAGCAATACAGATGTTGTCAGCCCAGCTTCAACTCATTCTCTGTAGTCTAGTGGTTAGAGCACTGATTCTCCCATAGAGCCCCAGGCCCCAGGTTCAAGTCTCACAAGGTTTAAGTGGAGTTCTCCACTGACAAGTAGTCACTTGTTTAGCTCTGATAGAGTTTGTGGGCAGCTTATAGCCTGCCTATTCTATTTTGCCTTCCCAAATCCAGTAGGTTGTTCATTTTATTACTGTTCCTATGTTTCATGAAGCAGTCTTCATAGCTGATGTGGGCTTAAGATTTTTGCTGGACATTTGAGATAAAATTTAAGATAGAGTTCTGGACATAAAATTCAGGGCTTTCAAGCAAAATGTATTCCTGTAAGTTTCAATTTAAGAAAGAGTCCTGGACATAATATTAGCAAATAATACAGCAGATGCCAACAGTATCTTTGGGTTTTGAAAGAAGCAAACAAATCTTCTTTAGATCTGATAGTTTCATGTATTTTTGGTTTTGAATCTGACTGTACCAGCCAGCCAACTGTCTGAGCATAGGCAGCAATACACAGGACCAGGTTCTGTCAGCCCTGCTCCAACTCATTCTCTGTAGTCTAGTGGTTAGAGCACTGATTCTCACATGTGGGAGACCCAGGTTCAAGTCCCCCAATGTTTAAGTGGAGCTCTCTACTGACAAGTAGTCACTTCTTTAACTCTGATAGAGTTTGTGGGTAGCTTATAGCCTGCATAATCTTTTTGCCTTCCCAAATCCAGTAGTTTGTTCATTTTATTACTGCTCCTATGTCTCCTGAAGCAGTCTTCATAGCTGATGTGGGCTTAAGATTTCTGCTGGACATTTAAGATCAAATTTAAGATAGAGTTCTGGACCTAACATTCAGTGCCTCCAAGCAAAATGTATTCCTGTAAGTTTCAATTTAAGAAAGATTCCTGGACATAAAATTAGCAAATAATACAGCAGATGCCACAGTGTCTTTGGGTTTTGAAAGAAGCAAACAAATCTTCTTTAGATCTGATAGTTTTTATGTATTTTTGGTTTTGACTCTGACTGTACCAGCCAGCCAACTGTCTGAGCATAGGCAGCAATACAGATTTTGTCAGCCCAGTTTCAACTCATCCTCTGTAGTCTAGTGGTTAGAGCACTGATTCTCCCATAGAGCCCCAGGCCCCAGGTTCAAGTCTCACAAGGTTTAAGTGTAGTTCTCCACTGACAAGTAGTCACTTGTTTAGCTCTAATAGAGTTTGTGGGCAGCTTATAGCCTGCATATTCTATTTTGCCTTCCCAAATCCAGTAGTTTGTTCATTTTATTACTGCTCCTATGTCTCCTTAAGCAGTCTTCATAGCTGATGTGGGCTTAAGATTTCTGCTGGACATTTAAGATCAAATTTAAGATAGGGTTCTGGACCTAACATTCAGTGCCTCCAAGCAAAATGTATTCCTGTAAGTTTCAATTTAAGAAAGATTCCTGGACATAAAATTAGCAAATAATACAGCAGATGCCAACAGTGTCTTTGGGTTTTGAAAGAAGCAAACAAATCTTCTTTAGATCTGATAGTTTTCATGTATTTTTGGTTTTGACTCTGACTCTACCAGCCAGCCAACTGTCTGAGCATAGGCAGCAATACAGATGTTGTCAGCCCAGCTTCAACTCATTCTCTGTAGTCTAGTGGTTAGAGCACTGATTCTCCCATAGAGCCCCAGGCCCCAGGTTCAAGTCTCACAAGGTTTAAGTGGAGTTCTCCACTGACAAGTAGTCACTTGTTTAGCTCTGATAGAGTTTGTGGGCAGCTTATAGCCTGCCTATTCTATTTTGCCTTCCCAAATCCAGTAGGTTGTTCATTTTATTACTGTTCCTATGTTTCATGAAGCAGTCTTCATAGCTGATGTGGGCTTAAGATTTTTGCTGGACATTTGAGATAAAATTTAAGATAGAGTTCTGGACATAAAATTCAGGGCTTTCAAGCAAAATGTATTCCTGTAAGTTTCAATTTAAGAAAGAGTCCTGGACATAATATTAGCAAATAATACAGCAGATGCCAACAGTATCTTTGGGTTTTGAAAGAAGCAAACAAATCTTCTTTAGATCTGATAGTTTCATGTATTTTTGGTTTTGAATCTGACTGTACCAGCCAGCCAACTGTCTGAGCATAGGCAGCAATACACAGGACCAGGTTCTGTCAGCCCTGCTCCAACTCATTCTCTGTAGTCTAGTGGTTAGAGCACTGATTCTCACATGTGGGAGACCCAGGTTCAAGTCCCCCAATGTTTAAGTGGAGCTCTCTACTGACAAGTAGTCACTTCTTTAACTCTGATAGAGTTTGTGGGTAGCTTATAGCCTGCATAATCTTTTTGCCTTCCCAAATCCAGTAGTTTGTTCATTTTATTACTGCTCCTATGTCTCCTGAAGCAGTCTTCATAGCTGATGTGGGCTTAAGATTTCTGCTGGACATTTAAGATCAAATTTAAGATAGAGTTCTGGACCTAACATTCAGTGCCTCCAAGCAAAATGTATTCCTGTAAGTTTCAATTTAAGAAAGATTCCTGGACATAAAATTAGCAAATAATACAGCAGATGCCACAGTGTCTTTGGGTTTTGAAAGAAGCAAACAAATCTTCTTTAGATCTGATAGTTTTTATGTATTTTTGGTTTTGACTCTGACTGTACCAGCCAGCCAACTGTCTGAGCATAGGCAGCAATACAGATTTTGTCAGCCCAGTTTCAACTCATCCTCTGTAGTCTAGTGGTTAGAGCACTGATTCTCCCATAGAGCCCCAGGCCCCAGGTTCAAGTCTCACAAGGTTTAAGTGGAGTTCTCCACTGACAAGTAGTCACTTGTTTAGCTCTGATAGAGTTTGTGGGCAGCTTATAGCCTGCATATTCTATTTTGCCTTCCCAAATCCAGTAGGTTGTTCATTTTATTACTGTTCCTATGTTTCATGAAGCAGTCTTCATAGCTGATGTGGGCTTAAGATTTTTGCTGGACATTTGAGATAAAATTTAAGATAGAGTTCTGGACATAAAATTCAGGGCTTTCAAGCTAAATGTATTCCTGTAAGTTTCAATTTAAGAAAGAATCCTGGACATAAAATTAGCAAATAATACAACAGATGCCAACAGTATCTTTGGGGTTTGAAAGAAGCAAACAAATCTTCTTTAGATCTGATAGTTTCATGTATTTTTGGTTTTGAATCTGACTGTACCAGCCAGCCAACTGTCTGAGCATAGGCAGCAATACACAGGACCAGGTTCTGTCAGCCCTGCTCCAACTCATCCTCTGTAGTCTAGTGGTTAGAGCACTGATTCTCACATGTGGGAGACCCAGGTTCAAGTCCCCCAATGTTTAAGTGGAGCTCTCTACTGACAAGTAGTCACTTCTTTAACTCTGATAGAGTTTGTGGGCAGCTTATAGCCTGCATATTCTATTTTGCCTTCCCAAATCCAGTAGTTTGTTCATTTTATTACTGCTCCTATGTCTCCTGAAGCAGTCTTCATAGCTGATGTGGGCTTAAGATTTCTGCTGGACATTTAAGATCAAATTTAAGATAGAGTTCTGGACCTAACATTCAGTGCCTCCAAGCAAAATGTATTCCTGTAAGTTTCAATTTAAGAAAGATTCCTGGTCATAAAATTAGCAAATAATACAGCAGATGCCAACAGTGTCTTTGGGTTTTGAAAGAAGCAAACAAATCTTCTTTAGATCTGATAGTGTTCATGTATTTTTGGTTTTGACTCTGACTCTACCAGCCAGCCAACTGTCTGAGCATAGGCAGCAATACAGATTTTGTCAGCCCAGCTTCAACTCATCCTCTGTAGTCTAGTGGTTAGAGCACTGATTCTCCCATAGAGCCCCAGGCCCCAGGTTCAAGTCTCACAAGGTTTAAGTGGAGTTCTCCACTAACAAGTAGTCACTTGTTTAGCTCTAATAGAGTTTGTGGGCAGCTTATAGCCTGCATATTCTATTTTGCCTTCCCAAATCCAGTAGGTTGTTCATTTTATTACTGTTCCTATGTTTCATGAAGCAGTCTTCATAGCTGATGTGGGCTTAAGATTTTTGCTGGACATTTGAGATAAAATTTAGGATAGAGTTCTGGACATAAAATTCAGGGCTTTCAAGCAAAATGTATTCCTGTAAGTTTCAATTTAAAAAAGAGTCCTGGACATAAAATTAGCAAATAATACAGCAGATGCCAACAGTATCTTTGGGGTTTGAAAGAAGCAAACAAATCTTCTTTAGATCTGATAGTTTCATGTATTTTTGGTTTTGAATCTGACTGTACCAGCCAGCCAACTGTCTGAGCATAGGCAGCAATACACAGGACCAGGTTCTGTCAGCCCTGCTCCAACTCATCCTGTGTAGTCTAGTGGTTAGAGCACTGATTCTCACATGTGGGAGACCCAGGTTCAAGTCCCCCAATGTTTAAGTGGAGCTCTCTACTGACAAGTAGTCACTTCTTTAACTCTGATAGAGTTTATGGGCAGCTTATAGCCTGCATATTCTATTTTGCCTTCCCAAATCCAGTAGTTTGTTCATTTTATTACTGCTCCTATGTCTCCTGAAGCAGTCTTCATAGCTGATGTGGGCTTAAGATTTCTGCTGGACATTTAAGATCAAATTTAAGATAGAGTTCTGGACCTAACATTCAGTGCCTCCAAGCAAAATGTATTCCTGTAAGTTTCAATTTAAGAAAGATTCCTGGACATAAAATTAGCAAATAATACAGGAGATGCCAACAGTGTCTTTGGGTTTTGAAAGAAGCAAACAAATCTTCTTTAGATCTGATAGTTTTCATGTATTTTTGGTTTTGACTCTGACTCTACCAGCCAGCCAACTGTCTGAGCATAGGCAGCAATACAGATTTTGTCAGCCCAGCTTCAACTCATCCTCTGTAGTCTAGTGGTTAGAGCATTGATTCTCCCATAGAGCCCCAGGCCCCAGGTTCAAGTCTCACAAGGTTTAAGTGGAGTTCTCCACTGACAAGTAGTTACTTGTTTAGCTCTGATAGAGTTTGTGGGCAGCTTATAGCCTGCATATTCTATATTGCCTTCCCAAATCCAGTAGGTTGTTCATTTTATTACTGTCCCTCTGTCTCATGAAGCAGTCTTCATAGCTGATGTGGGCTTAAGATTTTTGCTGGACATTTGAGATAAAATTTAAGATAGAGTTCTGGACATAAAATTCAGGGCTTTCAAGCAAAATGTATTCCTGTAAGTTTCAATTTAAAAAAGAGTCCTGGACATAAAATTAGCAAATAATACAGCAGATGCCAACAGTATCTTTGGGGTTTGAAAGAAGCAAACAAATCTTCTTTAGATCTGATAGTTTCATGTATTTTTGGTTTTGAATCTGACTGTACCAGCCAGCCAACTGTCTGAGCATAGGCAGCAATACACAGGACCAGGTTCTGTCAGCCCTGCTCCAACTCATCCTGTGTAGTCTAGTGGTTAGAGCACTGATTCTCACATGTGGGAGACCCAGGTTCAAGTCCCCCAATGTTTAAGTGGAGCTCTCTACTGACAAGTAGTCACTTCTTTAACTCTGATAGAGTTTATGGGCAGCTTATAGCCTGCATATTCTATTTTGCCTTCCCAAATCCAGTAGTTTGTTCATTTTATTACTGCTCCTATGTCTCCTGAAGCAGTCTTCATAGCTGATGTGGGCTTAAGATTTCTGCTGGACATTTGAGATAAAATTTAAGATAGAGTTCTGGACATAAAATTCAGGGCTTTCAATCAAAATGTATTCCTGTAAGTTTCAATTTAAGAAAGAGTCCTGGACATAGAATTAGCAAATAATACAACAGATGCCAACAGTATCTTTGGGGTTTGAAAGAAGCAAACAAATCTTCTTTAGATCTGATAGTTTCATGTATTTTTGGTTTTGAATCTGACTGTACCAGCCAGCCAACTGTCTGAGCATAGGCAGCAATACACAGGACCAGGTTCTGTCAGCCCTGCTCCAACTCATCCTCTGTAGTCTAGTGGTTAGAGCACTGATTCTCACATGTGGGAGACCCAGGTTCAAGTACCCCAATGTTTAAGTGGAGCTCTCTACTGACAAGTAGTCACTTCTTTAACTCTGATAGAGTTTGTGGCCAGCTTATAGCCTGCATAATCTTTTTGCTTTCCCAAATCCAGTAGTTTGTTCATTTTATTACTGCTCCTATGTCTCCTGAAGCAGTCTTCATAGCTGATGTGGGCTTAAGATTTCTGCTGGACATTTAAGATCAAATTTAAGATAGAGTTCTGGACCTAACATTCAGTGCCTCCAAGCAAAATGTATTCCTGTAAGTTTCAATTTAAGAAAGATTCCTGGACATAAAATTAGCAAATAATACAGCAGATGCCAACAGTGTCTTTGGGTTTTGAAAGAAGCAAACAAATCTTCTTTAGATCTGATAGTGTTCATGTATTTTTGGTTTTGACTCTGACTCTACCAGCCAGCCAACTGTCTGAGCATAGGCAGCAATACAGATGTTGTCAGCCCAGTTTCAACTCATCCTCTGTAGTCTAGTGGTTAGAGCACTGATTCTCCCATAGAGCCCTAGGCCCAAGGTTCAAGTCTCACAAGGTTTAAGTGGAGTTCTCCACTGACAAGTAGTCAGTTGTTTAGCTCTGATAGAGTTTGTGGGCAGCTTATAGCCTGCATATTCTATTTTGCTTTCCCAAATCCAGTAGGTTGTTCATTTTATTACTGTTCCTATGTTTCATGAAGCAGTCTTCATAGCTGATGTGGGCTTAAGATTTTTGCTGGACATTTGAGATAAAATTTAAGATAGAGTTCTGGACATAAAATTCAGGGCTTTCAAGCTAAATGTATTCCTGTAAGTTTCAATTTAAGAAAGAGTCCTGGACATAAAATTAGCAAATAATACAACAGATGCCAACAGTATCTTTGGGGTTTGAAAGAAGCAAACAAATCTTCTTTAGATCTGATAGTTTCATGTATTTTTGGTTTTGAATCTGACTGTACCAGCCAGCCAACTGTCTGAGCATAGGCAGCAATACACAGGACCAGGTTCTGTCAGCCCTGCTCCAACTCATCCTCTGTAGTCTAGTGGTTAGAGCACTGATTCTCACATGTGGGAGACCCAGGTTCAAGTCCCCCAATGTTTAAGTGGAGCTCTCTACTGACAAGTAGTCACTTCTTTAACTCTGATAGAGTTTGTGGGCAGCTTATAGCCTGCATATTCTATTTTGCCTTCCCAAATCCAGTAGTTTGTTCATTTTATTACTGCTCCTATGTCTCCTGAAGCAGTCTTCATAGCTGATGTGGGCTTAAGATTTCTGCTGGACATTTAAGATCAAATTTAAGATAGAGTTCTGGACCTAACATTCAGTGCCTCCAAGCAAAATGTATTCCTGTAAGTTTCAATTTAAGAAAGATTCCTGGTCATAAAATTAGCAAATAATACAGCAGATGCCAACAGTGTCTTTGGGTTTTGAAAGAAGCAAACAAATCTTCTTTAGATCTGATAGTGTTCATGTATTTTTGGTTTTGACTCTGACTCTACCAGCCAGCCAACTGTCTGAGCATAGGCAGCAATACAGATTTTGTCAGCCCAGCTTCAACTCATCCTCTGTAGTCTAGTGGTTAGAGCACTGATTCTCCCATAGAGCCCCAGGCCCCAGGTTCAAGTCTCACAAGGTTTAAGTGGAGTTCTCCACTAACAAGTAGTCACTTGTTTAGCTCTAATAGAGTTTGTGGGCAGCTTATAGCCTGCATATTCTATTTTGCCTTCCCAAATCCAGTAGGTTGTTCATTTTATTACTGTTCCTATGTTTCATGAAGCAGTCTTCATAGCTGATGTGGGCTTAAGATTTTTGCTGGACATTTGAGATAAAATTTAAGATAGAGTTCTGGACATAAAATTCAGGGCTTTCAAGCAAAATGTATTCCTGTAAGTTTCAATTTAAAAAAGAGTCCTGGACATAAAATTAGCAAATAATACAGCAGATGCCAACAGTATCTTTGGGGTTTGAAAGAAGCAAACAAATCTTCTTTAGATCTGATAGTTTCATGTATTTTTGGTTTTGAATCTGACTGTACCAGCCAGCCAACTGTCTGAGCATAGGCAGCAATACACAGGACCAGGTTCTGTCAGCCCTGCTCCAACTCATCCTGTGTAGTCTAGTGGTTAGAGCACTGATTCTCACATGTGGGAGACCCAGGTTCAAGTCCCCCAATGTTTAAGTGGAGCTCTCTACTGACAAGTAGTCACTTCTTTAACTCTGATAGAGTTTATGGGCAGCTTATAGCCTGCATATTCTATTTTGCCTTCCCAAATCCAGTAGTTTGTTCATTTTATTACTGCTCCTATGTCTCCTGAAGCAGTCTTCATAGCTGATGTGGGCTTAAGATTTCTGCTGGACATTTAAGATCAAATTTAAGATAGAGTTCTGGACCTAACATTCAGTGCCTCCAAGCAAAATGTATTCCTGTAAGTTTCAATTTAAGAAAGATTCCTGGACATAAAATTAGCAAATAATACAGGAGATGCCAACAGTGTCTTTGGGTTTTGAAAGAAGCAAACAAATCTTCTTTAGATCTGATAGTTTTCATGTATTTTTGGTTTTGACTCTGACTCTACCAGCCAGCCAACTGTCTGAGCATAGGCAGCAATACAGATTTTGTCAGCCCAGCTTCAACTCATCCTCTGTAGTCTAGTGGTTAGAGCACTGATTCTCCCATAGAGCCCCAGGCCCCAGGTTCAAGTCTCACAAGGTTTAAGTGGAGTTCTCCACTGACAAGTAGTTACTTGTTTAGCTCTGATAGAGTTTGTGGGCAGCTTATAGCCTGCATATTCTATATTGCCTTCCCAAATCCAGTAGGTTGTTCATTTTATTACTGTCCCTCTGTCTCATGAAGCAGTCTTCATAGCTGATGTGGGCTTAAGATTTTTGCTGGACATTTGAGATAAAATTTAAGATAGAGTTCTGGACATAAAATTCAGGGCTTTCAAGCAAAATGTATTCCTGTAAGTTTCAATTTAAAAAAGAGTCCTGGACATAAAATTAGCAAATAATACAGCAGATGCCAACAGTATCTTTGGGGTTTGAAAGAAGCAAACAAATCTTCTTTAGATCTGATAGTTTCATGTATTTTTGGTTTTGAATCTGACTGTACCAGCCAGCCAACTGTCTGAGCATAGGCAGCAATACACAGGACCAGGTTCTGTCAGCCCTGCTCCAACTCATCCTGTGTAGTCTAGTGGTTAGAGCACTGATTCTCACATGTGGGAGACCCAGGTTCAAGTCCCCCAATGTTTAAGTGGAGCTCTCTACTGACAAGTAGTCACTTCTTTAACTCTGATAGAGTTTATGGGCAGCTTATAGCCTGCATATTCTATTTTGCCTTCCCAAATCCAGTAGTTTGTTCATTTTATTACTGCTCCTATGTCTCCTGAAGCAGTCTTCATAGCTGATGTGGGCTTAAGATTTCTGCTGGACATTTAAGATCAAATTTAAGATAGAGTTCTGGACCTAACATTCAGTGCCTCCAAGCAAAATGTATTCCTGTAAGTTTCAATGTAAGAAAGATTCCTGGACATAAAATTAGCAAATAATACAGGAGATGCCAACAGTGTCTTTGGGTTTTGAAAGAAGCAAACAAATCTTCTTTAGATCTGATAGTTTTCATGTATTTTTGGTTTTGACTCTGACTCTACCAGCCAGCCAACTGTCTGAGCATAGGCAGCAATACAGATTTTGTCAGCCCAGCTTCAACTCATCCTCTGTAGTCTAGTGGTTAGAGCACTGATTCTCCCATAGAGCCCCAGGCCCCAGGTTCAAGTCTCACAAGGTTTAAGTGGAGTTCTCCACTGACAAGTAGTTACTTGTTTAGCTCTGATATAGTTTGTGGGCAGCTTATAGCCTGCATATTCTATTTTGCTTTCCCAAATCCAGTAGGTTGTTCATTTTATTACTGTTCCTATGTTTCATGAAGCAGTCTTCATAGCTGATGTGGGCTTAAGATTTTTGCTGGACATTTGAGATAAAATTTAAAATAGAGTTCTGGACATAAAATTCAGGGCTTTCAAGCAAAATGTATTCCTGTAAGTTTCAATTTAAGAAAGAGTCGTGGACATAAAATTAGCAAATAATACAACAGATGCCAACAGTATCTTTGGGGTTTGAAAGAAGCAAACAAATCTTCTTTAGATCTGATAGTTTCATGTATTTTTGGTTTTGAATCTGACTGTACCAGCCAGCCAATTGTCTGAGCATAGGCAGCAATACACAGGACCAGGTTCTGTCAGCCCTGCTCCAACTCATCCTCTGTAGTCTAGTGGTTAGAGCACTGATTCTCACATGTGGGAGACCCAGGTTCAAGTCCCCCAATGTTTAAGTGGAGCTCTCTACTGACAAGTAGTCACTTCTTTAACTCTGATAGAGTTTGTGGGCAGCTTATAGCCTGCATATTCTATTTTGCCTTCCCAAATCCAGTAGTTTGTTCATTTTATTACTGCTCCTATGTCTCCTGAAGCAGTCTTCATAGCTGATGTGGGCTTAAGATTTCTGCTGGACATTTAAGATCAAATTTAAGATAGAGTTCTGGACCTAACATTCAGTGCCTCCAAGCAAAATGTATTCCTGTAAGTTTCAATTTAAGAAAGATTCCTGGTCATAAAATTAGCAAATAATACAGCAGATGCCAACAGTGTCTTTGGGTTTTGAAAGAAGCAAACAAATCTTCTTTAGATCTGATAGTGTTCATGTATTTTTGGTTTTGACTCTGACTCTACCAGCCAGCCAACTGTCTGAGCATAGGCAGCAATACAGATTTTGTCAGCCCAGCTTCAACTCATCCTCTGTAGTCTAGTGGTTAGAGCATTGATTCTCCCATAGAGCCCCAGGCCCCAGGTTCAAGTCTCACAAGGTTTAAGTGGAGTTCTCCACTGACAAGTAGTTACTTGTTTAGCTCTGATAGAGTTTGTGGGCAGCTTATAGCCTGCATATTCTATATTGCCTTCCCAAATCCAGTAGGTTGTTCATTTTATTACTGTCCCTCTGTCTCATGAAGCAGTCTTCATAGCTGATGTGGGCTTAAGATTTTTGCTGGACATTTGAGATAAAATTTAAGATAGAGTTCTGGACATAAAATTCAGGGCTTTCAAGCAAAATGTATTCCTGTAAGTTTCAATTTAAAAAAGAGTCCTGGACATAAAATTAGCAAATAATACAGCAGATGCCAACAGTATCTTTGGGGTTTGAAAGAAGCAAACAAATCTTCTTTAGATCTGATAGTTTCATGTATTTTTGGTTTTGAATCTGACTGTACCAGCCAGCCAACTGTCTGAGCATAGGCAGCAATACACAGGACCAGGTTCTGTCAGCCCTGCTCCAACTCATCCTGTGTAGTCTAGTGGTTAGAGCACTGATTCTCACATGTGGGAGACCCAGGTTCAAGTCCCCCAATGTTTAAGTGGAGCTCTCTACTGACAAGTAGTCACTTCTTTAACTCTGATAGAGTTTATGGGCAGCTTATAGCCTGCATATTCTATTTTGCCTTCCCAAATCCAGTAGTTTGTTCATTTTATTACTGCTCCTATGTCTCCTGAAGCAGTCTTCATAGCTGATGTGGGCTTAAGATTTCTGCTGGACATTTGAGATAAAATTTAAGATAGAGTTCTGGACATAAAATTCAGGGCTTTCAATCAAAATGTATTCCTGTAAGTTTCAATTTAAGAAAGAGTCCTGGACATAGAATTAGCAAATAATACAACAGATGCCAACAGTATCTTTGGGGTTTGAAAGAAGCAAACAAATCTTCTTTAGATCTGATAGTTTCATGTATTTTTGGTTTTGAATCTGACTGTACCAGCCAGCCAACTGTCTGAGCATAGGCAGCAATACACAGGACCAGGTTCTGTCAGCCCTGCTCCAACTCATCCTCTGTAGTCTAGTGGTTAGAGCACTGATTCTCACATGTGGGAGACTCAGGTTCAAGTACCCCAATGTTTAAGTGGAGCTCTCTACTGACAAGTAGTCACTTCTTTAACTCTGATAGAGTTTGTGGCCAGCTTATAGCCTGCATAATCTTTTTGCTTTCCCAAATCCAGTAGTTTGTTCATTTTATTACTGCTCCTATGTCTCCTGAAGCAGTCTTCATAGCTGATGTGGGCTTAAGATTTCTGCTGGACATTTAAGATCAAATTTAAGATAGAGTTCTGGACCTAACATTCAGTGCCTCCAAGCAAAATGTATTCCTGTAAGTTTCAATTTAAGAAAGATTCCTGGACATAAAATTAGCAAATAATACAGCAGATGCCAACAGTGTCTTTGGGTTTTGAAAGAAGCAAACAAATCTTCTTTAGATCTGATAGTGTTCATGTATTTTTGGTTTTGACTCTGACTCTACCAGCCAGCCAACTGTCTGAGCATAGGCAGCAATACAGATGTTGTCAGCCCAGTTTCAACTCATCCTCTGTAGTCTAGTGGTTAGAGCACTGATTCTCCCATAGAGCCCTAGGCCCAAGGTTCAAGTCTCACAAGGTTTAAGTGGAGTTCTCCACTGACAAGTAGTCAGTTGTTTAGCTCTGATAGAGTTTGTGGGCAGCTTATAGCCTGCATATTCTATTTTGCTTTCCCAAATCCAGTAGGTTGTTCATTTTATTACTGTTCCTATGTTTCATGAAGCAGTCTTCATAGCTGATGTGGGCTTAAGATTTTTGCTGGACATTTGAGATAAAATTTAAAATAGAGTTCTGGACATAAAATTCAGGGCTTTCAAGCAAAATGTATTCCTGTAAGTTTCAATTTAAGAAAGAGTCGTGGACATAAAATTAGCAAATAATACAACAGATGCCAACAGTATCTTTGGGGTTTGAAAGAAGCAAACAAATCTTCTTTAGATCTGATAGTTTCATGTATTTTTGGTTTTGAATCTGACTGTACCAGCCAGCCAACTGTCTGAGCATAGGCAGCAATACACAGGACCAGGTTCTGTCAGCCCTGCTCCAACTCATCCTCTGTAGTCTAGTGGTTAGAGCACTGATTCTCACATGTGGGAGACCCAGGTTCAAGTCCCCCAATGTTTAAGTGGAGCTCTCTACTGACAAGTAGTCACTTCTTTAACTCTGATAGAGTTTGTGGCCAGCTTATAGCCTGCATAATCTTTTTGCTTTCCCAAATCCAGTAGTTTGTTCATTTTATTACTGCTCCTATGTCTCCTGAAGCAGTCTTCATAGCTGATGTGGGCTTAAGATTTTTGCTGGACATTTGAGATAAAATTTAAGATAGAGTTCTGGACATAAAATTCAGGGCTTTCAAGCAAAATGTATTCCTGTAAGTTTCAATTTAAGAAAGAGTCCTGGACATAAAATTAGCAAATAATACAGCAGATGCCAACAGTATCTTTGGGTTTTGAAAGAAGCAAACAAATCTTCTTTAGATCTGATAGTTTCATGTATTTTTGGTTTTGAATCTGACTGTACCAGCCAGCCAACTGTCTGAGCATAGGCAGCAATACACAGGACCAGGTTCTGTCAGCCCTGCTCCAACTCATCCTGTGTAGTCTAGTGGTTAGAGCACTGATTCTCACATGTGGGAGACCCAGGTTCAAGTCCCCCAATGTTTAAGTGGAGCTCTCTACTGACAAGTAGTCACTTCTTTAACTCTGATAGAGTTTATGGGCAGCTTATAGCCTGCATATTCTGTTTTGCCTTCCCAAATCCAGTAGTTTGTTCATTTTATTACTGCTCCTATGTCTCCTGAAGCAGTCTTCATAGCTGATGTGGGCTTAAGATTTCTGCTGGACATTTAAGATCAAATTTAAGATAGAGTTCTGGACCTAACATTCAGTGCCTCCAAGCAAAATGTATTCCTGTAAGTTTCAATTTAAGAAAGATTCCTGGACATAAAATTAGCAAATAATACAGCAGATGCCAACATTGTCTTTGGGTTTTGAAAGAAGCAAACAAATCTTCTTTAGATCTGATAGTGTTCATGTATTTTTGGTTTTGACTCTGACTCTACCAGCCAGCCAACTCTCTGAGCATAGGCAGCAATACAGATTTTGTCAGCCCAGTTTCAACTCATCCTCTGTAGTCTAGTGGTTAGAGCACTGATTCTCCCATAGAGCCCTAGGCCCAAGGTTCAAGTCTCACAAGGTTTAAGTGGAGTTCTCCACTGACAAGTAGTCACTTGTTTAGCTCTGATAGAGTTTGTGGGCAGCTTATAGCCTGCATATTCTATTTTGCCTTTCCAAATCCAGTAGGTTGTTCATTTTATTACTGTTCCTATGTTTCATGAAGCAGTCTTCATAGCTGATGTGGGCTTAAGATTTTTGCTGGACATTTGAGATAAAATTTAAGATAGAGTTCTGGACATAAAAATCAGGGCTTTCAAGCAAAATGTATTCCTGTAAGTTTCAATTTAAGAAAGAGTCCTGGACATAAAATTAGCAAATAATACAGCAGATGCCAACAGTATCTTTGGGGTTTGAAAGAAGCAAACAAATCTTCTTTAGATCTGATAGTTTCATGTTTTTTTGGTTTTGAATCTGACTGTACCAGCCAGCCAACTGTCTGAGCATAGGCAGCAATACACAGGACCAGGTTCTGTCAGCCCTGCTCCAACTCATCCTCTGTAGTCTAGTGGTTAGAGCACTGATTCTCACATGTGGGAGACCCAGGTTCAAGTCCCCCAATGTTTAAGTGGAGCTCTCTACTGACAAGTAGTAACTTCTTTAACTCTGATAGAGTTTGTGGCCAGCTTATAGCCTGCATAATCTTTTTGCCTTCCCAAATCCAGTAGTTTGTTCATTTTATTACTGCTCCTATGTCTCCTGAAGCAGTCTTCATAGCTGATGTGGGCTTAAGATTTTTGCTGGACATTTGAGATAAAATTTAAGATAGAGTTCTGGACCTAACATTCAGTGCCTCCAAGCAAAATGTATTCCTGTAAGTTTCAATTTAAGAAAGATTCCTGGACATAAAATTAGCAAATTATACAGCAGATGCCAACAGCGTCTTTGGGTTTTGAAAGAAGCAAACAAATTTTCTTTAGATCTGATAGTGTTCATGTATTTTTGGTTTTGACTCTGACTCTACCAGCCAGCCAACTGTCTGAGCATAGGCAGCAATACAGATTTTGTCAGCCCAGATTCAACTCATCATCTGTAGTCTAGTGGTTAGGGCACTGATTCTCCCATAGAGCCCCAGGCCCCAGGTTCAAGTCTCACAAGGTTTAAGTGTAGTTCTCCACTGACAAGTAGTCACTTGTTTAGCTCTAATAGAGTTTGTGGGCAGCTTATAGCCCGCATATTCTATTTTGCCTTCCCAAATCCAGTAGTTTGTTCATTTTATTACTGCTCCTATGTCTCCTGAAGCAGTCTTCATAGCTGATGTGGGCTTAAGATTTCTGCTGGACATTTAAGATCAAATTTAAGATAGAGTTCTGGACCTAACATTCAGTGCCTCCAAGCAAAATGTATTCCTGTAAGTTTCAATTTAAGAAAGATTCCTGGACATAAAATTAGCAAATAATACAGCAGATGCCAACAGTGTCTTTGGGTTTTGAAAGAAGCAAACAAATCTTCTTTAGATCTGATAGTTTTCATGTATTTTTGGTTTTGACTCTGACTCTACCAGCCAGCCAACTGTCTGAGCATAGGCAGCAATACAGATGTTGTCAGCCCAGCTTCAACTCATTCTCTGTAGTCTAGTGGTTAGAGCACTGATTCTCCCATAGAGCCCCAGGCCCCAGGTTCAAGTCTCACAAGGTTTAAGTGGAGTTCTCCACTGACAAGTAGTCACTTGTTTAGCTCTGATAGAGTTTGTGGGCAGCTTATAGCCTGCCTATTCTATTTTGCCTTCCCAAATCCAGTAGGTTGTTCATTTTATTACTGTTCCTATGTTTCATGAAGCAGTCTTCATAGCTGATGTGGGCTTAAGATTTTTGCTGGACATTTGAGATAAAATTTAAGATAGAGTTCTGGACATAAAATTCAGGGCTTTCAAGCAAAATGTATTCCTGTAAGTTTCAATTTAAGAAAGAGTCCTGGACATAATATTAGCAAATAATACAGCAGATGCCAACAGTATCTTTGGGTTTTGAAAGAAGCAAACAAATCTTCTTTAGATCTGATAGTTTCATGTATTTTTGGTTTTGAATCTGACTGTACCAGCCAGCCAACTGTCTGAGCATAGGCAGCAATACACAGGACCAGGTTCTGTCAGCCCTGCTCCAACTCATTCTCTGTAGTCTAGTGGTTAGAGCACTGATTCTCACATGTGGGAGACCCAGGTTCAAGTCCCCCAATGTTTAAGTGGAGCTCTCTACTGACAAGTAGTCACTTCTTTAACTCTGATAGAGTTTGTGGGCAGCTTATAGCCTGCATAATCTTTTTGCCTTCCCAAATCCAGTAGTTTGTTCATTTTATTACTGCTCCTATGTCTCCTGAAGCAGTCTTCATAGCTGATGTGGGCTTAAGATTTCTGCTGGACATTTAAGATCAAATTTAAGATAGAGTTCTGGACCTAACATTCAGTGCCTCCAAGCAAAATATATTCCTGTAAGTTTCAATTTAAGAAAGATTCCTGGACATAAAATTAGCAAATAATACAGCAGATGCCACAGTGTCTTTGGGTTTTGAAAGAAGCAAACAAATCTTCTTTAGATCTGATAGTTTTTATGTATTTTTGGTTTTGACTCTGACTGTACCAGCCAGCCAACTGTCTGAGCATAGGCAGCAATACAGACTTTGTCAGCCCAGTTTCAACTCATCCTCTGTAGTCTAGTGGTTAGAGCACTGATTCTCCCATAGAGCCCCAGGCCCCAGGTTCAAGTCTCACAAGGTTTAAGTGGAGTTCTCCACTGACAAGTAGTCACTTGTTTAGCTCTGATAGAGTTTGTGGGCAGCTTATAGCCTGCATATTCTATTTTGCCTTCCCAAATCCAGTAGGTTGTTCATTTTATTACTGTTCCTATGTTTCATGAAGCAGTCTTCATAGCTGATGTGGGCTTAAGATTTTTGCTGGACATTTGAGATAAAATTTAAGATAGAGTTCTGGACATAAAATTCAGGGCTTTCAAGCTAAATGTATTCCTGTAAGTTTCAATTTAAGAAAGAGTCCTGGACATAAAATTAGCAAATAATACAACAGATGCCAACAGTATCTTTGGGGTTTGAAAGAAGCAAACAAATCTTCTTTAGATCTGATAGTTTCATGTATTTTTGGTTTTGAATCTGACTGTACCAGCCAGCCAACTGTCTGAGCATAGGCAGCAATACACAGGACCAGGTTCTGTCAGCCCTGCTCCAACTCATCCTCTGTAGTCTAGTGGTTAGAGCACTGATTCTCACATGTGGGAGACCCAGGTTCAAGTCCCCCAATGTTTAAGTGGAGCTCTCTACTGACAAGTAGTCACTTCTTTAACTCTGATAGAGTTTGTGGGCAGCTTATAGCCTGCATATTCTATTTTGCCTTCCCAAATCCAGTAGTTTGTTCATTTTATTACTGCTCCTATGTCTCCTGAAGCAGTCTTCATAGCTGATGTGGGCTTAAGATTTCTGCTGGACATTTAAGATCAAATTTAAGATAGAGTTCTGGACCTAACATTCAGTGCCTCCAAGCAAAATGTATTCCTGTAAGTTTCAATTTAAGAAAGATTCCTGGTCATAAAATTAGCAAATAATACAGCAGATGCCAACAGTGTCTTTGGGTTTTGAAAGAAGCAAACAAATCTTCTTTAGATCTGATAGTGTTCATGTATTTTTGGTTTTGACTCTGACTCTACCAGCCAGCCAACTGTCTGAGCATAGGCAGCAATACAGATTTTGTCAGCCCAGCTTCAACTCATCCTCTGTAGTCTAGTGGTTAGAGCACTGATTCTCCCATAGAGCCCCAGGCCCCAGGTTCAAGTCTCACAAGGTTTAAGTGGAGTTCTCCACTAACAAGTAGTCACTTGTTTAGCTCTAATAGAGTTTGTGGGCAGCTTATAGCCTGCATATTCTATTTTGCCTTCCCAAATCCAGTAGGTTGTTCATTTTATTACTGTTCCTATGTTTCATGAAGCAGTCTTCATAGCTGATGTGGGCTTAAGATTTTTGCTGGACATTTGAGATAAAATTTAAGATAGAGTTCTGGACATAAAATTCAGGGCTTTCAAGCAAAATGTATTCCTGTAAGTTTCAATTTAAAAAAGAGTCCTGGACATAAAATTAGCAAATAATACAGCAGATGCCAAGAGTATCTTTGGGGTTTGAAAGAAGCAAACAAATCTTCTTTAGATCTGATAGTTTCATGTATTTTTGGTTTTGAATCTGACTGTACCAGCCAGCCAACTGTCTGAGCATAGGCAGCAATACACAGGACCAGGTTCTGTCAGCCCTGCTCCAACTCATCCTGTGTAGTCTAGTGGTTAGAGCACTGATTCTCACATGTGGGAGACCCAGGTTCAAGTCCCCCAATGTTTAAGTGGAGCTCTCTACTGACAAGTAGTCACTTCTTTAACTCTGATAGAGTTTATGGGCAGCTTATAGCCTGCATATTCTATTTTGCCTTCCCAAATCCAGTAGTTTGTTCATTTTATTACTGCTCCTATGTCTCCTGAAGCAGTCTTCATAGCTGATGTGGGCTTAAGATTTCTGCTGGACATTTAAGATCAAATTTAAGATAGAGTTCTGGACCTAACATTCAGTGCCTCCAAGCAAAATGTATTCCTGTAAGTTTCAATTTAAGAAAGATTCCTGGACATAAAATTAGCAAATAATACAGGAGATGCCAACAGTGTCTTTGGGTTTTGAAAGAAGCAAACAAATCTTCTTTAGATCTGATAGTTTTCATGTATTTTTGGTTTTGACTCTGACTCTACCAGCCAGCCAACTGTCTGAGCATAGGCAGCAATACAGATTTTGTCAGCCCAGCTTCAACTCATCCTCTGTAGTCTAGTGGTTAGAGCACTGATTCTCCCATAGAGCCCCAGGCCCCAGGTTCAAGTCTCACAAGGTTTAAGTGGAGTTCTCCACTGACAAGTAGTTACTTGTTTAGCTCTGATAGAGTTTGTGGGCAGCTTATAGCCTGCATATTCTATATTGCCTTCCCAAATCCAGTAGGTTGTTCATTTTATTACTGTCCCTCTGTCTCATGAAGCAGTCTTCATAGCTGATGTGGGCTTAAGATTTTTGCTGGACATTTGAGATAAAATTTAAGATAGAGTTCTGGACATAAAATTCAGGGCTTTCAAGCAAAATGTATTCCTGTAAGTTTCAATTTAAGAAAGAGTCCTGGACATAATATTAGCAAATAATACAGCAGATGCCAACAGTATCTTTGGGTTTTGAAAGAAGCAAACAAATCTTCTTTAGATCTGATAGTTTCATGTATTTTTGGTTTTGAATCTGACTGTACCAGCCAGCCAACTGTCTGAGCATAGGCAGCAATACACAGGACCAGGTTCTGTCAGCCCTGCTCCAACTCATTCTCTGTAGTCTAGTGGTTAGAGCACTGATTCTCACATGTGGGAGACCCAGGTTCAAGTCCCCCAATGTTTAAGTGGAGCTCTCTACTGACAAGTAGTCACTTCTTTAACTCTGATAGAGTTTGTGGGCAGCTTATAGCCTGCATAATCTTTTTGCCTTCCCAAATCCAGTAGTTTGTTCATTTTATTACTGCTCCTATGTCTCCTGAAGCAGTCTTCATAGCTGATGTGGGCTTAAGATTTCTGCTGGACATTTAAGATCAAATTTAAGATAGAGTTCTGGACCTAACATTCAGTGCCTCCAAGCAAAATGTATTCCTGTAAGTTTCAATTTAAGAAAGATTCCTGGACATAAAATTAGCAAATAATACAGCAGATGCCACAGTGTCTTTGGGTTTTGAAAGAAGCAAACAAATCTTCTTTAGATCTGATAGTTTTTATGTATTTTTGGTTTTGACTCTGACTGTACCAGCCAGCCAACTGTCTGAGCATAGGCAGCAATACAGACTTTGTCAGCCCAGTTTCAACTCATCCTCTGTAGTCTAGTGGTTAGAGCACTGATTCTCCCATAGAGCCCCAGGCCCCAGGTTCAAGTCTCACAAGGTTTAAGTGGAGTTCTCCACTGACAAGTAGTCACTTGTTTAGCTCTGATAGAGTTTGTGGGCAGCTTATAGCCTGCATATTCTATTTTGCCTTCCCAAATCCAGTAGGTTGTTCATTTTATTACTGTTCCTATGTTTCATGAAGCAGTCTTCATAGCTGATGTGGGCTTAAGATTTTTGCTGGACATTTGAGATAAAATTTAAGATAGAGTTCTGGACATAAAATTCAGGGCTTTCAAGCTAAATGTATTCCTGTAAGTTTCAATTTAAGAAAGAGTCCTGGACATAAAATTAGCAAATAATACAACAGATGCCAACAGTATCTTTGGGGTTTGAAAGAAGCAAACAAATCTTCTTTAGATCTGATAGTTTCATGTATTTTTGGTTTTGAATCTGACTGTACCAGCCAGCCAACTGTCTGAGCATAGGCAGCAATACACAGGACCAGGTTCTGTCAGCCCTGCTCCAACTCATCCTCTGTAGTCTAGTGGTTAGAGCACTGATTCTCACATGTGGGAGACCCAGGTTCAAGTCCCCCAATGTTTAAGTGGAGCTCTCTACTGACAAGTAGTCACTTCTTTAACTCTGATAGAGTTTGTGGGCAGCTTATAGCCTGCATATTCTATTTTGCCTTCCCAAATCCAGTAGTTTGTTCATTTTATTACTGCTCCTATGTCTCCTGAAGCAGTCTTCATAGCTGATGTGGGCTTAAGATTTCTGCTGGACATTTAAGATCAAATTTAAGATAGAGTTCTGGACCTAACATTCAGTGCCTCCAAGCAAAATGTATTCCTGTAAGTTTCAATTTAAGAAAGATTCCTGGTCATAAAATTAGCAAATAATACAGCAGATGCCAACAGTGTCTTTGGGTTTTGAAAGAAGCAAACAAATCTTCTTTAGATCTGATAGTGTTCATGTATTTTTGGTTTTGACTCTGACTCTACCAGCCAGCCAACTGTCTGAGCATAGGCAGCAATACAGATTTTGTCAGCCCAGCTTCAACTCATCCTCTGTAGTCTAGTGGTTAGAGCACTGATTCTCCCATAGAGCCCCAGGCCCCAGGTTCAAGTCTCACAAGGTTTAAGTGGAGTTCTCCACTAACAAGTAGTCACTTGTTTAGCTCTAATAGAGTTTGTGGGCAGCTTATAGCCTGCATATTCTATTTTGCCTTCCCAAATCCAGTAGGTTGTTCATTTTATTACTGTTCCTATGTTTCATGAAGCAGTCTTCATAGCTGATGTGGGCTTAAGATTTTTGCTGGACATTTGAGATAAAATTTAAGATAGAGTTCTGGACATAAAATTCAGGGCTTTCAAGCAAAATGTATTCCTGTAAGTTTCAATTTAAAAAAGAGTCCTGGACATAAAATTAGCAAATAATACAGCAGATGCCAACAGTATCTTTGGGGTTTGAAAGAAGCAAACAAATCTTCTTTAGATCTGATAGTTTCATGTATTTTTGGTTTTGAATCTGACTGTACCAGCCAGCCAACTGTCTGAGCATAGGCAGCAATACACAGGACCAGGTTCTGTCAGCCCTGCTCCAACTCATCCTGTGTAGTCTAGTGGTTAGAGCACTGATTCTCACATGTGGGAGACCCAGGTTCAAGTCCCCCAATGTTTAAGTGGAGCTCTCTACTGACAAGTAGTCACTTCTTTAACTCTGATAGAGTTTATGGGCAGCTTATAGCCTGCATATTCTATTTTGCCTTCCCAAATCCAGTAGTTTGTTCATTTTATTACTGCTCCTATGTCTCCTGAAGCAGTCTTCATAGCTGATGTGGGCTTAAGATTTCTGCTGGACATTTAAGATCAAATTTAAGATAGAGTTCTGGACCTAACATTCAGTGCCTCCAAGCAAAATGTATTCCTGTAAGTTTCAATTTAAGAAAGATTCCTGGACATAAAATTAGCAAATAATACAGGAGATGCCAACAGTGTCTTTGGGTTTTGAAAGAAGCAAACAAATCTTCTTTAGATCTGATAGTTTTCATGTATTTTTGGTTTTGACTCTGACTCTACCAGCCAGCCAACTGTCTGAGCATAGGCAGCAATACAGATTTTGTCAGCCCAGCTTCAACTCATCCTCTGTAGTCTAGTGGTTAGAGCACTGATTCTCCCATAGAGCCCCAGGCCCCAGGTTCAAGTCTCACAAGGTTTAAGTGGAGTTCTCCACTGACAAGTAGTTACTTGTTTAGCTCTGATAGAGTTTGTGGGCAGCTTATAGCCTGCATATTCTATATTGCCTTCCCAAATCCAGTAGGTTGTTCATTTTATTACTGTCCCTCTGTCTCATGAAGCAGTCTTCATAGCTGATGTGGGCTTAAGATTTTTGCTGGACATTTGAGATAAAATTTAAGATAGAGTTCTGGACATAAAATTCAGGGCTTTCAAGCAAAATGTATTCCTGTAAGTTTCAATTTAAAAAAGAGTCCTGGACATAAAATTAGCAAATAATACAGCAGATGCCAACAGTATCTTTGGGGTTTGAAAGAAGCAAACAAATCTTCTTTAGATCTGATAGTTTCATGTATTTTTGGTTTTGAATCTGACTGTACCAGCCAGCCAACTGTCTGAGCATAGGCAGCAATACACAGGACCAGGTTCTGTCAGCCCTGCTCCAACTCATCCTGTGTAGTCTAGTGGTTAGAGCACTGATTCTCACATGTGGGAGACCCAGGTTCAAGTCCCCCAATGTTTAAGTGGAGCTCTCTACTGACAAGTAGTCACTTCTTTAACTCTGATAGAGTTTATGGGCAGCTTATAGCCTGCATATTCTATTTTGCCTTCCCAAATCCAGTAGTTTGTTCATTTTATTACTGCTCCTATGTCTCCTGAAGCAGTCTTCATAGCTGATGTGGGCTTAAGATTTCTGCTGGACATTTAAGATCAAATTTAAGATAGAGTTCTGGACCTAACATTCAGTGCCTCCAAGCAAAATGTATTCCTGTAAGTTTCAATGTAAGAAAGATTCCTGGACATAAAATTAGCAAATAATACAGGAGATGCCAACAGTGTCTTTGGGTTTTGAAAGAAGCAAACAAATCTTCTTTAGATCTGATAGTTTTCATGTATTTTTGGTTTTGACTCTGACTCTACCAGCCAGCCAACTGTCTGAGCATAGGCAGCAATACAGATTTTGTCAGCCCAGCTTCAACTCATCCTCTGTAGTCTAGTGGTTAGAGCACTGATTCTCCCATAGAGCCCCAGGCCCCAGGTTCAAGTCTCACAAGGTTTAAGTGGAGTTCTCCACTGACAAGTAGTTACTTGTTTAGCTCTGATATAGTTTGTGGGCAGCTTATAGCCTGCATATTCTATTTTGCTTTCCCAAATCCAGTAGGTTGTTCATTTTATTACTGTTCCTATGTTTCATGAAGCAGTCTTCATAGCTGATGTGGGCTTAAGATTTTTGCTGGACATTTGAGATAAAATTTAAAATAGAGTTCTGGACATAAAATTCAGGGCTTTCAAGCAAAATGTATTCCTGTAAGTTTCAATTTAAGAAAGAGTCGTGGACATAAAATTAGCAAATAATACAACAGATGCCAACAGTATCTTTGGGGTTTGAAAGAAGCAAACAAATCTTCTTTAGATCTGATAGTTTCATGTATTTTTGGTTTTGAATCTGACTGTACCAGCCAGCCAATTGTCTGAGCATAGGCAGCAATACACAGGACCAGGTTCTGTCAGCCCTGCTCCAACTCATCCTCTGTAGTCTAGTGGTTAGAGCACTGATTCTCACATGTGGGAGACCCAGGTTCAAGTCCCCCAATGTTTAAGTGGAGCTCTCTACTGACAAGTAGTCACTTCTTTAACTCTGATAGAGTTTGTGGGCAGCTTATAGCCTGCATATTCTATTTTGCCTTCCCAAATCCAGTAGTTTGTTCATTTTATTACTGCTCCTATGTCTCCTGAAGCAGTCTTCATAGCTGATGTGGGCTTAAGATTTCTGCTGGACATTTAAGATCAAATTTAAGATAGAGTTCTGGACCTAACATTCAGTGCCTCCAAGCAAAATGTATTCCTGTAAGTTTCAATTTAAGAAAGATTCCTGGTCATAAAATTAGCAAATAATACAGCAGATGCCAACAGTGTCTTTGGGTTTTGAAAGAAGCAAACAAATCTTCTTTAGATCTGATAGTGTTCATGTATTTTTGGTTTTGACTCTGACTCTACCAGCCAGCCAACTGTCTGAGCATAGGCAGCAATACAGATTTTGTCAGCCCAGCTTCAACTCATCCTCTGTAGTCTAGTGGTTAGAGCACTGATTCTCCCATAGAGCCCCAGGCCCCAGGTTCAAGTCTCACAAGGTTTAAGTGGAGTTCTCCACTAACAAGTAGTCACTTGTTTAGCTCTAATAGAGTTTGTGGGCAGCTTATAGCCTGCATATTCTATTTTGCCTTCCCAAATCCAGTAGGTTGTTCATTTTATTACTGTTCCTATGTTTCATGAAGCAGTCTTCATAGCTGATGTGGGCTTAAGATTTTTGCTGGACATTTGAGATAAAATTTAAGATAGAGTTCTGGACATAAAATTCAGGGCTTTCAAGCAAAATGTATTCCTGTAAGTTTCAATTTAAAAAAGAGTCCTGGACATAAAATTAGCAAATAATACAGCAGATGCCAAGAGTATCTTTGGGGTTTGAAAGAAGCAAACAAATCTTCTTTAGATCTGATAGTTTCATGTATTTTTGGTTTTGAATCTGACTGTACCAGCCAGCCAACTGTCTGAGCATAGGCAGCAATACACAGGACCAGGTTCTGTCAGCCCTGCTCCAACTCATCCTGTGTAGTCTAGTGGTTAGAGCACTGATTCTCACATGTGGGAGACCCAGGTTCAAGTCCCCCAATGTTTAAGTGGAGCTCTCTACTGACAAGTAGTCACTTCTTTAACTCTGATAGAGTTTATGGGCAGCTTATAGCCTGCATATTCTATTTTGCCTTCCCAAATCCAGTAGTTTGTTCATTTTATTACTGCTCCTATGTCTCCTGAAGCAGTCTTCATAGCTGATGTGGGCTTAAGATTTCTGCTGGACATTTAAGATCAAATTTAAGATAGAGTTCTGGACCTAACATTCAGTGCCTCCAAGCAAAATGTATTCCTGTAAGTTTCAATTTAAGAAAGATTCCTGGACATAAAATTAGCAAATAATACAGGAGATGCCAACAGTGTCTTTGGGTTTTGAAAGAAGCAAACAAATCTTCTTTAGATCTGATAGTTTTCATGTATTTTTGGTTTTGACTCTGACTCTACCAGCCAGCCAACTGTCTGAGCATAGGCAGCAATACAGATTTTGTCAGCCCAGCTTCAACTCATCCTCTGTAGTCTAGTGGTTAGAGCACTGATTCTCCCATAGAGCCCCAGGCCCCAGGTTCAAGTCTCACAAGGTTTAAGTGGAGTTCTCCACTGACAAGTAGTTACTTGTTTAGCTCTGATAGAGTTTGTGGGCAGCTTATAGCCTGCATATTCTATATTGCCTTCCCAAATCCAGTAGGTTGTTCATTTTATTACTGTCCCTCTGTCTCATGAAGCAGTCTTCATAGCTGATGTGGGCTTAAGATTTTTGCTGGACATTTGAGATAAAATTTAAGATAGAGTTCTGGACATAAAATTCAGGGCTTTCAAGCAAAATGTATTCCTGTAAGTTTCAATTTAAGAAAGAGTCCTGGACATAATATTAGCAAATAATACAGCAGATGCCAACAGTATCTTTGGGTTTTGAAAGAAGCAAACAAATCTTCTTTAGATCTGATAGTTTCATGTATTTTTGGTTTTGAATCTGACTGTACCAGCCAGCCAACTGTCTGAGCATAGGCAGCAATACACAGGACCAGGTTCTGTCAGCCCTGCTCCAACTCATTCTCTGTAGTCTAGTGGTTAGAGCACTGATTCTCACATGTGGGAGACCCAGGTTCAAGTCCCCCAATGTTTAAGTGGAGCTCTCTACTGACAAGTAGTCACTTCTTTAACTCTGATAGAGTTTGTGGGCAGCTTATAGCCTGCATAATCTTTTTGCCTTCCCAAATCCAGTAGTTTGTTCATTTTATTACTGCTCCTATGTCTCCTGAAGCAGTCTTCATAGCTGATGTGGGCTTAAGATTTCTGCTGGACATTTAAGATCAAATTTAAGATAGAGTTCTGGACCTAACATTCAGTGCCTCCAAGCAAAATGTATTCCTGTAAGTTTCAATTTAAGAAAGATTCCTGGACATAAAATTAGCAAATAATACAGCAGATGCCACAGTGTCTTTGGGTTTTGAAAGAAGCAAACAAATCTTCTTTAGATCTGATAGTTTTTATGTATTTTTGGTTTTGACTCTGACTGTACCAGCCAGCCAACTGTCTGAGCATAGGCAGCAATACAGACTTTGTCAGCCCAGTTTCAACTCATCCTCTGTAGTCTAGTGGTTAGAGCACTGATTCTCCCATAGAGCCCCAGGCCCCAGGTTCAAGTCTCACAAGGTTTAAGTGGAGTTCTCCACTGACAAGTAGTCACTTGTTTAGCTCTGATAGAGTTTGTGGGCAGCTTATAGCCTGCATATTCTATTTTGCCTTCCCAAATCCAGTAGGTTGTTCATTTTATTACTGTTCCTATGTTTCATGAAGCAGTCTTCATAGCTGATGTGGGCTTAAGATTTTTGCTGGACATTTGAGATAAAATTTAAGATAGAGTTCTGGACATAAAATTCAGGGCTTTCAAGCTAAATGTATTCCTGTAAGTTTCAATTTAAGAAAGAGTCCTGGACATAAAATTAGCAAATAATACAACAGATGCCAACAGTATCTTTGGGGTTTGAAAGAAGCAAACAAATCTTCTTTAGATCTGATAGTTTCATGTATTTTTGGTTTTGAATCTGACTGTACCAGCCAGCCAACTGTCTGAGCATAGGCAGCAATACACAGGACCAGGTTCTGTCAGCCCTGCTCCAACTCATCCTCTGTAGTCTAGTGGTTAGAGCACTGATTCTCACATGTGGGAGACCCAGGTTCAAGTCCCCCAATGTTTAAGTGGAGCTCTCTACTGACAAGTAGTCACTTCTTTAACTCTGATAGAGTTTGTGGGCAGCTTATAGCCTGCATATTCTATTTTGCCTTCCCAAATCCAGTAGTTTGTTCATTTTATTACTGCTCCTATGTCTCCTGAAGCAGTCTTCATAGCTGATGTGGGCTTAAGATTTCTGCTGGACATTTAAGATCAAATTTAAGATAGAGTTCTGGACCTAACATTCAGTGCCTCCAAGCAAAATGTATTCCTGTAAGTTTCAATTTAAGAAAGATTCCTGGTCATAAAATTAGCAAATAATACAGCAGATGCCAACAGTGTCTTTGGGTTTTGAAAGAAGCAAACAAATCTTCTTTAGATCTGATAGTGTTCATGTATTTTTGGTTTTGACTCTGACTCTACCAGCCAGCCAACTGTCTGAGCATAGGCAGCAATACAGATTTTGTCAGCCCAGCTTCAACTCATCCTCTGTAGTCTAGTGGTTAGAGCACTGATTCTCCCATAGAGCCCCAGGCCCCAGGTTCAAGTCTCACAAGGTTTAAGTGGAGTTCTCCACTAACAAGTAGTCACTTGTTTAGCTCTAATAGAGTTTGTGGGCAGCTTATAGCCTGCATATTCTATTTTGCCTTCCCAAATCCAGTAGGTTGTTCATTTTATTACTGTTCCTATGTTTCATGAAGCAGTCTTCATAGCTGATGTGGGCTTAAGATTTTTGCTGGACATTTGAGATAAAATTTAAGATAGAGTTCTGGACATAAAATTCAGGGCTTTCAAGCAAAATGTATTCCTGTAAGTTTCAATTTAAAAAAGAGTCCTGGACATAAAATTAGCAAATAATACAGCAGATGCCAACAGTATCTTTGGGGTTTGAAAGAAGCAAACAAATCTTCTTTAGATCTGATAGTTTCATGTATTTTTGGTTTTGAATCTGACTGTACCAGCCAGCCAACTGTCTGAGCATAGGCAGCAATACACAGGACCAGGTTCTGTCAGCCCTGCTCCAACTCATCCTGTGTAGTCTAGTGGTTAGAGCACTGATTCTCACATGTGGGAGACCCAGGTTCAAGTCCCCCAATGTTTAAGTGGAGCTCTCTACTGACAAGTAGTCACTTCTTTAACTCTGATAGAGTTTATGGGCAGCTTATAGCCTGCATATTCTATTTTGCCTTCCCAAATCCAATAGTTTGTTCATTTTATTACTGCTCCTATGTCTCCTGAAGCAGTCTTCATAGCTGATGTGGGCTTAAGATTTCTGCTGGACATTTAAGATCAAATTTAAGATAGAGTTCTGGACCTAACATTCAGTGCCTCCAAGCAAAATGTATTCCTGTAAGTTTCAATTTAAGAAAGATTCCTGGACATAAAATTAGCAAATAATACAGGAGATGCCAACAGTGTCTTTGGGTTTTGAAAGAAGCAAACAAATCTTCTTTAGATCTGATAGTTTTCATGTATTTTTGGTTTTGACTCTGACTCTACCAGCCAGCCAACTGTCTGAGCATAGGCAGCAATACAGATTTTGTCAGCCCAGCTTCAACTCATCCTCTGTAGTCTAGTGGTTAGAGCACTGATTCTCCCATAGAGCCCCAGGCCCCAGGTTCAAGTCTCACAAGGTTTAAGTGGAGTTCTCCACTGACAAGTAGTTACTTGTTTAGCTCTGATAGAGTTTGTGGGCAGCTTATAGCCTGCATATTCTATATTGCCTTCCCAAATCCAGTAGGTTGTTCATTTTATTACTGTCCCTCTGTCTCATGAAGCAGTCTTCATAGCTGATGTGGGCTTAAGATTTTTGCTGGACATTTGAGATAAAATTTAAGATAGAGTTCTGGACATAAAATTCAGGGCTTTCAAGCAAAATGTATTCCTGTAAGTTTCAATTTAAAAAAGAGTCCTGGACATAAAATTAGCAAATAATACAGCAGATGCCAACAGTATCTTTGGGGTTTGAAAGAAGCAAACAAATCTTCTTTAGATCTGATAGTTTCATGTATTTTTGGTTTTGAATCTGACTGTACCAGCCAGCCAACTGTCTGAGCATAGGCAGCAATACACAGGACCAGGTTCTGTCAGCCCTGCTCCAACTCATCCTGTGTAGTCTAGTGGTTAGAGCACTGATTCTCACATGTGGGAGACCCAGGTTCAAGTCCCCCAATGTTTAAGTGGAGCTCTCTACTGACAAGTAGTCACTTCTTTAACTCTGATAGAGTTTATGGGCAGCTTATAGCCTGCATATTCTATTTTGCCTTCCCAAATCCAGTAGTTTGTTCATTTTATTACTGCTCCTATGTCTCCTGAAGCAGTCTTCATAGCTGATGTGGGCTTAAGATTTCTGCTGGACATTTAAGATCAAATTTAAGATAGAGTTCTGGACCTAACATTCAGTGCCTCCAAGCAAAATGTATTCCTGTAAGTTTCAATGTAAGAAAGATTCCTGGACATAAAATTAGCAAATAATACAGGAGATGCCAACAGTGTCTTTGGGTTTTGAAAGAAGCAAACAAATCTTCTTTAGATCTGATAGTTTTCATGTATTTTTGGTTTTGAATCTGACTGTACCAGCCAGCCAACTGTCTGAGCATAGGCAGCAATACAGATTTTGTCAGCCCAGCTTCAACTCATCCTCTGTAGTCTAGTGGTTAGAGCACTGATTCTCCCATAGAGCCCCAGGCCCCAGGTTCAAGTCTCACAAGGTTTAAGTGGAGTTCTCCACTGACAAGTAGTTACTTGTTTAGCTCTGATATAGTTTGTGGGCAGCTTATAGCCTGCATATTCTATTTTGCTTTCCCAAATCCAGTAGGTTGTTCATTTTATTACTGTTCCTATGTTTCATGAAGCAGTCTTCATAGCTGATGTGGGCTTAAGATTTTTGCTGGACATTTGAGATAAAATTTAAAATAGAGTTCTGGACATAAAATTCAGGGCTTTCAAGCAAAATGTATTCCTGTAAGTTTCAATTTAAGAAAGAGTCGTGGACATAAAATTAGCAAATAATACAACAGATGCCAACAGTATCTTTGGGGTTTGAAAGAAGCAAACAAATCTTCTTTAGATCTGATAGTTTCATGTATTTTTGGTTTTGAATCTGACTGTACCAGCCAGCCAATTGTCTGAGCATAGGCAGCAATACACAGGACCAGGTTCTGTCAGCCCTGCTCCAACTCATCCTCTGTAGTCTAGTGGTTAGAGCACTGATTCTCACATGTGGGAGACCCAGGTTCAAGTCCCCCAATGTTTAAGTGGAGCTCTCTACTGACAAGTAGTCACTTCTTTAACTCTGATAGAGTTTGTGGCCAGCTTATAGCCTGCATAATCTTTTTGCTTTCCCAAATCCAGTAGTTTGTTGATTTTATTACTGCTCCTATGTCTCCTGAAGCAGTCTTCATAGCTGATGTGGGCTTAAGATTTTTGCTGGACATTTGAGATAAAATTTAAGATAGAGTTCTGGACATAAAATTCAGGGCTTTCAAGCAAAATGTATTCCTGTAAGTTTAAATTTAAGAAAGAGTCCTGGACATAAAATTAGCAAATAATACAGCAGATGCCAACAGTATCTTTGGGTTTTGAAAGAAGCAAACAAATCTTCTTTAGATCTGATAGTTTCATGTATTTTTGGTTTTGAATCTGACTGTACCAGCCAGCCAACTGTCTGAGCATAGGCAGCAATACACAGGACCAGGTTCTGTCAGCCCTGCTCCAACTCATCCTGTGTAGTCTAGTGGTTAGAGCACTGATTCTCACATGTGGGAGACCCATGTTCAAGTCCCCCAATGTTTAAGTGGAGCTCTCTACTGACAAGTAGTCACTTCTTTAACTCTGATAGAGTTTATGGGCAGCTTATAGCCTGCATATTCTGTTTTGCCTTCCCAAATCCAGTAGTTTGTTCATTTTATTACTGCTCCTATGTCTCCTGAAGCAGTCTTCATAGCTGATGTGGGCTTAAGATTTCTGCTGGACATTTAAGATCAAATTTAAGATAGAGTTCTGGACCTAACATTCAGTGCCTCCAAGCAAAATGTATTCCTGTAAGTTTCAATTTAAGAAAGATTCCTGGACATAAAATTAGCAAATAATACAGCAGATGCCAACAGTGTCTTTGGGTTTTGAAAGAAGCAAACAAATCTTCTTTAGATCTGATAGTGTTCATGTATTTTTGGTTTTGACTCTGACTCTACCAGCCAGCCAACTCTCTGAGCATAGGCAGCAATACAGATTTTGTCAGCCCAGTTTCAACTCATCCTCTGTAGTCTAGTGGTTAGAGCACTGATTCTCCCATAGAGCCCTAGGCCCAAGGTTCAAGTCTCACAAGGTTTAAGTGGAGTTCTCCACTGACAAGTAGTCACTTGTTTAGCTCTGATGGAGTTTGTGGGCAGCTTATAGCCTGCATATTCTATTTTGCCTTTCCAAATCCAGTAGGTTGTTCATTTTATTACTGTTCCTATGTTTCATGAAGCAGTCTTCATAGCTGATGTGGGCTTAAGATTTTTGCTGGACATTTGAGATAAAATTTAAGATAGAGTTCTGGACATAAAAATCAGGGCTTTCAAGCAAAATGTATTCCTGTAAGTTTCAATTTAAGAAAGAGTCCTGGACATAAAATTAGCAAATAATACAGCAGATGCCAACAGTATCTTTGGGGTTTGAAAGAAGCAAACAAATCTTCTTTAGATCTGATAGTTTCATGTTTTTTTGGTTTTGAATCTGACTGTACCAGCCAGCCAACTGTCTGAGCATAGGCAGCAATACACAGGACCAGGTTCTGTCAGCCCTGCTCCAACTCATCCTCTGTAGTCTAGTGGTTAGAGCACTGATTCTCACATGTGGGAGACCCAGGTTCAAGTCCCCCAATGTTTAAGTGGAGCTCTCTACTGACAAGTAGTCACTTCTTTAACTCTGATAGAGTTTATGGGCAGCTTATAGCCTGCATATTCTATTTTGCCTTCCCAAATCCAGTAGTTTGTTCATTTTATTACTGCTCCTATGTCTCCTGAAGCAGTCTTCATAGCTGATGTGGGCTTAAGATTTCTGCTGGACATTTAAGATCAAATTTAAGATAGAGTTCTGGACCTAACATTCAGTGCCTCCAAGCAAAATGTATTCCTGTAAGTTTCAATGTAAGAAAGATTCCTGGACATAAAATTAGCAAATAATACAGGAGATGCCAACAGTGTCTTTGGGTTTTGAAAGAAGCAAACAAATCTTCTTTAGATCTGATAGTTTTCATGTATTTTTGGTTTTGACTCTGACTCTACCAGCCAGCCAACTGTCTGAGCATAGGCAGCAATACAGATTTTGTCAGCCCAGCTTCAACTCATCCTCTGTAGTCTAGTGGTTAGAGCACTGATTCTCCCATAGAGCCCCAGGCCCCAGGTTCAAGTCTCACAAGGTTTAAGTGGAGTTCTCCACTGACAAGTAGTTACTTGTTTAGCTCTGATATAGTTTGTGGGCAGCTTATAGCCTGCATATTCTATTTTGCTTTCCCAAATCCAGTAGGTTGTTCATTTTATTACTGTTCCTATGTTTCATGAAGCAGTCTTCATAGCTGATGTGGGCTTAAGATTTTTGCTGGACATTTGAGATAAAATTTAAAATAGAGTTCTGGACATAAAATTCAGGGCTTTCAAGCAAAATGTATTCCTGTAAGTTTCAATTTAAGAAAGAGTCGTGGACATAAAATTAGCAAATAATACAACAGATGCCAACAGTATCTTTGGGGTTTGAAAGAAGCAAACAAATCTTCTTTAGATCTGATAGTTTCATGTATTTTTGGTTTTGAATCTGACTGTACCAGCCAGCCAATTGTCTGAGCATAGGCAGCAATACACAGGACCAGGTTCTGTCAGCCCTGCTCCAACTCATCCTCTGTAGTCTAGTGGTTAGAGCACTGATTCTCACATGTGGGAGACCCAGGTTCAAGTCCCCCAATGTTTAAGTGGAGCTCTCTACTGACAAGTAGTCACTTCTTTAACTCTGATAGAGTTTGTGGGCAGCTTATAGCCTGCATATTCTATTTTGCCTTCCCAAATCCAGTAGTTTGTTCATTTTATTACTGCTCCTATGTCTCCTGAAGCAGTCTTCATAGCTGATGTGGGCTTAAGATTTCTGCTGGACATTTAAGATCAAATTTAAGATAGAGTTCTGGACCTAACATTCAGTGCCTCCAAGCAAAATGTATTCCTGTAAGTTTCAATTTAAGAAAGATTCCTGGTCATAAAATTAGCAAATAATACAGCAGATGCCAACAGTGTCTTTGGGTTTTGAAAGAAGCAAACAAATCTTCTTTAGATCTGATAGTGTTCATGTATTTTTGGTTTTGACTCTGACTCTACCAGCCAGCCAACTGTCTGAGCATAGGCAGCAATACAGATTTTGTCAGCCCAGCTTCAACTCATCCTCTGTAGTCTAGTGGTTAGAGCACTGATTCTCCCATAGAGCCCCAGGCCCCAGGTTCAAGTCTCACAAGGTTTAAGTGGAGTTCTCCACTAACAAGTAGTCACTTGTTTAGCTCTAATAGAGTTTGTGGGCAGCTTATAGCCTGCATATTCTATTTTGCCTTCCCAAATCCAGTAGGTTGTTCATTTTATTACTGTTCCTATGTTTCATGAAGCAGTCTTCATAGCTGATGTGGGCTTAAGATTTTTGCTGGACATTTGAGATAAAATTTAAGATAGAGTTCTGGACATAAAATTCAGGGCTTTCAAGCAAAATGTATTCCTGTAAGTTTCAATTTAAAAAAGAGTCCTGGACATAAAATTAGCAAATAATACAGCAGATGCCAAGAGTATCTTTGGGGTTTGAAAGAAGCAAACAAATCTTCTTTAGATCTGATAGTTTCATGTATTTTTGGTTTTGAATCTGACTGTACCAGCCAGCCAACTGTCTGAGCATAGGCAGCAATACACAGGACCAGGTTCTGTCAGCCCTGCTCCAACTCATCCTGTGTAGTCTAGTGGTTAGAGCACTGATTCTCACATGTGGGAGACCCAGGTTCAAGTCCCCCAATGTTTAAGTGGAGCTCTCTACTGACAAGTAGTCACTTCTTTAACTCTGATAGAGTTTATGGGCAGCTTATAGCCTGCATATTCTATTTTGCCTTCCCAAATCCAGTAGTTTGTTCATTTTATTACTGCTCCTATGTCTCCTGAAGCAGTCTTCATAGCTGATGTGGGCTTAAGATTTCTGCTGGACATTTAAGATCAAATTTAAGATAGAGTTCTGGACCTAACATTCAGTGCCTCCAAGCAAAATGTATTCCTGTAAGTTTCAATTTAAGAAAGATTCCTGGACATAAAATTAGCAAATAATACAGGAGATGCCAACAGTGTCTTTGGGTTTTGAAAGAAGCAAACAAATCTTCTTTAGATCTGATAGTTTTCATGTATTTTTGGTTTTGACTCTGACTCTACCAGCCAGCCAACTGTCTGAGCATAGGCAGCAATACAGATTTTGTCAGCCCAGCTTCAACTCATCCTCTGTAGTCTAGTGGTTAGAGCACTGATTCTCCCATAGAGCCCCAGGCCCCAGGTTCAAGTCTCACAAGGTTTAAGTGGAGTTCTCCACTGACAAGTAGTTACTTGTTTAGCTCTGATAGAGTTTGTGGGCAGCTTATAGCCTGCATATTCTATATTGCCTTCCCAAATCCAGTAGGTTGTTCATTTTATTACTGTCCCTCTGTCTCATGAAGCAGTCTTCATAGCTGATGTGGGCTTAAGATTTTTGCTGGACATTTGAGATAAAATTTAAGATAGAGTTCTGGACATAAAATTCAGGGCTTTCAAGCAAAATGTATTCCTGTAAGTTTCAATTTAAGAAAGAGTCCTGGACATAATATTAGCAAATAATACAGCAGATGCCAACAGTATCTTTGGGTTTTGAAAGAAGCAAACAAATCTTCTTTAGATCTGATAGTTTCATGTATTTTTGGTTTTGAATCTGACTGTACCAGCCAGCCAACTGTCTGAGCATAGGCAGCAATACACAGGACCAGGTTCTGTCAGCCCTGCTCCAACTCATTCTCTGTAGTCTAGTGGTTAGAGCACTGATTCTCACATGTGGGAGACCCAGGTTCAAGTCCCCCAATGTTTAAGTGGAGCTCTCTACTGACAAGTAGTCACTTCTTTAACTCTGATAGAGTTTGTGGGCAGCTTATAGCCTGCATAATCTTTTTGCCTTCCCAAATCCAGTAGTTTGTTCATTTTATTACTGCTCCTATGTCTCCTGAAGCAGTCTTCATAGCTGATGTGGGCTTAAGATTTCTGCTGGACATTTAAGATCAAATTTAAGATAGAGTTCTGGACCTAACATTCAGTGCCTCCAAGCAAAATGTATTCCTGTAAGTTTCAATTTAAGAAAGATTCCTGGACATAAAATTAGCAAATAATACAGCAGATGCCACAGTGTCTTTGGGTTTTGAAAGAAGCAAACAAATCTTCTTTAGATCTGATAGTTTTTATGTATTTTTGGTTTTGACTCTGACTGTACCAGCCAGCCAACTGTCTGAGCATAGGCAGCAATACAGACTTTGTCAGCCCAGTTTCAACTCATCCTCTGTAGTCTAGTGGTTAGAGCACTGATTCTCCCATAGAGCCCCAGGCCCCAGGTTCAAGTCTCACAAGGTTTAAGTGGAGTTCTCCACTGACAAGTAGTCACTTGTTTAGCTCTGATAGAGTTTGTGGGCAGCTTATAGCCTGCATATTCTATTTTGCCTTCCCAAATCCAGTAGGTTGTTCATTTTATTACTGTTACTATGTTTCATGAAGCAGTCTTCATAGCTGATGTGGGCTTAAGATTTTTGCTGGACATTTGAGATAAAATTTAAGATAGAGTTCTGGACATAAAATTCAGGGCTTTCAAGCTAAATGTATTCCTGTAAGTTTCAATTTAAGAAAGAGTCCTGGACATAAAATTAGCAAATAATACAACAGATGCCAACAGTATCTTTGGGGTTTGAAAGAAGCAAACAAATCTTCTTTAGATCTGATAGTTTCATGTATTTTTGGTTTTGAATCTGACTGTACCAGCCAGCCAACTGTCTGAGCATAGGCAGCAATACACAGGACCAGGTTCTGTCAGCCCTGCTCCAACTCATCCTCTGTAGTCTAGTGGTTAGAGCACTGATTCTCACATGTGGGAGACCCAGGTTCAAGTCCCCCAATGTTTAAGTGGAGCTCTCTACTGACAAGTAGTCACTTCTTTAACTCTGATAGAGTTTGTGGGCAGCTTATAGCCTGCATATTCTATTTTGCCTTCCCAAATCCAGTAGTTTGTTCATTTTATTACTGCTCCTATGTCTCCTGAAGCAGTCTTCATAGCTGATGTGGGCTTAAGATTTCTGCTGGACATTTAAGATCAAATTTAAGATAGAGTTCTGGACCTAACATTCAGTGCCTCCAAGCAAAATGTATTCCTGTAAGTTTCAATTTAAGAAAGATTCCTGGTCATAAAATTAGCAAATAATACAGCAGATGCCAACAGTGTCTTTGGGTTTTGAAAGAAGCAAACAAATCTTCTTTAGATCTGATAGTGTTCATGTATTTTTGGTTTTGACTCTGACTCTACCAGCCAGCCAACTGTCTGAGCATAGGCAGCAATACAGATTTTGTCAGCCCAGCTTCAACTCATCCTCTGTAGTCTAGTGGTTAGAGCACTGATTCTCCCATAGAGCCCCAGGCCCCAGGTTCAAGTCTCACAAGGTTTAAGTGGAGTTCTCCACTAACAAGTAGTCACTTGTTTAGCTCTAATAGAGTTTGTGGGCAGCTTATAGCCTGCATATTCTATTTTGCCTTCCCAAATCCAGTAGGTTGTTCATTTTATTACTGTTCCTATGTTTCATGAAGCAGTCTTCATAGCTGATGTGGGCTTAAGATTTTTGCTGGACATTTGCGATAAAATTTAAGATAGAGTTCTGGACATAAAATTCAGGGCTTTCAAGCAAAATGTATTCCTGTAAGTTTCAATTTAAAAAAGAGTCCTGGACATAAAATTAGCAAATAATACAGCAGATGCCAACAGTATCTTTGGGGTTTGAAAGAAGCAAACAAATCTTCTTTAGATCTGATAGTTTCATGTATTTTTGGTTTTGAATCTGACTGTACCAGCCAGCCAACTGTCTGAGCATAGGCAGCAATACACAGGACCAGGTTCTGTCAGCCCTGCTCCAACTCATCCTGTGTAGTCTAGTGGTTAGAGCACTGATTCTCACATGTGGGAGACCCAGGTTCAAGTCCCCCAATGTTTAAGTGGAGCTCTCTACTGACAAGTAGTCACTTCTTTAACTCTGATAGAGTTTATGGGCAGCTTATAGCCTGCATATTCTATTTTGCCTTCCCAAATCCAGTAGTTTGTTCATTTTATTACTGCTCCTATGTCTCCTGAAGCAGTCTTCATAGCTGATGTGGGCTTAAGATTTCTGCTGGACATTTAAGATCAAATTTAAGATAGAGTTCTGGACCTAACATTCAGTGCCTCCAAGCAAAATGTATTCCTGTAAGTTTCAATTTAAGAAAGATTCCTGGACATAAAATTAGCAAATAATACAGGAGATGCCAACAGTGTCTTTGGGTTTTGAAAGAAGCAAACAAATCTTCTTTAGATCTGATAGTTTTCATGTATTTTTGGTTTTGACTCTGACTCTACCAGCCAGCCAACTGTCTGAGCATAGGCAGCAATACAGATTTTGTCAGCCCAGCTTCAACTCATCCTCTGTAGTCTAGTGGTTAGAGCACTGATTCTCCCATAGAGCCCCAGGCCCCAGGTTCAAGTCTCACAAGGTTTAAGTGGAGTTCTCCACTGACAAGTAGTTACTTGTTTAGCTCTGATAGAGTTTGTGGGCAGCTTATAGCCTGCATATTCTATATTGCCTTCCCAAATCCAGTAGGTTGTTCATTTTATTACTGTCCCTCTGTCTCATGAAGCAGTCTTCATAGCTGATGTGGGCTTAAGATTTTTGCTGGACATTTGAGATAAAATTTAAGATAGAGTTCTGGACATAAAATTCAGGGCTTTCAAGCAAAATGTATTCCTGTAAGTTTCAATTTAAAAAAGAGTCCTGGACATAAAATTAGCAAATAATACAGCAGATGCCAACAGTATCTTTGGGGTTTGAAAGAAGCAAACAAATCTTCTTTAGATCTGATAGTTTCATGTATTTTTGGTTTTGAATCTGACTGTACCAGCCAGCCAACTGTCTGAGCATAGGCAGCAATACACAGGACCAGGTTCTGTCAGCCCTGCTCCAACTCATCCTGTGTAGTCTAGTGGTTAGAGCACTGATTCTCACATGTGGGAGACCCAGGTTCAAGTCCCCCAATGTTTAAGTGGAGCTCTCTACTGACAAGTAGTCACTTCTTTAACTCTGATAGAGTTTATGGGCAGCTTATAGCCTGCATATTCTATTTTGCCTTCCCAAATCCAGTAGTTTGTTCATTTTATTACTGCTCCTATGTCTCCTGAAGCAGTCTTCATAGCTGATGTGGGCTTAAGATTTCTGCTGGACATTTAAGATCAAATTTAAGATAGAGTTCTGGACCTAACATTCAGTGCCTCCAAGCAAAATGTATTCCTGTAAGTTTCAATGTAAGAAAGATTCCTGGACATAAAATTAGCAAATAATACAGGAGATGCCAACAGTGTCTTTGGGTTTTGAAAGAAGCAAACAAATCTTCTTTAGATCTGATAGTTTTCATGTATTTTTGGTTTTGAATCTGACTGTACCAGCCAGCCAACTGTCTGAGCATAGGCAGCAATACAGATTTTGTCAGCCCAGCTTCAACTCATCCTCTGTAGTCTAGTGGTTAGAGCACTGATTCTCCCATAGAGCCCCAGGCCCCAGGTTCAAGTCTCACAAGGTTTAAGTGGAGTTCTCCACTGACAAGTAGTTACTTGTTTAGCTCTGATATAGTTTGTGGGCAGCTTATAGCCTGCATATTCTATTTTGCTTTCCCAAATCCAGTAGGTTGTTCATTTTATTACTGTTCCTATGTTTCATGAAGCAGTCTTCATAGCTGATGTGGGCTTAAGATTTTTGCTGGACATTTGAGATAAAATTTAAAATAGAGTTCTGGACATAAAATTCAGGGCTTTCAAGCAAAATGTATTCCTGTAAGTTTCAATTTAAGAAAGAGTCGTGGACATAAAATTAGCAAATAATACAACAGATGCCAACAGTATCTTTGGGGTTTGAAAGAAGCAAACAAATCTTCTTTAGATCTGATAGTTTCATGTATTTTTGGTTTTGAATCTGACTGTACCAGCCAGCCAATTGTCTGAGCATAGGCAGCAATACACAGGACCAGGTTCTGTCAGCCCTGCTCCAACTCATCCTCTGTAGTCTAGTGGTTAGAGCACTGATTCTCACATGTGGGAGACCCAGGTTCAAGTCCCCCAATGTTTAAGTGGAGCTCTCTACTGACAAGTAGTCACTTCTTTAACTCTGATAAAGTTTGTGGCCAGCTTATAGCCTGCATAATCTTTTTGCTTTCCCAAATCCAGTAGTTTGTTGATTTTATTACTGCTCCTATGTCTCCTGAAGCAGTCTTCATAGCTGATGTGGGCTTAAGATTTTTGCTGGACATTTGAGATAAAATTTAAGATAGAGTTCTGGACATAAAATTCAGGGCTTTCAAGCAAAATGTATTCCTGTAAGTTTAAATTTAAGAAAGAGTCCTGGACATAAAATTAGCAAATAATACAGCAGATGCCAACAGTATCTTTGGGTTTTGAAAGAAGCAAACAAATCTTCTTTAGATCTGATAGTTTCATGTATTTTTGGTTTTGAATCTGACTGTACCAGCCAGCCAACTGTCTGAGCATAGGCAGCAATACACAGGACCAGGTTCTGTCAGCCCTGCTCCAACTCATCCTGTGTAGTCTAGTGGTTAGAGCACTGATTCTCACATGTGGGAGACCCATGTTCAAGTCCCCCAATGTTTAAGTGGAGCTCTCTACTGACAAGTAGTCACTTCTTTAACTCTGATAGAGTTTATGGGCAGCTTATAGCCTGCATATTCTGTTTTGCCTTCCCAAATCCAGTAGTTTGTTCATTTTATTACTGCTCCTATGTCTCCTGAAGCAGTCTTCATAGCTGATGTGGGCTTAAGATTTCTGCTGGACATTTAAGATCAAATTTAAGATAGAGTTCTGGACCTAACATTCAGTGCCTCCAAGCAAAATGTATTCCTGTAAGTTTCAATTTAAGAAAGATTCCTGGACATAAAATTAGCAAATAATACAGCAGATGCCAACAGTGTCTTTGGGTTTTGAAAGAAGCAAACAAATCTTCTTTAGATCTGATAGTGTTCATGTATTTTTGGTTTTGACTCTGACTCTACCAGCCAGCCAACTCTCTGAGCATAGGCAGCAATACAGATTTTGTCAGCCCAGTTTCAACTCATCCTCTGTAGTCTAGTGGTTAGAGCACTGATTCTCCCATAGAGCCCTAGGCCCAAGGTTCAAGTCTCACAAGGTTTAAGTGGAGTTCTCCACTGACAAGTAGTCACTTGTTTAGCTCTGATGGAGTTTGTGGGCAGCTTATAGCCTGCATATTCTATTTTGCCTTTCCAAATCCAGTAGGTTGTTCATTTTATTACTGTTCCTATGTTTCATGAAGCAGTCTTCATAGCTGATGTGGGCTTAAGATTTTTGCTGGACATTTGAGATAAAATTTAAGATAGAGTTCTGGACATAAAAATCAGGGCTTTCAAGCAAAATGTATTCCTGTAAGTTTCAATTTAAGAAAGAGTCCTGGACATAAAATTAGCAAATAATACAGCAGATGCCAACAGTATCTTTGGGGTTTGAAAGAAGCAAACAAATCTTCTTTAGATCTGATAGTTTCATGTTTTTTTGGTTTTGAATCTGACTGTACCAGCCAGCCAACTGTCTGAGCATAGGCAGCAATACACAGGACCAGGTTCTGTCAGCCCTGCTCCAACTCATCCTCTGTAGTCTAGTGGTTAGAGCACTGATTCTCACATGTGGGAGACCCAGGTTCAAGTCCCCCAATGTTTAAGTGGAGCTCTCTACTGACAAGTAGTCACTTCTTTAACTCTGATAGAGTTTATGGGCAGCTTATAGCCTGCATATTCTATTTTGCCTTCCCAAATCCAGTAGTTTGTTCATTTTATTACTGCTCCTATGTCTCCTGAAGCAGTCTTCATAGCTGATGTGGGCTTAAGATTTCTGCTGGACATTTAAGATCAAATTTAAGATAGAGTTCTGGACCTAACATTCAGTGCCTCCAAGCAAAATGTATTCCTGTAAGTTTCAATGTAAGAAAGATTCCTGGACATAAAATTAGCAAATAATACAGGAGATGCCAACAGTGTCTTTGGGTTTTGAAAGAAGCAAACAAATCTTCTTTAGATCTGATAGTTTTCATGTATTTTTGGTTTTGACTCTGACTCTACCAGCCAGCCAACTGTCTGAGCATAGGCAGCAATACAGATTTTGTCAGCCCAGCTTCAACTCATCCTCTGTAGTCTAGTGGTTAGAGCACTGATTCTCCCATAGAGCCCCAGGCCCCAGGTTCAAGTCTCACAAGGTTTAAGTGGAGTTCTCCACTGACAAGTAGTTACTTGTTTAGCTCTGATATAGTTTGTGGGCAGCTTATAGCCTGCATATTCTATTTTGCTTTCCCAAATCCAGTAGGTTGTTCATTTTATTACTGTTCCTATGTTTCATGAAGCAGTCTTCATAGCTGATGTGGGCTTAAGATTTTTGCTGGACATTTGAGATAAAATTTAAAATAGAGTTCTGGACATAAAATTCAGGGCTTTCAAGCAAAATGTATTCCTGTAAGTTTCAATTTAAGAAAGAGTCGTGGACATAAAATTAGCAAATAATACAACAGATGCCAACAGTATCTTTGGGGTTTGAAAGAAGCAAACAAATCTTCTTTAGATCTGATAGTTTCATGTATTTTTGGTTTTGAATCTGACTGTACCAGCCAGCCAATTGTCTGAGCATAGGCAGCAATACACAGGACCAGGTTCTGTCAGCCCTGCTCCAACTCATCCTCTGTAGTCTAGTGGTTAGAGCACTGATTCTCACATGTGGGAGACCCAGGTTCAAGTCCCCCAATGTTTAAGTGGAGCTCTCTACTGACAAGTAGTCACTTCTTTAACTCTGATAGAGTTTGTGGGCAGCTTATAGCCTGCATATTCTATTTTGCCTTCCCAAATCCAGTAGTTTGTTCATTTTATTACTGCTCCTATGTCTCCTGAAGCAGTCTTCATAGCTGATGTGGGCTTAAGATTTCTGCTGGACATTTAAGATCAAATTTAAGATAGAGTTCTGGACCTAACATTCAGTGCCTCCAAGCAAAATGTATTCCTGTAAGTTTCAATTTAAGAAAGATTCCTGGTCATAAAATTAGCAAATAATACAGCAGATGCCAACAGTGTCTTTGGGTTTTGAAAGAAGCAAACAAATCTTCTTTAGATCTGATAGTGTTCATGTATTTTTGGTTTTGACTCTGACTCTACCAGCCAGCCAACTGTCTGAGCATAGGCAGCAATACAGATTTTGTCAGCCCAGCTTCAACTCATCCTCTGTAGTCTAGTGGTTAGAGCACTGATTCTCCCATAGAGCCCCAGGCCCCAGGTTCAAGTCTCACAAGGTTTAAGTGGAGTTCTCCACTAACAAGTAGTCACTTGTTTAGCTCTAATAGAGTTTGTGGGCAGCTTATAGCCTGCATATTCTATTTTGCCTTCCCAAATCCAGTAGGTTGTTCATTTTATTACTGTTCCTATGTTTCATGAAGCAGTCTTCATAGCTGATGTGGGCTTAAGATTTTTGCTGGACATTTGAGATAAAATTTAAGATAGAGTTCTGGACATAAAATTCAGGGCTTTCAAGCAAAATGTATTCCTGTAAGTTTCAATTTAAAAAAGAGTCCTGGACATAAAATTAGCAAATAATACAGCAGATGCCAAGAGTATCTTTGGGGTTTGAAAGAAGCAAACAAATCTTCTTTAGATCTGATAGTTTCATGTATTTTTGGTTTTGAATCTGACTGTACCAGCCAGCCAACTGTCTGAGCATAGGCAGCAATACACAGGACCAGGTTCTGTCAGCCCTGCTCCAACTCATCCTGTGTAGTCTAGTGGTTAGAGCACTGATTCTCACATGTGGGAGACCCAGGTTCAAGTCCCCCAATGTTTAAGTGGAGCTCTCTACTGACAAGTAGTCACTTCTTTAACTCTGATAGAGTTTATGGGCAGCTTATAGCCTGCATATTCTATTTTGCCTTCCCAAATCCAGTAGTTTGTTCATTTTATTACTGCTCCTATGTCTCCTGAAGCAGTCTTCATAGCTGATGTGGGCTTAAGATTTCTGCTGGACATTTAAGATCAAATTTAAGATAGAGTTCTGGACCTAACATTCAGTGCCTCCAAGCAAAATGTATTCCTGTAAGTTTCAATTTAAGAAAGATTCCTGGACATAAAATTAGCAAATAATACAGGAGATGCCAACAGTGTCTTTGGGTTTTGAAAGAAGCAAACAAATCTTCTTTAGATCTGATAGTTTTCATGTATTTTTGGTTTTGACTCTGACTCTACCAGCCAGCCAACTGTCTGAGCATAGGCAGCAATACAGATTTTGTCAGCCCAGCTTCAACTCATCCTCTGTAGTCTAGTGGTTAGAGCACTGATTCTCCCATAGAGCCCCAGGCCCCAGGTTCAAGTCTCACAAGGTTTAAGTGGAGTTCTCCACTGACAAGTAGTTACTTGTTTAGCTCTGATAGAGTTTGTGGGCAGCTTATAGCCTGCATATTCTATATTGCCTTCCCAAATCCAGTAGGTTGTTCATTTTATTACTGTCCCTCTGTCTCATGAAGCAGTCTTCATAGCTGATGTGGGCTTAAGATTTTTGCTGGACATTTGAGATAAAATTTAAGATAGAGTTCTGGACATAAAATTCAGGGCTTTCAAGCAAAATGTATTCCTGTAAGTTTCAATTTAAGAAAGAGTCCTGGACATAATATTAGCAAATAATACAGCAGATGCCAACAGTATCTTTGGGTTTTGAAAGAAGCAAACAAATCTTCTTTAGATCTGATAGTTTCATGTATTTTTGGTTTTGAATCTGACTGTACCAGCCAGCCAACTGTCTGAGCATAGGCAGCAATACACAGGACCAGGTTCTGTCAGCCCTGCTCCAACTCATTCTCTGTAGTCTAGTGGTTAGAGCACTGATTCTCACATGTGGGAGACCCAGGTTCAAGTCCCCCAATGTTTAAGTGGAGCTCTCTACTGACAAGTAGTCACTTCTTTAACTCTGATAGAGTTTGTGGGCAGCTTATAGCCTGCATAATCTTTTTGCCTTCCCAAATCCAGTAGTTTGTTCATTTTATTACTGCTCCTATGTCTCCTGAAGCAGTCTTCATAGCTGATGTGGGCTTAAGATTTCTGCTGGACATTTAAGATCAAATTTAAGATAGAGTTCTGGACCTAACATTCAGTGCCTCCAAGCAAAATGTATTCCTGTAAGTTTCAATTTAAGAAAGATTCCTGGACATAAAATTAGCAAATAATACAGCAGATGCCACAGTGTCTTTGGGTTTTGAAAGAAGCAAACAAATCTTCTTTAGATCTGATAGTTTTTATGTATTTTTGGTTTTGACTCTGACTGTACCAGCCAGCCAACTGTCTGAGCATAGGCAGCAATACAGACTTTGTCAGCCCAGTTTCAACTCATCCTCTGTAGTCTAGTGGTTAGAGCACTGATTCTCCCATAGAGCCCCAGGCCCCAGGTTCAAGTCTCACAAGGTTTAAGTGGAGTTCTCCACTGACAAGTAGTCACTTGTTTAGCTCTGATAGAGTTTGTGGGCAGCTTATAGCCTGCATATTCTATTTTGCCTTCCCAAATCCAGTAGGTTGTTCATTTTATTACTGTTACTATGTTTCATGAAGCAGTCTTCATAGCTGATGTGGGCTTAAGATTTTTGCTGGACATTTGAGATAAAATTTAAGATAGAGTTCTGGACATAAAATTCAGGGCTTTCAAGCTAAATGTATTCCTGTAAGTTTCAATTTAAGAAAGAGTCCTGGACATAAAATTAGCAAATAATACAACAGATGCCAACAGTATCTTTGGGGTTTGAAAGAAGCAAACAAATCTTCTTTAGATCTGATAGTTTCATGTATTTTTGGTTTTGAATCTGACTGTACCAGCCAGCCAACTGTCTGAGCATAGGCAGCAATACACAGGACCAGGTTCTGTCAGCCCTGCTCCAACTCATCCTCTGTAGTCTAGTGGTTAGAGCACTGATTCTCACATGTGGGAGACCCAGGTTCAAGTCCCCCAATGTTTAAGTGGAGCTCTCTACTGACAAGTAGTCACTTCTTTAACTCTGATAGAGTTTGTGGGCAGCTTATAGCCTGCATATTCTATTTTGCCTTCCCAAATCCAGTAGTTTGTTCATTTTATTACTGCTCCTATGTCTCCTGAAGCAGTCTTCATAGCTGATGTGGGCTTAAGATTTCTGCTGGACATTTAAGATCAAATTTAAGATAGAGTTCTGGACCTAACATTCAGTGCCTCCAAGCAAAATGTATTCCTGTAAGTTTCAATTTAAGAAAGATTCCTGGTCATAAAATTAGCAAATAATACAGCAGATGCCAACAGTGTCTTTGGGTTTTGAAAGAAGCAAACAAATCTTCTTTAGATCTGATAGTGTTCATGTATTTTTGGTTTTGACTCTGACTCTACCAGCCAGCCAACTGTCTGAGCATAGGCAGCAATACAGATTTTGTCAGCCCAGCTTCAACTCATCCTCTGTAGTCTAGTGGTTAGAGCACTGATTCTCCCATAGAGCCCCAGGCCCCAGGTTCAAGTCTCACAAGGTTTAAGTGGAGTTCTCCACTAACAAGTAGTCACTTGTTTAGCTCTAATAGAGTTTGTGGGCAGCTTATAGCCTGCATATTCTATTTTGCCTTCCCAAATCCAGTAGGTTGTTCATTTTATTACTGTTCCTATGTTTCATGAAGCAGTCTTCATAGCTGATGTGGGCTTAAGATTTTTGCTGGACATTTGCGATAAAATTTAAGATAGAGTTCTGGACATAAAATTCAGGGCTTTCAAGCAAAATGTATTCCTGTAAGTTTCAATTTAAAAAAGAGTCCTGGACATAAAATTAGCAAATAATACAGCAGATGCCAACAGTATCTTTGGGGTTTGAAAGAAGCAAACAAATCTTCTTTAGATCTGATAGTTTCATGTATTTTTGGTTTTGAATCTGACTGTACCAGCCAGCCAACTGTCTGAGCATAGGCAGCAATACACAGGACCAGGTTCTGTCAGCCCTGCTCCAACTCATCCTGTGTAGTCTAGTGGTTAGAGCACTGATTCTCACATGTGGGAGACCCAGGTTCAAGTCCCCCAATGTTTAAGTGGAGCTCTCTACTGACAAGTAGTCACTTCTTTAACTCTGATAGAGTTTATGGGCAGCTTATAGCCTGCATATTCTATTTTGCCTTCCCAAATCCAGTAGTTTGTTCATTTTATTACTGCTCCTATGTCTCCTGAAGCAGTCTTCATAGCTGATGTGGGCTTAAGATTTCTGCTGGACATTTAAGATCAAATTTAAGATAGAGTTCTGGACCTAACATTCAGTGCCTCCAAGCAAAATGTATTCCTGTAAGTTTCAATTTAAGAAAGATTCCTGGACATAAAATTAGCAAATAATACAGGAGATGCCAACAGTGTCTTTGGGTTTTGAAAGAAGCAAACAAATCTTCTTTAGATCTGATAGTTTTCATGTATTTTTGGTTTTGACTCTGACTCTACCAGCCAGCCAACTGTCTGAGCATAGGCAGCAATACAGATTTTGTCAGCCCAGCTTCAACTCATCCTCTGTAGTCTAGTGGTTAGAGCACTGATTCTCCCATAGAGCCCCAGGCCCCAGGTTCAAGTCTCACAAGGTTTAAGTGGAGTTCTCCACTGACAAGTAGTTACTTGTTTAGCTCTGATAGAGTTTGTGGGCAGCTTATAGCCTGCATATTCTATATTGCCTTCCCAAATCCAGTAGGTTGTTCATTTTATTACTGTCCCTCTGTCTCATGAAGCAGTCTTCATAGCTGATGTGGGCTTAAGATTTTTGCTGGACATTTGAGATAAAATTTAAGATAGAGTTCTGGACATAAAATTCAGGGCTTTCAAGCAAAATGTATTCCTGTAAGTTTCAATTTAAAAAAGAGTCCTGGACATAAAATTAGCAAATAATACAGCAGATGCCAACAGTATCTTTGGGGTTTGAAAGAAGCAAACAAATCTTCTTTAGATCTGATAGTTTCATGTATTTTTGGTTTTGAATCTGACTGTACCAGCCAGCCAACTGTCTGAGCATAGGCAGCAATACACAGGACCAGGTTCTGTCAGCCCTGCTCCAACTCATCCTGTGTAGTCTAGTGGTTAGAGCACTGATTCTCACATGTGGGAGACCCAGGTTCAAGTCCCCCAATGTTTAAGTGGAGCTCTCTACTGACAAGTAGTCACTTCTTTAACTCTGATAGAGTTTATGGGCAGCTTATAGCCTGCATATTCTATTTTGCCTTCCCAAATCCAGTAGTTTGTTCATTTTATTACTGCTCCTATGTCTCCTGAAGCAGTCTTCATAGCTGATGTGGGCTTAAGATTTCTGCTGGACATTTAAGATCAAATTTAAGATAGAGTTCTGGACCTAACATTCAGTGCCTCCAAGCAAAATGTATTCCTGTAAGTTTCAATGTAAGAAAGATTCCTGGACATAAAATTAGCAAATAATACAGGAGATGCCAACAGTGTCTTTGGGTTTTGAAAGAAGCAAACAAATCTTCTTTAGATCTGATAGTTTTCATGTATTTTTGGTTTTGACTCTGACTCTACCAGCCAGCCAACTGTCTGAGCATAGGCAGCAATACAGATTTTGTCAGCCCAGCTTCAACTCATCCTCTGTAGTCTAGTGGTTAGAGCACTGATTCTCCCATAGAGCCCCAGGCCCCAGGTTCAAGTCTCACAAGGTTTAAGTGGAGTTCTCCACTGACAAGTAGTTACTTGTTTAGCTCTGATATAGTTTGTGGGCAGCTTATAGCCTGCATATTCTATTTTGCTTTCCCAAATCCAGTAGGTTGTTCATTTTATTACTGTTCCTATGTTTCATGAAGCAGTCTTCATAGCTGATGTGGGCTTAAGATTTTTGCTGGACATTTGAGATAAAATTTAAAATAGAGTTCTGGACATAAAATTCAGGGCTTTCAAGCAAAATGTATTCCTGTAAGTTTCAATTTAAGAAAGAGTCGTGGACATAAAATTAGCAAATAATACAACAGATGCCAACAGTATCTTTGGGGTTTGAAAGAAGCAAACAAATCTTCTTTAGATCTGATAGTTTCATGTATTTTTGGTTTTGAATCTGACTGTACCAGCCAGCCAATTGTCTGAGCATAGGCAGCAATACACAGGACCAGGTTCTGTCAGCCCTGCTCCAACTCATCCTCTGTAGTCTAGTGGTTAGAGCACTGATTCTCACATGTGGGAGACCCAGGTTCAAGTCCCCCAATGTTTAAGTGGAGCTCTCTACTGACAAGTAGTCACTTCTTTAACTCTGATAGAGTTTGTGGCCAGCTTATAGCCTGCATAATCTTTTTGCTTTCCCAAATCCAGTAGTTTGTTGATTTTATTACTGCTCCTATGTCTCCTGAAGCAGTCTTCATAGCTGATGTGGGCTTAAGATTTTTGCTGGACATTTGAGATAAAATTTAAGATAGAGTTCTGGACATAAAATTCAGGGCTTTCAAGCTAAATGTATTCCTGTAAGTTTCAATTTAAGAAAGAGTCCTGGACATAAAATTAGCAAATAATACAGCAGATGCCAACAGTATCTTTGGGTTTTGAAAGAAGCAAACAAATCTTCTTTAGATCTGATAGTTTCATGTATTTTTGGTTTTGAATCTGACTGTACCAGCCAGCCAACTGTCTGAGCATAGGCAGCAATACACAGGACCAGGTTCTGTCAGCCCTGCTCCAACTCATCCTCTGTAGTCTAGTGGTTAGAGCACTGATTCTCACATGTGGGAGACCCAGGTTCAAGTCCCCCAATGTTTAAGTGGAGCTCTCTACTGACAAGTAGTCACTTCTTTAACTCTGATAGAGTTTGTGGGCAGCTTATAGCCTGCATATTCTATTTTGCCTTCCCAAATCCAGTAGTTTGTTAATTTTATTACTGCTCCAATGTCTCCTGAAGCAGTCTTCATAGCTGATGTGGGCTTAAGATTTCTGCTGGACATTTAAGATCAAATTTAAGATAGAGTTCTGGACCTAACATTCAGTGCCTCCAAGCAAAATGTATTCCTGTAAGTTTCAATTTAAGAAAGATTCCTGGACATAAAATTAGCAAATAATACAGCAGATGCCAACAGTGTCTTTGGGTTTTGAAAGAAGCAAACAAATCTTCTTTAGATCTGATAGTGTTCATGTATTTTTGGTTTTGACTCTGACTCTACCAGCCAGCCAACTGTCTGAGCATAGGCAGCAATACAGATTTTGTCAGCCCAGTTTCAACTCATCCTCTGTAGTCTAGTGGTTAGAGCACTGATTCTCCCATAGAGCCCTAGGCCCAAAGTTCAAGTCTCACAAGGTTTAAGTGGAGTTCTCCACTGACAAGTAGTCAGTTGTTTAGCTCTGATAGAGTTTGTGGGCAGCTTATAGCCTGCATATTCTATTTTGCCTTCCCAAATCCAGTAGGTTGTTCATTTTATTACTGTTCCTATGTTTCATGAAGCAGTCTTCATAGCTGATGTGGGCTTAAGATTTTTGCTGGACATTTGAGATAAAATTTAAAATAGAGTTTTGGACATAAAATTCAGGGCTTTCAAGCAAAATGTATTCCTGTAAGTTTCAATTTAAGAAAGAGTCTTGGACATAAAGTTAGCAAATAATACAACAGATGCCAACAGTATCTTTGGGGTTTGAAAGAAGCAAACAAATCTTCTTTAGATCTGATAGTTTCATGTATTTTTGGTTTTGAATCTGACTGTACCAGCCAGCCAACTGTCTGAGCATAGGCAGCAATACACAGGACCAGGTTCTGTCAGCCCTGCTCCAACTCATCCTCTGTAGTCTAGTGGTTAGAGCACTGATTCTCACATGTGGGAGACCCAGGTTCAAGTCCCCCAATGTTTAAGTGGAGCTCTCTACTGACAAGTAGTCACTTCTTTACCTCTGATAGAGTTTGTGGCCAGCTTATAGCCTGCATAATCTTTTTGCTTTCCCAAATCCAGTAGTTTGTTCATTTTATTACTGCTCCTATGTCTCCTGAAGCAGTCTTCATAGCTGATGTGGGCTTAAGATTTTTGCTGGACATTTGAGATAAAATTTAGGATAGAGTTCTGGACATAAAATTCAGGGCTTTCAAGCAAAATGTATTCCTGTAAGTTTCAATTTAAGAAAGAGTCCTGGACATAAAATTAGCAAATAATACAGCAGATGCCAACAGTATCTTTGGGTTTTGAAAGAAGCAAACAAATCTTCTTTAGATCTGATAGTTTCATGTATTTTTGGTTTTGAATCTGACTGTACCAGCCAGCCAACTGTCTGAGCATAGGCAGCAATACACAGGACCAGGTTCTGTCAGCCCTGCTCCAACTCATCCTGTGTAGTCTAGTGGTTAGAGCACTGATTCTCACATGTGGGAGACCCAGGTTCAAGTCCCCCAATGTTTAAGTGGAGCTCTCTACTGACAAGTAGTCACTTCTTTAACTCTGATAGAGTTTATGGGCAGCTTATAGCCTGCATATTCTGTTTTGCCTTCCCAAATCCAGTAGTTTGTTCATTTTATTACTGCTCCTATGTCTCCTGAAGCAGTCTTCATAGCTGATGTGGGCTTAAGATTTCTGCTGGACATTTAAGATCAAATTTAAGATAGAGTTCTGGACCTAACATTCAGTGCCTCCAAGCAAAATGTATTCCTGTAAGTTTCAATTTAAGAAAGATTCCTGGACATAAAATTAGCAAATAATACAGCAGATGCCAACAGTGTCTTTGGGTTTTGAAAGAAGCAAACAAATCTTCTTTAGATCTGATAGTGTTCATGTATTTTTGGTTTTGACTCTGACTCTACCAGCCAGCCAACTCTCTGAGCATAGGCAGCAATACAGATTTTGTCAGCCCAGTTTCAACTCATCCTCTGTAGTCTAGTGGTTAGAGCACTGATTCTCCCATAGAGCCCCAGGCCCCAGGTTCAAGTCTCACAAGGTTTAAGTGGAGTTCTCCACTGACAAGTAGTTACTTGTTTAGCTCTGATATAGTTTGTGGGCAGCTTATAGCCTGCATATTCTATTTTGCTTTCCCAAATCCAGTAGGTTGTTCATTTTATTACTGTTCCTATGTTTCATGAAGCAGTCTTCATAGCTGATGTGGGCTTAAGATTTTTGCTGGACATTTGAGATAAAATTTAAAATAGAGTTCTGGACATAAAATTCAGGGCTTTCAAGCAAAATGTATTCCTGTAAGTTTCAATTTAAGAAAGAGTCGTGGACATAAAATTAGCAAATAATACAACAGATGCCAACAGTATCTTTGGGGTTTGAAAGAAGCAAACAAATCTTCTTTAGATCTGATAGTTTCATGTATTTTTGGTTTTGAATCTGACTGTACCAGCCAGCCAACTGTCTGAGCATAGGCAGCAATACACAGGACCAGGTTCTGTCAGCCCTGCTCCAACTCATCCTCTGTAGTCTAGTGGTTAGAGCACTGATTCTCACATGTGGGAGACCCAGGTTCAAGTCCCCCAATGTTTAAGTGGAGCTCTCTACTGACAAGTAGTCACTTCTTTAACTCTGATAGAGTTTGTGGCCAGCTTATAGCCTGCATAATCTTTTTGCTTTCCCAAATCCAGTAGTTTGTTGATTTTATTACTGCTCCTATGTCTCCTGAAGCAGTCTTCATAGCTGATGTGGGCTTAAGATTTTTGCTGGACATTTGAGATAAAATTTAAGATAGAGTTCTGGACATAAAATTCAGGGCTTTCAAGCAAAATGTATTCCTGTAAGTTTCAATTTAAGAAAGAGTCCTGGACATAAAATTAGCAAATAATACAGCAGATGCCAACAGTATCTTTGGGTTTTGAAAGAAGCAAACAAATCTTCTTTAGATCTGATAGTTTCATGTATTTTTGGTTTTGAATCTGACTGTACCAGCCAGCCAACTGTCTGAGCATAGGCAGCAATACACAGGACCAGGTTCTGTCAGCCCTGCTCCAACTCATCCTGTGTAGTCTAGTGGTTAGAGCACTGATTCTCACATGTGGGAGACCCATGTTCAAGTCCCCCAATGTTTAAGTGGAGCTCTCTACTGACAAGTAGTCACTTCTTTAACTCTGATAGAGTTTATGGGCAGCTTATAGCCTGCATATTCTGTTTTGCCTTCCCAAATCCAGTAGTTTGTTCATTTTATTACTGCTCATATGTCTCCTGAAGCAGTCTTCATAGCTGATGTGGGCTTAAGATTTCTGCTGGACATTTAAGATCAAATTTAAGATAGAGTTCTGGACCTAACATTCAGTGCCTCCAAGCAAAATGTATTCCTGTAAGTTTCAATTTAAGAAAGATTCCTGGACATAAAATTAGCAAATAATACAGCAGATGCCAACAGTGTCTTTGGGTTTTGAAAGAAGCAAACAAATCTTCTTTAGATCTGATAGTGTTCATGTATTTTTGATTTTGACTCTGACTCTACCAGCCAGCCAACTCTCTGAGCATAGGCAGCAATACAGATTTTGTCAGCCCAGTTTCAACTCATCCTCTGTAGTCTAGTGGTTAGAGCACTGATTCTCCCATAGAGCCCTAGGCCCAAGGTTCAAGTCTCACAAGGTTTAAGTGGAGTTCTCCACTGACAAGTAGTCACTTGTTTAGCTCTGATAGAGTTTGTGGGCAGCTTATAGCCTGCATATTCTATTTTGCCTTTCCAAATCCAGTAGGTTGTTCATTTTATTACTGTTCCTATGTTTCATGAAGCAGTCTTCATAGCTGATGTGGGCTTAAGATTTTTGCTGGACATTTGAGATAAAATTTAAGATAGAGTTCTGGACATAAAAATCAGGGCTTTCAAGCAAAATGTATTCCTGTAAGTTTCAATTTAAGAAAGAGTCCTGGACATAAAATTAGCAAATAATACAGCAGATGCCAACAGTATCTTTGGGGTTTGAAAGAAGCAAACAAATCTTCTTTAGATCTGATAGTTTCATGTTTTTTTGGTTTTGAATCTGACTGTACCAGCCAGCCAACTGTCTGAGCATAGGCAGCAATACACAGGACCAGGTTCTGTCAGCCCTGCTCCAACTCATCCTCTGTAGTCTAGTGGTTAGAGCACTGATTCTCACATGTGGGAGACCCAGGTTCAAGTCCCCCAATGTTTAAGTGGAGCTCTCTACTGACAAGTAGTCACTTCTTTAACTCTGATAGAGTTTGTGGGCAGCTTATAGCCTGCATATTCTATTTTGCCTTCCCAAATCCAGTAGTTTGTTAATTTTATTACTGCTCCAATGTCTCCTGAAGCAGTCTTCATAGCTGATGTGGGCTTAAGATTTCTGCTGGACATTTAAGATCAAATTTAAGATAGAGTTCTGGACCTAACATTCAGTGCCTCCAAGCAAAATGTAATCCTGTAAGTTTCAATTTAAGAAAGATTCCTGGACATAAAATTAGCAAATAATACAGCAGATGCCAACAGTGTCTTTGGGTTTTGAAAGAAGCAAACAAATCTTCTTTAGATCTGATAGTGTTCATGTATTTTTGGTTTTGACTCTGACTCTACCAGCCAGCCAACTGTCTGAGCATAGGCAGCAATACAGATTTTGTCAGCCCAGTTTCAACTCATCCTCTGTAGTCTAGTGGTTAGAGCACTGATTCTCCCATAGAGCCCTAGGCCCAAAGTTCAAGTCTCACAAGGTTTAAGTGGAGTTCTCCACTGACAAGTAGTCAGTTGTTTAGCTCTGATAGAGTTTGTGGGCAGCTTATAGCCTGCATATTCTATTTTGCCTTCCCAAATCCAGTAGGTTGTTCATTTTATTACTGTTCCTATGTTTCATGAAGCAGTCTTCATAGCTGATGTGGGCTTAAGATTTTTGCTGGACATTTGAGATAAAATTTAAAATAGAGTTCTGGACATAAAATTCAGGGCTTTCAAGCAAAATGTATTCCTGTAAGTTTCAATTTAAGAAAGAGTCTTGGACATAAAATTAGCAAATAATACAACAGATGCCAACAGTATCTTTGGGGTTTGAAAGAAGCAAACAAATCTTCTTTAGATCTGATAGTTTCATGTATTTTTGGTTTTGAATCTGACTGTACCAGCCAGCCAACTGTCTGAGCATAGGCAGCAATACACAGGACCAGGTTCTGTCAGCCCTGCTCCAACTCATCCTCTGTAGTCTAGTGGTTAGAGCACTGATTCTCACATGTGGGAGACCCAGGTTCAAGTCCCCCAATTTTTAAGTGGAGCTCTCTACTGACAAGTAGTCACTTCTTTACCTCTGATAGAGTTTGTGGCCAGCTTATAGCCTGCATAATCTTTTTGCTTTCCCAAATCCAGTAGTTTGTTCATTTTATTACTGCTCCTATGTCTCCTGAAGCAGTCTTCATAGCTGATGTGGGCTTAAGATTTTTGCTGGACATTTGAGATAAAATTTAAGATAGAGTTCTGGACATAAAATTCAGGGCTTTCAAGCAAAATGTATTCCTGTAAGTTTTAATTTAAGAAAGAGTCCTGGACATAAAATTAGCAAATAATACAGCAGATGCCAACAGTATCTTTGGGTTTTGAAAGAAGCAAACAAATCTTCTTTAGATCTGATAGTTTCATGTATTTTTGGTTTTGAATCTGACTGTACCAGCCAGCCAACTGTCTGAGCATAGGCAGCAATACACAGGACCAGGTTCTGTCAGCCCTGCTCCAACTCATCCTGTGTAGTCTAGTGGTTAGAGCACTGATTCTCACATGTGGGAGACCCAGGTTCAAGTCCCCCAATGTTTAAGTGGAGCTCTCTACTGACAAGTAGTCACTTCTTTAACTCTGATAGAGTTTATGGGCAGCTTATAGCCTGCATATTCTGTTTTGCCTTCCCAAATCCAGTAGTTTGTTCATTTTATTACTGCTCCTATGTCTCCTGAAGCAGTCTTCATAGCTGATGTGGGCTTAAGATTTCTGCTGGACATTTAAGATCAAATTTAAGATAGAGTTCTGGACCTAACATTCAGTGCCTCCAAGCAAAATGTATTCCTGTAAGTTTCAATTTAAGAAAGATTCCTGGACATAAAATTAGCAAATAATACAGCAGATGCCAACAGTGTCTTTGGGTTTTGAAAGAAGCAAACAAATCTTCTTTAGATCTGATAGTGTTCATGTATTTTTGGTTTTGACTCTGACTCTACCAGCCAGCCAACTCTCTGAGCATAGGCAGCAATACAGATTTTGTCAGCCCAGTTTCAACTCATCCTCTGTAGTCTAGTGGTTAGAGCACTGATTCTCCCATAGAGCCCTAGGCCCAAGGTTCAAGTCTCACAAGGTTTAAGTGGAGTTCTCCACTGACAAGTAGTCACTTGTTTAGCTCTGATAGAGTTTGTGGGCAGCTTATAGCCTGCATATTCTATTTTGCCTTTCCAAATCCAGTAGGTTTTTCATTTTATTACTGTTCCTATGTTTCATGAAGCAGTCTTCATAGCTGATGTGGGCTTAAGATTTTTGCTGGACATTTGAGATAAAATTTAAGATAGAGTTCTGGACATAAAATTCAGGGCTTTCAAGCAAAATGTATTCCTGTAAGTTTCAATTTAAGAAAGAGTCCTGGACATAAAATTAGCAAATAATACAACAGATGCCAACAGTATCTTTGGGGTTTGAAAGAAGCAAACAAATCTTCTTTAGATCTGATAGTTTCATGTATTTTTGGTTTTGAATCTGACTGTACCAGCCAGCCAACTGTCTGAGCATAGGCAGCAATACACAGGACCAGGTTCTGTCAGCCCTGCTCTAACTCATCCTCTGTAGTCTAGTGGTTAGAGCACTGATTCTCACATGTGGGAGACCCAGGTTCAAGTCCCCCAATGTTTAAGTGGAGCTCTCTACTGACAAGTAGTCACTTCTTTAACTCTGATAGAGTTTATGGGCAGCTTATAGCCTGCATATTCTATTTTGCCTTCCCAAATCCAGTAGTTTGTTCATTTTATTACTGCTCCTATGTCTCCTGAAGCAGTCTTCATAGCTGATGTGGGCTTAAGATTTTTGCTGGACATTTGAGATAAAATTTAAGATAGAGTTCTGGACCTAACATTTAGTGCCACCAAGCAAAATGTATTCCTGTAAGTTTCAATTTAAGAAAGATTCCTGGACATAAAATTAGCAAATAATACAGCAGATGCCAACAGTGTCTTTTGGGTTTTGAAAGAAGCAAACAAATCTTCTTTAGATCTGATAGTGTTCATGTATTTTTGGTTTTGACTCTGACTCTACCAGCCAGCCAACTGTCTGAGCATAGGCAGCAATACAGATTTTGTCAGCCCAGATTCAACTCATCATCTGTAGTCTAGTGGTTAGGGCACTGATTCTCCCATAGAGCCCCAGGCCCCAGGTTCAAGTCTCACAAGGTTTAAGTGTAGTTCTCCACTGACAAGTAGTCACTTGTTTAGCTCTAATAGAGTTTGTGGGCAGCTTATAGCCTGCATATTCTATTTTGCCTTCCCAAATCCAGTAGTTTGTTCATTTTATTACTGCTCCTATGTCTCCTGAAGCAGTCTTCATAGCTGATGTGGGCTTAAGATTTCTGCTGGACATTTAAGATCAAATTTAAGATAGAGTTCTGGACCTAACATTCAGTGCCACCAAGCAAAATGTATTCCTGTAAGTTTCAATTTAAGAAAGATTCCTGGACATAAAATTAGCAAATAATACAGCAGATGCCAACAGTGTCTTTTTGGGTTTTGAAAGAAGCAAACAAATCTTCTTTAGATCTGATAGTGTTCATGTATTTTTGGTTTTGACTCTGACTCTACCAGCCAGCCAACTCTCTGACCATAGGCAGCAATACAGATTTTGTCAGCCCAGTTTCAACTCATCCTCTGTAGTCTAGTGGTTAGAGCACTGATTCTCCCATAGAGCCCTAGGCCCAAGGTTCAAGTCTCACAAGGTTTAAGTGGAGTTCTCCACTGACAAGTAGTCACTTGTTTAGCTCTGATAGAGTTTGTGGGCAGCTTATAGCCTGCATATTCTATTTTGCCTTTCCAAATCCAGTAGGTTGTTCATTTTATTACTGTTCCTATGTTTCATGAAGCAGTCTTCATAGCTGATGTGGGCTTAAGATTTTTGCTGGACATTTGAGATAAAATTTAAGATAGAGTTCTGGACATAAAATTCAGGGCTTTCAAGCAAAATGTATTCCTGTAAGTTTCAATTTAAGAAAGAGTCCTGGACATAAAATTAGCAAATAATACAACAGATGCCAACAGTATCTTTGGGGTTTGAAAGAAGCAAACAAATCTTCTTTAGATCTGATAGTTTCATGTATTTTTGGTTTTGAATCTGACTGTACCAGCCAGCCAACTGTCTGAGCATAGGCAGCAATACACAGGACCAGGTTCTGTCAGCCCTGCTCCAACTCATTCTCTGTAGTCTAGTGGTTAGAGCACTGATTCTCACATGTGGGAGACCCAGGTTCAAGTCCCCCAATGTTTAAGTGGAGCTCTCTACTGACAAGTAGTCACTTCTTTAACTCTGATAGAGTTTGTGGGCAGCTTATAGCCTGCATAATCTTTTTGCCTTCCCAAATCCAGTAGTTTGTTCATTTTATTACTGCTCCTATGTCTCCTGAAGCAGTCTTCATAGCTGATGTGGGCTTAAGATTTCTGCTGGACATTTAAGATCAAATTTAAGATAGAGTTCTGGACCTAACATTCAGTGCCTCCAAGCAAAATGTATTCCTGTAAGTTTCAATTTAAGAAAGATTCCTGGACATAAAATTAGCAAATAATACAGGAGATGCCAACAGTGTCTTTGGGTTTTGAAAGAAGCAAACAAATCTTCTTTAGATCTGATAGTTTTCATGTATTTTTGGTTTTGACTCTGACTCTACCAGCCAGCCAACTGTCTGAGCATAGGCAGCAATACAGATTTTGTCAGCCCAGCTTCAACTCATCCTCTGTAGTCTAGTGGTTAGAGCACTGATTCTCCCATAGAGCCCCAGGCCCCAGGTTCAAGTCTCACAAGGTTTAAGTGGAGTTCTCCACTGACAAGCAGTTACTTGTTTAGCTCTGATAGAGTTTGTGGGCAGCTTATAGCCTGCATATTCTATATTGCCTTCCCAAATCCAGTAGGTTGTTCATTTTATTACTGTCCCTCTGTCTCATGAAGCAGTCTTCATAGCTGATGTGGGCTTAAGATTTTTGCTGGACATTTGAGATAAAATTTAAGATAGAGTTCTGGACATAAAATTCAGGGCTTTCAAGCAAAATGTATTCCTGTAAGTTTCAATTTAAAAAAGAGTCCTGGACATAAAATTAGCAAATAATACAGCAGATGCCAACAGTATCTTTGGGGTTTGAAAGAAGCAAACAAATCTTCTTTAGATCTGATAGTTTCATGTATTTTTGGTTTTGAATCTGACTGTACCAGCCAGCCAACTGTCTGAGCATAGGCAGCAATACACAGGACCAGGTTCTGTCAGCCCTGCTCCAACTCATCCTGTGTAGTCTAGTGGTTAGAGCACTGATTCTCACATGTGGGAGACCCAGGTTCAAGTCCCCCAATGTTTAAGTGGAGCTCTCTACTGACAAGTAGTCACTTCTTTAACTCTGATAGAGTTTATGGGCAGCTTATAGCCTGCATATTCTATTTTGCCTTCCCAAATCCAGTAGTTTGTTCATTTTATTACTGCTCCTATGTCTCCTGAAGCAGTCTTCATAGCTGATGTGGGCTTAAGATTTCTGCTGGACATTTAAGATCAAATTTAAGATAGAGTTCTGGGGCCGTATTCACAAAGAATTTTATCTTACCACTAAGAGTACTCCTAAATCGCACTAAAAGATTTTAGCTAGGAGTTTTCTCTTAAAAGTTATTCACAACGCCTTTCAGACCTACTTTTAGTAAGGAAAAAATATAACTCTTAAACTAAGAGTGAGTCTTCGTTGCTACGGATGACGTCAATTCTCATGCACGAGCTGCCTCGCAATGACCATGGTGATTGGTTGTTAGATGACAGGGCTGTCATGCGGAACATAACATGCACCAAATCATGGAATTACATCGAAATATGTCTGTGTCCTTCACAAAATAATAATAGTAATGCCATCGAAATGCATATATAAAAGAAAAGTCGTGAATGAAATTAAATTAAGGTATAATACCCAAATGAAAACCGCCATTTGCCTAATAATAAAAAACGACATTGCATTAACACTTGCTTGATTAATTTACATCCTATTAGCCTAAATAGACTACTTAAAGCAAGATATGTTGCCTATATATTGAAGAAGCCTAATAAATAAATGACGGTGGATTATGAACTCGCCAAAACGGAAAAGAAAGCCCAACTGGATGCAGGATCAGTTATTGCTGCTGTCCCAGTTGGTGCTGGAAAAAAGAAACATAAAAGGGAAAGTCGGCACTGAGATATCAAGCAAAACTAAGCTTGGGAGACAGTGATGCGCGGGTCAATGTACTGTACAAAACAACCGGCACCCGACCAACGTTTTCAACTAACCCAGCCCGCAACTCGGACCACAAAAAATACAAAATAAATATACCGGACCCGCTCCCTGGCCCGCATTTTTTTAAGTAGTAATTGTTTAAAATAGTTAACTGGCATTTTTATTTCAAATGACCCGACCGACCGCGACCCGAATATCATGAAAAATATTTTTGGATGACTCATAACCGCACGCACACGCTCATTTCGGATCAACCCCGCGTATCACTGGGAGAGGATTTATTTGCAGATCAATGCAGCATTCCCGCTTGTGTCGCGGACCCCGGACGACTGCGAGAGGCGGTGGTATGCATTACAATCGCAGTCAAGGGTTGAGATTGCAGCCTTTAAACGGGCAAGCATGGCAACAGGTTGGCATACAATATTAAATATTTAATATCATTATTGTTTCATGTAATTCTAAAAACTTCCTGCTTGTCAAGAATGTAATGAATTATGAAACAAATGTCATAAAAATATGCTTACATTAAAGTGTGCTTTTAAGTCTAGCCAATGCTTTTGAGTTGGTGAAACTGTCCATGTTAAGGAGGATCAGCACCTAAGGCATTTTAAGATCCTTTGTGAATAGGTCTTAGTGAGTTAGGAGTCCTCTCGACTTCTTTTAAGCTGTCCCAGACTTAGGTGCTACTTTTAGGGCTAAAATGCTTCGTGAATTACTTTTAGTGAAAAAAATTAGGAGTCCTAAAGTTAGGAGTGACACGCCCATTATTTTTAGGAGTTGCTCCTAAATTCGCCCGTTAGGAGCTACTTTTAGCCTTAAAATTCTTTGTGAATACGGCCCCAGGACCTAACATTCAGTGCCTCCAAGCAAAATGTATTCCTGTAAGTTTCAATTTAAGAAAGATTCCTGGACATAAAATTAGCAAATAATACAGGAGATGCCAACAGTGTCTTTGGGTTTTGAAAGAAGCAAACAAATCTTCTTTAGATCTGATAGTTTTCATGTATTTTTGGTTTTGACTCTGACTCTACCAGCCAGCCAACTGTCTGAGCATAGGCAGCAATACAGATTTTGTCAGCCCAGCTTCAACTCATCCTCTGTAGTCTAGTGGTTAGAGCACTGATTCTCCCATAGAGCCCCAGGCCCCAGGTTCAAGTCTCACAAGGTTTAAGTGGAGTTCTCCACTGACAAGTAGTTACTTGTTTAGCTCTGATAGAGTTTGTGGGCAGCTTATAGCCTGCATATTCTATATTGCCTTCCCAAATCCAGTAGGTTGTTCATTTTATTACTGTCCCTCTGTCTCATGAAGCAGTCTTCATAGCTGATGTGGGCTTAAGATTTTTGCTGGACATTTGAGATAAAATTTAAGATAGAGTTCTGGACATAAAATTCAAGGCTTTCAATCAAAATGTATTCCTGTAAGTTTCAATTTAAGAAAGAGTCCTGGACATAGAATTAGCAAATAATACAACAGATGCCAACAGTATCTTTGGGGTTTGAAAGAAGCAAACAAATCTTCTTTAGATCTGATAGTTTCATGTATTTTTGGTTTTGAATCTGACTGTACCAGCCAGCCAACTGTCTGAGCATAGGCAGCAATACACAGGACCAGGTTCTGTCAGCCCTGCTCCAACTCATCCTCTGTAGTCTAGTGGTTAGAGCACTGATTCTCACATGTGGGAGACCCAGGTTCAAGTACCCCAATGTTTAAGTGGAGCTCTCTACTGACAAGTAGTCACTTCTTTAACTCTGATAGAGTTTGTGGCCAGCTTATAGCCTGCATAATCTTTTTGCTTTCCCAAATCCAGTAGTTTGTTCATTTTATTACTGCTCCTATGTCTCCTGAAGCAGTCTTCATAGCTGATGTGGACTTAAGATTTCTGCTGGACATTTAAGATCAAATTTAAGATAGAGTTCTGGACCTAACATTCAGTGCCTCCAAGCAAAATGTATTCCTGTAAGTTTCAATTTAAGAAAGAGTCGTGGACATAAAATTAGCAAATAATACAGCAGATGCCAACAGTGTCTTTGGATTTTGAAAGAAGCAAACAAATCTTCTTTAGATCTGATAGTGTTCATGTATTTTTGGTTTTGACTCTGACTCTACCAGCCAGCCAACTGTCTGAGCATAGGCAGCAATACAGATTTTGTCAGCCCAGTTTCAACTCATCCTCTGTAGTCTAGTGGTTAGAACACTGATTCTCCCATAGAGCCCCAGGCCCCAGGTTCAAGTCTCACAAGGTTTAAGTGGAGTTCTCCACTGACAAGTAGTCACTTGTTTAGCTCTGATAGAGTTTGTGGGCAGCTTATAGCCTGCATATTCTATTTTGCCTTCCCAAATCCAGTAGGTTGTTCATTTTATTACTGTTCCTATGTTTCATGAAGCAGTCTTCATAGCTGATGTGGGCTTAAGATTTTTGCTGGACATTTGAGATAAAATTTAAGATAGAGTTCTGGACATAAAATTCAGGGCTTTCAAGCAAAATGTATTCCTGTAAGTTTCAATTTAAGAAAGAGTCCTGGACATAAAATTAGCAAATAATACAGCAGATGCCAACAGTATCTTTGGGTTTTGAAAGAAGCAAACAAATCTTCTTTAGATCTGATAGTGTTCATGTATTTTTGGTTTTGACTCTGACTCTACCAGCCAGCCAACTGTCTGAGCATAGGCAGCAATACAGATTTTGTCAGCCCAGTTTCAACTCATCCTCTGTAGTCTAGTGGTTAGAGCACTGATTCTCCCATAGAGCCCTAGGCCCAAAGTTCAAGTCTCACAAGGTTTAAGTGGAGTTCTCCACTGACAAGTAGTCAGTTGTTTAGCTCTGATAGAGTTTGTGGGCAGCTTATAGCCTGCATATTCTATTTTGCCTTCCCAAATCCAGTAGGTTGTTCATTTTATTACTGTTCCTATGTTTCATGAAGCAGTCTTCATAGCTGATGTGGGCTTAAGATTTTTGCTGGACATTTGAGATAAAATTTAAAATAGAGTTCTGGACATAAAATTCAGGGCTTTCAAGCAAAATGTATTCCTGTAAGTTTCAATTTAAGAAAGAGTCGTGGACATAAAATTAGCAAATAATACAACAGATGCCAACAGTATCTTTGGGGTTTGAAAGAAGCAAACAAATCTTCTTTAGATCTGATAGTTTCATGTATTTTTGGTTTTGAATCTGACTGTACCAGCCAGCCAACTGTCTGAGCATAGGCAGCAATACACAGGACCAGGTTCTGTCAGCCCTGCTCCAACTCATCCTTTGTAGTCTAGTGGTTAGAGCACTGATTCTCACATGTGGGAGACCCAGGTTCAAGTCCCCCAATGTTTAAGTGGAGCTCTCTACTGACAAGTAGTCACTTCTTTACCTCTGATAGAGTTTGTGGCCAGCTTATAGCCTGCATAATCTTTTTGCTTTCCCAAATCCAGTAGTTTGTTCATTTTATTACTGCTCCTATGTCTCCTGAAGCAGTCTTCATAGCTGATGTGGGCTTAAGATTTTTGCTGGACATTTGAGATAAAATTTAAGATAGAGTTCTGGACATAAAATTCAGGGCTTTCAAGCAAAATGTATTCCTGTAAGTTTCAATTTAAGAAAGAGTCCTGGACATAAAATTAGCAAATAATACAGCAGATGCCAACAGTATCTTTGGGTTTTGAAAGAAGCAAACAAATCTTCTTTAGATCTGATAGTTTCATGTATTTTTGGTTTTGAATCTGACTGTACCAGCCAGCCAACTGTCTGAGCATAGGCAGCAATACACAGGACCAGGTTCTGTCAGCCCTGCTCCAACTCATCCTGTGTAGTCTAGTGGTTAGAGCACTGATTCTCACATGTGGGAGACCCAGGTTCAAGTCCCCCAATGTTTAAGTGGATCTCTCTACTGACAAGTAGTCACTTCTTTAACTCTGATAGAGTTTATGGGCAGCTTATAGCCTGCATATTCTGTTTTGCCTTCCCAAATCCAGTAGTTTGTTCATTTTATTACTGCTCCTATGTCTCCTGAAGCAGTCTTCATAGCTGATGTGGGCTTAAGATTTCTGCTGGACATTTAAGATCAAATTTAAGATAGAGTTCTGGGGCCTCATTTATCAAACGTGCGTACGCACAGAAGTGTGCGTAAAGTGTGCGTAGGAACAGTTTTACGCAAAGTGTGGAATTTATCAAATTGCACTTATACGTAGAAATGTGTGTAAATATACGCACACCTCTGAGTATGCGTACGCAGAGCACCTAGTGGTAGAATAGCGATACTACACACAGGACCCTGTTCCAGTGAGTAAAGAAGTGTCTATTTTTTATCCACAAGCAGGTGTTAAAATGATTAATGTCAGTATGGTAACAGAAAATAATTATAATTATTTATTTGTGATATGTATCTGTATCTGTGAAAGCTCTACATGTGATTTGTATAAATGAAGTCTCCGACAAATGCTTGACACAGTGCAATGGCTTATCTTGCGTTATTGAAAGACTTGGCAAATAATCCATTCCGTCGGTAGCGCGTTTTCAAAGATCGCGCCAATGATGCTGGTTACTGTATATATGCTGCTGTCCAAGGTGGAAAGTTGTCTATCCTCCTCCAGTTTCACTCGTTTCACGTCGGTGTGCTGTGACGCGTTTTTTTGCTGATAATTTAATGTCAAACCACTTTTTTATTTCTGGAAGTGTTCTCTCCTCATATTCAACGGAATTACACTCAATGGTAACATGTTCCCATGTAGATTTGTTTTCTTTTGTTAGTCATTCCTCCCGCACTAAGTAAACCAAACAGGATGTGTTATTAGGATTTAACCTCATCCACCAGTAACTCAATTGCTGTGTCTGTAAAATTCCTCTTTTACGCTCTCTTTGTCATTATTGCGATGAGGGAAAAAGCACAACCACGTGACATATAACGGGAGGTGTTGTCACCATATATGGTTCATTGGAGGCGTTTCGGAATGCAAATGACTATGAACGTGCACGAGCATGGTGCTTAAGAACAAGTGGGATTTATCATCAAGGATTACTTACTGATGTGCGTACGAACCACGTGCGCACGTTTGATAAATCCCGATTTTTTTGTACTTAGGCACATTCTAAATTTCATTCGTAGGTACAAATGTAGAACATTTTCTACGCAATGTTGATAAATGAGGCCCCTGGACCTAACATTCAGTGCCTCCAAGCAAAATGTATTCCTGTAAGTTTCAATTTAAGAAAGATTCCTGGACATAAAATTAGCAAATAATACAGCAGATGCCAACAGTGTCTTTGGGTTTTGAAAGAAGCAAACAAATCTTCTTTAGATCTGATAGTGTTCATGTATTTTTGGTTTTGACTCTGACTCTACCAGCCAGCCAACTCTCTGAGCATAGGCAGCAATACAGATTTTGTCAGCCCAGTTTCAACTCATCCTCTGTAGTCTAGTGGTTAGAGCACTGATTCTCCCATAGAGCCCTAGGCCCAAGGTTCAAGTCTCACAAGGTTTAAGTGGAGTTCTCCACTGACAAGTAGTCACTTGTTTAGCTCTGATAGAGTTTGTGGGCAGCTTATAGCCTGCATATTCTATTTTGCCTTTCCAAATCCAGTAGGTTTTTCATTTTATTACTGTTCCTATGTTTCATGAAGCAGTCTTCATAGCTGATGTGGGCTTAAGATTTTTGCTGGACATTTGAGATAAAATTTAAGATAGAGTTCTGGACATAAAATTCAGGGCTTTCAAGCAAAATGTATTCCTGTAAGTTTCAATTTAAGAAAGAGTCCTGGACATAAAATTAGCAAATAATACAGCAGATGCCAACAGTATCTTTGGGGTTTGAAAGAAGCAAACAAATCTTCTTTAGATCTGATAGTTTCATGTATTTTTGGTTTTGAATCTGACTGTACCAGCCAGCCAACTGTCTGAGCATAGGCAGCAATACACAGGACCAGGTTCTGTCAGCCCTGCTCCAACTCATCCTCTGTAGTCTAGTGGTTAGAGCACTGATTCTCACATGTGGGAGACCCAGGTTCAAGTCCCCCAATGTTTAAGTGGAGCTCTCTACTGACAAGTAGTAACTTCTTTAACTCTGATAGAGTTTGTGGCCAGCTTATAGCCTGCATAATCTTTTTGCCTTCCCAAATCCAGTAGTTTGTTCATTTTATTACTGCTCCTATGTCTCCTGAAGCAGTCTTCATAGCTGATGTGGGCTTAAGATTTCTGCTGGACATTTAAGATAAAATTTAAGATAGAGTTCTGGACCTAACATTCAGTGCCTCCAAGCAAAATGTATTCCTGTAAGTTTCAATTTAAGAAAGAGTCCTGGACATAAAATTAGCAAATAATACAGCAGATGCCAACAGTATCTTTGGGGTTTGAAAGAAGCAAACAAATCTTCTTTAGATCTGATAGTTTCATGTATTTTTGGTTTTGAATCTGACTGTACCAGCCAGCCAACTGTCTGAGCATAGGCAGCAATACACAGGACCAGGTTCTGTCAGCCCTGCTCCAACTCATCCTCTGTAGTCTAGTGGTTAGAGCACTGATTCTCACATGTGGGAGACCCAGGTTCAAGTCCCCCAATGTTTAAGTGGAGCTCTCTACTGACAAGTAGTAACTTCTTTAACTCTGATAGAGTTTGTGGCCAGCTTATAGCCTGCATAATCTTTTTGCCTTCCCAAATCCAGTAGTTTGTTCATTTTATTACTGCTCCTATGTCTCCTGAAGCAGTCTTCATAGCTGATGTGGGCTTAAGATTTTTGCTGGACATTTGAGATAAAATTTAAGATAGAGTTCTGGACCTAACATTCAGTGCCTCCAAGCAAAATGTATTCCTGTAAGTTTCAATTTAAGAAAGATTGCTGGACATAAAATTAGCAAATTATACAGCAGATGCCAACAGCGTCTTTGGGTTTTGAAAGAAGCAAACAAATTATCTTTAGATCTGATAGTGTTCATGTATTTTTGGTTTTGACTCTGACTCTACCAGCCAGCCAACTGTCTGAGCATAGGCAGCAATACAGATTTTGTCAGCCCAGATTCAACTCATCATCTGTAGTCTAGTGGTTAGGGCACTGATTCTCCCATAGAGCCCCAGGCCCCAGGTTCAAGTCTCACAAGGTTTAAGTGTAGTTCTCCACTGACAAGTAGTCACTTGTTTAGCTCTAATAGAGTTTGTGGGCAGCTTATAGCCTGCATATTCTATTTTGCCTTCCCAAATCCAGTAGTTTGTTCATTTTATTACTGCTCCTATGTCTCCTGAAGCAGTCTTCATAGCTGATGTGGGCTTAAGATTTCTGCTGGACATTTAAGATCAAATTTAAGATAGAGTTCTGGACCTAACATTCAGTGCCTCCAAGCAAAATGTATTCCTGTAAGTTTCAATTTAAGAAAGATTCCTGGACATAAAATTAGCAAATAATACAGCAGATGCCAACAGTGTCTTTGGGTTTTGAAAGAAGCAAACAAATCTTCTTTAGATCTGATAGTGTTCATGTATTTTTGGTTTTGACTCTGACTCTACCAGCCAGCCAACTCTCTGACCATAGGCAGCAATACAGATTTTGTCAGCCCAGTTTCAACTCATCCTCTGTAGTCTAGTGGTTAGAGCACTGATTCTCCCATAGAGCCCTAGGCCCAAGGTTCAAGTCTCACAAGGTTTAAGTGGAGTTCTCCACTGACAAGTAGTCACTTGTTTAGCTCTGATAGAGTTTGTGGGCAGCTTATAGCCTGCATATTCTATTTTGCCTTTCCAAATCCAGTAGGTTGTTCATTTTATTACTGTTCCTATGTTTCATGAAGCAGTCTTCATAGCTGATGTGGGCTTAAGATTTTTGCTGGACATTTGAGATAAAATTTAAGATAGAGTTCTGGACATAAAATTCAGGGCTTTCAAGCAAAATGTATTCCTGTAAGTTTCAATTTAAGAAAGAGTCCTGGACATAAAATTAGCAAATAATACAACAGATGCCAACAGTATCTTTGGGGTTTGAAAGAAGCAAACAAATCTTCTTTAGATCTGATAGTTTCATGTATTTTTGGTTTTGAATCTGACTGTACCAGCCAGCCAACTGTCTGAGCATAGGCAGCAATACACAGGACCAGGTTCTGTCAGCCCTGCTCCAACTCATTCTCTGTAGTCTAGTGGTTAGAGCACTGATTCTCACATGTGGGAGACCCAGGTTCAAGTCCCCCAATGTTTAAGTGGAGCTCTCTACTGACAAGTAGTCACTTCTTTAACTCTGATAGAGTTTGTGGGCAGCTTATAGCCTGCATAATCTTTTTGCCTTCCCAAATCCAGTAGTTTGTTCATTTTATTACTGCTCCTATGTCTCCTGAAGCAGTCTTCATAGCTGATGTGGGCTTAAGATTTCTGCTGGACATTTAAGATCAAATTTAAGATAGAGTTCTGGACCTAACATTCAGTGTCTCCAAGCAAAATGTATTCCTGTAAGTTTCAATTTAAGAAAGATTCCTGGACATAAAATTAGCAAATAATACAGCAGATGCCACAGTGTCTTTGGGTTTTGAAAGAAGCAAACAAATCTTCTTTAGATCTGATAGTTTTTATGTATTTTTGGTTTTGACTCTGACTGTACCAGCCAGCCAACTGTCTGAGCATAGGCAGCAATACAGATTTTGTCAGCCCAGCTTCAACTCATCCTCTGTAGTCTAGTGGTTAGAGCACTGATTCTCCCATAGAGCCCCAGGCCCCAGGTTCAAGTCTCACAAGGTTTAAGTGGAGTTCTCCACTGACAAGTAGTCACTTGTTTAGCTCTGATAGAGTTTGTGGGCAGCTTATAGCCTGCATATTCTATTTTGCCTTCCCAAATCCAGTAGGTTGTTCATTTTATTACTGTTCCTATGTCTCATGAAGCAGTCTTCATAGCTGATGTGGGCTTAAGATTTTTGATGGACATTTGAGATAAAATTTAAGATAGAGTTCTGGACATAAAATTCAGGGCTTTCAAGCAAAATGTATTCCTGTAAGTTTCAATTTAAGAAAGAGTCCTGGACATAAAATTAGCAAATAATACAGCAGATGCCAACAGTATCTTTGGGTTTTGAAAGAAGCAAACAAATCTTCTTTAGATCTGATAGTTTCATGTATTTTTGGTTTTGAATCTGACTGTACCAGCCAGCCAACTGTCTGAGCATAGGCAGCAATACACAGGACCAGGTTCTGTCAGCCCTGTTCCAACTCATCCTGTGTAGTCTAGTGGTTAGAGCACTGATTCTCACATGTGGGAGACCCAGGTTCAAGTCCCCCCAATGTTTAAGTGGAGCTCTCTACTGACAAGTAGTCACTTCTTTAACTCTGATAGAGTTTATGGGCAGCTTATAGCCTGCATATTCTATTTTGCCTTCCCAAATCCAGTAGTTTGTTCATTTTATTACTGCTCCTATGTCTCCTGAAGCTGTCTTCATAGCTGATGTGGGCTTAAGATTTCTGCTGGACATTTAAGATCAAATTTAAGATAAAGTTCTGGACCTAACATTCAGTGCTTCCAAGCAAAATGTATTCCTGTAAGTTTCAATTTAAGAAAGATTCCTGGACATAAAATTAGCAAATAATACAGCAGATGCCAACAGTGTCTTTGGGTTTTGAAAGAAGCAAACAAATCTTCTTTAGATCTGATAGTGTTCATGTATTTTTGGTTTTGACTCTGACTCTACCAGCCAGCCAACTCTCTGACCATAGGCAGCAATACAGATTTTGTCAGCCCAGTTTCAACTCATCCTCTGTAGTCTAGTGGTTAGAGCACTGATTCTCCCATAGAGCCCTAGGCCCAAGGTTCAAGTCTCACAAGGTTTAAGTGGAGTTCTCCACTGACAAGTAGTCACTTGTTTAGCTCTGATAGAGTTTGTGGGCAGCTTATAGCCTGCATATTCTATTTTGCCTTTCCAAATCCAGTAGGTTGTTCATTTTATTACTGTTCCTATGTTTCATGAAGCAGTCTTCATAGCTGATGTGGGCTTAAGATTTTTGCTGGACATTTGAGATAAAATTTAAGATAGAGTTCTGGACATAAAATTCAGGGCTTTCAAGCAAAATGTATTCCTGTAAGTTTCAATTTAAGAAAGAGTCCTGGACATAAAATTAGCAAATAATACAACAGATGCCAACAGTATCTTTGGGGTTTGAAAGAAGCAAACAAATCTTCTTTAGATCTGATAGTTTCATGTATTTTTGGTTTTGAATCTGACTGTACCAGCCAGCCAACTGTCTGAGCATAGGCAGCAATACACAGGACCAGGTTCTGTCAGCCCTGCTCCAACTCATTCTCTGTAGTCTAGTGGTTAGAGCACTGATTCTCACATGTGGGAGACCCAGGTTCAAGTCCCCCAATGTTTAAGTGGAGCTCTCTACTGACAAGTAGTCACTTCTTTAACTCTGATAGAGTTTGTGGGCAGCTTATAGCCTGCATAATCTTTTTGCCTTCCCAAATCCAGTAGTTTGTTCATTTTATTACTGCTCCTATGTCTCCTGAAGCAGTCTTCATAGCTGATGTGGGCTTAAGATTTCTGCTGGACATTTAAGATCAAATTTAAGATAGAGTTCTGGACCTAACATTCAGTGTCTCCAAGCAAAATGTATTCCTGTAAGTTTCAATTTAAGAAAGATTCCTGGACATAAAATTAGCAAATAATACAGCAGATGCCACAGTGTCTTTGGGTTTTGAAAGAAGCAAACAAATCTTCTTTAGATCTGATAGTTTTTATGTATTTTTGGTTTTGACTCTGACTGTACCAGCCAGCCAACTGTCTGAGCATAGGCAGCAATACAGATTTTGTCAGCCCAGCTTCAACTCATCCTCTGTAGTCTAGTGGTTAGAGCACTGATTCTCCCATAGAGCCCCAGGCCCCAGGTTCAAGTCTCACAAGGTTTAAGTGGAGTTCTCCACTGACAAGTAGTCACTTGTTTAGCTCTGATAGAGTTTGTGGGCAGCTTATAGCCTGCACATTCTATTTTGCCTTCCCAAATCCAGTAGGTTGTTCATTTTATTACTGTTCCTATGTCTCATGAAGCAGTCTTCATAGCTGATGTGGGCTTAAGATTTTTGATGGACATTTGAGATAAAATTTAAGATAGAGTTCTGGACATAAAATTCAGGGCTTTCAAGCAAAATGTATTCCTGTAAGTTTCAATTTAAGAAAGAGTCCTGGACATAAAATTAGCAAATAATACAGCAGATGCCAACAGTATCTTTGGGTTTTGAAAGAAGCAAACAAATCTTCTTTAGATCTGATAGTTTCATGTATTTTTGGTTTTGAATCTGACTGTACCAGCCAGCCAACTGTCTGAGCATAGGCAGCAATACACAGGACCAGGTTCTGTCAGCCCTGTTCCAACTCATCCTGTGTAGTCTAGTGGTTAGAGCACTGATTCTCACATGTGGGAGACCCAGGTTCAAGTCCCCCCAATGTTTAAGTGGAGCTCTCTACTGACAAGTAGTCACTTCTTTAACTCTGATAGAGTTTATGGGCAGCTTATAGCCTGCATATTCTATTTTGCCTTCCCAAATCCAGTAGTTTGTTCATTTTATTACTGCTCCTATGTCTCCTGAAGCTGTCTTCATAGCTGATGTGGGCTTAAGATTTCTGCTGGACATTTAAGATCAAATTTAAGATAAAGTTCTGGACCTAACATTCAGTGCTTCCAAGCAAAATGTATTCCTGTAAGTTTCAATTTAAGAAAGATTCCTGGACATAAAATTAGCAAATAATACAGCAGATGCCAACAGTGTCTTTGGGTTTTGAAAGAAGCAAACAAATCTTCTTTAGATCTGATAGTTTTCATGTATTTTTGGTTTTGACTCTGACTCTACCAGCCAGCCAACTGTCTGAGCATAGGCAGCAATACAGATTTTGTCAGCCCAGTTTCAACTCATCCTCTGTAGTCTAGTGGTTAGAGCACTGATTCTCCCATAGAGCCCTAGGCCCAAGGTTCAAGTCTCACAAGGTTTAAGTGGAGTTCTCCACTGACAAGTAGTCACTTGTTTAGCTCTGATAGAGTTTGTGGGCAGCTTATAGCCTGCATATTCTATTTTGCCTTCCCAAATCCAGTAGGTTGTTCATTTTATTACTGTTCCTATGTTTCATGAAGCAGTCTTCATAGCTGATGTGGGCTTAAGATTTTTGCTGGACATTTGAGATAAAATTTAAGATAGAGTTCTGGACATAAAATTCAGGGCTTTCAAGCAAAATGTATTCCTGTAAGTTTCAATTTAAAAAAGAGTCCTGGACATAAAATTAGCAAATAATACAGCAGATGCCAACAGTATCTTTGGGGTTTGAAAGAAGCAAACAAATCTTCTTTAGATCTGATAGTTTCATGTATTTTTGGTTTTGAATCTGACTGTACCAGCCAGCCAACTGTCTGAGCATAGGCAGCAATACACAGGACCAGGTTCTGTCAGCCCTGCTCCAACTCATCCTGTGTAGTCTAGTGGTTAGAGCACTGATTCTCACATGTGGGAGACCCAGGTTCAAGTCCCCCAATGTTTAAGTGGAGCTCTCTACTGACAAGTAGTCACTTCTTTAACTCTGATAGAGTTTATGGGCAGCTTATAGTCTGCATATTCTATTTTGCCTTCCCAAATCCAGTAGTTTGTTCATTTTATTACTGCTCCTATGTCTCCTGAAGCAGTCTTCATAGCTGATGTGGGCTTAAGATTTCTGCTGGACATTTAAGATCAAATTTAAGATAGAGTTCTGGACCTAACATTCAGTGCCTCCAAGCAAAATGTATTCCTGTAAGTTTCAATTTAAGAAAGATTCCTGGACATAAAATTAGCAAATAATACAGGAGATGCCAACAGTGTCTTTGGGTTTTGAAAGAAGCAAACAAATCTTCTTTAGATCTGATAGTTTTCATGTATTTTTGGTTTTGACTCTGACTCTACCAGCCAGCCAACTGTCTGAGCATAGGCAGCAATACAGATTTTGTCAGCCCAGCTTCAACTCATCCTCTGTAGTCTAGTGGTTAGAGCACTGATTCTCCCATAGAGCCCCAGGCCCCAGGTTCAAGTCTCACAAGGTTTAAGTGGAGTTCTCCACTGACAAGTAGTTACTTGTTTAGCTCTGATAGAGTTTGTGGGCAGCTTATAGCCTGCATATTCTATATTGCCTTCCCAAATCCAGTAGGTTGTTCATTTTATTACTGTCCCTCTGTCTCATGAAGCAGTCTTCATAGCTGATGTGGGCTTAAGATTTTTGCTGGACATTTGAGATAAAATTTAAGATAGAGTTCTGGACATAAAATTCAGGGCTTTCAATCAAAATGTATTCCTGTAAGTTTCAATTTAAGAAAGAGTCCTGGACATAGAATTAGCAAATAATACAACAGATGCCAACAGTATCTTTGGGGTTTGAAAGAAGCAAACAAATCTTCTTTAGATCTGATAGTTTCATGTATTTTTGGTTTTGAATCTGACTGTACCAGCCAGCCAACTGTCTGAGCATAGGCAGCAATACACAGGACCAGGTTCTGTCAGCCCTGCTCCAACTCATCCTCTGTAGTCTAGTGGTTAGAGCACTGATTCTCACATGTGGGAGACCCAGGTTCAAGTACCCCAATGTTTAAGTGGAGCTCTCTACTGACAAGTAGTCACTTCTTTAACTCTGATAGAGTTTGTGGCCAGCTTATAGCCTGCATAATCTTTTTGCTTTCCCAAATCCAGTAGTTTGTTCATTTTATTACTGCTCCTATGTCTCCTGAAGCAGTCTTCATAGCTGATGTGGGCTTAAGATTTCTGCTGGACATTTAAGATCAAATTTAAGATAGAGTTCTGGACCTAACACTCAGTGCCTCCAAGCAAAATGTATTCCTGTAAGTTTCAATTTAAGAAAGAGTCGTGGACATAAAATTAGCAAATAATACAGCAGATGCCAACAGTGTCTTTGGGTTTTGAAAGAAGCAAACAAATCTTCTTTAGATCTGATAGTGTTCATGTATTTTTGGTTTTGACTCTGACTCTACCAGCCAGCCAACTGTCTGAGCATAGGCAGCAATACAGATTTTGTCAGCCCAGTTTCAACTCATCCTCTGTAGTCTAGTGGTTAGAGCACTGATTCTCCCATAGAGCCCTAGGCCCAAGGTTCAAGTCTCACAAGGTTTAAGTGGAGTTCTCCACTGACAAGTAGTCAGTTGTTTAGCTCTGATAGAGTTTGTGGGCAGCTTATAGCCTGCATATTCTATTTTGCCTTCCCAAATCCAGTAGGTTGTTCATTTTATTACTGTTCCTATGTTTCATGAAGCAGTCTTCATAGCTGATGTGGGCTTAAGATTTTTGCTGGACATTTGAGATAAAATTTAAAATAGAGTTCTGGACATAAAATTCAGGGCTTTCAAGCAAAATGTATTCCTGTAAGTTTCAATTTAAGAAAGAGTCGTGGACATAAAATTAGCAAATAATACAACAGATGCCAACAGTATCTTTGGGGTTTGAAAGAAGCAAACAAATCTTCTTTAGATCTGATAGTTTCATGTATTTTTGGTTTTGAATCTGACTGTACCAGCCAGCCAACTGTCTGAGCATAGGCAGCAATACACAGGACCAGGTTCTGTCAGCCCTGCTCCAACTCATCCTCTGTAGTCTAGTGGTTAGAGCACTGATTCTCACATGTGGGAGACCCAGGTTCAAGTCCCCCAATGTTTAAGTGGAGCTCTCTACTGACAAGTAGTCACTTCTTTAACTCTGATAGAGTTTGTGGCCAGCTTATAGCCTGCATAATCTTTTTGCTTTCCCAAATCCAGTAGTTTGTTCATTTTATTACTGCTCCTATGTCTCCTGAAGCAGTCTTCATAGCTGATGTGGGCTTAAGATTTCTGCTGGACATTTAAGATCAAATTTAAGATAGAGTTCTGGACCTAACATTCAGTGCCTCCAAGCAAAATGTATTCCTGTAAGTTTCAATTTCAGAAAGAGTCGTGGACATAAAATTAGCAAATAATACAGCAGATGCCAACAGTGTCTTTGGGTTTTGAAAGAAGCAAACAAATCTTCTTTAGATCTGATAGTGTTCATGTATTTTTGGTTTTGACTCTGACTCTACCAGCCAGCCAACTGTCTGAGCATAGGCAGCAATACAGATTTTGTCAGCCCAGTTTCAACTCATCCTCTGTAGTCTAGTGGTTAGAACACTGATTCTCCCATAGAGCCCCAGGCCCCAGGTTCAAGTCTCACAAGGTTTAAGTGGAGTTCTCCACTGACAAGTAGTCACTTGTTTAGCTCTGATAGAGTTTGTGGGCAGCTTATAGCCTGCATATTCTATTTTGCCTTCCCAAATCCAGTAGGTTGTTCATTTTATTACTGTTCCTATGTTTCATGAAGCAGTCTTCATAGCTGATGTGGGCTTAAGATTTTTGCTGGACATTTGAGATAAAATTTAAGATATAGTTCTGGACATAAAATTCAGGGCTTTCAAGCAAAATGTATTCCTGTAAGTTTCAATTTAAGAAAGAGTCCTGGACATAAAATTAGCAAATAATACAGCAGATGCCAACAGTATCTTTGGGGTTTGAAAGAAGCAAACAAATCTTCTTTAGATCTGATAGTTTCATGTATTTTTGGTTTTGAATCTGACTGTACCAGCCAGCCAACTGTCTGAGCATAGGCAGCAATACACAGGACCAGGTTCTGTCAGCCCTGCTCCAACTCATCCTGTGTAGTCTAGTGGTTAGAGCACTGATTCTCACATGTGGGAGACCCAGGTTCAAGTCCCCCAATGTTTAAGTGGAGCTCTCTACTGACAAGTAGTCACTTCTTTAACTCTGATAGAGTTTATGGGCAGCTTATAGCCTGCATATTCTATTTTGCCTTCCCAAATCCAGTAGTTTGTTCATTTTATTACTGCTCCTATGTCTCCTGAAGCAGTCTTCATAGCTGATGTGGGCTTAAGATTTCTGCTGGACATTTAAGATCAAATTTAAGATAGAGTTCTGGACCTAACATTCAGTGCCTCCAAGCAAAATGTATTCCTGTAAGTTTCAATTTAAGAAAGATTCCTGGACATAAAATTAGCAAATAATACAGCAGATGCCAACAGTGTCTTTGGGTTTTGAAAGAAGCAAACAAATCTTCTTTAGATCTGATAGTGTTCATGTATTTTTGGTTTTGACTCTGACTCTACCAGCCAGCCAACTGTCTGAGCATAGGCAGCAATACAGATTTTGTCAGCCCAGTTTCAACTCATCCTCTGTAGTCTAGTGGTTAGAGCACTGATTCTCCCATAGAGCCCTAGGCCCAAAGTTCAAGTCTCACAAGGTTTAAGTGGAGTTCTCCACTGACAAGTAGTCAGTTGTTTAGCTCTGATAGAGTTTGTGGGCAGCTTATAGCCTGCATATTCTATTTTGCCTTCCCAAATCCAGTAGGTTGTTCATTTTATTACTGTTCCTATGTTTCATGAAGCAGTCTTCATAGCTGATGTGGGCTTAAGATTTTTGCTGGACATTTGAGATAAAATTTAAAATAGAGTTCTGGACATAAAATTCAGGGCTTTCAAGCAAAATGTATTCCTGTAAGTTTCAATTTAAGAAAGAGTCGTGGACATAAAATTAGCAAATAATACAACAGATGCCAACAGTATCTTTGGGGTTTGAAAGAAGCAAACAAATCTTCTTTAGATCTGATAGTTTCATGTATTTTTGGTTTTGAATCTGACTGTACCAGCCAGCCAACTGTCTGAGCATAGGCAGCAATACACAGGACCAGGTTCTGTCAGCCCTGCTCCAACTCATCCTCTGTAGTCTAGTGGTTAGAGCACTGATTCTCACATGTGGGAGACCCAGGTTCAAGTCCCCCAATGTTTAAGTGGAGCTCTCTACTGACAAGTAGTCACTTCTTTACCTCTGATAGAGTTTGTGGCCAGCTTATAGCCTGCATAATCTTTTTGCTTTCCCAAATCCAGTAGTTTGTTCATTTTATTACTGCTCCTATGTCTCCTGAAGCAGTCTTCATAGCTGATGTGGGCTTAAGATTTTTGCTGGACATTTGAGATAAAATTTAAGACAGAGTTCTGGACATAAAATTCAGGGCTTTCAAGCAAAATGTATTCCTGTAAGTTTCAATTTAAGAAAGAGTCCTGGACATAAAATTAGCAAATAATACAGCAGATGCCAACAGTATCTTTGGGTTTTGAAAGAAGCAAACAAATCTTCTTTAGATCTGATAGTTTCATGTATTTTTGGTTTTGAATCTGACTGTACCAGCCAGCCAACTGTCTGAGCATAGGCAGCAATACACAGGACCAGGTTCTGTCAGCCCTGCTCCAACTCATCCTGTGTAGTCTAGTGGTTAGAGCACTGATTCTCACATGTGGGAGACCCAGGTTCAAGTCCCCCAATGTTTAAGTGGATCTCTCTACTGACAAGTAGTCACTTCTTTAACTCTGATAGAGTTTATGGGCAGCTTATAGCCTGCATATTCTGTTTTGCCTTCCCAAATCCAGTAGTTTGTTCATTTTATTACTGCTCCTATGTCTCCTGAAGCAGTCTTCATAGCTGATGTGGGCTTAAGATTTCTGCTGGACATTTAAGATCAAATTTAAGATAGAGTTCTGGACCTAACATTCAGTGCCTCCAAGCAAAATGTATTCCTGTAAGTTTCAATTTAAGAAAGATTCCTGGACATAAAATTAGTAAATAATACAGCAGATTCCAACAGTGTCTTTGGGTTTTGAAAGAAGCAAACAAATCTTCTTTAGATCTGATAGTGTTCATGTATTTTTGGTTTTGACTCTGACTCTACCAGCCAGCCAACTCTCTGAGCATAGGCAGCAATACAGATTTTGTCAGCCCAGTTTCTACTCATCCTCTGTAGTCTAGTGGTTAGAGCACTGATTCTCCCATAGAGCCCTAGGCCCAAGGTTCAAGTCTCACAAGGTTTAAGTGGAGTTCTCCACTGACAAGTAGTCACTTGTTTAGCTCTGATAGAGTTTGTGGGCAGCTTATAGCCTGCATATTCTATTTTGCCTTTCCAAATCCAGTAGGTTTTTCATTTTATTACTGTTCCTATGTTTCATGAAGCAGTCTTCATAGCTGATGTGGGCTTAAGATTTTTGCTGGACATTTGAGATAAAATTTAAGATAGAGTTCTGGACATAAAATTCAGGGCTTTCAAGCAAAATGTATTCCTGTAAGTTTCAATTTAAGAAAGAGTCCTGGACATAAAATTAGCAAATAATACAGCAGATGCCAACAGTATCTTTGGGGTTTGAAAGAAGCAAACAAATCTTCTTTAGATCTGATAGTTTCATGTATTTTTGGTTTTGAATCTGACTGTACCAGCCAGCCAACTGTCTGAGCATAGGCAGCAATACACAGGACCAGGTTCTGTCAGCCCTGCTCCAACTCATCCACTGTAGTCTAGTGGTTAGAGCACTGATTCTCACATGTGGGAGACCCAGGTTCAAGTCCCCTAATGTTTAAGTGGAGCTCTCTACTGACAAGTAGTAACTTCTTTAACTCTGATAGAGTTTGTGGCCAGCTTATAGCCTGCATAATCTTTTTGCCTTCCCAAATCCAGTAGTTTGTTCATTTTATTACTGCTCCTATGTCTCCTGAAGCAGTCTTCATAGCTGATGTGGGCTTAAGATTTTTGCTGGACATTTGAGATAAAATTTAAGATAGAGTTCTGGACCTAACATTCAGTGCCTCCAAGCAAAATGTATTCCTGTAAGTTTCAATTTAAGAAAGATTCCTGGACATAAAATTAGCAAATTATACAGCAGATGCCAACAGCGTCTTTGGGTTTTGAAAGAAGCAAACAAATTATCTTTAGGTCCGATAGTGTTCATGTATTTTTGGTTTTGACTCTGACTCTACCAGCCAGCCAACTGTCTGAGCATAGGCAGCAATACAGATTTTGTCAGCCCAGATTCAACTCATCATCTGTAGTCTAGTGGTTAGGGCACTGATTCTCCCATAGAGCCCCAGGCCCCAGGTTCAAGTCTCACAAGGTTTAAGTGTAGTTCTCCACTGACAAGTAGTCACTTGTTTAGCTCTAATAGAGTTTGTGGGCAGCTTATAGCCTGCATATTCTATTTTGCCTTCCCAAATCCAGTAGTTTGTTCATTTTATTACTGCTCCTATGTCTCCTGAAGCAGTCTTCATAGCTGATGTGGGCTTAAGATTTCTGCTGGACATTTAAGATCAAATTTAAGATAGAGTTCTGGACCTAACATTCAGTGCCTCCAAGCAAAATGTATTCCTGTAAGTTTCAATTTAAGAAAGATTCCTGGACATAAAATTAGCAAATAATACAGCAGATGCCAACAGTGTCTTTGGGTTTTGAAAGAAGCAAACAAATCTTCTTTAGATCTGATAGTGTTCATGTATTTTTGGTTTTGACTCTGACTCTACCAGCCAGCCAACTCTCTGACCATAGGCAGCAATACAGATTTTGTCAGCCCAGTTTCAACTCATCCTCTGTAGTCTAGTGGTTAGAGCACTGATTGTCCCATAGAGCCCTAGGCCCCAAGTTCAAGTCTCACAAGGTTTAAGTGGAGTTCTCCACTGACAAGTAGTCACTTGTTTAGCTCTGATAGAGTTTGTGGGCAGCTTATAGCCTGCATATTCTATTTTGCCTTTCCAAATCCAGTAGGTTGTTCATTTTATTACTGTTCCTATGTTTCATGAAGCAGTCTTCATAGCTGATGTGGGCTTAAGATTTTTGCTGGACATTTGAGATAAAATTTAAGATAGAGTTCTGGACATAAAATTCAGGGCTTTCAAGCAAAATGTATTCCTGTAAGTTTCAATTTAAGAAAGAGTCCTGGACATAAAATTAGCAAATAATACAACAGATGCCAACAGTATCTTTGGGGTTTGAAAGAAGCAAACAAATCTTCTTTAGATCTGATAGTTTCATGTATTTTTGGTTTTGAATCTGACTGTACCAGCCAGCCAACTGTCTGAGCATAGGCAGCAATACACAGGACCAGGTTCTGTCAGCCCTGCTCCAACTCATTCTCTGTAGTCTAGTGGTTAGAGTACTGATTCTCACATGTGGGAGACCCAGGTTCAAGTCCCCCAATGTTTAAGTGGAGCTCTCTACTGACAAGTAGTCACTTCTTTAACTCTGATAGAGTTTGTGGGCAGCTTATAGCCTGCATAATCTTTTTGCCTTCCCAAATCCAGTAGTTTGTTCATTTTATTACTGCTCATATGTCTCCTGAAGCAGTCTTCATAGCTGATGTGGGCTTAAGATTTCTGCTGGACATTTAAGATCAAATTTAAGATAGAGTTCTGGACCTAACATTCAGTGTCTCCAAGCAAAATGTATTCCTGTAAGTTTCAATTTAAGAAAGATTCCTGGACATAAAATTAGCAAATAATACAGCAGATGCCACAGTGTCTTTGGGTTTTGAAAGAAGCAAACAAATCTTCTTTAGATCTGATAGTTTTTATGTATTTTTGGTTTTGACTCTGACTGTACCAGCCAGCCAACTGTCTGAGCATAGGCAGCAATACAGATTTTGTCAGCCCAGCTTCAACTCATCCTCTGTAGTCTAGTGGTTAGAGCACTGATTCTCCCATAGAGCCCCAGGCCCCAGGTTCAAGTCTCACAAGGTTTAAGTGGAGTTCTCCACTGACAAGTAGTCACTTGTTTAGCTCTGATAGAGTTTGTGGGCAGCTTATAGCCTGCATATTCTATTTTGCCTTCCCAAATCCAGTAGGTTGTTCATTTTATTACTGTTCCTATGTCTCATGAAGCAGTCTTCATAGCTGATGTGGGCTTAAGATTTTTGATGGACATTTGAGATAAAATTTAAGATAGAGTTCTGGACATAAAATTCAGGGCTTTCAAGCAAAATGTATTCCTGTAAGTTTCAATTTAAGAAAGAGTCCTGGACATAAAATTAGCAAATAATACAGCAGATGCCAACAGTATCTTTGGGTTTTGAAAGAAGCAAACAAATCTTCTTTAGATCTGATAGTTTCATGTATTTTTGGTTTTGAATCTGACTGTACCAGCCAGCCAACTGTCTGAGCATAGGCAGCAATACACAGGACCAGGTTCTGTCAGCCCTGTTCCAACTCATCCTGTGTAGTCTAGTGGTTAGAGCACTGATTCTCACATGTGGGAGACCCAGGTTCAAGTCCCCCCAATGTTTAAGTGGAGCTCTCTACTGACAAGTAGTCACTTCTTTAACTCTGATAGAGTTTATGGGCAGCTTATAGCCTGCATATTCTATTTTGCCTTCCCAAATCCAGTAGTTTGTTCATTTTATTACTGCTCCTATGTCTCCTGAAGCTGTCTTCATAGCTGATGTGGGCTTAAGATTTCTGCTGGACATTTAAGATCAAATTTAAGATAAAGTTCTGGACCTAACATTCAGTGCTTCCAAGCAAAATGTATTCCTGTAAGTTTCAATTTAAGAAAGATTCCTGGACATAAAATTAGCAAATAATACAGCAGATGCCAACAGTGTCTTTGGGTTTTGAAAGAAGCAAACAAATCTTCTTTAGATCTGATAGTTTTCATGTATTTTTGGTTTTGACTCTGACTCTACCAGCCAGCCAACTGTCTGAGCATAGGCAGCAATTCAGATTTTGTCAGCCCAGTTTCAACTCATCCTCTGTAGTCTAGTGGTTAGAGCACTGATTCTCCCATAGAGCCCTAGGCCCAAGGTTCAAGTCTCACAAGGTTTAAGTGGAGTTCTCCACTGACAAGTAGTCACTTGTTTAGCTCTGATAGAGTTTGTGGGCAGCTTATAGCCTGCATATTCTATTTTGCCTTCCCAAATCCAGTAGGTTGTTCATTTTATTACTGTTCCTATGTTTTATGAAGCAGTCTTCATAGCTGATGTGGGCTTAAGATTTTTGCTGGACATTTGAGATAAAATTTAAGATAGAGTTCTGGACATAAAATTCAGGGCTTTCAAGCAAAATGTATTCCTGTAAGTTTCAATTTAAAAAAGAGTCCTGGACATAAAATTAGCAAATAATACAGCAGATGCCAACAGTATCTTTGGGGTTTGAAAGAAGCAAACAAATCTTCTTTAGATCTGATAGTTTCATGTATTTTTGGTTTTGAATCTGACTGTACCAGCCAGCCAACTGTCTGAGCATAGGCAGCAATACAGAGGACCAGGTTCTGTCAGCCCTGCTCCAACTCATCCTGTGTAGTCTAGTGGTTAGAGCACTGATTCTCACATGTGGGAGACCCAGGTTCAAGTCCCCCAATGTTTAAGTGGAGCTCTCTACTGACAAGTAGTCACTTCTTTAACTCTGATAGAGTTTATGGGCAGCTTATAGCCTGCATATTCTATTTTGCCTTCCCAAATCCAGTAGTTTGTTCATTTTATTACTGCTCCTATGTCTCATGAAGCAGTCTTCATAGCTGATGTGGGCTTAAGATTTCTGCTGGACATTTAAGATCAAATTTAAGATAGAGTTCTGGACCTAACATTCAGTGCCTCCAAGCAAAATGTATTCCTGTAAGTTTCAATTTAAGAAAGATTCCTGGACATAAAATTAGCAAATAATACAGCAGATGCCAACAGTGTCTTTGGGTTTTGAAAGAAGCAAACAAATCTTCTTTAGATCTGATAGTTTTCATGTATTTTTGGTTTTGACTCTGACTCTACCAGCCAGCCAACTGTCTGAGCATAGGCAGCAATACAGATTTTGTCAGCCCAGCTTCAACTCATCCTCTGTAGTCTAGTGGTTAGAGCACTGATTCTCCCATAGAGCCCCAGGCCCCAGGTTCAAGTCTCACAAGGTTTAAGTGGAGTTCTCCACTGACAAGTAGTTACTTGTTTAGCTCTGATAGAGTTTGTGGGCAGCTTATAGCCTGCATATTCTATATTGCCTTCCCAAATCCAGTAGGTTGTTCATTTTATTACTGTCCCTCTGTCTCATGAAGCAGTCTTCATAGCTGATGTGGGCTTAAGATTTTTGCTGGACATTTGAGATAAAATTTAAGATAGAGTTCTGGACATAAAATTCAGGGCTTTCAATCAAAATGTATTCCTGTAAGTTTCAATTTAAGAAAGAGTCCTGGACATAGAATTAGCAAATAATACAACAGATGCCAACAGTATCTTTGGGGTTTGAAAGAAGCAAACAAATCTTCTTTAGATCTGATAGTTTCATGTATTTTTGGTTTTGAATCTGACTGTACCAGCCAGCAACTGTCTGAGCATAGGCAGCAATACACAGGACCAGGTTCTGTCAGCCCTGCTCCAACTCATCCTCTGTAGTCTAGTGGTTAGAGCACTGATTCTCACATGTGGGAGACCCAGGTTCAAGTACCCCAATGTTTAAGTGGAGCTCTCTACTGACAAGTAGTCACTTCTTTAACTCTGATAGAGTTTGTGGCCAGCTTATAGCCTGCATAATCTTTTTGCTTTCCCAACTCCAGTAGTTTGTTCATTTTATTACTGCTCCTATGTCTCCTGAAGCAGTCTTCATAGCTGATGTGGGCTTAAGATTTCTGCTGGACATTTAAGATCAAATTTAAGATAGAGTTCTGGACCTAACATTCAGTGCCTCCAAGCAAAATGTATTCCTGTAAGTTTCAATTTAAGAAAGATTCCTGGACATAAAATTAGCAAATAATACAGCAGATGCCAACAGTGTCTTTGGGTTTTGAAAGAAGCAAACAAATCTTCTTTAGATCTGATAGTGTTCATGTATTTTTGGTTTTGACTCTGACTCTACCAGCCAGCCAACTGTCTGAGCATAGGCAGCAATACAGATTTTGTCAGCCCAGTTTCAACTCATCCTCTGTAGTCTAGTGGTTAGAGCACTGATTCTCCCATAGAGCCCTAGGCCCAAGGTTCAAGTCTCACAAGGTTTAAGTGGAGTTCTCCACTGACAAGTAGTCAGTTGTTTAGCTCTGATAGAGTTTGTGGGCAGCTTATAGCCTGCATATTCTATTTTGCCTTCCCAAATCCAGTAGGTTGTTCATTTTATTCCTGTTCCTATGTTTCATGAAGCAGTCTTCATAGCTGATGTGGGCTTAAGATTTTTGCTGGACATTTGAGATAAAATTTAAAATAGAGTTCTGGACATAAAATTCAGGGCTTTCAAGCAAAATGTATTCCTGTAAGTTTCAATTTAAGAAAGAGTCGTGGACATAAAATTAGCAAATAATACAACAGATGCCAACAGTATCTTTGGGGTTTGAAAGAAGCAAACAAATCTTCTTTAGATCTGATAGTTTCATGTATTTTTGGTTTTGAATCTGACTGTACCAGCCAGCCAACTGTCTGAGCATAGGCAGCAATACACAGGACCAGGTTCTGTCAGCCCTGCTCCAACTCATCCTCTGTAGTCTAGTGGTTAGAGCACTGATTCTCACATGTGGGAGACCCAGGTTCAAGTCCCCCAATGTTTAAGTGGAGCTCTCTACTGACAAGTAGTCACTTCTTTAACTCTGATAGAGTTTGTGGCCAGCTTATAGCCTGCATAATCTTTTTGCTTTCCCAAATCCAGTAGTTTGTTCATTTTATTACTGCTCCTATGTCTCCTGAAGCAGTCTTCATAGCTGATGTGGGCTTAAGATTTTTGCTGGACATTTGAGATAAAATTTAAGATAGAGTTCTGGACATAAAATTCAGGGCTTTCAAGCAAAATGTATTCCTGTAAGTTTCAATTTAAGAAAGAGTCCTGGACATAAAATTAGCAAATAATACAGCAGATGCCAACAGTATCTTTGGGTTTCGAAAGAAGCAAACAAATCTTCTTTAGATCTGATAGTGTTCATGTATTTTTGGTTTTGAATCTGACTGTACCAGCCAGCCAACTGTCTGAGCATAGGCAGCAATACAGATGTTGTCAGCCCAGCTTCAACTCATCCTCTGTAGTCTAGTGGTTAGAGCACTGATTCTCCCATAGAGCCCCAGGCCCCAGGTTCAAGTCTCACAAGGTTTAAGTGGAGTTCTCCACTGACAAGTAGTCACTTGTTTAGCTCTGATAGAGTTTGTGGGCAGCTTATAGCCTGCATGTTCTATTTTGCCTTCCCAAATCCAGTAGGTTGTTCATTTTATTACTGTTCCTATGTCTCATGAAGCAGTCTTCATAGCTGATGTGGGCTTAAGATTTTTGCTGGACATTTGAGATAAAATTTAAGATAGAGTTCTGGACATAAAATTCAGGGCTTTCAAGCAAAATGTATTCCTGTAAGTTTCAATTTAAGAAAGAGTCCTGGACATAGAATTAGCAAATAATACAACAGATGCCAACAGTATCTTTGGGGTTTGAAAGAAGCAAACAAATCTTCTTTAGATCTGATAGTTTCATGTATTTTTGGTTTTGAATCTGACTGTACCAGCCAGCCAACTGTCTGAGCATAGGCAGCAATACACAGGACCAGGTTCTGTCAGCCCTGCTCCAACTCATCCTCTGTAGTCTAGTGGTTAGAGCACTGATTCTCACATGTGGGAGACCCAGGTTCAAGTACCCCAATGTTTAAGTGGAGCTCTCTACTGACAAGTAGTCACTTCTTTAACTCTGATAGAGTTTGTGGCCAGCTTATAGCCTGCATAATCTTTTTGCTTTCCCAACTCCAGTAGTTTGTTCATTTTATTACTGCTCCTATGTCTCCTGAAGCAGTCTTCATAGCTGATGTGGGCTTAAGATTTCTGCTGGACATTTAAGATCAAATTTAAGATAGAGTTCTGGACCTAACATTCAGTGCCTCCAAGCAAAATGTATTCCTGTAAGTTTCAATTTAAGAAAGATTCCTGGACATAAAATTAGCAAATAATACAGCAGATGCCAACAGTGTCTTTGGGTTTTGAAAGAAGCAAACAAATCTTCTTTAGATCTGATAGTGTTCATGTATTTTTGGTTTTGACTCTGACTCTACCAGCCAGCCAACTGTCTGAGCATAGGCAGCAATACAGATTTTGTCAGCCCAGTTTCAACTCATCCTCTGTAGTCTAGTGGTTAGAGCACTGATTCTCCCATAGAGCCCTAGGCCCAAGGTTCAAGTCTCACAAGGTTTAAGTGGAGTTCTCCACTGACAAGTAGTCAGTTGTTTAGCTCTGATAGAGTTTGTGGGCAGCTTATAGCCTGCATATTCTATTTTGCCTTCCCAAATCCAGTAGGTTGTTCATTTTATTACTGTTCCTATGTTTCATGAAGCAGTCTTCATAGCTGATGTGGGCTTAAGATTTTTGCTGGACATTTGAGATAAAATTTAAAATAGAGTTCTGGACATAAAATTCAGGGCTTTCAAGCAAAATGTATTCCTGTAAGTTTCAATTTAAGAAAGAGTCGTGGACATAAAATTAGCAAATAATACAACAGATGCCAACAGTATCTTTGGGGTTTGAAAGAAGCAAACAAATCTTCTTTAGATCTGATAGTTTCATGTATTTTTGGTTTTGAATCTGACTGTACCAGCCAGCCAACTGTCTGAGCATAGGCAGCAATACACAGGACCAGGTTCTGTCAGCCCTGTTCCAACTCATCCTCTGTAGTCTAGTGGTTAGAGCACTGATTCTCACATGTGGGAGACCCAGGTTCAAGTCCCCCAATGTTTAAGTGGAGCTCTCTACTGACAAGTAGTCACTTCTTTAACTCTGATAGAGTTTGTGGCCAGCTTATAGCCTGCATAATCTTTTTGCTTTCCCAAATCCAGTAGTTTGTTCATTTTATTACTGCTCCTATGTCTCCTGAAGCAGTCTTCATAGCTGATGTGGGCTTAAGATTTCTGCTGGACATTTAAGATCAAATTTAAGATAGAGTTCTGGACCTAACATTCAGTGCCTCCAAGCAAAATGTATTCCTGTAAGTTTCAATTTAAGAAAGAGTCGTGGACATAAAATTAGCAAATAATACAGCAGATGCCAACAGTGTCTTTGGGTTTTGAAAGAAGCAAACAAATCTTCTTTAGATCTGATAGTGTTCATGTATTTTTGGTTTTGACTCTGACTCTACCAGCCAGCCAACTGTCTGAGCATAGGCAGCAATACAGATTTTGTCAGCCCAGTTTCAACTCATCCTCTGTGGTCTAGTGGTTAGAGCACTGATTCTCCCATAGAGCCCCAGGCCCCAGGTTCAAGTCTCACAAGGTTTAAGTGGAGTTCTCCACTGACAAGTAGTCACTTGTTTAGCTCTGATAGAGTTTGTGGGCAGCTTATAGCCTGCATATTCTATTTTGCCTTCCCAAATCCAGTAGGTTGTTCATTTTATTACTGTTCCTATGTTTCATGAAGCAGTCTTCATAGCTGATGTGGGCTTAAGATTTTTGCTGGACATTTGAGATAAAATTTAAGATAGAGTTCTGGACATAAAATTCAGGGCTTTCAAGCAAAATGTATTCCTGTAAGTTTCAATTTAAGAAAGAGTCCTGGACATAAAATTAGCAAATAATACAGCAGATGCCAACAGTATCTTTGGGGTTTGAAAGAAGCAAACAAATCTTCTTTAGATCTGATAGTTTCATGTATTTTTGGTTTTGAATCTGACTGTACCAGCCAGCCAACTGTCTGAGCATAGGCAGCAATACACAGGACCAGGTTCTGTCAGCCCTGCTCCAACTCATCCACTGTAGTCTAGTGGTTAGAGCACTGATTCTCACATGTGGGAGACCCAGGTTCAAGTCCCCCAATGTTTAAGTGGAGCTCTCTACTGACAAGTAGTAACTTCTTTAACTCTGATAGAGTTTGTGGCCAGCTTATAGCCTGCATATTCTATTTTGCCTTCCCAAATCCAGTAGTTTGTTCATTTTATTACTGCTCCTATGTCTCCTGAAGCAGTCTTCATAGCTGATGTGGGCTTAAGATTTCTGCTGGACATTTAAGATCAAATTTAAGATAGAGTTCTGGACCTAACATTCAGTGTCTCCAAGCAAAATGTATTCCTGTAAGTTTCAATTTAAGAAAGATTCCTGGACATAAAATTAGCAAATAATACAGCAGATGCCACAGTGTCTTTGGGTTTTGAAAGAAGCAAACAAATCTTCTTTAGATCTGATAGTTTTTATGTATTTTTGGTTTTGACTCTGACTGTACCAGCCAGCCAACTGTCTGAGCATAGGCAGCAATACAGATTTTGTCAGCCCAGCTTCAACTCATCCTCTGTAGTCTAGTGGTTAGAGCACTGATTCTCCCATAGAGCCCCAGGCCCCAGGTTCAAGTCTCACAAGGTTTAAGTGGAGTTCTCCACTGACAAGTAGTCACTTGTTTAGCTCTGATAGAGTTTGTGGGCAGCTTATAGCCTGCATATTCTATTTTGCCTTCCCAAATCCAGTAGGTTGTTCATTTTATTACTGTTCCTATGTCTCATGAAGCAGTCTTCATAGCTGATGTGGGCTTAAGATTTTTGATGGACATTTGAGATAAAATTTAAGATAGAGTTCTGGACATAAAATTCAGGGCTTTCAAGCAAAATGTATTCCTGTAAGTTTCAATTTAAGAAAGAGTCCTGGACATAAAATTAGCAAATAATACAGCAGATGCCAACAGTATCTTTGGGTTTTGAAAGAAGCAAACAAATCTTCTTTAGATCTGATAGTTTCATGTATTTTTGGTTTTGAATCTGACTGTACCAGCCAGCCAACTGTCTGAGCATAGGCAGCAATACACAGGACCAGGTTCTGTCAGCCCTGTTCCAACTCATCCTGTGTAGTCTAGTGGTTAGAGCACTGATTCTCACATGTGGGAGACCCAGGTTCAAGTCCCCCCAATGTTTAAGTGGAGCTCTCTACTGACAAGTAGTCACTTCTTTAACTCTGATAGAGTTTATGGGCAGCTTATAGCCTGCATATTCTATTTTGCCTTCCCAAATCCAGTAGTTTGTTCATTTTATTACTGCTCCTATGTCTCCTGAAGCTGTCTTCATAGCTGATGTGGGCTTAAGATTTCTGCTGGACATTTAAGATCAAATTTAAGATAAAGTTCTGGACCTAACATTCAGTGCTTCCAAGCAAAATGTATTCCTGTAAGTTTCAATTTAAGAAAGATTCCTGGACATAAAATTAGCAAATAATACAGCAGATGCCAACAGTGTCTTTGGGTTTTGAAAGAAGCAAACAAATCTTCTTTAGATCTGATAGTTTTCATGTATTTTTGGTTTTGACTCTGACTCTACCAGCCAGCCAACTGTCTGAGCATAGGCAGCAATACAGATTTTGTCAGCCCAGTTTCAACTCATCCTCTGTAGTCTAGTGGTTAGAGCACTGATTCTCCCATAGAGCCCTAGGCCCAAGGTTCAAGTCTCACAAGGTTTAAGTGGAGTTCTCCACTGACAAGTAGTCACTTGTTTAGCTCTGATAGAGTTTGTGGGCAGCTTATAGCCTGCATATTCTATTTTGCCTTCCCAAATCCAGTAGGTTGTTCATTTTATTACTGTTCCTATGTTTCATGAAGCAGTCTTCATAGCTGATGTGGGCTTAAGATTTTTGCTGGACATTTGAGATAAAATTTAAGATAGAGTTCTGGACATAAAATTCAGGGCTTTCAAGCAAAATGTATTCCTGTAAGTTTCAATTTAAAAAAGAGTCCTGGACATAAAATTAGCAAATAATACAGCAGATGCCAACAGTATCTTTGGGGTTTGAAAGAAGCAAACAAATCTTCTTTAGATCTGATAGTTTCATGTATTTTTGGTTTTGAATCTGACTGTACCAGCCAGCCAACTGTCTGAGCATAGGCAGCAATACACAGGACCAGGTTCTGTCAGCCCTGCTCCAACTCATCCTGTGTAGTCTAGTGGTTAGAGCACTGATTCTCACATGTGGGAGACCCAGGTTCAAGTCCCCCAATGTTTAAGTGGAGCTCTCTACTGACAAGTAGTCACTTCTTTAACTCTGATAGAGTTTATGGGCAGCTTATAGCCTGCATATTCTATTTTGCCTTCCCAAATCCAGTAGTTTGTTCATTTTATTACTGCTCCTATGTCTCCTGAAGCAGTCTTCATAGCTGATGTGGGCTTAAGATTTCTGCTGGACATTTAAGATCAAATTTAAGATAGAGTTCTGGACCTAACATTCAGTGCCTCCAAGCAAAATGTATTCCTGTAAGTTTCAATTTAAGAAAGATTCCTGGACATAAAATTAGCAAATAATACAGGAGATGCCAACAGTGTCTTTGGGTTTTGAAAGAAGCAAACAAATCTTCTTTAGATCTGATAGTTTTCATGTATTTTTGGTTTTGACTCTGACTCTACCAGCCAGCCAACTGTCTGAGCATAGGCAGCAATAGAGATTTTGTCAGCCCAGCTTCAACTCATCCTCTGTAGTCTAGTGGTTAGAGCACTGATTCTCCCATAGAGCCCCAGGCCCCAGGTTCAAGTCTCACAAGGTTTAAGTGGAGTTCTCCACTGACAAGTAGTTACTTGTTTAGCTCTGATAGAGTTTGTGGGCAGCTTATAGCCTGCATATTCTATATTGCCTTCCCAAATCCAGTAGGTTGTTCATTTTATTACTGTCCCTCTGTCTCATGAAGCAGTCTTCATAGCTGATGTGGGCTTAAGATTTTTGCTGGACATTTGAGATAAAATTTAAGATAGAGTTCTGGACATAAAATTCAAGGCTTTCAATCAAAATGTATTCCTGTAAGTTTCAATTTAAGAAAGAGTCCTGGACATAGAATTAGCAAATAATACAACAGATGCCAACAGTATCTTTGGGGTTTGAAAGAAGCAAACAAATCTTCTTTAGATCTGATAGTTTCATGTATTTTTGGTTTTGAATCTGACTGTACCAGCCAGCCAACTGTCTGAGCATAGGCAGCAATACACAGGACCAGGTTCTGTCAGCCCTGCTCCAACTCATCCTCTGTAGTCTAGTGGTTAGAGCACTGATTCTCACATGTGGGAGACCCAGGTTCAAGTACCCCAATGTTTAAGTGGAGCTCTCTACTGACAAGTAGTCACTTCTTTAACTCTGATAGAGTTTGTGGCCAGCTTATAGCCTGCATAATCTTTTTGCTTTCCCAAATCCAGTAGTTTGTTCATTTTATTACTGCTCCTATGTCTCCTGAAGCAGTCTTCATAGCTGATGTGGGCTTAAGATTTCTGCTGGACATTTAAGATCAAATTTAAGATAGAGTTCTGGACCTAACATTCAGTGCCTCCAAGCAAAATGTATTCCTGTAAGTTTCAATTTAAGAAAGAGTCGTGGACATAAAATTAGCAAATAATACAGCAGATGCCAACAGTGTCTTTGGGTTTTGAAAGAAGCAAACAAATCTTCTTTAGATCTGATAGTGTTCATGTATTTTTGGTTTTGACTCTGACTCTACCAGCCAGCCAACTGTCTGAGCATAGGCAGCAATACAGATTTTGTCAGCCCAGTTTCAACTCATCCTCTGTAGTCTAGTGGTTAGAGCACTGATTCTCCCATAGAGCCCTAGGCCCAAGGTTCAAGTCTCACAAGGTTTAAGTGGAGTTCTCCACTGACAAGTAGTCAGTTGTTTAGCTCTGATAGAGTTTGTGGGCAGCTTATAGCCTGCATATTCTATTTTGCCTTCCCAAATCCAGTAGGTTGTTCATTTTATTACTGTTCCTATGTTTCATGAAGCAGTCTTCATAGCTGATGTGGGCTTAAGATTTTTGCTGGACATTTGAGATAAAATTTAAAATAGAGTTCTGGACATAAAATTCAGGGCTTTCAAGCAAAATGTATTCCTGTAAGTTTCAATTTAAGAAAGAGTCGTGGACATAAAATTAGCAAATAATACAACAGATGCCAACAGTATCTTTGGGGTTTGAAAGAAGCAAACAAATCTTCTTTAGATCTGATAGTTTCATGTATTTTTGGTTTTGAATCTGACTGTACCAGCCAGCCAACTGTCTGAGCATAGGCAGCAATACACAGGACCAGGTTCTGTCAGCCCTGCTCCAACTCATCCTCTGTAGTCTAGTGGTTAGAGCACTGATTCTCACATGTGGGAGACCCAGGTTCAAGTCCCCCAATGTTTAAGTGGAGCTCTCTACTGACAAGTAGTCACTTCTTTAACTCTGATAGAGTTTGTGGCCAGCTTATAGCCTGCATAATCTTTTTGCTTTCCCAAATCCAGTAGTTTGTTCATTTTATTACTGCTCCTATGTCTCCTGAAGCAGTCTTCATAGCTGATGTGGGCTTAAGATTTCTGCTGGACATTTAAGATCAAATTTAAGATAGAGTTCTGGACCTAACATTCAGTGCCTCCAAGCAAAATGTATTCCTGTAAGTTTCAATTTCAGAAAGAGTCGTGGACATAAAATTAGCAAATAATACAGCAGATGCCAACAGTGTCTTTGGGTTTTGAAAGAAGCAAACAAATCTTCTTTAGATCTGATAGTGTTCATGTATTTTTGGTTTTGACTCTGACTCTACCAGCCAGCCAACTGTCTGAGCATAGGCAGCAATACAGATTTTGTCAGCCCAGTTTCAACTCATCCTCTGTAGTCTAGTGGTTAGAACACTGATTCTCCCATAGAGCCCCAGGCCCCAGGTTCAAGTCTCACAAGGTTTAAGTGGAGTTCTCCACTGACAAGTAGTCACTTGTTTAGCTCTGATAGAGTTTGTGGGCAGCTTATAGCCTGCATATTCTATTTTGCCTTCCCAAATCCAGTAGGTTGTTCATTTTATTACTGTTCCTATGTTTCATGAAGCAGTCTTCATAGCTGATGTGGGCTTAAGATTTTTGCTGGACATTTGAGATAAAATTTAAGATAGAGTTCTGGACATAAAATTCAGGGCTTTCAAGCAAAATGTATTCCTGTAAGTTTCAATTTAAGAAAGAGTCCTGGACATAAAATTAGCAAATAATACAGCAGATGCCAACAGTATCTTTGGGGTTTGAAAGAAGCAAACAAATCTTCTTTAGATCTGATAGTTTCATGTATTTTTGGTTTTGAATCTGACTGTACCAGCCAGCCAACTGTCTGAGCATAGGCAGCAATACACAGGACCAGGTTCTGTCAGCCCTGCTCCAACTCATCCTGTGTAGTCTAGTGGTTAGAGCACTGATTCTCACATGTGGGAGACCCAGGTTCAAGTCCCCCAATGTTTAAGTGGAGCTCTCTACTGACAAGTAGTCACTTCTTTAACTCTGATAGAGTTTATGGGCAGCTTATAGCCTGCATATTCTATTTTGCCTTCCCAAATCCAGTAGTTTGTTCATTTTATTACTGCTCCTATGTCTCCTGAAGCAGTCTTCATAGCTGATGTGGGCTTAAGATTTCTGCTGGACATTTAAGATCAAATTTAAGATAGAGTTCTGGACCTAACATTCAGTGCCTCCAAGCAAAATGTATTCCTGTAAGTTTCAATTTAAGAAAGATTCCTGGACATAAAATTAGCAAATAATACAGCAGATGCCAACAGTGTCTTTGGGTTTTGAAAGAAGCAAACAAATCTTCTTTAGATCTGATAGTGTTCATGTATTTTTGGTTTTGACTCTGACTCTACCAGCCAGCCAACTGTCTGAGCATAGGCAGCAATACAGATTTTGTCAGCCCAGTTTCAACTCATCCTCTGTAGTCTAGTGGTTAGAGCACTGATTCTCCCATAGAGCCCTAGGCCCAAAGTTCAAGTCTCACAAGGTTTAAGTGGAGTTCTCCACTGACAAGTAGTCAGTTGTTTAGCTCTGATAGAGTTTGTGGGCAGCTTATAGCCTGCATATTCTATTTTGCCTTCCCAAATCCAGTAGGTTGTTCATTTTATTACTGTTCCTATGTTTCATGAAGCAGTCTTCATAGCTGATGTGGGCTTAAGATTTTTGCTGGACATTTGAGATAAAATTTAAAATAGAGTTCTGGACATAAAATTCAGGGCTTTCAAGCAAAATGTATTCCTGTAAGTTTCAATTTAAGAAAGAGTCGTGGACATAAAATTAGCAAATAATACAACAGATGCCAACAGTATCTTTGGGGTTTGAAAGAAGCAAACAAATCTTCTTTAGATCTGATAGTTTCATGTATTTTTGGTTTTGAATCTGACTGTACCAGCCAGCCAACTGTCTGAGCATAGGCAGCAATACACAGGACCAGGTTCTGTCAGCCCTGCTCCAACTCATCCTCTGTAGTCTAGTGGTTAGAGCACTGATTCTCACATGTGGGAGACCCAGGTTCAAGTCCCCCAATGTTTAAGTGGAGCTCTCTACTGACAAGTAGTCACTTCTTTACCTCTGATAGAGTTTGTGGCCAGCTTATAGCCTGCATAATCTTTTTGCTTTCCCAAATCCAGTAGTTTGTTCATTTTATTACTGCTCCTATGTCTCCTGAAGCAGTCTTCATAGCTGATGTGGGCTTAAGATTTTTGCTGGACATTTGAGATAAAATTTAAGACAGAGTTCTGGACATAAAATTCAGGGCTTTCAAGCAAAATGTATTCCTGTAAGTTTCAATTTAAGAAAGAGTCCTGGACATAAAATTAGCAAATAATACAGCAGATGCCAACAGTATCTTTGGGTTTTGAAAGAAGCAAACAAATCTTCTTTAGATCTGATAGTTTCATGTATTTTTGGTTTTGAATCTGACTGTACCAGCCAGCCAACTGTCTGAGCATAGGCAGCAATACACAGGACCAGGTTCTGTCAGCCCTGCTCCAACTCATCCTGTGTAGTCTAGTGGTTAGAGCACTGATTCTCACACGTGGGAGACCCAGGTTCAAGTCCCCCAATGTTTAAGTGGATCTCTCTACTGACAAGTAGTCACTTCTTTAACTCTGATAGAGTTTATGGGCAGCTTATAGCCTGCATATTCTGTTTTGCCTTCCCAAATCCAGTAGTTTGTTCATTTTATTACTGCTCCTATGTCTCCTGAAGCAGTCTTCATAGCTGATGTGGGCTTAAGATTTCTGCTGGACATTTAAGATCAAATTTAAGATAGAGTTCTGGACCTAACATTCAGTGCCTCCAAGCAAAATGTATTCCTGTAAGTTTCAATTTAAGAAAGATTCCTGGACATAAAATTAGCAAATAATACAGCAGATGCCAACAGTGTCTTTGGGTTTTGAAAGAAGCAAACAAATCTTCTTTAGATCTGATAGTGTTCATGTATTTTTGGTTTTGACTCTGACTCTACCAGCCAGCCAACTCTCTGAGCATAGGCAGCAATACAGATTTTGTCAGCCCAGTTTCAACTCATCCTCTGTAGTCTAGTGGTTAGAGCACTGATTCTCCCATAGAGCCCTAGGCCCAAGGTTCAAGTCTCACAAGGTTTAAGTGGAGTTCTCCACTGACAAGTAGTCACTTGTTTAGCTCTGATAGAGTTTGTGGGCAGCTTATAGCCTGCATATTCTATTTTGCCTTTCCAAATCCAGTAGGTTTTTCATTTTATTACTGTTCCTATGTTTCATGAAGCAGTCTTCATAGCTGATGTGGGCTTAAGATTTTTGCTGGACATTTGAGATAAAATTTAAGATAGAGTTCTGGACATAAAATTCAGGGCTTTCAAGCAAAATGTATTCCTGTAAGTTTCAATTTAAGAAAGAGTCCTGGACATAAAATTAGCAAATAATACAGCAGATGCCAACAGTATCTTTGGGGTTTGAAAGAAGCAAACAAATCTTCTTTAGATCTGATAGTTTCATGTATTTTTGGTTTTGAATCTGACTGTACCAGCCAGCCAACTGTCTGAGCATAGGCAGCAATACACAGGACCAGGTTCTGTCAGCCCTGCTCCAACTCATCCACTGTAGTCTAGTGGTTAGAGCACTGATTCTCACATGTGGGAGACCCAGGTTCAAGTCCCCCAATGTTTAAGTGGAGCTCTCTACTGACAAGTAGTAACTTCTTTAACTCTGATAGAGTTTGTGGCCAGCTTATAGCCTGCATAATCTTTTTGCCTTCCCAAATCCAGTAGTTTGTTCATTTTATTACTGCTCCTATGTCTCCTGAAGCAGTCTTCATAGCTGATGTGGGCTTAAGATTTTTGCTGGACATTTGAGATAAAATTTAAGATAGAGTTCTGGACCTAACATTCAGTGCCTCCAAGCAAAATGTATTCCTGTAAGTTTCAATTTAAGAAAGATTCCTGGACATAAAATTAGCAAATTATACAGCAGATGCCAACAGCGTCTTTGGGTTTTGAAAGAAGCAAACAAATTATCTTTAGGTCCGATAGTGTTCATGTATTTTTGGTTTTGACTCTGACTCTACCAGCCAGCCAACTGTCTGAGCATAGGCAGCAATACAGATTTTGTCAGCCCAGATTCAACTCATCATCTGTAGTCTAGTGGTTAGGGCACTGATTCTCCCATAGAGCCCCAGGCCCCAGGTTCAAGTCTCACAAGGTTTAAGTGTAGTTCTCCACTGACAAGTAGTCACTTGTTTAGCTCTAATAGAGTTTGTGGGCAGCTTATAGCCTGCATATTCTATTTTGCCTTCCCAAATCCAGTAGTTTGTTCATTTTATTACTGCTCCTATGTCTCCTGAAGCAGTCTTCATAGCTGATGTGGGCTTAAGATTTCTGCTGGACATTTAAGATCAAATTTAAGATAGAGTTCTGGACCTAACATTCAGTGCCTCCAAGCAAAATGTATTCCTGTAAGTTTCAATTTAAGAAAGATTCCTGGACATAAAATTAGCAAATAATACAGCAGATGCCAACAGTGTCTTTGGGTTTTGAAAGAAGCAAACAAATCTTCTTTAGATCTGATAGTGTTCATGTATTTTTGGTTTTGACTCTGACTCTACCAGCCAGCCAACTCTCTGACCATAGGCAGCAATACAGATTTTGTCAGCCCAGTTTCAACTCATCCTCTGTAGTCTAGTGGTTAGAGCACTGATTCTCCCATAGAGCCCTAGGCCCCAAGTTCAAGTCTCACAAGGTTTAAGTGGAGTTCTCCACTGACAAGTAGTCACTTGTTTAGCTCTGATAGAGTTTGTGGGCAGCTTATAGCCTGCATATTCTATTTTGCCTTTCCAAATCCAGTAGGTTGTTCATTTTATTACTGTTCCTATGTTTCATGAAGCAGTCTTCATAGCTGATGTGGGCTTAAGATTTTTGCTGGACATTTGAGATAAAATTTAAGATAGAGTTCTGGACATAAAATTCAGGGCTTTCAAGCAAAATGTATTCCTGTAAGTTTCAATTTAAGAAAGAGTCCTGGACATAAAATTAGCAAATAATACAACAGATGCCAACAGTATCTTTGGGGTTTGAAAGAAGCAAACAAATCTTCTTTAGATCTGATAGTTTCATGTATTTTTGGTTTTGAATCTGACTGTACCAGCCAGCCAACTGTCTGAGCATAGGCAGCAATACACAGGACCAGGTTCTGTCAGCCCTGCTCCAACTCATTCTCTGTAGTCTAGTGGTTAGAGTACTGATTCTCACATGTGGGAGACCCAGGTTCAAGTCCCCCAATGTTTAAGTGGAGCTCTCTACTGACAAGTAGTCACTTCTTTAACTCTGATAGAGTTTGTGGGCAGCTTATAGCCTGCATAATCTTTTTGCCTTCCCAAATCCAGTAGTTTGTTCATTTTATTACTGCTCATATGTCTCCTGAAGCAGTCTTCATAGCTGATGTGGGCTTAAGATTTCTGCTGGACATTTAAGATCAAATTTAAGATAGAGTTCTGGACCTAACATTCAGTGTCTCCAAGCAAAATGTATTCCTGTAAGTTTCAATTTAAGAAAGATTCCTGGACATAAAATTAGCAAATAATACAGCAGATGCCACAGTGTCTTTGGGTTTTGAAAGAAGCAAACAAATCTTCTTTAGATCTGATAGTTTTTATGTATTTTTGGTTTTGACTCTGACTGTACCAGCCAGCCAACTGTCTGAGCATAGGCAGCAATACAGATTTTGTCAGCCCAGCTTCAACTCATCCTCTGTAGTCTAGTGGTTAGAGCACTGATTCTCCCATAGAGCCCCAGGCCCCAGGTTCAAGTCTCACAAGGTTTAAGTGGAGTTCTCCACTGACAAGTAGTCACTTGTTTAGCTATGATAGAGTTTGTGGGCAGCTTATAGCCTGCATATTCTATATTGCCTTCCCAAATCCAGTAGGTTGTTCATTTTATTACTGTTCCTATGTCTCATGAAGCAGTCTTCATAGCTGATGTGGGCTTAAGATTTTTGCTGGACATTTGAGATAAGATTTAAGATAGACTTCTGGACATAAAATTCAGGGCTTTCAAGCAAAATGTATTCCTGTAAGTTTCAATTTAAGAAAGAGTCCTGGACATAAAATTAGCAAATAATACAGCAGATGCCAACAGTATCTTTGGGTTTTGAAAGAAGCAAACAAATCTTCTTTAGATCTGATAGTTTCATGTATTTTTGGTTTTGAATCTGACTGTACCAGCCAGCCAACTGTCTGAGCATAGGCAGCAATACAGAGGACCAGGTTCTGTCAGCCCTGCTCCAACTCATCCTGTGTAGTCTAGTGGTTAGAGCACTGATTCTCACATGTGGGAGACCCAGGTTCAAGTCCCCCAATGTTTAAGTGGAGCTCTCTACTGACAAGTAGTCACTTCTTTAACTCTGATAGAGTTTATGGGCAGCTTATAGCCTGCATATTCTATTTTGCCTTCCCAAATCCAGTAGTTTGTTCATTTTATTACTGCTCCTATGTCTCCTGAAGCAGTCTTCATAGCTGATGTGGGCTTAAGATTTCTGCTGGACATTTAAGATCAAATTTAAGATAGAGTTCTGGACCTAACATTCAGTGCCTCCAAGCAAAATGTATTCCTGTAAGTTTCAATTTAAGAAAGATTCCTGGACATAAAATTAGCAAATAATACAGCAGATGCCAACAGTGTCTTTGGGTTTTGAAAGAAGCAAACAAATCTTCTTTAGATCTGATAGTTTTCATGTATTTTTGGTTTTGACTCTGACTCTACCAGCCAGCCAACTGTCTGAGCATAGGCAGCAATACAGATTTTGTCAGCCCAGCTTCAACTCATCCTCTGTAGTCTAGTGGTTAGAGCACTGATTCTCCCATAGAGCCCCAGGCCCCAGGTTCAAGTCTCACAAGGTTTAAGTGGAGTTCTCCACTGACAAGTAGTTACTTGTTTAGCTCTGATAGAGTTTGTGGGCAGCTTATAGCCTGCATATTCTATATTGCCTTCCCAAATCCAGTAGGTTGTTCATTTTATTACTGTCCCTCTGTCTCATGAAGCAGTCTTCATAGCTGATGTGGGCTTAAGATTTTTGCTGGACATTTGAGATAAAATTTAAGATAGAGTTCTGGACATAAAATTCAGGGCTTTCAATCAAAATGTATTCCTGTAAGTTTCAATTTAAGAAAGAGTCCTGGACATAGAATTAGCAAATAATACAACAGATGCCAACAGTATCTTTGGGGTTTGAAAGAAGCAAACAAATCTTCTTTAGATCTGATAGTTTCATGTATTTTTGGTTTTGAATCTGACTGTACCAGCCAGCCAACTGTCTGAGCATAGGCAGCAATACACAGGACCAGGTTCTGTCAGCCCTGCTCCAACTCATCCTCTGTAGTCTAGTGGTTAGAGCACTGATTCTCACATGTGGGAGACCCAGGTTCAAGTACCCCAATGTTTAAGTGGAGCTCTCTACTGACAAGTAGTCACTTCTTTAACTCTGATAGAGTTTGTGGCCAGCTTATAGCCTGCATAATCTTTTTGCTTTCCCAACTCCAGTAGTTTGTTCATTTTATTACTGCTCCTATGTCTCCTGAAGCAGTCTTCATAGCTGATGTGGGCTTAAGATTTCTGCTGGACATTTAAGATCAAATTTAAGATAGAGTTCTGGACCTAACATTCAGTGCCTCCAAGCAAAATGTATTCCTGTAAGTTTCAATTTAAGAAAGATTCCTGGACATAAAATTAGCAAATAATACAGCAGATGCCAACAGTGTCTTTGGGTTTTGAAAGAAGCAAACAAATCTTCTTTAGATCTGATAGTGTTCATGTATTTTTGGTTTTGACTCTGACTCTACCAGCCAGCCAACTGTCTGAGCATAGGCAGCAATACAGATTTTGTCAGCCCAGTTTCAACTCATCCTCTGTAGTCTAGTGGTTAGAGCACTGATTCTCCCATAGAGCCCTAGGCCCAAGGTTCAAGTCTCACAAGGTTTAAGTGGAGTTCTCCACTGACAAGTAGTCAGTTGTTTAGCTCTGATAGAGTTTGTGGGCAGCTTATAGCCTGCATATTCTATTTTGCCTTCCCAAATCCAGTAGGTTGTTCATTTTATTCCTGTTCCTATGTTTCATGAAGCAGTCTTCATAGCTGATGTGGGCTTAAGATTTTTGCTGGACATTTGAGATAAAATTTAAAATAGAGTTCTGGACATAAAATTCAGGGCTTTCAAGCAAAATGTATTCCTGTAAGTTTCAATTTAAGAAAGAGTCGTGGACATAAAATTAGCAAATAATACAACAGATGCCAACAGTATCTTTGGGGTTTGAAAGAAGCAAACAAATCTTCTTTAGATCTGATAGTTTCATGTATTTTTGGTTTTGAATCTGACTGTACCAGCCAGCCAACTGTCTGAGCATAGGCAGCAATACACAGGACCAGGTTCTGTCAGCCCTGCTCCAACTCATCCTCTGTAGTCTAGTGGTTAGAGCACTGATTCTCACATGTGGGAGACCCAGGTTCAAGTCCCCCAATGTTTAAGTGGAGCTCTCTACTGACAAGTAGTCACTTCTTTAACTCTGATAGAGTTTGTGGCCAGCTTATAGCCTGCATAATCTTTTTGCTTTCCCAAATCCAGTAGTTTGTTCATTTTATTACTGCTCCTATGTCTCCTGAAGCAGTCTTCATAGCTGATGTGGGCTTAAGATTTTTGCTGGACATTTGAGATAAAATTTAAGATAGAGTTCTGGACATAAAATTCAGGGCTTTCAAGCAAAATGTATTCCTGTAAGTTTCAATTTAAGAAAGAGTCCTGGACATAAAATTAGCAAATAATACAGCAGATGCCAACAGTATCTTTGGGTTTCGAAAGAAGCAAACAAATCTTCTTTAGATCTGATAGTGTTCATGTATTTTTGGTTTTGAATCTGACTGTACCAGCCAGCCAACTGTCTGAGCATAGGCAGCAATACAGATGTTGTCAGCCCAGCTTCAACTCATCCTCTGTAGTCTAGTGGTTAGAGCACTGATTCTCCCATAGAGCCCCAGGCCCCAGGTTCAAGTCTCACAAGGTTTAAGTGGAGTTCTCCACTGACAAGTAGTCACTTGTTTAGCTCTGATAGAGTTTGTGGGCAGCTTATAGCCTGCATGTTCTATTTTGCCTTCCCAAATCCAGTAGGTTGTTCATTTTATTACTGTTCCTATGTCTCATGAAGCAGTCTTCATAGCTGATGTGGGCTTAAGATTTTTGCTGGACATTTGAGATAAAATTTAAGATAGAGTTCTGGACATAAAATTCAGGGCTTTCAAGCAAAATGTATTCCTGTAAGTTTCAATTTAAGAAAGAGTCCTGGACATAAAATTAGCAAATAATACAGCAGATGCCAACAGTATCTTTGGGTTTTGAAAGAAGCAAACAAATCTTCTTTAGATCTGATAGTTTCGTGTATTTTTGGTTTTGAATCCGACTGTACCAGCCAGCCAACTGTCTGAGCATAGGCAGCAATACACAGGACCAGGTTCTGTCAGCCCTGCTCCAACTCATCCTGTGTAGTCTAGTGGTTAGAGCACTGATTCTCACATGTGGGAGACCCAGGTTCAAGTCCCCCAATGTTTAAGTGGAGCTCTCTACTGACAAGTAGTCACTTCTTTAACTCTGATAGAGTTTATGGGCAGCTTATAGCCTGCATATTCTGTTTTGCCTTCCCAAATCCAGTAGTTTGTTCATTTTATTACTGCTCCTATGTCTCCTGAAGCAGTCTTCATAGCTGATGTGGGCTTAAGATTTCTGCTGGACATTTAAGATCAAATTTAAGATAGAGTTCTGGACCTAACATTCAGTGCCTCCAAGCAAAATGTATTCCTGTAAGTTTCAATTTAAGAAAGATTCCTGGACATAAAATTAGCAAATAATACAGCAGATGCCAACAGTGTCTTTGGGTTTTGAAAGAAGCAAACAAATCTTCTTTAGATCTGATAGTGTTCATGTATTTTTGGTTTTGACTCTGACTCTACCAGCCAGCCAACTCTCTGAGCATAGGCAGCAATACAGATGTTGTCAGCCCAGTTTCAACTCATCCTCTGTAGTCTAGTGGTTAGAGCACTGATTCTCCCATAGAGCCCCAGGCCCCAGGTTCAAGTCTCACAAGGTTTAAGTGGAGTTCTCCACTGACAAGTAGTTACTTGTTTAGCTCTGATAGAGTTTGTGGGCAGCTTATAGCCTGCATATTCTATATTGCCTTCCCAAATCCAGTAGGTTGTTCATTTTATTACTGTCCCTCTGTCTCATGAAGCAGTCTTCATAGCTGATGTGGGCTTAAGATTTTTGCTGGACATTTGAGATAAAATTTAAGATAGAGTTCTGGACATAAAATTCAGGGCTTTCAATCAAAATGTATTCCTGTAAGTTTCAATTTAAGAAAGAGTCCTGGACATAGAATTAGCAAATAATACAACAGATGCCAACAGTATCTTTGGGGTTTGAAAGAAGCAAACAAATCTTCTTTAGATCTGATAGTTTCATGTATTTTTGGTTTTGAATCTGACTGTACCAGCCAGCCAACTGTCTGAGCATAGGCAGCAATACACAGGACCAGGTTCTGTCAGCCCTGCTCCAACTCATCCTCTGTAGTCTAGTGGTTAGAGCACTGATTCTCACATGTGGGAGACCCAGGTTCAAGTACCCCAATGTTTAAGTGGAGCTCTCTACTGACAAGTAGTCACTTCTTTAACTCTGATAGAGTTTGTGGCCAGCTTATAGCCTGCATAATCTTTTTGCTTTCCCAACTCCAGTAGTTTGTTCATTTTATTACTGCTCCTATGTCTCCTGAAGCAGTCTTCATAGCTGATGTGGGCTTAAGATTTCTGCTGGACATTTAAGATCAAATTTAAGATAGAGTTCTGGACCTAACATTCAGTGCCTCCAAGCAAAATGTATTCCTGTAAGTTTCAATTTAAGAAAGATTCCTGGACATAAAATTAGCAAATAATACAGCAGATGCCAACAGTGTCTTTGGGTTTTGAAAGAAGCAAACAAATCTTCTTTAGATCTGATAGTGTTCATGTATTTTTGGTTTTGACTCTGACTCTACCAGCCAGCCAACTGTCTGAGCATAGGCAGCAATACAGATTTTGTCAGCCCAGTTTCAACTCATCCTCTGTAGTCTAGTGGTTAGAGCACTGATTCTCCCATAGAGCCCTAGGCCCAAGGTTCAAGTCTCACAAGGTTTAAGTGGAGTTCTCCACTGACAAGTAGTCAGTTGTTTAGCTCTGATAGAGTTTGTGGGCAGCTTATAGCCTGCATATTCTATTTTGCCTTCCCAAATCCAGTAGGTTGTTCATTTTATTACTGTTCCTATGTTTCATGAAGCAGTCTTCATAGCTGATGTGGGCTTAAGATTTTTGCTGGACATTTGAGATAAAATTTAAAATAGAGTTCTGGACATAAAATTCAGGGCTTTCAAGCAAAATGTATTCCTGTAAGTTTCAATTTAAGAAAGAGTCGTGGACATAAAATTAGCAAATAATACAACAGATGCCAACAGAATCTTTGGGGTTTGAAAGAAGCAAACAAATCTTCTTTAGATCTGATAGTTTCATGTATTTTTGGTTTTGAATCTGACTGTACCAGCCAGCCAACTGTCTGAGCATAGGCAGCAATACACAGGACCAGGTTCTGTCAGCCCTGTTCCAACTCATCCTCTGTAGTCTAGTGGTTAGAGCACTGATTCTCACATGTGGGAGACCCAGGTTCAAGTCCCCCAATGTTTAAGTGGAGCTCTCTACTGACAAGTAGTCACTTCTTTAACTCTGATAGAGTTTGTGGCCAGCTTATAGCCTGCATAATCTTTTTGCTTTCCCAAATCCAGTAGTTTGTTCATTTTATTACTGCTCCTATGTCTCCTGAAGCAGTCTTCATAGCTGATGTGGGCTTAAGATTTCTGCTGGACATTTAAGATCAAATTTAAGATAGAGTTCTGGACCTAACATTCAGTGCCTCCAAGCAAAATGTATTCCTGTAAGTTTCAATTTAAGAAAGAGTCGTGGACATAAAATTAGCAAATAATACAGCAGATGCCAACAGTGTCTTTGGGTTTTGAAAGAAGCAAACAAATCTTCTTTAGATCTGATAGTGTTCATGTATTTTTGGTTTTGACTCTGACTCTACCAGCCAGCCAACTGTCTGAGCATAGGCAGCAATACAGATTTTGTCAGCCCAGTTTCAACTCATCCTCTGTGGTCTAGTGGTTAGAGCACTGATTCTCCCATAGAGCCCCAGGCCCCAGGTTCAAGTCTCACAAGGTTTAAGTGGAGTTCTCCACTGACAAGTAGTCACTTGTTTAGCTCTGATAGAGTTTGTGGGCAGCTTATAGCCTGCATATTCTATTTTGCCTTCCCAAATCCAGTAGGTTGTTCATTTTATTACTGTTCCTATGTTTCATGAAGCAGTCTTCATAGCTGATGTGGGCTTAAGATTTTTGCTGGACATTTGAGATAAAATTTAAGATAGAGTTCTGGACATAAAATTCAGGGCTTTCAAGCAAAATGTATTCCTGTAAGTTTCAATTTAAGAAAGAGTCCTGGACATAAAATTAGCAAATAATACAGTAGATGCCTACAGTATCTTTGGGGTTTGAAAGAAGCAAACAAATCTTCTTTAGATCTGATAGTTTCATGTATTTTTGGTTTTGAATCTGACTGTACCAGCCAGCCAACTGTCTGAGCATAGGCAGCAATACACAGGACCAGGTTCTGTCAGCCCTGCTCCAACTCATCCACTGTAGTCTAGTGGTTAGAGCACTGATTCTCACATGTGGGAGACCCAGGTTCAAGTCCCCCAATGTTTAAGTGGAGCTCTCTACTGACAAGTAGTAACTTCTTTAACTCTGATAGAGTTTGTGGCCAGCTTATAGCCTGCATATTCTATTTTGCCTTCCCAAATCCAGTAGTTTGTTCATTTTATTACTGCTCCTATGTCTCCTGAAGCAGTCTTCATAGCTGATGTGGGCTTAAGATTTCTGCTGGACATTTAAGATCAAATTTAAGATAGAGTTCTGGACCTAACATTCAGTGCCTCCAAGCAAAATGTATTCCTGTAAGTTTCAATTTAAGAAAGATTCCTGGACATAAAATTAGCAAATAATACAGCAGATGCCAACAGTGTCTTTGGGTTTTGAAAGAAGCAAACAAATCTTCTTTAGATCTGATAGTGTTCATGTATTTTTGGTTTTGACTCTGACTCTACCAGCCAGCCAACTGTCTGAGCATAGGCAGCAATACAGATTTTGTCAGCCCAGTTTCAACTCATCCTCTGTAGTCTAGTGGTTAGAGCACTGATTCTCCCATAGAGCCCTAGGCCCAAAGTTCAAGTCTCACAAGGTTTAAGTGGAGTTCTCCACTGACAAGTAGTCAGTTGTTTAGCTCTGATAGAGTTTGTGGGCAGCTTATAGCCTGCATATTCTATTTTGCCTTCCCAAATCCAGTAGGTTGTTCATTTTATTACTGTTCCTATGTTTCATGAAGCAGTCTTCATAGCTGATGTGGGCTTAAGATTTTTGCTGGACATTTGAGATAAAATTTAAAATAGAGTTCTGGACATAAAATTCAGGGCTTTCAAGCAAAATGTATTCCTGTAAGTTTCAATTTAAGAAAGAGTCGTGGACATAAAATTAGCAAATAATACAACAGATGCCAACAGTATCTTTGGGGTTTGAAAGAAGCAAACAAATCTTCTTTAGATCTGATAGTTTCATGTATTTTTGGTTTTGAATCTGACTGTACCAGCCAGCCAACTGTCTGAGCATAGGCAGCAATACACAGGACCAGGTTCTGTCAGCCCTGCTCCAACTCATCCTCTGTAGTCTAGTGGTTAGAGCACTGATTCTCACATGTGGGAGACCCAGGTTCAAGTCCCCCAATGTTTAAGTGGAGCTCTCTACTGACAAGTAGTCACTTCTTTACCTCTGATAGAGTTTGTGGCCAGCTTATAGCCTGCATAATCTTTTTGCTTTCCCAAATCCAGTAGTTTGTTCATTTTATTACTGCTCCTATGTCTCCTGAAGCAGTCTTCATAGCTGATGTGGGCTTAAGATTTTTGCTGGACATTTGAGATAAAATTTAAGACAGAGTTCTGGACATAAAATTCAGGGCTTTCAAAAGAAATGTATTCCTGTAAGTTTCAATTTAAGAAAGAGTCCTGGACATAAAATTAGCAAATAATACAGCAGATGCCAACAGTATCTTTGGGTTTTGAAAGAAGCAAACAAATCTTCTTTAGATCTGATAGTTTCATGTATTTTTGGTTTTGAATCTGACTGTACCAGCCAGCCAACTGTCTGAGCATAGGCAGCAATACACAGGACCAGGTTCTGTCAGCCCTGCTCCAACTCATCCTGTGTAGTCTAGTGGTTAGAGCACTGATTCTCACATGTGGGAGACCCAGGTTCAAGTCCCCCAATGTTTAAGTGGATCTCTCTACTGACAAGTAGTCACTTCTTTAACTCTGATAGAGTTTATGGGCAGCTTATAGCCTGCATATTCTGTTTTGCCTTCCCAAATCCAGTAGTTTGTTCATTTTATTACTGCTCCTATGTCTCCTGAAGCAGTCTTCATAGCTGATGTGGGCTTAAGATTTCTGCTGGACATTTAAGATCAAATTTAAGATAGAGTTCTGGACCTAACATTCAGTGCCTCCAAGCAAAATGTATTCCTGTAAGTTTCAATTTAAGAAAGATTCCTGGACATAAAATTAGCAAATAATACAGCAGATGCCAACAGTGTCTTTGGGTTTTGAAAGAAGCAAACAAATCTTCTTTAGATCTGATAGTGTTCATGTATTTTTGGTTTTGACTCTGACTCTACCAGCCAGCCAACTCTCTGAGCATAGGCAGCAATACAGATTTTGTCAGCCCAGTTTCAACTCATCCTCTGTAGTCTAGTGGTTAGAGCACTGATTCTCCCATAGAGCCCTAGGCCCAAGGTTCAAGTCTCACAAGGTTTAAGTGGAGTTCTCCACTGACAAGTAGTCACTTGTTTAGCTCTGATAGAGTTTGTGGGCAGCTTATAGCCTGCATATTCTATTTTGCCTTTCCAAATCCAGTAGGTTTTTCATTTTATTACTGTTCCTATGTTTCATGAAGCAGTCTTCATAGCTGATGTGGGCTTAAGATTTTTGCTGGACATTTGAGATAAAATTTAAGATAGAGTTCTGGACATAAAATTCAGGGCTTTCAAGCAAAATGTATTCCTGTAAGTTTCAATTTAAGAAAGAGTCCTGGACATAAAATTAGCAAATAATACAGCAGATGCCAACAGTATCTTTGGGGTTTGAAAGAAGCAAACAAATCTTCTTTAGATCTGATAGTTTCATGTATTTTTGGTTTTGAATCTGACTGTACCAGCCAGCCAACTGTCTGAGCATAGGCAGCAATACACAGGACCAGGTTCTGTCAGCCCTGCTCCAACTCATCCACTGTAGTCTAGTGGTTAGAGCACTGATTCTCACATGTGGGAGACCCAGGTTCAAGTCCCCCAATGTTTAAGTGGAGCTCTCTACTGACAAGTAGTAACTTCTTTAACTCTGATAGAGTTTGTGGCCAGCTTATAGCCTGCATAATCTTTTTGCCTTCCCAAATCCAGTAGTTTGTTCATTTTATTACTGCTCCTATGTCTCCTGAAGCAGTCTTCATAGCTGATGTGGGCTTAAGATTTTTGCTGGACATTTGAGATAAAATTTAAGATAGAGTTCTGGACCTAACATTCAGTGCCTCCAAGCAAAATGTATTCCTGTAAGTTTCAATTTAAGAAAGATTCCTGGACATAAAATTAGCAAATTATACAGCAGATGCCAACAGCGTCTTTGGGTTTTGAAAGAAGCAAACAAATTATCTTTAGATCTGATAGTGTTCATGTATTTTTGGTTTTGACTCTGACTCTACCAGCCAGCCAACTGTCTGAGCATAGGCAGCAATACAGATTTTGTCAGCCCAGATTCAACTCATCATCTGTAGTCTAGTGGTTAGGGCACTGATTCTCCCATAGAGCCCCAGGCCCCAGGTTCAAGTCTCACAAGGTTTAAGTGTAGTTCTCCACTGACAAGTAGTCACTTGTTTAGCTCTAATAGAGTTTGTGGGCAGCTTATAGCCTGCATATTCTATTTTGCCTTCCCAAATCCAGTAGTTTGTTCATTTTATTACTGCTCCTATGTCTCCTGAAGCAGTCTTCATAGCTGATGTGGGCTTAAGATTTCTGCTGGACATTTAAGATCAAATTTAAGATAGAGTTCTGGACCTAACATTCAGTGCCTCCAAGCAAAATGTATTCCTGTAAGTTTCAATTTAAGAAAGATTCCTGGACATAAAATTAGCAAATAATACAGCAGATGCCAACAGTGTCTTTGGGTTTTGAAAGAAGCAAACAAATCTTCTTTAGATCTGATAGTGTTCATGTATTTTTGGTTTTGACTCTGACTCTACCAGCCAGCCAACTCTCTGACCATAGGCAGCAATACAGATTATGTCAGCCCAGTTTCAACTCATCCTCTGTAGTCTAGTGGTTAGAGCACTGATTCTCCCATAGAGCCCTAGGCCCCAAGTTCAAGTCTCACAAGGTTTAAGTGGAGTTCTCCACTGACAAGTAGTCACTTGTTTAGCTCTGATAGAGTTTGTGGGCAGCTTATAGCCTGCATATTCTATTTTGCCTTTCCAAATCCAGTAGGTTGTTCATTTTATTACTGTTCCTATGTTTCATGAAGCAGTCTTCATAGCTGATGTGGGCTTAAGATTTTTGCTGGACATTTGAGATAAAATTTAAGATAGAGTTCTGGACATTAAATTCAGGGCTTTCAAGCAAAATGTATTCCTGTAAGTTTCAATTTAAGAAAGAGTCCTGGACATAAAATTAGCAAATAATACAACAGATGCCAACAGTATCTTTGGGGTTTGAAAGAAGCAAACAAATCTTCTTTAGATCTGATAGTTTCATGTATTTTTGGTTTTGAATCTGACTGTACCAGCCAGCCAACTGTCTGAGCATAGGCAGCAATACACAGGACCAGGTTCTGTCAGCCCTGCTCCAACTCATTCTCTGTAGTCTAGTGGTTAGAGTACTGATTCTCACATGTGGGAGACCCAGGTTCAAGTCCCCCAATGTTTAAGTGGAGCTCTCTACTGACAAGTAGTCACTTCTTTAACTCTGATAGAGTTTGTGGGCAGCTTATAGCCTGCATAATCTTTTTGCCTTCCCAAATCCAGTAGTTTGTTCATTTTATTACTGCTCATATGTCTCCTGAAGCAGTCTTCATAGCTGATGTGGGCTTAAGATTTCTGCTGGACATTTAAGATCAAATTTAAGATAGAGTTCTGGACCTAACATTCAGTGTCTCCAAGCAAAATGTATTCCTGTAAGTTTCAATTTAAGAAAGATTCCTGGACATAAAATTAGCAAATAATACAGCAGATGCCACAGTGTCTTTGGGTTTTGAAAGAAGCAAACAAATCTTCTTTAGATCTGATAGTTTTTATGTATTTTTGGTTTTGACTCTGACTGTACCAGCCAGCCAACTGTCTGAGCATAGGCAGCAATACAGATTTTGTCAGCCCAGCTTCAACTCATCCTCTGTAGTCTAGTGGTTAGAGCACTGATTCTCCCATAGAGCCCCAGGCCCCAGGTTCAAGTCTCACAAGGTTTAAGTGGAGTTCTCCACTGACAAGTAGTCACTTGTTTAGCTCTGATAGAGTTTGTGGGCAGCTTATAGTCTGCATATTCTATTTTGCCTTCCCAAATCCAGTAGGTTGTTCATTTTATTACTGTTCCTATGTCTCATGAAGCAGTCTTCATAGCTGATGTGGGCTTAAGATTTTTGATGGACATTTGAGATAAAATTTAAGATAGAGTTCTGGACATAAAATTCAGGGCTTTCAAGCAAAATGTATTCCTGTAAGTTTCAATTTAAGAACGAGTCCTGGACATAAAATTAGCAAATAATACAGCAGATGCCAACAGTATCTTTGGGTTTTGAAAGAAGCAAACAAATCTTCTTTAGATTTGATAGTTTCATGTATTTTTGGTTTTGAATCTGACTGTACCAGCCAGCCAACTGTCTGAGCATAGGCAGCAATACACAGGACCAGGTTCTGTCAGCCGTGTTCCAACTCATCCTGTGTAGTCTAGTGGTTAGAGCACTGATTCTCACATGTGGGAGACCCAGGTTCAAGTCCCCCCAATGTTTAAGTGGAGCTCTCTACTGACAAGTAGTCACTTCTTTAACTCTGATAGAGTTTATGGGCAGCTTATAGCCTGCATATTCTATTTTGCCTTCCCAAATCCAGTAGTTTGTTCATTTTATTACTGCTCCTATGTCTCCTGAAGCTGTCTTCATAGCTGATGTGGGCTTAAGATTTCTGCTGGACATTTAAGATCAAATTTAAGATAAAGTTCTGGACCTAACATTCAGTGCTTCCAAGCAAAATGTATTCCTGTAAGTTTCAATTTAAGAAAGATTCCTGGACATAAAATTAGCAAATAATACAGCAGATGCCAACAGTGTCTTTGGGTTTTGAAAGAAGCAAACAAATCTTCTTTAGATCTGATAGTTTTCATGTATTTTTGGTTTTGACTCTGACTCTACCAGCCAGCCAACTGTCTGAGCATAGGCAGCAATACAGATTTTGTCAGCCCAGTTTCAACTCATCCTCTGTAGTCTAGTGGTTAGAGCACTGATTCTCCCATAGAGCCCTAGGCCCAAGGTTCAAGTCTCACAAGGTTTAAGTGGAGTTCTCCACTGACAAGTAGTCACTTGTTTAGCTCTGATAGAGTTTGTGGGCAGCTTATAGCCTGCATATTCTATTTTGCCTTCCCAAATCCAGTAGGTTGTTCATTTTATTACTGTTCCTATGTTTCATGAAGCAGTCTTCATAGCTGATGTGGGCTTAAGATTTTTGCTGGACATTTGAGATAAAATTTAAGATAGAGTTCTGGACATAAAATTCAGGGCTTTCAAGCAAAATGTATTCCTGTAAGTTTCAATTTAAAAAAGAGTCCTGGACATAAAATTAGCAAATAATACAGCAGATGCCAACAGTATCTTTGGGGTTTGAAAGAAGCAAACAAATCTTCTTTAGATCTGATAGTTTCATGTATTTTTGGTTTTGAATCTGACTGTACCAGCCAGCCAACTGTCTGAGCATAGGCAGCAATACACAGGACCAGGTTCTGTCAGCCCTGCTCCAACTCATCCTGTGTAGTCTAGTGGTTAGAGCACTGATTCTCACATGTGGGAGACCCAGGTTCAAGTCCCCCAATGTTTAAGTGGAGCTCTCTACTGACAAGTAGTCACTTCTTTAACTCTGATAGAGTTTATGGGCAGCTTATAGCCTGCATATTCTATTTTGCCTTCCCAAATCCAGTAGTTTGTTCATTTTATTACTGCTCCTATGTCTCCTGAAGCAGTCTTCATAGCTGATGTGGGCTTAAGATTTCTGCTGGACATTTAAGATCAAATTTAAGATAGAGTTCTGGACCTAACATTCAGTGCCTCCAAGCAAAATGTATTCCTGTAAGTTTCAATTTAAGAAAGATTCCTGGACATAAAATTAGCAAATAATACAGGAGATGCCAACAGTGTCTTTGGGTTTTGAAAGAAGCAAACAAATCTTCTTTAGATCTGATAGTTTTCATGTATTTTTGGTTTTGACTCTGACTCTACCAGCCAGCCAACTGTCTGAGCATAGGCAGCAATACAGATTTTGTCAGCCCAGCTTCAACTCATCCTCTGTAGTCTAGTGGTTAGAGCACTGATTCTCCCATAGAGCCCCAGGCCCCAGGTTCAAGTCTCACAAGGTTTAAGTGGAGTTCTCCACTGACAAGTAGTTACTTGTTTAGCTCTGATAGAGTTTGTGGGCAGCTTATAGCCTGCATATTCTATATTGCCTTCCCAAATCCAGTAGGTTGTTCATTTTATTACTGTCCCTCTGTCTCATGAAGCAGTCTTCATAGCTGATGTGGGCTTAAGATTTTTGCTGGACATTTGAGATAAAATTTAAGATAGAGTTCTGGACATAAAATTCAGGGCTTTCAAGCAAAATGTATTCCTGTAAGTTTCAATTTAAGAACGAGTCCTGGACATAAAATTAGCAAATAATACAGCAGATGCCAACAGTATCTTTGGGTTTTGAAAGAAGCAAACAAATCTTCTTTAGATCTGATAGTTTCATGTATTTTTGGTTTTGAATCTGACTGTACCAGCCAGCCAACTGTCTGAGCATAGGCAGCAATACACAGGACCAGGTTCTGTCAGCCGTGTTCCAACTCATCCTGTGTAGTCTAGTGGTTAGAGCACTGATTCTCACATGTGGGAGACCCAGGTTCAAGTCCCCCCAATGTTTAAGTGGAGCTCTCTACTGACAAGTAGTCACTTCTTTAACTCTGATAGAGTTTATGGGCAGCTTATAGCCTGCATATTCTATTTTGCCTTCCCAAATCCAGTAGTTTGTTCATTTTATTACTGCTCCTATGTCTCCTGAAGCTGTCTTCATAGCTGATGTGGGCTTAAGATTTCTGCTGGACATTTAAGATCAAATTTAAGATAAAGTTCTGGACCTAACATTCAGTGCTTCCAAGCAAAATGTATTCCTGTAAGTTTCAATTTAAGAAAGATTCCTGGACATAAAATTAGCAAATAATACAGCAGATGCCAACAGTGTCTTTGGGTTTTGAAAGAAGCAAACAAATCTTCTTTAGATCTGATAGTTTTCATGTATTTTTGGTTTTGACTCTGACTCTACCAGCCAGCCAACTGTCTGAGCATAGGCAGCAATACAGATTTTGTCAGCCCAGTTTCAACTCATCCTCTGTAGTCTAGTGGTTAGAGCACTGATTCTCCCATAGAGCCCTAGGCCCAAGGTTCAAGTCTCACAAGGTTTAAGTGGAGTTCTCCACTGACAAGTAGTCACTTGTTTAGCTCTGATAGAGTTTGTGGGCAGCTTATAGCCTGCATATTCTATTTTGCCTTCCCAAATCCAGTAGGTTGTTCATTTTATTACTGTTCCTATGTTTCATGAAGCAGTCTTCATAGCTGATGTGGGCTTAAGATTTTTGCTGGACATTTGAGACAAAATTTAAGATAGAGTTCTGGACATAAAATTCAGGGCTTTCAAGCAAAATGTATTCCTGTAAGTTTCAATTTAAAAAAGAGTCCTGGACATAAAATTAGCAAATAATACAGCAGATGCCAACAGTATCTTTGGGGTTTGAAAGAAGCAAACAAATCTTCCTTAGATCTGATAGTTTCATGTATTTTTGGTTTTGAATCTGACTGTACCAGCCAGCCAACTGTCTGAGCATAGGCAGCAATACACAGGACCAGGTTCTGTCAGCCCTGCTCCAACTCATCCTCTGTAGTCTAGTGGTTAGAGCACTGATTCTCACATGTGGGAGACCCAGGTTCAAGTACCCCAATGTTTAAGTGGAGCTCTCTACTGACAAGTAGTCACTTCTTTAACTCTGATAGAGTTTGTGGCCAGCTTATAGCCTGCATAATCTTTTTGCTTTCCCAACTCCAGTAGTTTGTTCATTTTATTACTGCTCCTATGTCTCCTGAAGCAGTCTTCATAGCTGATGTGGGCTTAAGATTTCTGCTGGACATTTAAGATCAAATTTAAGATAGAGTTCTGGACCTAACATTCAGTGCCTCCAAGCAAAATGTATTCCTGTAAGTTTCAATTTAAGAAAGATTCCTGGACATAAAATTAGCAAATAATACAGCAGATGCCAACAGTGTCTTTGGGTTTTGAAAGAAGCAAACAAATCTTCTTTAGATCTGATAGTGTTCATGTATTTTTGGTTTTGACTCTGACTCTACCAGCCAGCCAACTGTCTGAGCATAGGCAGCAATACAGATTTTGTCAGCCCAGTTTTAACTCATCCTCTGTAGTCTAGTGGTTAGAGCACTGATTCTCCCATAGAGCCCTAGGCCCAAGGTTCAAGTCTCACAAGGTTTAAGTGGAGTTCTCCACTGACAAGTAGTCAGTTGTTTAGCTCTGATAGAGTTTGTGGGCAGCTTATAGCCTGCATATTCTATTTTGCCTTTCCAAATCCAGTAGGTTGTTCATTTTATTACTGTTCCTATGTTTCATGAAGCTGTCTTCATAGCTGATGTGGGCTTAAGATTTTTGCTGGACATTTGAGATAAAATTTAAAATAGAGTTCTGGACATAAAATTCAGGGCTTTCAAGCAAAATGTATTCCTGTAAGTTTCAATTTAAGAAAGAGTCGTGGACATAAAATTAGCAAATAATACAACAGATGCCAACAGTATCTTTGGGGTTTGAAAGAAGCAAACAAATCTTCTTTAGATCTGATAGTTTCATGTATTTTTGGTTTTGAATCTGACTGTACCAGCCAGCCAACTGTCTGAGCATAGGCAGCAATACACAGGACCAGGTTCTGTCAGCCCTGCTCCAACTCATCCTCTGTAGTCTAGTGGTTAGAGCACTGATTCTCACATGTGGGAGACCCAGGTTCAAGTCCCCCAATGTTTAAGTGGAGCTCTCTACTGACAAGTAGTCACTTCTTTAACTCTGATAGAGTTTGTGGCCAGCTTATAGCCTGCATAATCTTTTTGCTTTCCCAAATCCAGTAGTTTGTTCATTTTAATACTGCTCCTATGTCTCCTGAAGCAGTCTTCATAGCTGATGTGGGCTTAAGATTTTTGCTGGACATTTGAGATAAAATTTAAGATAGAGTTCTGGACCTAACATTCAGTGCCTCCAAGCAAAATGTATTCCTGTAAGTTTCAATTTAAGAAAGATTCCTGGACATAAAATTAGCAAATTATACAGCAGATGCCAACAGCGTCTTTGGGTTTTGAAAGAAGCAAACAAATTATCTTTAGATCTGATAGTGTTCATGTATTTTTGGTTTTGACTCTGACTCTACCAGCCAGCCAACTGTCTGAGCATAGGCAGCAATACAGATTTTGTCAGCCCAGATTCAACTCATCATCTGTAGTCTAGTGGTTAGGGCACTGATTCTCCCATAGAGCCCCAGGCCCCAGGTTCAAGTCTCACAAGGTTTAAGTGTAGTTCTCCACTGACAAGTAGTCACTTGTTTAGCTCTAATAGAGTTTGTGGGCAGCTTATAGCCTGCATATTCTATTTTGCCTTCCCAAATCCAGTAGTTTGTTCATTTTATTACTGCTCCTATGTCTCCTGAAGCAGTCTTCATAGCTGATGTGGGCTTAAGATTTCTGCTGGACATTTAAGATCAAATTTAAGATAGAGTTCTGGACCTAACATTCAGTGCCTCCAAGCAAAATGTATTCCTGTAAGTTTCAATTTAAGAAAGATTCCTGGACATAAAATTAGCAAATAATACAGCAGATGCCAACAGTGTCTTTGGGTTTTGAAAGAAGCAAACAAATCTTCTTTAGATCTGATAGTGTTCATGTATTTTTGGTTTTGACTCTGACTCTACCAGCCAGCCAACTCTCTGACCATAGGCAGCAATACAGATTTTGTCAGCCCAGTTTCAACTCATCCTCTGTAGTCTAGTGGTTAGAGCACTGATTCTCCCATAGAGCCCTAGGCCCCAAGTTCAAGTCTCACAAGGTTTAAGTGGAGTTCTCCACTGACAAGTAGTCACTTGTTTAGCTCTGATAGAGTTTGTGGGCAGCTTATAGCCTGCATATTCTATTTTGCCTTTCCAAATCCAGTAGGTTGTTCATTTTATTACTGTTCCTATGTTTCATGAAGCAGTCTTCATAGCTGATGTGGGCTTAAGATTTTTGCTGGACATTTGAGATAAAATTTAAGATAGAGTTCTGGACATAAAATTCAGGGCTTTCAAGCAAAATGTATTCCTGTAAGTTTCAATTTAAGAAAGAGTCCTGGACATAAAATTAGCAAATAATACAACAGATGCCAACAGTATCTTTGGGGTTTGAAAGAAGCAAACAAATCTTCTTTAGATCTGATAGTTTCATGTATTTTTGGTTTTGAATCTGACTGTACCAGCCAGCCAACTGTCTGAGCATAGGCAGCAATACACAGGACCAGGTTCTGTCAGCCCTGCTCCAACTCATTCTCTGTAGTCTAGTGGTTAGAGCACTGATTCTCACATGTGGGAGACCCAGGTTCAAGTCCCCCAATGTTTAAGTGGAGCTCTCTACTGACAAGTAGTCACTTCTTTAACTCTGATAGAGTTTGTGGGCAGCTTATAGCCTGCATAATCTTTTTGCCTTCCCAAATCCAGTAGTTTGTTCATTTTATTACTGCTCCTATGTCTCCTGAAGCAGTCTTCATAGCTGATGTGGGCTTAAGATTTCTGCTGGACATTTAAGATCAAATTTAAAATAGAGTTCTGGACCTAACATTCAGTGTCTCCAAGCAAAATGTATTCCTGTAAGTTTCAATTTAAGAAAGATTCCTGGACATAAAATTAGCAAATAATACAGCAGATGCCACAGTGTCTTTGGGTTTTGAAAGAAGCAAACAAATCTTCTTTAGATCTGATAGTTTTTATGTATTTTTGGTTTTGACTCTGACTGTACCAGCCAGCCAACTGTCTGAGCATAGGCAGCAATACAGATTTTGTCAGCCCAGCTTCAACTCATCCTCTGTAGTCTAGTGGTTAGAGCACTGATTCTCCCATAGAGCCCCAGGCCCCAGGTTCAAGTCTCACAAGGTTTAAGTGGAGTTCTCCACTGACAAGTAGTCACTTGTTTAGCTCTGATAGAGTTTGTGGGCAGCTTATAGTCTGCATATTCTATTTTGCCTTCCCAAATCCAGTAGGTTGTTCATTTTATTACTGTTCCTATGTCTCATGAAGCAGTCTTCATAGCTGATGTGGGCTTAAGATTTTTGATGGACATTTGAGATAAAATTTAAGATAGAGTTCTGGACATAAAATTCAGGGCTTTCAAGCAAAATGTATTCCTGTAAGTTTCAATTTAAGAACGAGTCCTGGACATAAAATTAGCAAATAATACAGCAGATGCCAACAGTATCTTTGGGTTTTGAAAGAAGCAAACAAATCTTCTTTAGATCTGATAGTTTCATGTATTTTTGGTTTTGAATCTGACTGTACCAGCCAGCCAACTGTCTGAGCATAGGCAGCAATACACAGGACCAGGTTCTGTCAGCCGTGTTCCAACTCATCCTGTGTAGTCTAGTGGTTAGAGCACTGATTCTCACATGTGGGAGACCCAGGTTCAAGTCCCCCCAATGTTTAAGTGGAGCTCTCTACTGACAAGTAGTCACTTCTTTAACTCTGATAGAGTTTATGGGCAGCTTATAGCCTGCATATTCTATTTTGCCTTCCCAAATCCAGTAGTTTGTTCATTTTATTACTGCTCCTATGTCTCCTGAAGCTGTCTTCATAGCTGATGTGGGCTTAAGATTTCTGCTGGACATTTAAGATCAAATTTAAGATAAAGTTCTGGACCTAACATTCAGTGCTTCCAAGCAAAATGTATTCCTGTAAGTTTCAATTTAAGAAAGATTCCTGGACATAAAATTAGCAAATAATACAGCAGATGCCAACAGTGTCTTTGGGTTTTGAAAGAAGCAAACAAATCTTCTTTAGATCTGATAGTTTTCATGTATTTTTGGTTTTGACTCTGACTCTACCAGCCAGCCAACTGTCTGAGCATAGGCAGCAATACAGATTTTGTCAGCCCAGTTTCAACTCATCCTCTGTAGTCTAGTGGTTAGAGCACTGATTCTCCTATAGAGCCCTAGGCCCAAGGTTCAAGTCTCACAAGGTTTAAGTGGAGTTCTCCACTGACAAGTAGTCACTTGTTTAGCTCTGATAGAGTTTGTGGGCAGCTTATAGCCTGCATATTCTATTTTGCCTTCCCAAATCCAGTAGGTTGTTCATTTTATTACTGTTCCTATGTTTCATGAAGCAGTCTTCATAGCTGATGTGGGCTTAAGATTTTTGCTGGACATTTGAGATAAAATTTAAGATAGAGTTCTGGACATAAAATTCAGGGCTTTCAAGCAAAATGTATTCCTGTAAGTTTCAATTTAAAAAAGAGTCCTGGACATAAAATTAGCAAATAATACAGCAGATGCCAACAGTATCTTTGGGGTTTGAAAGAAGCAAACAAATCTTCTTTAGATCTGATAGTTTCATGTATTTTTGGTTTTGAATCTGACTGTACCAGCCAGCCAACTGTCTGAGCATAGGCAGCAATACACAGGACCAGGTTCTGTCAGCCCTGCTCCAACTCATCCTGTGTAGTCTAGTGGTTAGAGCACTGATTCTCACATGTGGGAGACCCAGGTTCAAGTCCCCCAATGTTTAAGTGGAGCTCTCTACTGACAAGTAGTCACTTCTTTAACTCTGATAGAGTTTATGGGCAGCTTATAGCCTGCATATTCTATTTTGCCTTCCCAAATCCAGTAGTTTGTTCATTTTATTACTGCTCCTATGTCTCCTGAAGCAGTCTTCATAGCTGATGTGGGCTTAAGATTTCTGCTGGACATTTAAGATCAAATTTAAGATAGAGTTCTGGACCTAACATTCAGTGCCTCCAAGCAAAATGTATTCCTGTAAGTTTCAATTTAAGAAAGATTCCTGGACATAAAATTAGCAAATAATACAGGAGATGCCAACAGTGTCTTTGGGTTTTGAAAGAAGCAAACAAATCTTCTTTAGATCTGATAGTTTTCATGTATTTTTGGTTTTGACTCTGACTCTACCAGCCAGCCAACTGTCTGAGCATAGGCAGCAATACAGATTTTGTCAGCCCAGCTTCAACTCATCCTCTGTAGTCTAGTGGTTAGAGCACTGATTCTCCCATAGAGCCCCAGGCCCCAGGTTCAAGTCTCACAAGGTTTAAGTGGAGTTCTCCACTGACAAGTAGTTACTTGTTTAGCTCTGATAGAGTTTGTGGGCAGCTTATAGCCTGCATATTCTATATTGCCTTCCCAAATCCAGTAGGTTGTTCATTTTATTACTGTCCCTCTGTCTCATGAAGCAGTCTTCATAGCTGATGTGGGCTTAAGATTTTTGCTGGACATTTGAGATAAAATTTAAGATAGAGTTCTGGACATAAAATTCAGGGCTTTCAATCAAAATGTATTCCTGTAAGTTTCAATTTAAGAAAGAGTCCTGGACATAGAATTAGCAAATAATACAACAGATGCCAACAGTATCTTTGGGGTTTGAAAGAAGCAAACAAATCTTCTTTAGATCTGATAGTTTCATGTATTTTTGGTTTTGAATCTGACTGTACCAGCCAGCCAACTGTCTGAGCATAGGCAGCAATACACAGGACCAGGTTCTGTCAGCCCTGCTCCAACTCATCCTCTGTAGTCTAGTGGTTAGAGCACTGATTCTCACATGTGGGAGACCCAGGTTCAAGTACCCCAATGTTTAAGTGGAGCTCTCTACTGACAAGTAGTCACTTCTTTAACTCTGATAGAGTTTGTGGCCAGCTTATAGCCTGCATAATCTTTTTGCTTTCCCAACTCCAGTAGTTTGTTCATTTTATTACTGCTCCTATGTCTCCTGAAGCAGTCTTCATAGCTGATGTGGGCTTAAGATTTCTGCTGGACATTTAAGATCAAATTTAAGATAGAGTTCTGGACCTAACAGTCAGTGCCTCCAAGCAAAATGTATTCCTGTAAGTTTCAATTTAAGAAAGATTCCTGGACATAAAATTAGCAAATAATACAGCAGATGCCAACAGTGTCTTTGGGTTTTGAAAGAAGCAAACAAATCTTCTTTAGATCTGATAGTGTTCATGTATTTTTGGTTTTGACTCTGACTCTACCAGCCAGCCAACTGTCTGAGCATAGGCAGCAATACAGATTTTGTCAGCCCAGTTTCAACTCATCCTCTGTAGTCTAGTGGTTAGAGCACTGATTCTCCCATAGAGCCCTAGGCCCAAGGTTCAAGTCTCACAAGGTTTAAGTGGAGTTCTCCACTGACAAGTAGTCAGTTGTTTAGCTCTGATAGAGTTTGTGGGCAGCTTATAGCCTGCATATTCTATTTTGCCTTTCCAAATCCAGTAGGTTGTTCATTTTATTACTGTTCCTATGTTTCATGAAGCTGTCTTCATAGCTGATGTGGGCTTAAGATTTTTGCTGGACATTTGAGATAAAATTTAAAATAGAGTTCTGGACATAAAATTCAGGGCTTTCAAGCAAAATGTATTCCTGTAAGTTTCAATTTAAGAAAGAGTCGTGGACATAAAATTAGCAAATAATACAACAGATGCCAACAGTATCTTTGGGGTTTGAAAGAAGCAAACAAATCTTCTTTAGATCTGATAGTTTCATGTATTTTTGGTTTTGAATCTGACTGTACCAGCCAGCCAACTGTCTGAGCATAGGCAGCAATACACAGGACCAGGTTCTGTCAGCCCTGCTCCAACTCATCCTCTGTAGTCTAGTGGTTAGAGCACTGATTCTCACGTGTGGGAGACCCAGGTTCAAGTCCCCCAATGTTTAAGTGGAGCTCTCTACTGACAAGTAGTCACTTCTTTAACTCTGATAGAGTTTGTGGCCAGCTTATAGCCTGCATAATCTTTTTGCTTTCCCAAATCCAGTAGTTTGTTCATTTTATTACTGCTCCTATGTCTCCTGAAGCAGTCTTCATAGCTGATGTGGGCTTAAGATTTTTGCTGGACATTTGAGATAAAATTTAAGATAGAGTTCTGGACATAAAATTCAGGGCTTTCAAGCAAAATGTATTCCTGTAAGTTTCAATTTAAGAAAGAGTCCTGGACATAAAATTAGCAAATAATACAGCAGATGCCAACAGTATCTTTGGGTTTCGAAAGAAGCAAACAAATCTTCTTTAGATCTGAAAGTTTCATGTATTTTTGGTTTTGAATCTGACTGTACCAGCCAGCCAACTGTCTGAGCATAGGCAGCAATACACAGGACCAGGTTCTGTCAGCCCTGCTCCAACTCATCCTGTGTAGTCTAGTGGTTAGAGCACTGATTCTCACATGTGGGAGACCCAGGTTCAAGTCCCCCAATGTTTAAGTGGAGCTCTCTACTGACAAGTAGTCACTTCTTTAACTCGGATAGAGTTTATGGGCAGCTTATAGCCTGCATATTCTGTTTTGCCTTCCCAAATCCAGTAGTTTGTTCATTTTATTACTGCTCCTATGTCTCCTGAAGCAGTCTTCATAGCTGATGTGGGCTTAAGATTTTTGCTGGACATTTAAGATCAAATTTAAGATAGAGTTCTGGACCTAACATTCAGTGCCTCCAAGCAAAATGTATTCCTGTAAGTTTCAATTTAAGAAAGATTCCTGGACATAAAATTAGCAAATAATACAGCAGATGCCAACAGTGTCTTTGGGTTTTGAAAGAAGCAAACAAATCTTCTTTAGATCTGATAGTGTTCATGTATTTTTGGTTTTGACTCTGACTCTACCAGCCAGCCAACTCTCTGAGCATAGGCAGCAATACAGATTTTGTCAGCCCAGTTTCAACTCATCCTCTGTAGTCTAGTGGTTAGAGCACTGATTCTCCCATAGAGCCCTAGGCCCAAGGTTCAAGTCTCACAAGGTTTAAGTGGAGTTCTCCACTGACAAGTAGTCACTTGTTTAGCCCTGATAGAGTTTGTGGGCAGCTTATAGCCTGCATATTCTATTTTGCCTTTCCAAATCCAGTAGGTTGTTCATTTTATTACTGTTCCTATGTTTCATGAAGCAGTCTTCATAGCTGATGTGGGCTTAAGATTTTTGCTGGACATTTGAGATAAAATTTAAGATAGAGTTCTGGACATAAAATTCAGGGCTTTCAAGCAAAATGTATTCCTGTAAGTTTCAATTTAAGAAAGAGTCCTGGACATAAAATTAGCAAATAATACAGCAGATGCCAACAGTATCTTTGGGGTTTGAAAGAAGCAAACAAATTTAAGATAGAGTTCTGGACCTAACATTCAGTGCCTCCAAGCAAAATGTATTCCTGTAAGTTTCAATTTAAGAAAGATTCCTGGACATAAAATTAGCAAATAATACAGCAGATGCCAACAGTGTCTTTGGGTTTTGAAAGAAGCAAACAAATCTTCTTTAGATCTGATAGTTTTCATGTATTTTTGGTTTTGACTCTGACTCTACCAGCCAGCCAACTGTCTGAGCATAGGCAGCAATACAGATGTTGTCAGCCCAGCTTCAACTCATTCTCTGTAGTCTAGTGGTTAGAGCACTGATTCTCCCATAGAGCCCCAGGCCCCAGGTTCAAGTCTCACAAGGTTTAAGTGGAGTTCTCCACTGACAAGTAGTCACTTGTTTAGCTCTGATAGAGTTTGTGGGCAGCTTATAGCCTGCCTATACTATTTTGCCTTCCCAAATCCAGTAGGTTGTTCATTTTATTACTGTTCCTATGTTTCATGAAGCAGTCTTCATAGCTGATGTGGGCTTAAGATTTTTGCTGGACATTTGAGATAAAATTTAAGATAGAGTTCTGGACATAAAATTCAGGGCTTTCAAGCAAAATGTATTCCTGTAAGTTTCAATTTAAGAAAGAGTCCTGGACATAATATTAGCAAATTATACAGCAGATGCCAACAGTATCTTTGGGTTTTGAAAGAAGCAAACAAATCTTCTTTAGATCTGATAGTTTCATGTATTTTTGGTTTTGAATCTGACTGTACCAGCCAGCCAACTGTCTGAGCATAGGCAGCAATACACAGGACCAGGTTCTGTCAGCCCTGCTCCAACTCATTCTCTGTAGTCTAGTGGTTAGAGCACTGATTCTCACATGTGGGAGACCCAGGTTCAAGTCCCCCAATGTTTAAGTGGAGCTCTCTACTGACAAGTAGTCACTTCTTTAACTCTGATAGAGTTTGTGGGCAGCTTATAGCCTGCATAATCTTTTTGCCTTCCCAAATCCAGTAGTTTGTTCATTTTATTACTGCTCCTATGTCTCCTGAAGCAGTCTTCATAGCTGATGTGGGCTTAAGATTTCTGCTGGACATTTAAGATCAAATTTAAGATAGAGTTCTGGACCTAACATTCAGTGCCTCCAAGCTAAATGTATTCCTGTAAGTTTCAATTTAAGAAAGATTCCTGGACATAAAATTAGCAAATAATACAGCAGATGCCACAGTGTCTTTGGGTTTTGAAAGAAGCAAACAAATCTTCTTTAGATCTGATAGTTTTTATGTATTTTTGGTTTTGACTCTGACTGTACCAGCCAGCCAACTGTCTGAGCATAGGCAGCAATACAGATTTTGTCAGCCCAGCTTCAACTCATCCTCTGTAGTCTAGTGGTTAGAGCACTGATTCTCCCATAGAGCCCCAGGCCCCAGGTTCAAGTCTCACAAGGTTTAAGTGGAGTTCTCCACTGACAAGTAGTCACTTGTTTAGCTCTGATAGAGTTTGTGGGCAGCTTATAGCCTGCATATTCTATTTTGCCTTCCCAAATCCAGTAGGTTGTTCATTTTATTACTGTTCCTATGTCTCATGAAGCAGTCTTCATAGCTGATGTGGGCTTAAGATTTTTGATGGACATTTGAGATAAAATTTAAGATAGAGTTCTGGACCTAACATTCAGTGCCTCCAAGCAAAATGTATTCCTGTAAGTTTCAATTTAAGAAAGATTCCTGGACATAAAATTAGCAAATAATACAGCAGATGCCAACAGTGTCTTTGGGTTTTGAAAGAAGCAAACAAATCTTCTTTAGATCTGATAGTGTTCATGTATTTTTGGTTTTGACTCTGACTCTACCAGCCAGCCAACTGTCTGAGCATAGGCAGCAATACAGATTTTGTCAACCCAGCTTCAACTCATCCTCTGTAGTCTAGTGGTTAGAGCACTGATTCTCCCATAGAGCCCCAGGCCCCAGGTTCAAGTCTCACAAGGTTTAAGTGGAGTTCTCCACTGACAAGTAGTCACTTGTTTAGCTCTGATAGAGTTTGTGGGCAGCTTATAGCCTGCATATTCTATATTGCCTTCCCAAATCCAGTAGGTTGTTCATTTTATTACTGTCCCTCTGTCTCATGAAGCAGTCTTTATAGCTGATGTGGGCTTAAGATTTTTGCTGGACATTTGAGATAAAATTTAAGATAGACTTCTGGACATAAAATTCAGGGCTTTCAAGCAAAATGTATTCCTGTAAGTTTCAATTTAAGAAAGAGTCCTGGACATAAAATTAGCAAATAATACAGCAGATGCCAACAGTATCTTTGGGTTTTGAAAGAAGCAAACAAATCTTCTTTAGATCTGATAGTTTCATGTATTTTTGGTTTTGAATCTGACTGTACCAGCCAGCCAACTGTCTGAGCATAGGCAGCAATACACAGGACCAGGTTCTGTCAGCCCTGCTCCAACTCATCCTCTGTAGTCTAGTGGTTAGAGCACTGATTCTCACATGTGGGAGACCCAGGTTCAAGTCCCCCAATGTTTAAGTGGAGCTCTCTACTGACAAGTAGTCACTTGTTTAACTCTGATAGAGTGTGTGGGCAGCTTATAACCTGCATAACCTTTTTGCCTTCCCAAATCCAGTAGTTTGTTCATTTTATTACTGCTCCTATGTCTCCTGAAGCAGTCTTCATAGCTGATGTGGGCTTAAGATTTTTTGCTGGACATTTAAGATCAAATTTAAGATAGTGTTCTGGACATAAAATTCAGGGCTTTCAAGCAAAATGTATTCCTGTAAGTTTCAATTTAAGAAAGAGTCCTGGACATAAAATTAGCAAATAATACAGCAGATGCCAACAGTATCTTTGGGGTTGGAAAGAAGCAAACAAATCTCCTTTAGATCTGATAGTTTCATGTATTTTTGGTTTTGAATCTGACTGTACCAGCCAGCCAACTGTTTGAGCATAGGCAGCAATACACAGGACCAGGTTCTGTCAGCCCTGCTCCAACTCATCCTCTGTAGTCTAGTGGTTAGAGCACTGATTCTCACATGTGGGAGACCCAGGTTCAAGTCCCCCAATGTTTAAGTGGAGCTCTCTACTGACAAGTAGTCACTTCTTTAACTCTGATAGAGTTTGTGGGCAGCTTATAGCCTGCATATTCTATTTTGCCTTCCCAAATCCAGTAGTTTGTTCATTTTATTACTGCTCCTATGTCTCCTGAAGCAGTCTTCATAGCTGATGTGGGCTTAAGATTTCTGCTGGACATTTAAGATCAAATTTAAGATAGAGTTCTGGACCTAACATTCAGTGCCTCCAAGCAAAATGTATTCCTGTAAGTTTCAATTTAAGAAAGATTCCTGGACATAAAATTAGCAAATAATACAGCAGATGCCAACAGTGTCTTTGGGTTTTGAAAGAAGCAAACAAATCTTCTTTAGATCTGATAGTGTTCATGTATTTTTGGTTTTGACTCTGACTCTACCAGCCAGCCAACTGTCTGAGCATAGGCAGCAATACAGATTTTGTCAGCCCAGCTTCAACTCATCCTCTGTAGTCTAGTGGTTAGAGCACTGATTCTCCCATAGAGCCCCAGGCCCCAGGTTCAAGTCTCACAAGGTTTAAGTGGAGTTCTCCACTGACAAGTAGTCACTTGTTTAGCTCTGATAGAGTTTGTGGGCAGCTTATAGCCTGCATATTCTATATTGCCTTCCCAAATCCAGTAGGTTGTTCATTTTATTACTGTCCCTCTGTCTCATGAAGCAGTCTTCATAGCTGATGTGGGCTTAAGATTTTTGCTGTACATTTGAGATAAAATTTAAGATAGACTTCTGGACATAAAATTCAGGGCTTTCAAGCAAAATGTATTCCTGTAAGTTTCAATTTAAGAAAGAGTCCTGGACATAAAATTAGCAAATAATACAGCAGATGCCAACAGTATCTTTGGGTTTTGAAAGAAGCAAACAAATCTTCTTTAGATCTGATAGTTTCATGTATTTTTGGTTTTGAATCTGACTGTACCAGCCAGCCAACTGTCTGAGCATAGGCAGCAATACACAGGACCAGGTTCTGTCAGCCCTGCTCCAACTCATCCTCTGTAGTCTAGTGGTTAGAGCACTGATTCTCACATGTGGGAGACCCAGGTTCAAGTCCCCCAATGTTTAAGTGGAGCTCTCTACTGACAAGTAGTCACTTGTTTAACTCTGATAGAGTGTGTGGGCAGCTTATAGCCTGCATATTCTATTTTGCCTTCCCAAATCCAGTAGGTTGTTCATTTTATTACTGTTCCTATGTCTCATGAAGCAGTCTTCATAGCTGATGTGGGCTTAAGATTTTTGCTGGACATTTGAGATAAAATTTAAGATAGAGTTCTGGACCTAACATTCAGTGCCTCCAAGCAAAATGTATTCCTGTAAGTTTCAATTTAAGAAAGATTCCTGGACATAAAATTAGCAAATAATACAGCAGATGCCAACAGTGTCTTTGGGTTTTGAAAGAAGCAAACAAATCTTCTTTAGATCTGATAGTTTCATGTATTTTTGGTTTTGAATCTGACTGTACCAGCCAGCCAACTGTCTGAGCATAGGCAGCAATACACAGGACCAGGTTCTGTCAGCCCTGCTCCAACTCATCCTCTGTAGTCTAGTGGTTAGAGCACTGATTCTCACATGTGGGAGACCCAGGTTCAAGTCCCCCAATGTTTAAGTGGAGCTCTCTACTGACAAGTAGTCACTTCTTTAACTCTGATAGAGTTTGTGGGCAGCTTATAGCCTGCATATTCTATTTTGCCTTCCCAAATCCAGTAGGTTGTTCATTTTATTACTGTTCCTATGTCTCATGAAGCAGTCTTCATAGCTGATGTGGGCTTAAGATTTTTGCTGGACATTTGAGATAAAATTTAAGATAGAGTTCTGGACCTAACATTCAGTGCCTCCAAGCAAAATGTATTCCTGTAAGTTTCAATTTAAGAAAGATTCCTGGACATAAAATTAGCAAATAATACAGCAGATGCCAACAGTGTCTTTGGGTTTTGAAAGAAGCAAACAAATCTTCTTTAGATCTGATAGTGTTCATGTATTTTTGGTTTTGACTCTGACTCTACCAGCCAGCCAACTCTCTGAGCATAGGCAGCAATACAGATTTTGTCAGCCCAGTTTCAACTCATCCTCTGTAGTCTAGTGGTTAGAGCACTGATTCTCCCATAGAGCCCTAGGCCCAAGGTTCAAGTCTCACAAGGTTTAAGTGGAGTTCTCCACTGACAAGTAGTCACTTGTTTAGCCCTGATAGAGTTTGTGGGCAGCTTATAGCCTGCATATTCTATTTTGCCTTTCCAAATCCAGTAGGTTGTTCATTTTATTACTGTTCCTATGTTTCATGAAGCAGTCTTCATAGCTGATGTGGGCTTAAGATTTTTGCTGGACATTTGAGATAAAATTTAAGATAGAGTTCTGGACATAAAATTCAGGGCTTTCAAGCAAAATGTATTCCTGTAAGTTTCAATTTAAGAAAGAGTCCTGGACATAAAATTAGCAAATAATACAGCAGATGCCAACAGTATCTTTGGGGTTTGAAAGAAGCAAACAAATTTAAGATAGAGTTCTGGACCTAACATTCAGTGCCTCCAAGCAAAATGTATTCCTGTAAGTTTCAATTTAAGAAAGATTCCTGGACATAAAATTAGCAAATAATACAGCAGATGCCAACAGTGTCTTTGGGTTTTGAAAGAAGCAAACAAATCTTCTTTAGATCTGATAGTTTCATGTATTTTTGGTTTTGACTCTGACTCTACCAGCCAGCCAACTGTCTGAGCATAGGCAGCAATACAGATTTTGTCACCCCAGTTTCAACTCATCCTCTGTAGTCTAGTGGTTAGAGCACTGATTCTCCCATAGAGCCCTAGGCCCAGGGTTCAAGTCTCACAAGGTTTAAGTGGAGTTCTCCACTGACAAGTAGTCACTTGTTTAGCTCTGATAGAGTTTGTGGGCAGCTTATAGCCTGCATATTCTATTTTGCCTTCCCAAATCCAGTAGGTTGTTCATTTTATTACTGTTCCTATGTTTCATGAAGCAGTCTTCATAGCTGATGTGGGCTTAAGATTTTTGCTGGACATTTGAGATAAAATTTAAGATAGAGTTCTGGACATAAAATTCAGGGCTTTCAAGCAAAATGTATTCCTGTAAGTTTCAATTTAAAAAAGAGTCCTGGACATAAAATTAGCAAATAATACAGCAGATGCCAACAGTATCTTTGGGGTTTGAAAGAAGCAAACAAATCTTCTTTAGATCTGATAGTTTCATGTATTTTTGGTTTTGAATCTGACTGTACCAGCCAGCCAACTGTCTGAGCATAGGCAGCAATACACAGGACCAGGTTCTGTCAGCCCTGCTCCAACTCATCCTCTGTAGTCTAGTGGTTAGAGCACTGATTCTCACATGTGGGAGACCCAGGTTCAAGTCCCCCAATGTTTAAGTGGAGCTCTCTACTGACAAGTAGTCACTTCTTTAACTCTGATAGAGTTTATGGGCAGCTTATAGCCTGCATATTCTATTTTGCCTTCCCAAATCCAGTAGTTTGTTCATTTTATTACTGCTCCTATGTCTCCTGAAGCAGTCTTCATAGCTGATGTGGGCTTAAGATTTCTGCTGGACATTTAAGATCAAATTTAAGATAGAGTTCTGGACCTAACATTCAGTGCCTCCAAGCAAAATGTATTCCTGTAAGTTTCAATTTAAGAAAGATTCCTGGACATAAAATTAGCAAATAATACAGGAGATGCCAACAGTGTCTTTGGGTTTTGAAAGAAGCAAACAAATCTTCTTTAGATCTGATAGTTTGCATGTATTTTTGGTTTTGACTCTGACTCTACCAGCCAGCCAACTGTCTGAGCATAGGCAGCAATACAGATTTTGTCAGCCCAGCTTCAACTCATCCTCTGTAGTTTAGTGGTTAGAGCACTGATTCTCCCATAGAGCCCCAGGCCCCAGGTTCAAGTCTCACAAGGTTTAAGTGGAGTTCTCCACTGACAAGTAGTTACTTGTTTAGCTCTGATAGAGTTTGTGGGCAGCTTATAGCCTGCATATTCTATATTGCCTTCCCAAATCCAGTAGGTTGTTCATTTTATTACTGTCCCTCTGTCTCATGAAGCAGTCTTCATAGCTGATGTGGGCTTAAGATTTTTGCTGGACATTTGAGATAAAATTTAAGATAGAGTTCTGGACATAAAATTCAGGGCTTTCAATCAAAATGTATTCCTGTAAGTTTCAATTTAAGAAAGAGTCCTGGACATAGAATTAGCAAATAATACAACAGATGCCAACAGTATCTTTGGGGTTTGAAAGAAGCAAACAAATCTTCTTTAGATCTGATAGTTTCATGTATTTTTGGTTTTGAATCTGACTGTACCAGCCAGCCAACTGTCTGAGCATAGGCAGCAATACACAGGACCAGGTTCTGTCAGCCCTGCTCCAACTCATCCTCTGTAGTCTAGTGTTTAGAGCACTGATTCTCACATGTGGGAGACCCAGGTTCAAGTCCCCCAATGTTTAAGTGGAGCTCTCTACTGACAAGTAGTCACTTCTTTAACTCTGATAGAGTTTGTGGCCAGCTTATAGCCTGCATAATCTTTTTGCTTTCCCAAATCCAGTAGTTTGTTCATTTTATTACTGCTCCTATGTCTCCTGAAGCAGTCTTCATAGCTGATGTGGGCTTAAGATTTTTGCTGGACATTTGAGATAAAATTTAAGATAGAGTTCTGGACATAAAATTCAGGGCTTTCAAGCAAAATGTATTCCTGTAAGTTTCAATTTAAGAAAGAGTCCTGGACATAAAATTAGCAAATAATACAGCAGATGCCAACAGTATCTTTGGGTTTCGAAAGAAGCAAACAAATCTTCTTTAGATCTGAAAGTTTCATGTATTTTTGGTTTTGAATCTGACTGTACCAGCCAGCCAACTGTCTGAGCATAGGCAGCAATACACAGGACCAGGTTCTGTCAGCCCTGCTCCAACTCATCCTGTGTAGTCTAGTGGTTAGAGCACTGATTCTCACATGTGGGAGACCCAGGTTCAAGTCCCCCAATGTTTAAGTGGAGCTCTCTACTGACAAGTAGTCACTTCTTTAACTCGGATAGAGTTTATGGGCAGCTTATAGCCTGCATATTCTGTTTTGCCTTCCCAAATCCAGTAGTTTGTTCATTTTATTACTGCTCCTATGTCTCCTGAAGCAGTCTTCATAGCTGATGTGGGCTTAAGATTTTTGCTGGACATTTAAGATCAAATTTAAGATAGAGTTCTGGACCTAACATTCAGTGCCTCCAAGCAAAATGTATTCCTGTAAGTTTCAATTTAAGAAAGATTCCTGGACATAAAATTAGCAAATAATACAGCAGATGCCAACAGTGTCTTTGGGTTTTGAAAGAAGCAAACAAATCTTCTTTAGATCTGATAGTGTTCATGTATTTTTGGTTTTGACTCTGACTCTACCAGCCAGCCAACTCTCTGAGCATAGGCAGCAATACAGATTTTGTCAGCCCAGTTTCAACTCATCCTCTGTAGTCTAGTGGTTAGAGCACTGATTCTCCCATAGAGCCCTAGGCCCAAGGTTCAAGTCTCACAAGGTTTAAGTGGAGTTCTCCACTGACAAGTAGTCACTTGTTTAGCCCTGATAGAGTTTGTGGGCAGCTTATAGCCTGCATATTCTATTTTGCCTTTCCAAATCCAGTAGGTTGTTCATTTTATTACTGTTCCTATGTTTCATGAAGCAGTCTTCATAGCTGATGTGGGCTTAAGATTTTTGCTGGACATTTGAGATAAAATTTAAGATAGAGTTCTGGACATAAAATTCAGGGCTTTCAAGCAAAATGTATTCCTGTAAGTTTCAATTTAAGAAAGAGTCCTGGACATAAAATTAGCAAATAATACAGCAGATGCCAACAGTATCTTTGGGGTTTGAAAGAAGCAAACAAATTTAAGATAGAGTTCTGGACCTAACATTCAGTGCCTCCAAGCAAAATGTATTCCTGTAAGTTTCAATTTAAGAAAGATTCCTGGACATAAAATTAGCAAATAATACAGCAGATGCCAACAGTGTCTTTGGGTTTTGAAAGAAGCAAACAAATCTTCTTTAGATCTGATAGTTTTCATGTATTTTTGGTTTTGACTCTGACTCTACCAGCCAGCCAACTGTCTGAGCATAGGCAGCAATACAGATGTTGTCAGCCCAGCTTCAACTCATTCTCTGTAGTCTAGTGGTTAGAGCACTGATTCTCCCATAGAGCCCCAGGCCCCAGGTTCAAGTCTCACAAGGTTTAAGTGGAGTTCTCCACTGACAAGTAGTCACTTGTTTAGCTCTGATAGAGTTTGTGGGCAGCTTATAGCCTGCCTATTCTATTTTGCCTTCCCAAATCCAGTAGGTTGTTCATTTTATTACTGTTCCTATGTTTCATGAAGCAGTCTTCATAGCTGATGTGGGCTTAAGATTTTTGCTGGACATTTGAGATAAAATTTAAGATAGAGTTCTGGACATAAAATTCAGGGCTTTCAAGCAAAATGTATTCCTGTAAGTTTCAATTTAAGAAAGAGTCCTGGACATAATATTAGCAAATTATACAGCAGATGCCAACAGTATCTTTGGGTTTTGAAAGAAGCAAACAAATCTTCTTTAGATCTGATAGTTTCATGTATTTTTGGTTTTGAATCTGACTGTACCAGCCAGCCAACTGTCTGAGCATAGGCAGCAATACACAGGACCAGGTTCTGTCAGCCCTGCTCCAACTCATTCTCTGTAGTCTAGTGGTTAGAGCACTGATTCTCACATGTGGGAGACCCAGGTTCAAGTCCCCCAATGTTTAAGTGGAGCTCTCTACTGACAAGTAGTCACTTCTTTAACTCTGATAGAGTTTGTGGGCAGCTTATAGCCTGCATAATCTTTTTGCCTTCCCAAATCCAGTAGTTTGTTCATTTTATTACTGCTCCTATGTCTCCTGAAGCAGTCTTCATAGCTGATGTGGGCTTAAGATTTCTGCTGGACATTTAAGATCAAATTTAAGATAGAGTTCTGGACCTAACATTCAGTGCCTCCAAGCTAAATGTATTCCTGTAAGTTTCAATTTAAGAAAGATTCCTGGACATAAAATTAGCAAATAATACAGCAGATGCCACAGTGTCTTTGGGTTTTGAAAGAAGCAAACAAATCTTCTTTAGATCTGATAGTTTTTATGTATTTTTGGTTTTGACTCTGACTGTACCAGCCAGCCAACTGTCTGAGCATAGGCAGCAATACAGATTTTGTCAGCCCAGCTTCAACTCATCCTCTGTAGTCTAGTGGTTAGAGCACTGATTCTCCCATAGAGCCCCAGGCCCCAGGTTCAAGTCTCACAAGGTTTAAGTGGAGTTCTCCACTGACAAGTAGTCACTTGTTTAGCTCTGATAGAGTTTGTGGGCAGCTTATAGCCTGCATATTCTATTTTGCCTTCCCAAATCCAGTAGGTTGTTCATTTTATTACTGTTCCTATGTCTCATGAAGCGGTCTTCATAGCTGATGTGGGCTTAAGATTTTTGATGGACATTTGAGATAAAATTTAAGATAGAGTTCTGGACCTAACATTCAGTGCCTCCAAGCAAAATGTATTCCTGTAAGTTTCAATTTAAGAAAGATTCCTGGACATAAAATTAGCAAATAATACAGCAGATGCCAACAGTGTCTTTGGGTTTTGAAAGAAGCAAACAAATCTTCTTTAGATCTGATAGTGTTCATGTATTTTTGGTTTTGACTCTGACTCTACCAGCCAGCCAACTGTCTGAGCATAGGCAGCAATACAGATTTTGTCAACCCAGCTTCAACTCATCCTCTGTAGTCTAGTGGTTAGAGCACTGATTCTCCCATAGAGCCCCAGGCCCCAGGTTCAAGTCTCACAAGGTTTAAGTGGAGTTCTCCACTGACAAGTAGTCACTTGTTTAGCTCTGATAGAGTTTGTGGGCAGCTTATAGCCTGCATATTCTATATTGCCTTCCCAAATCCAGTAGGTTGTTCATTTTATTACTGTCCCTCTGTCTCATGAAGCAGTCTTTATAGCTGATGTGGGCTTAAGATTTTTGCTGGACATTTGAGATAAAATTTAAGATAGACTTCTGGACATAAAATTCAGGGCTTTCAAGCAAAATGTATTCCTGTAAGTTTCAATTTAAGAAAGAGTCCTGGACATAAAATTAGCAAATAATACAGCAGATTCCAACAGTATCTTTGGGTTTTGAAAGAAGCAAACAAATCTTCTTTAGATCTGATAGTTTCATGTATTTTTGGTTTTGAATCTGACTGTACCAGCCAGCCAACTGTCTGAGCATAGGCAGCAATACACAGGACCAGGTTCTGTCAGCCCTGCTCCAACTCATCCTCTGTAGTCTAGTGGTTAGAGCACTGATTCTCACATGTGGGAGACCCAGGTTCAAGTCCCCCAATGTTTAAGTGGAGCTCTCTACTGACAAGTAGTCACTTGTTTAACTCTGATAGAGTGTGTGGGCAGCTTATAACCTGCATAACCTTTTTGCCTTCCCAAATCCAGTAGTTTGTTCATTTTATTACTGCTCCTATGTCTCCTGAAGCAGTCTTCATAGCTGATGTGGGCTTAAGATTTCTGCTGGACATTTAAGATCAAATTTAAGATAGTGTTCTGGACATAAAATTCAGGGCTTTCAAGCAAAATGTATTCCTGTAAGTTTCAATTTAAGAAAGAGTCCTGGACATAAAATTAGCAAATAATACAGCAGATGCCAACAGTATCTTTGGGGTTGGAAAGAAGCAAACAAATCTCCTTTAGATCTGATAGTTTCATGTATTTTTGGTTTTGAATCTGACTGTACCAGCCAGCCAACTGTTTGAGCATAGGCAGCAATACACAGGACCAGGTTCTGTCAGCCCTGCTCCAACTCATCCTCTGTAGTCTAGTGGTTAGAGCACTGATTCTCACATGTGGGAGACCCAGGTTCAAGTCCCCCAATGTTTAAGTGGAGCTCTCTACTGACAAGTAGTCACTTCTTTAACTCTGATAGAGTTTGTGGGCAGCTTATAGCCTGCATATTCTATTTTGCCTTCCCAAATCCAGTAGTTTGTTCATTTTATTACTGCTCCTATGTCTCCTGAAGCAGTCTTCATAGCTGATGTGGGCTTAAGATTTCTGCTGGACATTTAAGATCAAATTTAAGATAGAGTTCTGGACCTAACATTCAGTGCCTCCAAGCAAAATGTATTCCTGTAAGTTTCAATTTAAGAAAGATTCCTGGACATAAAATTAGCAAATAATACAGCAGATGCCAACAGTGTCTTTGGGTTTTGAAAGAAGCAAACAAATCTTCTTTAGATCTGATAGTGTTCATGTATTTTTGGTTTTGACTCTGACTCTACCAGCCAGCCAACTGTCTGAGCATAGGCAGCAATACAGATTTTGTCAGCCCAGCTTCAACTCATCCTCTGTAGTCTAGTGGTTAGAGCACTGATTCTCCCATAGAGCCCCAGGCCCCAGGTTCAAGTCTCACAAGGTTTAAGTGGAGTTCTCCACTGACAAGTAGTCACTTGTTTAGCTCTGATAGAGTTTGTGGGCAGCTTATAGCCTGCATATTCTATATTGCCTTCCCAAATCCAGTAGGTTGTTCATTTTATTACTGTCCCTCTGTCTCATGAAGCAGTCTTCATAGCTGATGTGGGCTTAAGATTTTTGCTGTACATTTGAGATAAAATTTAAGATAGACTTCTGGACATAAAATTCAGGGCTTTCAAGCAAAATGTATTCCTGTAAGTTTCAATTTAAGAAAGAGTCCTGGACATAAAATTAGCAAATAATACAGCAGATGCCAACAGTATCTTTGGGTTTTGAAAGAAGCAAACAAATCTTCTTTAGATCTGATAGTTTCATGTATTTTTGGTTTTGAATCTGACTGTACCAGCCAGCCAACTGTCTGAGCATAGGCAGCAATACACAGGACCAGGTTCTGTCAGCCCTGCTCCAACTCATCCTCTGTAGTCTAGTGGTTAGAGCACTGATTCTCACATGTGGGAGACCCAGGTTCAAGTCCCCCAATGTTTAAGTGGAGCTCTCTACTGACAAGTAGTCACTTGTTTAACTCTGATAGAGTGTGTGGGCAGCTTATAGCCTGCATATTCTATTTTGCCTTCCCAAATCCAGTAGGTTGTTCATTTTATTACTGTTCCTATGTCTCATGAAGCAGTCTTCATAGCTGATGTGGGCTTAAGATTTTTGCTGGACATTTGAGATAAAATTTAAGATAGAGTTCTGGACCTAACATTCAGTGCCTCCAAGCAAAATGTATTCCTGTAAGTTTCAATTTAAGAAAGATTCCTGGACATAAAATTAGCAAATAATACAGCAGATGCCAACAGTGTCTTTGGGTTTTGAAAGAAGCAAACAAATCTTCTTTAGATCTGATAGTTTCATGTATTTTTGGTTTTGAATCTGACTGTACCAGCCAGCCAACTGTCTGAGCATAGGCAGCAATACACAGGACCAGGTTCTGTCAGCCCTGCTCCAACTCATCCTCTGTAGTCTAGTGGTTAGAGCACTGATTCTCACATGTGGGAGACCCAGGTTCAAGTCCCCCAATGTTTAAGTGGAGCTCTCTACTGACAAGTAGTCACTTCTTTAACTCTGATAGAGTTTGTGGGCAGCTTATAGCCTGCATATTCTATTTTGCCTTCCCAAATCCAGTAGGTTGTTCATTTTATTACTGTTCCTATGTCTCATGAAGCAGTCTTCATAGCTGATGTGGGCTTAAGATTTTTGCTGGACATTTGAGATAAAATTTAAGATAGAGTTCTGGACCTAACATTCAGTGCCTCCAAGCAAAATGTATTCCTGTAAGTTTCAATTTAAGAAAGATTCCTGGACATAAAATTAGCAAATAATACAGCAGATGCCAACAGTGTCTTTGGGTTTTGAAAGAAGCAAACAAATCTTCTTTAGATCTGATAGTGTTCATGTATTTTTGGTTTTGACTCTGACTCTACCAGCCAGCCAACTCTCTGAGCATAGGCAGCAATACAGATTTTGTCAGCCCAGTTTCAACTCATCCTCTGTAGTCTAGTGGTTAGAGCACTGATTCTCCCATAGAGCCCTAGGCCCAAGGTTCAAGTCTCACAAGGTTTAAGTGGAGTTCTCCACTGACAAGTAGTCACTTGTTTAGCCCTGATAGAGTTTGTGGGCAGCTTATAGCCTGCATATTCTATTTTGCCTTTCCAAATCCAGTAGGTTGTTCATTTTATTACTGTTCCTATGTTTCATGAAGCAGTCTTCATAGCTGATGTGGGCTTAAGATTTTTGCTGGACATTTGAGATAAAATTTAAGATAGAGTTCTGGACATAAAATTCAGGGCTTTCAAGCAAAATGTATTCCTGTAAGTTTCAATTTAAGAAAGAGTCCTGGACATAAAATTAGCAAATAATACAGCAGATGCCAACAGTATCTTTGGGGTTTGAAAGAAGCAAACAAATTTAAGATAGAGTTCTGGACCTAACATTCAGTGCCTCCAAGCAAAATGTATTCCTGTAAGTTTCAATTTAAGAAAGATTCCTGGACATAAAATTAGCAAATAATACAGCAGATGCCAACAGTGTCTTTGGGTTTTGAAAGAAGCAAACAAATCTTCTTTAGATCTGATAGTTTCATGTATTTTTGGTTTTGAATCTGACTGTACCAGCCAGCCAACTGTCTGAGCATAGGCAGCAATACACAGGACCAGGTTCTGTCAGCCCTGCTCCAACTCATCCTCTGTAGTCTAGTGGTTAGAGCACTGATTCTCACATGTGGGAGACCCAGGTTCAAGTCCCCCAATGTTTAAGTGGAGCTCTCTACTGACAAGTAGTCACTTCTTTAACTCTGATAGAGTTTGTGGGCAGCTTATAGCCTGCATATTCTATTTTGCCTTCCCAAATCCAGTAGGTTGTTCATTTTATTACTGTTCCTATGTCTCATGAAGCAGTCTTCATAGCTGATGTGGGCTTAAGATTTTTGCTGGACATTTGAGATAAAATTTAAGATAGAGTTCTGGACCTAACATTCAGTGCCTCCAAGCAAAATGTATTCCTGTAAGTTTCAATTTAAGAAAGATTCCTGGACATAAAATTAGCAAATAATACAGCAGATGCCAACAGTGTCTTTGGGTTTTGAAAGAAGCAAACAAATCTTCTTTAGATCTGATAGTGTTCATGTATTTTTGGTTTTGACTCTGACTCTACCAGCCAGCCAACTGTCTGAGCATAGGCAGCAATACAGATTTTGTCAGCCCAGCTTCAACTCATCCTCTGTAGTCTAGTGGTTAGAGCACTGATTCTCCCATAGAGCCCCAGGCCCCAGGTTCAAGTCTCACAAGGTTTAAGTGGAGTTCTCCACTGACAAGTAGTCACTTGTTTAGCTCTGATAGAGTTTGTGGGCAGCTTATAGCCTGCATATTCTATATTGCCTTCCCAAATCCAGTAGGTTGTTCATTTTATTACTGTCCCTCTGTCTCATGAATCAGTCTTCATAGCTGATGTGGGCTTAAGATTTTTGCTGGACATTTGAGATAAAATTTAAGATAGACTTCTGGACATAAAATTCAGGGCTTTCAAGCAAAATGTATTCCTGTAAGTTTCAATTTAAGAAAGAGTCCTGGACATAAAATTAGCAAATAATACAGCAGATGCCAACAGTATCTTTGGGTTTTGAAAGAAGCAAACAAATCTTCTTTAGATCTGATAGTTTCATGTATTTTTGGTTTTGAATCTGACTGTACCAGCCAGCCAACTGTCTGAGCATAGGCAGCAATACACAGGACCAGGTTCTGTCAGCCCTGCTCCAACTCATCCTCTGTAGTCTAGGGGTTAGAGCACTGATTCTCACATGTGGGAGACCCAGGTTCAAGTCCCCCAATGTTTAAATGGAGCTCTCTACTGACAAGTAGTCACTTGTTTAACTCTGATAGAGTGTGTGGGCAGCTTATAACCTGCATAATCTTTTTGCCTTCCCAAATCCAGTAGTTTGTTCATTTTATTACTGCTCCTATGTCTCCTGAAGCAGTCTTCATAGCTGATGTGGGCTTAAGATTTCTGCTGGACATTTAAGATCAAATTTAAGATAGAGTTCTGGACTTAACATTCAGTGCCTCCAAGCAAAATGTATTCCTATAAGTTTCAATTTAAGAAAGATTCCTGGACATAAAATTAGCAAATAATACAGCAGATGCCAACAGTGTCTTTGGGTTTTGAAAGAAGCAAACAAATCTTCTTTAGATCTGATAGTGTTCATGTATTTTTGGTTTTGACTCTGACTCTACCAGCCAGCCAACTGTCTGAGCATAGGCAGCAATACAGATTTTGTCAGCCCAGCTTCAACTCATCCTCTGTAGTCTAGTGGTTAGAGCACTGATTCTCCCATAGAGCCCCAGGCCCCAGGTTCAAGTCTCACAAGGTTTAAGTGGAGTTCTCCACTGACAAGTAGTCACTTGTTTAGCTCTGATAGAGTTTGTGGGCAGCTTATAGCCTGCATATTCTATATTGCCTTCCCAAATCCAGTAGGTTGTTCATTTTATTACTGTCCCTCTGTCTCATGAATCAGTCTTCATAGCTGATGTGGGCTTAAGATTTTTGCTGGACATTTGAGATAAAATTTAAGATAGACTTCTGGACATAAAATTCAGGGCTTTCAAGCAAAATGTATTCCTGTAAGTTTCAATTTAAGAAAGAGTCCTGGACATAAAATTAGCAAATAATACAGCAGATGCCAACAGTATCTTTGGGTTTTGAAAGAAGCAAACAAATCTTCTTTAGATCTGATAGTTTCATGTATTTTTGGTTTTGAATCTGACTGTACCAGCCAGCCAACTGTCTGAGCATAGGCAGCAATACACAGGACCAGGTTCTGTCAGCCCTGCTCCAACTCATCCTCTGTAGTCTAGGGGTTAGAGCACTGATTCTCACATGTGGGAGACCCAGGTTCAAGTCCCCCAATGTTTAAATGGAGCTCTCTACTGACAAGTAGTCACTTGTTTAACTCTGATAGAGTGTGTGGGCAGCTTATAACCTGCATAATCTTTTTGCCTTCCCAAATCCAGTAGTTTGTTCATTTTATTACTGCTCCTATGTCTCCTGAAGCAGTCTTCATAGCTGATGTGGGCTTAAGATTTCTGCTGGACATTTAAGATCAAATTTAAGATAGAGTTCTGGACTTAACATTCAGTGCCTCCAAGCAAAATGTATTCCTATAAGTTTCAATTTAAGAAAGATTCCTGGACATAAAATTAGCAAATAATACAGCAGATGCCAACAGTGTCTTTGGGTTTTGAAAGAAGCAAACAAATCTTCTTTAGATCTGATAGTGTTCATGTATTTTTGGTTTTGACTCTGACTCTACCAGCCAGCCAACTGTCTGAGCATAGGCAGCAATACAGATTTTGTCAGCCCAGCTTCAACTCATCCTCTGTAGTCTAGTGGTTAGAGCACTGATTCTCCCATAGAGCCCCAGGCCCCAGGTTCAAGTCTCACAAGGTTTAAGTGGAGTTCTCCACTGACAAGTAGTCACTTGTTTAGCTCTGACAGAGTTTGTGGGCAGCTTATAGCCTGCATGTTCTATTTTGCCTTCCCAAATCCAGTAGGTTGTTCATTTTATTACTGTTCCTATGTCTCATGAAGCAGTCTTCATAGCTGATGTGGGCTTAACATTTTTGCTGGACATTTGAGATAAAATTTAAGATAGAGTTCTGGACATAAAATTCAGGGCTTTCAAGCAAAATGTATTCCTGTAAGTTTCAATTTAAGAAAGAGTCCTGGACATAAAATTAGCAAATAATACAGCAGATGCCAACAGTATCTTTGGGTTTTGAAAGAAGCAAACAAATCTTTTTTAGATCTGATAGTTTCATGTATTTTTGGTTTTGAATCTGACTGTACCAGCCAGCCAACTGTCTGAGCATAGACAGCAATACACAAGACCAGGTTCTGTCAGCCCTGCTCCAACTCATTCTATGTAGTCTAGTGGTTAGAGCACTGATTCTCACATGTGGGAGACCCAGGTTCAAGTCCCCCAATGTTTAAGTGGAGCTCTCTACTGACAAGTAGTCACTTCTTTAACTCTGATAGAGTTTGTGGGCAGCTTATAGCCTGCATAATCTTTTTGCCTTCCCAAATCCAGTAGTTTGTTCATTTTATTACTGCTCCTATGTCTCCTGAAGCAGTCTTCATAGCTGATGTGGGCTTAAGATTTCTGCTGGACATTTAAGATCAAACTTAAGATAGAGTTCTGGACCTAACATTCAGTGCCTCCAAGCAAAATGTATTCCTGTAAGTTTCAATTTAAGAAAGATTCCTGGACATAAAATTAGCAAATAATACAGCAGATGCCAACAGTGTCTTTGGGTTTTGAAAGAAGCAAACAAATCTTCTTTAGATCTGATAGTTTTCATGTATTTTTGGTTTTGACTCTGACTCGACCAGCCAGCCAACTGTCTGAGCATAGGCAGCAATACAGATGTTGTCAGCCCAGCTTCAACTCATCCTCTGTAGTCTAGTGGTTAGAGCACTGATTCTCCCATAGAGCCCCAGGCCCCAGGTTCAAGTCTCACAAGGTTTAAGTGGAGTTCTCCACTGACAAGTAGTCACTTGTTTAGCTCTGATAGAGTTTGTGGGGAGCTTATAGCCTGCATATTCTATATTGCCTTCCCAAATCCAGTAGGTTGTTCATTTTATTACTGTCCCTCTGTCTCATGAAGCAGTCTTCATAGCTGATGTGGGCTTAAGATTTTTGCTGGACATTTGAGATAAAATTTAAGATAGATTTCTGGACCTAAAATTCAGGGCTTTCAAGCAAAATGTATTCCTGTAAGTTTCAATTTAAGAAAGAGTCCTGGAAATAAAATTAGCAAATAATACAGCAGATGCCAACAGTATCTTTGGGGTTTGAAAGAAGCAAACAAATCTTCTTTAGATCTGATAGTTTCATGTATTTTTGGTTTTGAATCTGACTGTACCAGCCAGCCAACTGTCTGAGCATAGGCAGCAATACACAGGACCAGGTTCTGTCAGCCCTGCTCCAACTCATCCTCTGTAGTCTAGTGGTTAGAGCACTGATTCTCCCATAGAGCCCCAGGCCCCAGGTTCAAGTCTCACAAGGTTTAAGTGGAGTTCTCCACTAACAAGTAGTCACTTGTTTAGCTCTGATAGAGTTTGTGGGCAGCTTATAGCCTGCATATTCTATATTGCCTACCCAAATCCAGTAGGTTGTTCATTTTATTACTGTCCCTCTGTCTCATGAAGCAGTCTTTATAGCTGATGTGGGCTTAAGATTTTTGCTGGACATTTGAGATAAAATTTAAGATAGACTTCTGGACATAAAATTCAGGGCTTTCAAGCAAAATGTATTCCTGTAAGTTTCAATTTAAGAAAGAGTCCTGGACATAAAATTAGCAAATAATACAGCAGATGCCAACAGTATCTTTGGGTTTTGAAAGAAGCAAACAAATCTTCTTTAGATCTGATAGTTTCATGTATTTTTGGTTTTGAATCTGACTGTACCAGCCAGCCAACTGTCTGAGCATAGGCAGCAATACACAGGACCAGGTTCTGTCAGCCCTGCTCCAACTCATCCTCTGTAGTCTAGTGGTTAGAGCACTGATTCTCACATGTGGGAGACCCAGGTTCAAGTCCCCCAATGTTTAAGTGGAGCTCTCTACTGACAAGTAGTCACTTGTTTAACTCTGATAGAGTGTGTGGGCAGCTTAAAGCCTGCATAATCTTTTTGCCTTCCCAAATCCAGTAGTTTGTTCATTTTATTACTGCTCCTATGTCTCCTGAAGCAGTCTTCATAGCTGATGTGGGCTTAAGATTTCTGCTGGACATTTAAGATCAAATTTAAGATAGAGTTCTGGACCTAACATTCAGTGCCTCCAAGCAAAATGTATTCCTGTAAGTTTCAATTTAAGAAAGATTCCTGGACATAAAATTAGCAAATAATACAGCAGATGCCAACAGTGTCTTTGGGTTTTGAAAGAAGCAAACAAATCTTCTTTAGATCTGATAGTGTTCATGTATTTTTGGTTTTGACTCTGACTCTACCAGCCAGCCAACTGTCTGAGCATAGGCAGCAATACAGATTTTGTCAGCCCAGCTTCAACTCATCCTCTGTAGTCTAGTGGTTAGAGCACTGATTCTCCCATAGAGCCCCAGGCCCCAGGTTCAAGTCTCACAAGGTTTAAGTGGAGTTCTCCACTGACAAGTAGTCACTTGTTTAGCTCTGATAGAGTTTGTGGGCAGCTTATAGCCTGCATATTATATATTGCCTTCCCAAATCCAGTAGGTTGTTCATTTTATTACTGTCCCTCTGTCTCATGAATCAGTCTTCATAGCTGATGTGGGCTTAAGATTTTTGCTGGACATTTGAGATAAAATTTAAGATAGAGTTCTGGACATAAAATTCAGGGCTTTCAAGCAAAATGTATTCCTGTAAGTTTCAATTTAAGAAAGAGTCCTGGACATAAAATTAGCAAATAATACAGCAGATGCCAACAGTATCTTTGGGTTTTGAAAGAAGCAAACAAATCTTCTTTAGATCTGATAGTTTCATGTATTTTTGGTTTTGAATCTGACTGTACCAGCCAGCCAACTGTCTGAGCATAGGCAGCAATACACAGGACCAGGTTCTGTCAGCCCTGCTCCAACTCATCCTCTGTAGTCTAGTGGTTAGAGCACTGATTCTCACATGTGGGAGACCCAGGTTCAAGTCCCCCAATGTTTAAGTGGAGCTCTCTACTGACAAGTAGTCACTTCTTTAACTCTGATAGAGTTTGTGGGCAGCTTATAGCCTGCATATTCTATTTTGCCTTCCCAAATCCAGTAGGTTGTTCATTTTATTACTGTTCCTATGTCTCATGAAGCAGTCTTCATAGCTGATGTGGGCTTAAGATTTTTGCTGGACATTTGAGATAAAATTTAAGATAGAGTTCTGGACCTAACATTCAGTGCCTCCAAGCAAAATGTATTCCTGTAAGTTTCAATTTAAGAAAGATTCCTGGACATAAAATTAGCAAATAATACAGCAGATGCCAACAGTGTCTTTGGGTTTTGAAAGAAGCAAACAAATCTTCTTTAGATCTGATAGTGTTCATGTATTTTTGGTTTTGACTCTGACTCTACCAGCCAGCCAACTGTCTGAGCATAGGCAGCAATACAGATTTTGTCAGCCCAGCTTCAACTCATCCTCTGTAGTCTAGTGGTTAGAGCACTGATTCTCCCATAGAGCCCCAGGCCCCAGGTTCAAGTCTCACAAGGTTTAAGTGGAGTTCTCCACTGACAAGTAGTCACTTGTTTAGCTCTGATAGAGTTTGTGGGCAGCTTATAGCCTGCATATTCTATATTGCCTTCCCAAATCCAGTAGGTTGTTCATTTTATTACTGTCCCTCTGTCTCATGAATCAGTCTTCATAGCTGATGTGGGCTTAAGATTTTTGCTGGACATTTGAGATAAAATTTAAGATAGACTTCTGGACATAAAATTCAGGGCTTTCAAGCAAAATGTATTCCTGTAAGTTTCAATTTAAGAAAGAGTCCTGGACATAAAATTAGCAAATAATACAGCAGATGCCAACAGTATCTTTGGGTTTTGAAAGAAGCAAACAAATCTTCTTTAGATCTGATAGTTTCATGTATTTTTGGTTTTGAATCTGACTGTACCAGCCAGCCAACTGTCTGAGCATAGGCAGCAATACACAGGACCAGGTTCTGTCAGCCCTGCTCCAACTCATCCTCTGTAGTCTAGTGGTTAGAGCACTGATTCTCACATGTGGGAGACCCAGGTTCAAGTCCCCCAATGTTTAAGTGGAGCTCTCTACTGACAAGTAGTCACTTGTTTAACTCTGATAGAGTGTGTGGGCAGCTTATAGCCTGCATAATCTTTTTGCCTTCCCAAATCCAGTAGTTTGTTCATTTTATTACTGCTCCTATGTCTCCTGAAGCAGTCTTCATAGCTGATGTGGGCTTAAGATTTCTGCTGGACATTTAAGATCAAATTTAAGATAGAGTTCTGGACCTAACATTCAGTGCCTCCAAGCAAAATGTATTCCTGTAAGTTTCAATTGAAGAAAGATTCCTGGACATAAAATTAGCAAATAATACAGCAGATGCCAACAGTGTCTTTGGGTTTTGAAAGAAGCAAACAAATCTTCTTTAGATCTGATAGTGTTCATGTATTTTTGGTTTTGACTCTGACTCTACCAGCCAGCCAACTCTCTGAGCATAGGCAGCAATACAGATTTTGTCAGCCCAGCTTCAACTCATCCTCTGTAGTCTAGTGGTTAGAGCACTGATTCTCCCATAGAGCCCCAGGCCCCAGGTTCAAGTCTCACAAGGTTTAAGTGGAGTTCTCCACTGACAAGTAGTCACTTGTTTAGCTCTGATAGAGTTTGTGGGCAGCTTATAGCCTGCATATTCTATATTGCCTTCCCAAATCCAGTAGGTTGTTCATTTTATTACTGTCCCTCTGTCTCATGAATCAGTCTTCATAGCTGATGTGGGCTTAAGATTTTTGCTGGACATTTGAGATAAAATTTAAGATAGAGTTCTGGACATAAAATTCAGGGCTTTCAAGCAAAATGTATTCCTGTAAGTTTCAATTTAAGAAAGAGTCCTGGACATAAAATTAGCAAATAATACAGCAGATGCCAACAGTATCTTTGGGTTTTGAAAGAAGCAAACAAATCTTCTTTAGATCTGATAGTTTCATGTATTTTTGGTTTTGAATCTGACTGTACCAGCCAGCCAACTGTCTGAGCATAGGCAGCAATACACAGGACCAGGTTCTGTCAGCCCTGCTCCAACTCATCCTCTGTAGTCTAGTGGTTAGAGCACTGATTCTCACATGTGGGAGACCCAGGTTCAAGTCCCCCAATGTTTAAGTGGAGCTCTCTACTGACAAGTAGTCACTTCTTTAACTCTGATAGAGTTTGTGGGCAGCTTATAGCCTGCATATTCTATTTTGCCTTCCCAAATCCAGTAGGTTGTTCATTTTATTACTGTTCCTATGTCTCATGAAGCAGTCTTCATAGCTGATGTGGGCTTAAGATTTTTGCTTGACATTTGAGATAAAATTTAAGATAGAGTTCTGGACCTAACATTCAGTGCCTCCAAGCAAAATGTATTCCTGTAAGTTTCAATTTAAGAAAGATTCCTGGACATAAAATTAGCAAATAATACAGCGGATGCCAACAGTGTCTTTGGGTTTTGAAAGAAGCAAACAAATCTTCTTTAGATCTGATAGTGTTCATGTATTTTTGGTTTTGACTCTGACTCTACCAGCCAGCCAACTGTCTGAGCATAGGCAGCAATACAGATTTTGTCAGCCCAGCTTCAACTCATCCTCTGTAGTCTAGTGGTTAGAGCACTGATTCTCCCATAGAGCCCCAGGCCCCAGGTTCAAGTCTCACAAGGTTTAAGTGGAGTTCTCCACTGACAAGTAGTCACTTGTTTAGCTCTGATAGAGTTTGTGGGCAGCTTATAGCCTGCATATTCTATATTGCCTTCCCAAATCCAGTAGGTTGTTCATTTTATTACTGTCCCTCTGTCTCATGAATCAGTCTTCATAGCTGATGTGGGCTTAAGATTTTTGCTGGACATTTGAGATAAAATTTAAGATAGACTTCTGGACATAAAATTCAGGGCTTTCAAGCAAAATGTATTCCTGTAAGTTTCAATTTAAGAAAGAGTCCTGGACATAAAATTAGCAAATAATACAGCAGATGCCAACAGTATCTTTGGGTTTTGAAAGAAGCAAACAAATCTTCTTTAGATCTGATAGTTTCATGTATTTTTGGTTTTGAATCTGACTGTACCAGCCAGCCAACTGTCTGAGCATAGGCAGCAATACACAGGACCAGGTTCTGTCAGCCCTGCTCCAACTCATCCTCTGTAGTCTAGTGGTTAGAGCACTGATTCTCACATGTGGGAGACCCAGGTTCAAGTCCCCCAATGTTTAAGTGGAGCTCTCTACTGACAAGTAGTCACACCTTTAACTCTGATAGAGTGTGTGGGCAGCTTATAGCCTGCATAATCTTTTTGCCTTCCCAAATCCAGTAGTTTGTTCATTTTATTACTGCTCCTATGTCTCCTGAAGCAGTCTTCATAGCTGATGTGGGCTTAAGATTTCTGCTGGACATTTAAGATCAAATTTAAGATAGAGTTCTGGACCTAACATTCAGTGCCTCCAAGCAAAATGTATTCCTGTAAGTTTCAATTTAAGAAAGATTCCTGGACATAAAATTAGCAAATAATACAGCAGATGCCAACAGTGTCTTTGGGTTTTGAAAGAAGCAAACAAATCTTCTTTAGATCTGATAGTGTTCATGTATTTTTGGTTTTGACTCTGACTCTACCAGCCAGCCAACTGTCTGAGCATAGGCAGCAATACAGATTTTGTCAGCCCAGCTTCAACTCATCCTCTGTAGTCTAGTGGTTAGAGCACTGATTCTCCCATAGAGCCCCAGGCCCCAGGTTCAAGTCTCACAAGGTTTAAGTGGAGTTCTCCACTGACAAGTAGTCACTTGTTTAGCTCTGATAGAGTTTGTGGGCAGCTTATAGCCTGCATATTCTATATTGCCTTCCCAAATCCAGTAGGTTGTTCATTTTATTACTGTCCCTCTGTCTCATGAATCAGTCTTCATAGCTGATGTGGGCTTAAGATTTTTGCTGGACATTTGAGATAAAATTTAAGATAGACTTCTGGACATAAAATTCAGGGCTTTCAAGCAAAATGTATTCCTGTAAGTTTCAATTTAAGAAAGAGTCCTGGACATAAAATTAGCAAATAATACAGCAGATGCCAACAGTATCTTTGGGTTTTGAAAGAAGCAAACAAATCTTCTTTAGATCTGATAGTTTCATGTATTTTTGGTTTTGAATCTGACTGTACCAGCCAGCCAACTGTCTGAGCATAGGCAGCAATACACAGGACCAGGTTCTGTCAGCCCTGCTCCAACTCATCCTCTGTAGTCTAGTGGTTAGAGCACTGATTCTCACATGTGGGAGACCCAGGTTCAAGTCCCCCAATGTTTAAGTGGAGCTCTCTACTGACAAGTAGTCACTTGTTTAACTCTGATAGAGTGTGTGGGCAGCTTATAACCTGCATAACCTTTTTGCCTTCCCAAATCCAGTAGTTTGTTCATTTTATTACTGCTCCTATGTCTCCTGAAGCAGTCTTCATAGCTGATGTGGGCTTAAGATTTCTGCTGGACATTTAAGATCAAATTTAAGATAGAGTTCTGGACTTAACATTCAGTTCCTCCAAGCAAAATGTATTCCTATAAGTTTCAATTTAAGAAAGATTCCTGGACATAAAATTAGCAAATAATACAGCAGATGCCAACAGTGTCTTTGGGTTTTGAAAGAAGCAAACAAATCTTCTTTAGATCTGATAGTGTTCATGTATTTTTGGTTTTGACTCTGACTCTACCAGCCAGCCCAGCTTCAACTCATCCTCTGTAGTCTAGTGGTTAGAGCACTGATTCTCCCATAGAGCCCCAGGCCCCAGGTTCAAGTCTCACAAGGTTTAAGTGGAGTTCTCCACTGACAAGTAGTCACTTGTTTAGCTCTGATAGAGTTTGTGGGCAGCTTATAGCCTGCATGTTCTATTTTGCCTTCCCAAATCCAGTAGGTTGTTCATTTTATTACTGTTCCTATGTCTCATGAAGCAGTCTTCATAGCTGATGTGGGCTTAAGATTTTTGCTGGACATTTGAGATAAAATTTAAGATAGAGTTCTGGACATACAATTCAGGGCTTTCAAGCAAAATGTATTCCTGTAAGTTTCAATTTAAGAAAGAGTCCTGGACATAAAATTAGCAAATAATACAGCAGATGCCAACAGTATCTTTGGGGTTGGAAAGAAGCAAACAAATCTCCTTTAGATCTGATAGTTTCATGTATTTTTGGTTTTGAATCTGACTGTACCAGCCAGCCAACTGTTTGAGCATAGGCAGCAATACACAGGACCAGGTTCTGTCAGCCCTGCTCCAACTCATCCTCTGTAGTCTAGTGGTTAGAGCACTGATTCTCACATGTGGGAGACCCAGGTTCAAGTCCCCCAATGTTTAAGTGGAGCTCTCTACTGACAAGTAGTCACTTCTTTAACTCTGATAGAGTTTGTGGGCAGCTTATAGCCTGCATATTCTATTTTGCCTTCCCAAATCCAGTAGTTTGTTCATTTTATTACTGCTCCTATGTCTCCTGAAGCAGTCTTCATAGCTGATGTGGGCTTAAGATTTCTGCTGGACATTTAAGATCAAATTTAAGATAGAGTTCTGGACCTAACATTCAGTGCCTCCAAGCAAAATGTATTCCTGTAAGTTTCAATTTAAGAAAGATTCCTGGACATAAAATTAGCAAATAATACAGCAGATGCCAACAGTGTCTTTGGGTTTTGAAAGAAGCAAACAAATCTTCTTTAGATCTGATAGTGTTCATGTATTTTTGGTTTTGACTCTGACTCTACCAGCCAGCCAACTGTCTGAGCATAGGCAGCAATACAGATTTTGTCAGCCCAGCTTCAACTCATCCTCTGTAGTCTAGTGGTTAGAGCACTGATTCTCCCATAGAGCCCCAGGCCCCAGGTTCAAGTCTCACAAGGTTTAAGTGGAGTTCTCCACTGACAAGTAGTCACTTGTTTAGCTCTGATAGAGTTTGTGGGCAGCTTATAGCCTGCATATTCTATATTGCCTTCCCAAATCCAGTAGGTTGTTCATTTTATTACTGTCCCTCTGTCTCATGAAGCAGTCTTCATAGCTGATGTGGGCTTAAGATTTTTGCTGTACATTTGAGATAAAATTTAAGATAGACTTCTGGACATAAAATTCAGGGCTTTCAAGCAAAATGTATTCCTGTAAGTTTCAATTTAAGAAAGAGTCCTGGACATAAAATTAGCAAATAATACAGCAGATGCCAACAGTATCTTTGGGTTTTGAAAGAAGCAAACAAATCTTCTTTAGATCTGATAGTTTCATGTATTTTTGGTTTTGAATCTGACTGTACCAGCCAGCCAACTGTCTGAGCATAGGCAGCAATACAGATTTTGTCAGCCCAGCTTCAACTCATCCTCTGTAGTCTAGTGGTTAGAGCACTGATTCTCCCATAGAGCCCCAGGCCCCAGGTTCAAGTCTCACAAGGTTTAAGTGGAGTTCTCCACTGACAAGTAGTCACTTGTTTAGCTCTGATAGAGTTTGTGGGCAGCTTATAGCCTGCATATTCTATATTGCCTTCCCAAATCCAGTAGGTTGTTCATTTTATTACTGTCCCTCTGTCTCATGAATCAGTCTTCATAGCTGATGTGGGCTTAAGATTTTTGCTGGACATTTGAGATAAAATTTAAGATAGACTTCTGGACATAAAATTCAGGGCTTTCAAGCAAAATGTATTCCTGTAAGTTTCAATTTAAGAAAGAGTCCTGGACATAAAATTAGCAAATAATACAGCAGATGCCAACAGTATCTTTGGGTTTTGAAAGAAGCAAACAAATCTTCTTTAGATCTGATAGTTTCATGTATTTTTGGTTTTGAATCTGACTGTACCAGCCAGCCAACTGTCTGAGCATAGGCAGCAATACACAGGACCAGGTTCTGTCAGCCCTGCTCCAACTCATCCTCTGTAGTCTAGTGGTTAGAGCACTGATTCTCACATGTGGGAGACCCAGGTTCAAGTCCCCCAATGTTTAAGTGGAGCTCTCTACTGACAAGTAGTCACTTCTTTAACTCTGATAGAGTTTGTGGGCAGCTTATAGCCTGCATATTCTATTTTGCCTTCCCAAATCCAGTAGGTTGTTCATTTTATTACTGTTCCTATGTCTCATGAAGCAGTCTTCATAGCTGATGTGGGCTTAAGATTTTTGCTGGACATTTGAGATAAAATTTAAGATAGAGTTCTGGACCTAACATTCAGTGCCTCCAAGCAAAATGTATTCCTGTAAGTTTCAATTTAAGAAAGATTCCTGGACATAAAATTAGCAAATAATACAGCAGATGCCAACAGTGTCTTTGGGTTTTGAAAGAAGCAAACAAATCTTCTTTAGATCTGATAGTGTTCATGTATTTTTGGTTTTGACTCTGACTCTACCAGCCAGCCAACTGTCTGAGCATAGGCAGCAATACAGATTTTGTCAGCCCAGCTTCAACTCATCCTCTGTAGTCTAGTGGTTAGAGCACTGATTCTCCCATAGAGCCCCAGGCCCCAGGTTCAAGTCTCACAAGGTTTAAGTGGAGTTCTCCACTGACAAGTAGTCACTTGTTTAGCTCTGATAGAGTTTGTGGGCAGCTTATAGCCTGCATATTCTATATTGCCTTCCCAAATCCAGTAGGTTGTTCATTTTATTACTGTCCCTCTGTCTCATGAATCAGTCTTCATAGCTGATGTGGGCTTAAGATTTTTGCTGGACATTTGAGATAAAATTTAAGATAGACTTCTGGACATAAAATTCAGGGCTTTCAAGCAAAATGTATTCCTGTAAGTTTCAATTTAAGAAAGAGTCCTGGACATAAAATTAGCAAATAATACAGCAGATGCCAACAGTATCTTTGGGTTTTGAAAGAAGCAAACAAATCTTCTTTAGATCTGATAGTTTCATGTATTTTTGGTTTTGAATCTGACTGTACCAGCCAGCCAACTGTCTGAGCATAGGCAGCAATACACAGGACCAGGTTCTGTCAGCCCTGCTCCAACTCATCCTCTGTAGTCTAGTGGTTAGAGCACTGATTCTCACATGTGGGAGACCCAGGTTCAAGTCCCCCAATGTTTAAGTGGAGCTCTCTACTGACAAGTAGTCACTTCTTTAACTCTGATAGAGTGTGTGGGCAGCTTATAGCCTGCATAATCTTTTTGCCTTCCCAAATCCAGTAGTTTGTTCATTTTATTACTGCTCCTATGTCTCCTGAAGCAGTCTTCATAGCTGATGTGGGCTTAAGATTTCTGCTGGACATTTAAGATCAAATTTAAGATAGAGTTCTGGACTTAACATTCAGTGCCTCCAAGCAAAATGTATTCCTATAAGTTTCAATTTAAGAAAGATTCCTGGACATAAAATTAGCAAATAATACAGCAGATGCCAACAGTGTCTTTGGGTTTTGAAAGAAGCAAACAAATCTTCTTTAGATCTGATAGTGTTCATGTATTTTTGGTTTTGACTCTGACTCTACCAGCCAGCCAACTGTCTGAGCATAGGCAGCAATACAGATTTAGTCAGCCCAGCTTCAACTCATCCTCTGTAGTCTAGTGGTTAGAGCACTGATTCTCCCATAGAGCCCCAGGCCCCAGGTTCAAGTCTCACAAGGTTTAAGTGGAGTTCTCCACTGACAAGTAGTCACTTGTTTAGCTCTGATAGAGTTTGTGGGCAGCTTATAGCCTGCATATTCTATATTGCCTTCCCAAATCCAGTAGGTTGTTCATTTTATTACTGTCCCTCTGTCTCATGAATCAGTCTTCATAGCTGATGTGGGCTTAAGATTTTTGCTGGACATTTGAGATAAAATTTAAGATAGACTTCTGGACATAAAATTCAGGGCTTTCAAGCAAAATGTATTCCTGTAAGTTTCAATTTAAGAAAGAGTCCTGGACATAAAATTAGCAAATAATACAGCAGATGCCAACAGTATCTTTGGGTTTTGAAAGAAGCAAACAAATCTTCTTTAGATCTGATAGTTTCATGTATTTTTGGTTTTGAATCTGACTGTACCAGCCAGCCAACTGTCTGAGCATAGGCAGCAATACACAGGACCAGGTTCTGTCAGCCCTGCTCCAACTCATCCTCTGTAGTCTAGTGGTTAGAGCACTGATTCTCACATGTGGGAGACCCAGGTTCAAGTCCCCCAATGTTTAAGTGGAGCTCTCTACTGACAAGTAGTCACTTGTTTAACTCTGATAGAGTGTGTGGGCAGCTTATAACCTGCATAACCTTTTTGCCTTCCCAAATCCAGTAGTTTGTTCATTTTATTACTGCTCCTATGTCTCCTGAAGCAGTCTTCATAGCTGATGTGGGCTTAAGATTTCTGCTGGACATTTAAGATCAAATTTAAGATAGAGTTCTGGACTTAACATTCAGTGCCTCCAAGCAAAATGTATTCCTATAAGTTTAAATTTAAGAAAGATTCCTGGACATAAAATTAGCAAATAATACAGCAGATGCCAACAGTGTCTTTGGGTTTTGAAAGAAGCAAACAAATCTTCTTTAGATCTGATAGTGTTCATGTATTTTTGGTTTTGACTCTGACTCTACCAGCCAGCCCAGCTTCAACTCATCCTCTGTAGTCTAGTGGTTAGAGCACTGATTCTCCCATAGAGCCCCAGGCCCCAGGTTCAAGTCTCACAAGGTTTAAGTGGAGTTCTCCACTGACAAGTAGTCACTTGTTTAGCTCTGATAGAGTTTGTGGGCAGCTTATAGCCTGCATGTTCTATTTTGCCTTCCCAAATCCAGTAGGTTGTTCATTTTATTACTGTTCCTATGTCTCATGAAGCAGTCTTCATAGCTGATGTGGGCTTAAGATTTTTGCTGGACATTTGAGATAAAATTTAAGATAGAGTTCTGGACATAAAATTCAGGGCTTTCAAGCAAAATGTATTCCTGTAAGTTTCAATTTAAGAAAGAGTCCTGGAAATAAAATTAGCAAATAATACAGCAGATGCCAACAGTATCTTTGGGGTTTGAAAGAAGCAAACAAATCTTCTTTAGATCTGATAGTTTCATGTATTTTTGGTTTTGAATCTGACTGTACCAGCCAGCCAACTGTCTGAGCATAGGCAGCAATACACAGGACCAGGTTCTGTCAGCCCTGCTCCAACTCATCCTCTGTAGTCTAGTGGTTAGAGCACTGATTCTCACATGTGGGAGACCCAGGTTCAAGTCCCCCAATGTTTAAGTGGAGCTCTCTACTGACAAGTAGTCACTTCTTTAACTCTGATAGAGTTTGTGGGCAGCTTATAGCCTGCATATTCTATTTTGCCTTCCCAAATCCAGTAGTTGTTCATTTTATTACTGCTCCTATGTCTCCTGAAGCAGTCTTCATAGCTGATGTGGGCTTAAGATTTCTGCTGGACAATTAAGATCAAATTTAAGATAGAGTTCTGGACCTAACATTCAGTGCCTCCAAGCAAAATGTATTCCTGTAAGTTTCAATTTAAGAAAGATTCCTGGACATAAAATTAGCAAATAATACAGCAGATGCCAACAGTGTCTTTGGGTTTTGAAAGAAGCAAACAAATCTTCTTTAGATCTGATAGTGTTCATGTATTTTTGGTTTTGACTCTGACTCGACCAGCCAGCCAACTGTCTGAGCATAGGCAGCAATACAGATTTTGTCAGCCCAGCTTCAACTCATCCTCTGTAGTCTAGTGGTTAGAGCACTGATTCTCCCATAGAGCCCCAGGCCCCAGGTTCAAGTCTCACAAGGTTTAAGTGGAGTTCTCCACTGACAAGTAGTCACTTGTTTAGCTCTGATAGAGTTTGTGGGCAGCTTATAGCCTGCATATTCTATTTTGCCTTCCCAAATCCAGTAGGTTGTTCATTTTATTACTGTACCTATGTCTCATGAAGCAGTCTTCATAGCTGATGTGGGCTTAAGATTTTTGCTGGACATTTGAGATAAAATTTAAGATAGAGTTCTGGACCTAACATTCAGTGCCTCCAAGCAAAATGTATTCCTGTAAGTTTCAATTTAAGAAAGATTCCTGGACATAAAATTAGCAAATAATACAGCAGATGCCAACAGTGTCTTTGGGTTTTGAAAGAAGCAAACAAATCTTCTTTAGATCTGATAGTGTTCATGTATTTTTGGTTTTGACTCTGACTCTACCAGCCAGCCAACTGTCTGAGCATAGGCAGCAATACAGATTTTGTCAACCCAGCTTCAACTCATCCTCTGTAGTCTAGTGGTTAGAGCACTGATTCTCCCATAGAGCCCCAGGCCCCAGGTTCAAGTCTCACAAGGTTTAAGTGGAGTTCTCCACTGACAAGTAGTCACTTGTTTAGCTCTGATAGAGTTTGTGGGCAGCTTATAGCCTGCATATTCTATATTGCCTTCCCAAATCCAGTAGGTTGTTCATTTTATTACTGTCCCTCTGTCTCATGAAGCAGTCTTTATAGCTGATGTGGGCTTAAGATTTTTGCTGGACATTTGAGATAAAATTTAAGATAGACTTCTGGACATAAAATTCAGGGCTTTCAAGCAAAATGTATTCCTGTAAGTTTCAATTTAAGAAAGAGTCCTGGACATAAAATTAGCAAATAATACAGCAGATGCCAACAGTATCTTTGGGTTTTGAAAGAAGCAAACAAATCTTCTTTAGATCTGATAGTTTCATGTATTTTTGGTTTTGAATCTGACTGTACCAGCCAGCCAACTGTCTGAGCATAGGCAGCAATACACAGGACCAGGTTCTGTCAGCCCTGCTCCAACTCATCCTCTGTAGTCTAGTGGTTAGAGCACTGATTCTCACATGTGGGAGACCCAGGTTCAAGTCCCCCAATGTTTAAGTGGAGCTCTCTACTGACAAGTAGTCACTTGTTTAACTCTGATAGAGTGTGTGGGCAGCTTATAACCTGCATAACCTTTTTGCCTTCCCAAATCCAGTAGTTTGTTCATTTTATTACTGCTCCTATGTCTCCTGAAGCAGTCTTCATAGCTGATGTGGGCTTAAGATTTCTGCTGGACATTTAAGATCAAATTTAAGATAGTGTTCTGGACATAAAATTCAGGGCTTTCAAGCAAAATGTATTCCTGTAAGTTTCAATTTAAGAAAGATTCCTGGACATAAAATTAGCAAATAATACAGCAGATGCCAACAGTATCTTTGGGGTTGGAAAGAAGCAAACAAATCTCCTTTAGATCTGATAGTTTCATGTATTTTTGGTTTTGAATCTGACTGTACCAGCCAGCCAACTGTTTGAGCATAGGCAGCAATACACAGGACCAGGTTCTGTCAGCCCTGCTCCAACTCATCCTCTGTAGTCTAGTGGTTAGAGCACTGATTCTCACGTGTGGGAGACCCAGGTTCAAGTCCCCCAATGTTTAAGTGGAGCTCTCTACTGACAAGTAGTCACTTCTTTAACTCTGATAGAGTTTGTGGGCAGCTTATAGCCTGCATATTCTATTTTGCCTTCCCAAATCCAGTAGTTTGTTCATTTTATTACTGCTCCTATGTCTCCTGAAGCAGTCTTCATAGCTGATGTGGGCTTAAGATTTCTGCTGGACATTTAAGATCAAATTTAAGATAGAGTTCTGGACCTAACATTCAGTGCCTCCAAGCAAAATGTATTCCTGTAAGTTTCAATTTAAGAAAGATTCCTGGACATAAAATTAGCAAATAATACAGCAGATGCCAACAGTGTCTTTGGGTTTTGAAAGAAGCAAACAAATCTTCTTTAGATCTGATAGTGTTCATGTATTTTTGGTTTTGACTCTGACTCTACCAGCCAGCCAACTGTCTGAGCATAGGCAGCAATACAGATTTTGTCAGCCCAGCTTCAACTCATCCTCTGTAGTCTAGTGGTTAGAGCACTGATTCTCCCATAGAGCCCCAGGCCCCAGGTTCAAGTCTCACAAGGTTTAAGTGGAGTTCTCCACTGACAAGTAGTCACTTGTTTAGCTCTGATAGAGTTTGTGGGCAGCTTATAGCCTGCATATTCTATATTGCCTTCCCAAATCCAGTAGGTTGTTCATTTTATTACTGTCCCTCTGTCTCATGAAGCAGTCTTCATAGCTGATGTGGGCTTAAGATTTTTGCTGTACATTTGAGATAAAATTTAAGATAGACTTCTGGACATAAAATTCAGGGCTTTCAAGCAAAATGTATTCCTGTAAGTTTCAATTTAAGAAAGAGTCCTGGACATAAAATTAGCAAATAATACAGCAGATGCCAACAGTATCTTTGGGTTTTGAAAGAAGCAAACAAATCTTCTTTAGATCTGATAGTTTCATGTATTTTTGGTTTTGAATCTGACTGTACCAGCCAGCCAACTGTCTGAGCATAGGCAGCAATACACAGGACCAGGTTCTGTCAGCCCTGCTCCAACTCATCCTCTGTAGTCTAGTGGTTAGAGCACTGATTCTCACATGTGGGAGACCCAGGTTCAAGTCCCCCAATGTTTAAGTGGAGCTCTCTACTGACAAGTAGTCACTTGTTTAACTCTGATAGAGTGTGTGGGCAGCTTATAACCTGCATAATCTTTTTGCCTTCCCAAATCCAGTAGTTTGTTCATTTTATTACTGCTCCTATGTCTCCTGAAGCAGTCTTCATAGCTGATGTGGGCTTAAGATTTCTGCTGGACATTTAAGATCAAATTTAAGATAGAGTTCTGGACTTAACATTCAGTGCCTCCAAGCAAAATGTATTCCTATAAGTTTCAATTTAAGAAAGATTCCTGGACATAAAATTAGCAAATAATACAGCAGATGCCAACAGTGTCTTTGGGTTTTGAAAGAAGCAAACAAATCTTCTTTAGATCTGATAGTGTTCATGTATTTTTGGTTTTGACTCTGACTCTACCAGCCAGCCAACTGTCTGAGCATAGGCAGCAATACAGATTTTGTCAGCCGAGCTTCAACTCATCCTCTGTAGTCTAGTGGTTAGAGCACTGATTCTCCCATAGAGCCCCAGGCCCCAGGTTCAAGTCTCACAAGGTTTAAGTGGAGTTCTCCACTGACAAGTAGTCACTTGTTTAGCTCTGATAGAGTTTGTGGGCAGCTTATAGCCTGCATGTTCTATTTTGCCTTCCCAAATCCAGTAGGTTGTTCATTTTATTACTGTTCCTATGTCTCATGAAGCAGTCTTCATAGCTGATGTGGGCTTAACATTTTTGCTGGACATTTGAGATAAAATTTAAGATAGAGTTCTGGACATAAAATTCAGGGCTTTCAAGCAAAATGTATTCCTGTAAGTTTCAATTTAAGAAAGAGTCCTGGACATAAAATTAGCAAATAATACAGCAGATGCCAACAGTATCTTTGGGTTTTGAAAGAAGCAAACAAATCTTTTTTAGATCTGATAGTTTCATGTATTTTTGGTTTTGAATCTGACTGTACCAGCCAGCCAACTGTCTGAGCATAGACAGCAATACACAAGACCAGGTTCTGTCAGCCCTGCTCCAACTCATTCTCTGTAGTCTAGTGGTTAGAGCACTGATTCTCACATGTGGGAGACCCAGGTTCAAGTCCCCCAATGTTTAAGTGGAGCTCTCTACTGACACGTAGTCACTTCTTTAACTCTGATAGAGTTTGTGGGCAGCTTATAGCCTGCATATTCTATTTTGCCTTCCCAAATCCAGTAGTTTGTTCATTTTATTACTGCTCCTATGTCTCCTGAAGCAGTCTTCATAGCTGATGTGGGCTTAAGATTTCTGCTGGACATTTAAGATCAAATTTAAGATAGAGTTCTGGACCTAACATTCAGTGCCTCCAAGCAAAATGTATTCCTGTAAGTTTCAATTTAAGAAAGATTCCTGGACATAAAATTAGCAAATAATACAGCAGATGCCAACAGTGTCTTTGGGTTTTGAAAGAAGCAAACAAATCTTCTTTAGATCTGATAGTGTTCATGTATTTTTGGTTTTGACTCTGACTCTACCAGCCAGCCAACTGTCTGAGCATAGGCAGCAATACAGATTTTGTCAGCCCAGCTTCAACTCATCCTCTGTAGTCTAGTGGTTAGAGCACTGATTCTCCCATAGAGCCCCAGGCCCCAGGTTCAAGTCTCACAAGGTTTAAGTGGAGTTCTCCACTGACAAGTAGTCACTTGTTTAGCTCTGATAGAGTTTGTGGGCAGCTTATAGCCTGCATATTGTATATTGCCTTCCCAAATCCAGTAGGTTGTTCATTTTATTACTGTCCCTCTGTCTCATGAAGCAGTCTTCATAGCTGATGTGGGCTTAAGATTTTTGCTGGACATTTGAGATAAAATTTAAGATAGACTTCTGGACATAAAATTCAGGGCTTTCAAGCAAAATGTATTCCTGTAAGTTTCAATTTAAGAAAGAGTCCTGGACATAAAATTAGCAAATAATACAGCAGATGCCAACAGTATCTTTGGGTTTTGAAAGAAGCAAACAAATCTTCTTTAGATCTGATAGTTTCATGTATTTTTGGTTTTGAATCTGACTGTACCAGCCAGCCAACTGTCTGAGCATAGGCAGCAATACACAGGACCAGGTTCTGTCAGCCCTGCTCCAACTCATCCTCTGTAGTCTAGTGGTTAGAGCACTGATTCTCACATGTGGGAGACCCAGGTTCAAGTCCCCCAATGTTTAAGTGGAGCTCTCTACTGACAAGTAGTCACTTGTTTAACTCTGATAGAGTGTGTGGGCAGCTTATAGCCTGCATATTCTATTTTGCCTTCCCAAATCCAGTAGGTTGTTCATTTTATTACTGTTCCTATGTCTCATGAAGCAGTCTTCATTGCTGATGTGGGCTTAAGATTTTTGCTGGACATTTGAGATAAAATTTAAGATAGAGTTCTGGACCTAACATTCAGTGCCTCCAAGCAAAATGTATTCCTGTAAGTTTCAATTTAAGAAAGATTCCTGGACATAAAATTAGCAAATAATACAGCAGATGCCAACAGTGTCTTTGGGTTTTGAAAGAAGCAAACAAATCTTCTTTAGATCTGATAGTTTCATGTATTTTTGGTTTTGAATCTGACTGTACCAGCCAGCCAACTGTCTGAGCATAGGCAGCAATACACAGGACCAGGTTCTGTCAGCCCTGCTCCAACTCATCCTCTGTAGTCTAGTGGTTAGAGCACTGATTCTCACATGTGGGAGACCCAGGTTCAAGTCCCCCAATGTTTAAGTGGAGCTCTCTACTGACAAGTAGTCACTTCTTTAACTCTGATAGAGTTTGTGGGCAGCTTATAGCCTGCATATTCTATTTTGCCTTCCCAAATCCAGTAGGTTGTTCATTTTATTACTGTTCCTATGTCTCATGAAGCAGTCTTCATAGCTGATGTGGGCTTAAGATTTTTGCTGGACATTTGAGATAAAATTTAAGATAGAGTTCTGGACCTAACATTCAGTGCCTCCAAGCAAAATGTATTCCTGTAAGTTTCAATTTAAGAAAGATTCCTGGACATAAAATTAGCAAATAATACAGCAGATGCCAACAGTGTCTTTGGGTTTTGAAAGAAGCAAACAAATCTTCTTTAGATCTGATAGTGTTCATGTATTTTTGGTTTTGACTCTGACTCTACCAGCCAGCCAACTGTCTGAGCATAGGCAGCAATACAGATTTTGTCAGCCCAGCTTCAACTCATCCTCTGTAGTCTAGTGGTTAGAGCACTGATTCTCCCATAGAGTCCCAGGCCCCAGGTTCAAGTCTCACAAGGTTTAAGTGGAGTTCTCCACTGACAAGTAGTCACTTGTTTAGCTCTGATAGAGTTTGTGGGCAGCTTATAGCCTGCATATTCTATATTGCCTTCCCAAATCCAGTAGGTTGTTCATTTTATTACTGTCCATCTGTCTCATGAATCAGTCTTCATTGCTGATGTGGGCTTAAGATTTTTGCTGGACATTTGAGATAAAATTTAAGATAGAGTTCTGGACATAAAATTCAGGGCTTTCAAGCAAAATGTATTCCTGTAAGTTTCAATTTAAGAAAGAGTCCTGGACATAAAATTAGCAAATAATACAGCAGATGCCAACAGTATCTTTGGGTTTTGAAAGAAGCAAACAAATCTTCTTTAGATCTGATAGTTTCATGTATTTTTGGTTTTGAATCTGACTGTACCAGCCAGCCAACTGTCTGAGCATAGGCAGCAATACACAGGACCAGGTTCTGTCAGCCCTGCTCCAACTCATCCTCTGTAGTCTAGTGGTTAGAGCACTGATTCTCACATGTGGGAGACCCAGGTTCAAGTCCCCCAATGTTTAAGTGGAGCTCTCTACTGACAAGTAGTCACTTCTTTAACTCTGATAGAGTTTGTGGGCAGCTTATAGCCTGCATATTCTATTTTGCCTTCCCAAATCCAGTAGGTTGTTCATTTTATTACTGTTCCTATGTCTCATGAAGCAGTCTTCATAGCTGATGTGGGCTTAAGATTTTTGCTGGACATTTGAGATAAAATTTAAGATAGAGTTCTGGACCTAACATTCAGTGCCTCCAAGCAAAATGTATTCCTGTAAGTTTCAATTTAAGAAAGATTCCTGGACATAAAATTAGCAAATAATACAGCAGATGCCAACAGTGTCTTTGGGTTTTGAAAGAAGCAAACAAATCTTCTTTAGATCTGATAGTGTTCATGTATTTTTGGTTTTGACTCTGACTCTACCAGCCAGCCAACTGTCTGAGCATAGGCAGCAATACAGATTTTGTCAGCCCAGCTTCAACTCATCCTCTGTAGTCTAGTGGTTAGAGCACTGATTCTCCCATAGAGCCCCAGGCCCCAGGTTCAAGTCTCACAAGGTTTAAGTGGAGTTCTCCACTGACAAGTAGTCACTTGTTTAGCTCTGATAGAGTTTGTGGGCAGCTTATAGCCTGCATATTCTATATTGCCTTCCCAAATCCAGTAGGTTGTTCATTTTATTACTGTCCCTCTGTCTCATGAATCAGTCTTCATAGCTGATGTGGGCTTAAGATTTTTGATGGACATTTGAGATAAAATTTAAGATAGACTTCTGGACATAAAATTCAGGGCTTTCAAGCAAAATGTATTCCTGTAAGTTTCAATTTAAGAAAGAGTCCTGGACATAAAATTAGCAAATAATACAGCAGATGCCAACAGTATCTTTGGGTTTTGAAAGAAGCAAACAAATCTTCTTTAGATCTGATAGTTTCATGTATTTTTGGTTTTGAATCTGACTGTACCAGCCAGCCAACTGTCTGAGCATAGGCAGCAATACACAGGACCAGGTTCTGTCAGCCCTGCTCCAACTCATCCTCTGTAGTCTAGTGGTTAGAGCACTGATTCTCACATGTGGGAGACCCAGGTTCAAGTCCCCCAATGTTTAAGTGGAGCTCTCTACTGACAAGTAGTCACTTGTTTAACTCTGATAGAGTGTGTGGGCAGCTTATAACCTGCATAATCTTTTTGCCTTCCCAAATCCAGTAGTTTGTTCATTTTATTACTGCTCCTATGTCTCCTGAAGCAGTCTTCATAGCTGATGTGGGCTTAAGATTTCTGCTGGACATTTAAGATCAAATTTAAGATAGAGTTCTGGACTTAACATTCAGTGCCTCCAAGCAAAATGTATTCCTATAAGTTTCAATTTAAGAAAGATTCCTGGACATAAAATTAGCAAATAATACAGCAGATGCCAACAGTGTCTTTGGGTTTTGAAAGAAGCAAACAAATCTTCTTTAGATCTGATAGTGTTCATGTATTTTTGGTTTTGACTCTGACTCTACCAGCCAGCCAACTGTCTGAGCATAGGCAGCAATACAGATTTTGTCAGCCCAGCTTCAACTCATCCTCTGTAGTCTAGTGGTTAGAGCACTGATTCTCCCATAGAGCCCCAGGCCCCAGGTTCAAGTCTCACAAGGTTTAAGTGGAGTTCTCCACTGACAAGTAGTCACTTGTTTAGCTCTGATAGAGTTTGTGGGCAGCTTATAGCCTGCATATTCTATATTGCCTTCCCAAATCCAGTAGGTTGTTCATTTTATTACTGTCCCTCTGTCTCATGAATCAGTCTTCATAGCTGATGTGGGCTTAAGATTTTTGCTGGACATTTGAGATAAAATTTAAGATAGACTTCTGGACATAAAATTCAGGGCTTTCAAGCAAAATGTATTCCTGTAAGTTTCAATTTAAGAAAGAGTCCTGGACATAAAATTAGCAAATAATACAGCAGATGCCAACAGTATCTTTGGGTTTTGAAAGAAGCAAACAAATCTTCTTTAGATCTGATAGTTTCATGTATTTTTGGTTTTGAATCTGACTGTACCAGCCAGCCAACTGTCTGAGCATAGGCAGCAATACACAGGACCAGGTTCTGTCAGCCCTGCTCCAACTCATCCTCTGTAGTCTAGTGGTTAGAGCACTGATTCTCACATGTGGGAGACCCAGGTTCAAGTCCCCCAATGTTTAAGTGGAGCTCTCTACTGACAAGTAGTCACTTGTTTAACTCTGATAGAGTGTGTGGGCAGCTTATAACCTGCATAATCTTTTTGCCTTCCCAAATCCAGTAGTTTGTTCATTTTATTACTGCTCCTATGTCTCCTGAAGCAGTCTTCATAGCTGATGTGGGCTTAAGATTTCTGCTGGACATTTAAGATCAAATTTAAGATAGAGTTCTGGACTTAACATTCAGTGCCTCCAAGCAAAATGTATTCCTATAAGTTTCAATTTAAGAAAGATTCCTGGACATAAAATTAGCAAATAATACAGCAGATGCCAACAGTGTCTTTGGGTTTTGAAAGAAGCAAACAAATCTTCTTTAGATCTGATAGTGTTCATGTATTTTTGGTTTTGACTCTGACTCTACCAGCCAGCCAACTGTCTGAGCATAGGCAGCAATACAGATTTTGTCAGCCCAGCTTCAACTCATCCTCTGTAGTCTAGTGGTTAGAGCACTGATTCTCCCATAGAGCCCCAGGCCCCAGGTTCAAGTCTCACAAGGTTTAAGTGGAGTTCTCCACTGACAAGTAGTCACTTGTTTAGCTCTGATAGAGTTTGTGGGCAGCTTATAGCCTGCATATTCTATATTGCCTTCCCAAATCCAGTAGGTTGTTCATTTTATTACTGTCCCTCTGTCTCATGAATCAGTCTTCATAGCTGATGTGGGCTTAAGATTTTTGCTGGACATTTGAGATAAAATTTAAGATAGACTTCTGGACATAAAATTCAGGGCTTTCAAGCAAAATGTATTCCTGTAAGTTTCAATTTAAGAAAGAGTCCTGGACATAAAATTAGCAAATAATACAGCAGATGCCAACAGTATCTTTGGGTTTTGAAAGAAGCAAACAAATCTTCTTTAGATCTGATAGTTTCATGTATTTTTGGTTTTGAATCTGACTGTACCAGCCAGCCAACTGTCTGAGCATAGGCAGCAATACACAGGACCAGGTTCTGTCAGCCCTGCTCCAACTCATCCTCTGTAGTCTAGTGGTTAGAGCACTGATTCTCACATGTGGGAGACCCAGGTTCAAGTCCCCCAATGTTTAAGTGGAGCTCTCTACTGACAAGTAGTCACTTGTTTAACTCTGATAGAGTGTGTGGGCAGCTTATAACCTGCATAATCTTTTTGCCTTCCCAAATCCAGTAGTTTGTTCATTTTATTACTGCTCCTATGTCTCCTGAAGCAGTCTTCATAGCTGATGTGGGCTTAAGATTTCTGCTGGACATTTAAGATCAAATTTAAGATAGAGTTCTGGACTTAACATTCAGTGCCTCCAAGCAAAATGTATTCCTATAAGTTTCAATTTAAGAAAGATTCCTGGACATAAAATTAGCAAATAATACAGCAGATGCCAACAGTGTCTTTGGGTTTTGAAAGAAGCAAACAAATCTTCTTTAGATCTGATAGTGTTCATGTATTTTTGGTTTTGACTCTGACTCTACCAGCCAGCCAACTGTCTGAGCATAGGCAGCAATACAGATTTTGTCAGCCCAGCTTCAACTCATCCTCTGTAGTCTAGTGGTTAGAGCACTGATTCTCCCAAAGAGCCCCAGGCCCCAGGTTCAAGTCTCACAAGGTTTAAGTGGAGTTCTCCACTGACAAGTAGTCACTTGTTTAGCTCTGATAGAGTTTGTGGGCAGCTTATAGCCTGCATGTTCTATTTTGCCTTCCCAAATCCAGTAGGTTGTTCATTTTATTACTGTTCCTATGTCTCATGAAGCAGTCTTCATAGCTGATGTGGGCTTAACATTTTTGCTGGACATTTGAGATAAAATTTAAGATAGAGTTCTGGACATAAAATTCAGGGCTTTCAAGCAAAATGTATTCCTGTAAGTTTAAATTTAAGAAAGAGTCCTGGACATAAAATTAGCAAATAATACAGCAGATGCCAACAGTATCTTTGGGTTTTGAAAGAAGCAAACAAATCTTTTTTAGATCTGATAGTTTCATGTATTTTTGGTTTTGAATCTGACTGTACCAGCCAGCCAACTGTCTGAGCATAGACAGCAATACACAAGACCAGGTTCTGTCAGCCCTGCTCCAACTCATTCTCTGTAGTCTAGTGGTTAGAGCACTGATTCTCACATGTGGGAGACCCAGGTTCAAGTCCCCCAATGTTTAAGTGGAGCTCTCTACTGACAAGTAGTCACTTCTTTAACTCTGATAGAGTTTGTGGGCAGCTTATAGCCTGCATAATCTTTTTGCCTTCCCAAATCCAGTAGTTTGTTCATTTTATTACTGCTCCTATGTCTCCTGAAGCAGTCTTCATAGCTGATGTGGGCTTAAGATTTCTGCTGGACATTTAAGATCAAACTTAAGATAGAGTTCTGGACCTAACATTCAGTGCCTCCAAGCAAAATGTATTCCTGTAAGTTTCAATTTAAGAAAGATTCCTGGACATAAAATTAGCAAATAATACAGCAGATGCCAACAGTGTCTTTGGGTTTTGAAAGAAGCAAACAAATCTTCTTTAGATCTGATAGTTTTCATGTATTTTTGGTTTTGACTCTGACTCGACCAGCCAGCCAACTGTCTGAGCATAGGCAGCAATACAGATGTTGTCAGCCCAGCTTCAACTCATCCTCTGTAGTCTAGTGGTTAGAGCACTGATTCTCCCATAGAGCCCCAGGCCCCAGGTTCAAGTCTCACAAGGTTTAAGTGGAGTTCTCCACTGACAAGTAGTCACTTGTTTAGCTCTGATAGAGTTTGTGGGGAGCTTATAGCCTGCATATTCTATATTGCCTTCCCAAATCCAGTAGGTTGTTCATTTTATTACTGTCCCTCTGTCTCATGAAGCAGTCTTCATAGCTGATGTGGGCTTAAGATTTTTGCTGGACATTTGAGATAAAATTTAAGATAGATTTCTGGACCTAAAATTCAGGGCTTTCAAGCAAAATGTATTCCTGTAAGTTTCAATTTAAGAAAGAGTACTGGAAATAAAATTAGCAAATAATACAGCAGATGCCAACAGTATCTTTGGGGTTTGAAAGAAGCAAACAAATCTTCTTTAGATCTGATAGTTTCATGTATTTTTGGTTTTGAATCTGACTGTACCAGCCAGCCAACTGTCTGAGCATAGGCAGCAATACACAGGACCAGGTTCTGTCAGCCCTGCTCCACCTCATCCTCTGTAGTCTAGTGGTTAGAGCACTGATTCTCCCATAGAGCCCCAGGCCCCAGGGTCAAGTCTCACAAGGTTTAAGTGGAGTTCTCCACTAACAAGTAGTCACTTGTTTAGCTCTGATAGAGTTTGTGGGCAGCTTATAGCCTGCATATTCTATATTGCCTTCCCAAATCCAGTAGGTTGTTCATTTTATTACTGTCCCTCTGTCTCATGAAGCAGTCTTCATAGCTGATGTGGCCTTAAGATTTCTGCTGGACATTTAAGATCAAACTTAAGATAGAGTTCTGGACCTAACATTCAGTGCCTCCAAGCAAAATGTATTCCTGTAAGTTTCAATTTAAGAAAGATTCCTGGACATAAAATTAGCAAATAATACAGCAGATGCCAACAGTGTCTTTGGGTTTTGAAAGAAGCAAACAAATCTTCTTTAGATCTGATAGTTTTCATGTATTTTTGGTTTTGACTCTGACTCGACCAGCCAGCCAACTGTCTGAGCATAGGCAGCAATACAGATGTTGTCAGCCCAGCTTCAACTCATCCTCTGTAGTCTAGTGGTTAGAGCACTGATTCTCCCATAGAGCCCCAGGCCCCAGGTTCAAGTCTCACAAGGTTTAAGTGGAGTTCTCCACTGACAAGTAGTCACTTGTTTAGCTCTGATAGAGTTTGTGGGGAGCTTATAGCCTGCATATTCTATATTGCCTTCCCAAATCCAGTAGGTTGTTCATTTTATTACTGTCCCTCTGTCTCATGAAGCAGTCTTCATAGCTGATGTGGGCTTAAGATTTTTGCTGGACATTTGAGATAAAATTTAAGATAGATTTCTGGACCTAAAATTCAGGGCTTTCAAGCAAAATGTATTCCTGTAAGTTTCAATTTAAGAAAGAGTCCTGGAAATAAAATTAGCAAATAATACAGCAGATGCCAACAGTATCTTTGGGGTTTGAAAGAAGCAAACAAATCTTCTTTAGATCTGATAGTTTCATGTATTTTTGGTTTTGAATCTGACTGTACCAGCCAGCCAACTGTCTGAGCATAGGCAGCAATACACAGGACCAGGTTCTGTCAGCCCTGCTCCACCTCATCCTCTGTAGTCTAGTGGTTAGAGCACTGATTCTCCCATAGAGCCCCAGGCCCCAGGTTCAAGTCTCACAAGGTTTAAGTGGAGTTCTCCACTAACAAGTAGTCACTTGTTTAGCTCTGATAGAGTTTGTGGGCAGCTTATAGCCTGCATATTCTATATTGCCTTCCCAAATCCAGTAGGTTGTTCATTTTATTACTGTCCCTCTGTCTCATGAAGCAGTCTTCATAGCTGATGTGGCCTTAAGATTTCTGCTGGACATTTAAGATCAAATTTAAGATAGAGTTCTGGACCTAACATTCAGTGCCTCCAAGCAAAATGTATTCCTGTAAGTTTCAATTTAAGAAAGATTCCTGGACATAAAATTAGCAAATAATACAGCAGATGCCAACAGTGTCTTTGGGTTTTAAAAGAAGCAAACAAATCTTCTTTAGATCTGATAGTGCTCATGTATTTTTGGTTTTGACTCTGACTCTACCAGCCAGCCAACTGTCTGAGCATAGGCAGCAATACAGATTTTGTCAGCCCAGCTTCAACTCATCCTCTGTAGTCTAGTGGTTAGAGCACGGATTCTCCCATAGAGCCCCAGGCCCCAGGTTCAAGTCTCACAAGGTTTAAGTGGAGTTCTCCACTGACAAGTAGTCACTTGTTTAGCTCTGATAGAGTTTGTGGGCAGCTTATAGCCTGCATATTCTATATTGCCTTCCCAAATCCAGTAGGTTGTTCATTTTATAACTGTCCCTCTGTCTCATGAAGCAGTCTTTATAGCTGATGTGGGCTTAAGATTTTTGCTGGACATTTGAGATAAAATTTAAGATAGACTTCTGGACATAAAATTCAGGGCTTTCAAGCAAAATGTATTCCTGTAAGTTTCAATTTAAGAAAGAGTCCTGGACATAAAATTAGCAAATAATACAGCAGATGCCAACAGTATCTTTGGGTTTTGAAAGAAGCAAACAAATCTTCTTTAGATCTGATAGTTTCATGTATTTTTGGTTTTGAATCTGACTGTACCAGCCAGCCAACTGTCTGAGCATAGGCAGCAATACACAGGACCAGGTTCTGTCAGCCCTGCTCCAACTCATCCTCTGTAGTCTAGTGGTTAGAGCACTGATTCTCACATGTGGGAGACCCAGGTTCAAGTCCCCCAATGTTTAAGTGGAGCTCTCTACTGACAAGTAGTCACTTGTTTAACTCTGATAGAGTGTGTGGGCAGCTTAAAGCCTGCATAATCTTTTTGCCTTCCCAAATCCAGTAGTTTGTTCATTTTATTACTGCTCCTATGTCTCCTGAAGCAGTCTTCATAGCTGATGTGGGCTTAAGATTTCTGCTGGACATTTAAGATCTAATTTAAGATAAAGTTCTGGACCTAACATTCAGTGCCTCCAAGCAAAATGTATTCCTGTAAGTTTCAATTTAAGAAAGATTCCTGGACATAAAATTAGCAAATAATACAGCAGATGCCAACAGTGTCTTTGGGTTTTGAAAGAAGCAAACAAATCTTCTTTAGATCTGATAGTGTTCATGTATTTTTGGTTTTGACTCTGACTCTACCAGCCAGCCAACTGTCTGAGCATAGGCAGCAATACAGATTTTGTCAGCCCAGCTTCAACTCATCCTCTGTAGTCTAGTGGTTAGAGCACTGATTCTCCCATAGAGCCCCAGGCCCCAGGTTCAAGTCTCACAAGGTTTAAGTGGAGTTCTCCACTGACAAGTAGTCACTTGTTTAGCTCTGATAGAGTTTGTGGGCAGCTTATAGCCTGCATATTCTATATTGCCTTCCCAAATCCAGTAGGTTGTTCATTTTATTACTGTCCCTCTGTCTCATGAATCAGTCTTCATAGTTGATGTGGGCTTAAGATTATTGCTGGACATTTGAGATAAAATTTAAGATAGAGTTCTGGACATAAAATTCAGGGCTTTCAAGCAAAATGTATTCCTGTAAGTTTCAATTTAAGAAAGAGTCCTGGACATAAAATTAGCAAATAATACAGCAGATGCCAACAGTATCTTTGGGTTTTGAAAGAAGCAAACAAATCTTCTTTAGATCTGATAGTTTCATGTATTTTTGGTTTTGAATCTGACTGTACCAGCCAGCCAACTGTCTGAGCATAGGCAGCAATACACAGGACCAGGTTCTGTCAGCCCTGCTCCAAGTCATCCTCTGTAGTCTAGTGGTTAGAGCACTGATTCTCACATGTGGGAGACCCAGGTTCAAGTCCCCCAATGTTTAAGTGGAGCTCTCTACTGACAAGTAGTCACTTCTTTAACTCTGATAGAGTTTGTGGGCAGCTTATAGCCTGCATATTCTATTTTGCCTTCCCAAATCCAGTAGGTTGTTCATTTTATTACTGTTCCTATGTCTCATGAAGCAGTCTTCATAGCTGATGTGGGCTTAAGATTTTTGCTGGACATTTGAGATAAAATTTAAGATAGAGTTCTGGACCTAACATTCAGTGCCTCCAAGCAAAATGTATTCCTGTAAGTTTCAATTTAAGAAAGAGTCCTGGACATAAAATTAGCAAATAATACAGCAGATGCCAACAGTGTCTTTGGGTTTTGAAAGAAGCAAACAAATCTTCTTTAGATCTGATAGTTTCATGTATTTTTGGTTTTGAATCTGACTCTACCAGCCAGCCAACTGTCTGAGCATAGGCAGCAATACAGATTTTGTCAGCCCAGCTTCAACTCATCCTCTGTAGTCTAGTGGTTAGGGCACTGATTCTCCCATAGAGCCCCAGGCCCCAGGTTCAAGTCTCACAAGGTTTAAGTGGAGTTCTCCACTGACAAGTAGTCACTTGTTTAGCTCTGATAGAGTTTGTGGGCAGCTTATAGCCTGCATATTCTATATTGCCTTCCCAAATCCAGTAGGTTGTTCATTTTATTACTGTCCCTCTGTCTCATGAATCAGTCTTCATAGCTGATGTGGGCTTAAGATTTTTGCTGGACATTTGAGATAAAATTTAAGATAGAGTTCTGGACATAAAATTCAGGGCTTTCAAGCAAAATGTATTCCTGTAAGTTTCAATTTAAGAAAGAGTCCTGGACATAAAATTAGCAAATAATACAGCAGATGCCAACAGTATCTTTGGGTTTTGAAAGAAGCAAACAAATCTTCTTTAGATCTGATAGTTTCATGTATTTTTGGTTTTGAATCTGACTGTACCAGCCAGCCAACTGTCTGAGCATAGGCAGCAATACACAGGACCAGGTTCTGTCAGCCCTGCTCCAACTCATCCTCTGTAGTCTAGTGGTTAGAGCACTGATTCTCACATGTGGGAGACCCAGGTTCAAGTCCCCCAATGTTTAAGTGGAGCTCTCTACTGACAAGTAGTCACTTCTTTAACTCTGATAGAGTTTGTGGGCAGCTTATAGCCTGCATATTCTATTTTGCCTTCCCAAATCCAGTAGTTTGTTCATTTTATTACTGCTCCTATGTCTCCTGAAGCAGTCTTCATAGCTGATGTGGGCTTAAGATTTCTGCTGGACATTTAAGATCAAATTTAAGATAGAGTTCTGGACCTAACATTCAGTGCCTCCAAGCAAAATGTATTCCTGTAAGTTTCAATTTAAGAAAGATTCCTGGACATAAAATTAGCAAATAATACAGCAGATGCCAACAGTGTCTTTGGGTTTTGAAAGAAGCAAACAAATCTTCTTTAGATCTGTTAGTTTTCATGTATTTTTGGTTTTGACTCTGACTCTACCAGCCAGCCAACTGTCTGAGCATAGGCAGCAATACAGATGTTGTCAGCCCAGCTTCAACTCATCCTCTGTAGTCTAGTGGTTAGAGCACTGATTCTCCCATAGAGCCCCAGGCCCCAGGTTCAAGTCTCACAAGGTTTAAGTGGAGTTCTCCAATGACAAGTAGTCACTTGTTTAGCTCTGATAGAGTTTGTGGGCAGCTTATAGCGTGCATATTCTATTTTGCCTTCCCAAATCCAGTAGGTTGTTCATTTTATTACTGTTCCTATGTCTCATGAAGCAGTCTTCATAGCTGATGTGGGCTTAAGATTTTTGCTGGACATTTGAGATAAATTTTAAGATAAAGTTCTGGACAAAAAATTCAGGGCTTTCAAGCAAAATGTATTCCTGTAAGTTTCAATTTAAGAAAGAGTCCTGGACATAAAATTAGCAAATAATACAGCAGATGCCAACAGTATCTTTGGGTTTTGAAAGAAGCAAACAAATCTTCTTTAGATCTGATAGTTTCATGTATTTTTGGTTTTGAATCTGACTGTACCAGCCAGCCAACTGTCTGAGCATAGGCAGCAATACACAGGACCAGGTTCTGTCAGCCCTGCTCCAACTCATCCTCTGTAGTCTAGTGGTTAGAGCACTGATTCTCACATGTGGGAGACCCAGGTTCAAGTCCCCCAATGTTTAAGTGGAGCTCTCTACTGACAAGTAGTCACTTGTTTAACTCTGATAGAGTGTGTGGGCAGCTTATAGCCTGCATAATCTTTTTGCCTTCCCAAATCCAGTAGTTTGTTCATTTTATTACTGCTCCTATGTCTCCTGAAGCAGTCTTCATAGCTGATGTGGGCTTAAGATTTCTGCTGGACATTTAAGATCAAATTTAAGATAGAGTTCTGGACCTAACATTCAGTGCCTCCAAGCAAAATGTATTCCTGTAAGTTTCAATTTAAGAAAGATTCCTGGACATAAAATTAGCAAATAATACAGCAGATGCCAACAGTGTCTTTGGGTTTTGAAAGAAGCAAACAAATCTTCTTTAGATCTGATAGTGTTCATGTATTTTTGGTTTTGACTCTGACTCTACCAGCCAGCCAACTGTCTGAGCATAGGCAGCAATACAGATTTTGTCAGCCCAGCTTCAACTCATCCTCTGTAGTCTAGTGGTTAGAGCACTGATTCTCCCATAGAGCCCCAGGCCCCAGGTTCAAGTCTCACAAGGTTTAAGTGGAGTTCTCCACTGACAAGTAGTCACTTGTTTAGCTCTGATAGAGTTTGTGGGCAGCTTATAGCCTGCATATTCTATATTGCCTTCCCAAATCCAGTAGGTTGTTCATTTTATTACTGTCCCTCTGTCTCATGAATCAGTCTTCATAGCTGATGTGGGCTTAAGATTTTTGCTGGACATTTGAGATAAAATTTAAGATAGACTTCTGGACATAAAATTCAGGGCTTTCAAGCAAAATGTATTCCTGTAAGTTTTAATTTAAGAAAGAGTCCTGGACATAAAATTAGCAAATAATACAGCAGATGCCAACAGTATCTTTGGGTTTTGAAAGAAGCAAACAAATCTTCTTTAGATCTGATAGTTTCATCTATTTTTGGTTTTGAATCTGACTGTACCAGCCAGCCAACTGTCTGAGCATAGGCAGCAATACACAGGACCAGGTTCTGTCAGCCCTGCTCCAACTCATCCTCTGTAGTCTAGTGGTTAGAGCACTGATTCTCACATGTGGGAGACCCAGGTTCAAGTCCCCCAATGTTTAAGTGGAGCTCTCTACTGACAAGTAGTCACTTGTTTAACTCTGATAGAGTGTGTGGGCAGCTTAAAGCCTGCATAATCTTTTTGCCTTCCCAAATCCAGTAGTTTGTTCATTTTATTACTGCTCCTATGTCTCCTGAAGCAGTCTTCATAGCTGATGTGGGCTTAAGATTTCTGCTGGACATTTAAGATCAAACTTAAGATAGAGTTCTGGACCTAACATTCAGTGCCTCCAAGCAAAATGTATTCCTGTAAGTTTCAATTTAAGAAAGATTCCTGGACATAAAATTAGCAAATAATACAGCAGATGCCAACAGTGTCTTTGGGTTTTGAAAGAAGCAAACAAATCTTCTTTAGATCTGATAGTGTTCATGTATTTTTGGTTTTGACTCTGACTCTACCAGCCAGCCAACTGTCTGAGCATAGGCAGCAATACAGATTTTGTCAGCCCAGCTTCAACTCATCCTCTGTAGTCTAGTGGTTAGAGCACTGACTCTCCCATAGAGCCCCAGGCCCCAGGTTCAAGTCTCACAAGGTTTAAGTGGAGTTCTTCACTGACAAGTAGTCACTTGTTTAGCTCTGATAGAGTTTGTGGGCAGCTTATAGCCTGCATATTCTATATTGCCTTCCCAAATCCAGTAGGTTGTTCATTTTATTACTGTCCCTCTGTCTCATGAATCAGTCTTCATAGCTGATGTGGGCTTAAGATTTTTGCTGGACATTTGAGATAAGATTTAAGATAGACTTCTGGACATAAAATTCAGGGCTTTCAAGCAAAATGTATTCCTGTAAGTTTCAATTTAAGAAAGAGTCCTGGACATAAAATTAGCAAATAATACAGCAGATGCCAACAGTATCTTTGGGTTTTGAAAGAAGCAAACAAATCTTTTTTAGATCTGATAGTTTCATGTATTTTTGGTTTTGAATCTGACTGTACCAGCCAGCCAACTGTCTGAGCATAGACAGCAATACACAAGACCAGGTTCTGTCAGCCCTGCTCCAACTCATTCTCTGTAGTCTAGTGGTTAGAGCACTGATTCTCACATGTGGGAGACCCAGGTTCAAGTCCCCCAATGTTTAAGTGGAGCTCTCTACTGACACGTAGTCACTTCTTTAACTCTGATAGAGTTTGTGGGCAGCTTATAGCCTGCATATTCTATTTTGCCTTCCCAAATCCAGTAGTTTGTTCATTTTATTACTGCTCCTATGTCTCCTGAAGCAGTCTTCATAGCTGATGTGGGCTTAAGATTTCTGCTGGACATTTAAGATCAAATTTAAGATAGAGTTCTGGACCTAACATTCAGTGCCTCCAAGCAAAATGTATTCCTGTAAGTTTCAATTTAAGAAAGATTCCTGGACATAAAATTAGCAAATAATACAGCAGATGCCAACAGTGTCTTTGGGTTTTGAAAGAAGCAAACAAATCTTCTTTAGATCTGATAGTGTTCATGTATTTTTGGTTTTGACTCTGACTCTACCAGCCAGCCAACTGTCTGAGCATAGGCAGCAATACAGATTTTGTCAGCCCAGCTTCAACTCATCCTCTGTAGTCTAGTGGTTAGAGCACTGATTCTCCCATAGAGCCCCAGGCCCCAGGTTCAAGTCTCACAAGGTTTAAGTGGAGTTCTCCACTGACAAGTAGTCACTTGTTTAGCTCTGATAGAGTTTGTGGGCAGCTTATAGCCTGCATATTGTATATTGCCTTCCCAAATCCAGTAGGTTGTTCATTTTATTACTGTCCCTCTGTCTCATGAAGCAGTCTTCATAGCTGATGTGGGCTTAAGATTTTTGCTGGACATTTGAGATAAAATTTAAGATAGACTTCTGGACATAAAATTCAGGGCTTTCAAGCAAAATGTATTCCTGTAAGTTTCAATTTAAGAAAGAGTCCTGGACATAAAATTAGCAAATAATACAGCAGATGCCAACAGTATCTTTGGGTTTTGAAAGAAGCAAACAAATCTTCTTTAGATCTGATAGTTTCATGTATTTTTGGTTTTGAATCTGACTGTACCAGCCAGCCAACTGTCTGAGCATAGGCAGCAATACACAGGACCAGGTTCTGTCAGCCCTGCTCCAACTCATCCTCTGTAGTCTAGTGGTTAGAGCACTGATTCTCACATGTGGGAGACCCAGGTTCAAGTCCCCCAATGTTTAAGTGGAGCTCTCTACTGACAAGTAGTCACTTGTTTAACTCTGATAGAGTGTGTGGGCAGCTTATAGCCTGCATATTCTATTTTGCCTTCCCAAATCCAGTAGGTTGTTCATTTTATTACTGTTCCTATGTCTCATGAAGCAGTCTTCATTGCTGATGTGGGCTTAAGATTTTTGCTGGACATTTGAGATAAAATTTAAGATAGAGTTCTGGACCTAACATTCAGTGCCTCCAAGCAAAATGTATTCCTGTAAGTTTCAATTTAAGAAAGATTCCTGGACATAAAATTAGCAAATAATACAGCAGATGCCAACAGTGTCTTTGGGTTTTGAAAGAAGCAAACAAATCTTCTTTAGATCTGATAGTTTCATGTATTTTTGGTTTTGAATCTGACTGTACCAGCCAGCCAACTGTCTGAGCATAGGCAGCAATACACAGGACCAGGTTCTGTCAGCCCTGCTCCAACTCATCCTCTGTAGTCTAGTGGTTAGAGCACTGATTCTCACATGTGGGAGACCCAGGTTCAAGTCCCCCAATGTTTAAGTGGAGCTCTCTACTGACAAGTAGTCACTTCTTTAACTCTGATAGAGTTTGTGGGCAGCTTATAGCCTGCATATTCTATTTTGCCTTCCCAAATCCAGTAGGTTGTTCATTTTATTACTGTTCCTATGTCTCATGAAGCAGTCTTCATAGCTGATGTGGGCTTAAGATTTTTGCTGGACATTTGAGATAAAATTTAAGATAGAGTTCTGGACCTAACATTCAGTGCCTCCAAGCAAAATGTATTCCTGTAAGTTTCAATTTAAGAAAGATTCCTGGACATAAAATTAGCAAATAATACAGCAGATGCCAACAGTGTCTTTGGGTTTTGAAAGAAGCAAACAAATCTTCTTTAGATCTGATAGTGTTCATGTATTTTTGGTTTTGACTCTGACTCTACCAGCCAGCCAACTGTCTGAGCATAGGCAGCAATACAGATTTTGTCAGCCCAGCTTCAACTCATCCTCTGTAGTCTAGTGGTTAGAGCACTGATTCTCCCATAGAGTCCCAGGCCCCAGGTTCAAGTCTCACAAGGTTTAAGTGGAGTTCTCCACTGACAAGTAGTCACTTGTTTAGCTCTGATAGAGTTTGTGGGCAGCTTATAGCCTGCATATTCTATATTGCCTTCCCAAATCCAGTAGGTTGTTCATTTTATTACTGTCCATCTGTCTCATGAATCAGTCTTCATTGCTGATGTGGGCTTAAGATTTTTGCTGGACATTTGAGATAAAATTTAAGATAGAGTTCTGGACATAAAATTCAGGGCTTTCAAGCAAAATGTATTCCTGTAAGTTTCAATTTAAGAAAGAGTCCTGGACATAAAATTAGCAAATAATACAGCAGATGCCAACAGTATCTTTGGGTTTTGAAAGAAGCAAACAAATCTTCTTTAGATCTGATAGTTTCATGTATTTTTGGTTTTGAATCTGACTGTACCAGCCAGCCAACTGTCTGAGCATAGGCAGCAATACACAGGACCAGGTTCTGTCAGCCCTGCTCCAACTCATCCTCTGTAGTCTAGTGGTTAGAGCACTGATTCTCACATGTGGGAGACCCAGGTTCAAGTCCCCCAATGTTTAAGTGGAGCTCTCTACTGACAAGTAGTCACTTCTTTAACTCTGATAGAGTTTGTGGGCAGCTTATAGCCTGCATATTCTATTTTGCCTTCCCAAATCCAGTAGGTTGTTCATTTTATTACTGTTCCTATGTCTCATGAAGCAGTCTTCATAGCTGATGTGGGCTTAAGATTTTTGCTGGACATTTGAGATAAAATTTAAGATAGAGTTCTGGACCTAACATTCAGTGCCTCCAAGCAAAATGTATTCCTGTAAGTTTCAATTTAAGAAAGATTCCTGGACATAAAATTAGCAAATAATACAGCAGATGCCAACAGTGTCTTTGGGTTTTGAAAGAAGCAAACAAATCTTCTTTAGATCTGATAGTGTTCATGTATTTTTGGTTTTGACTCTGACTCTACCAGCCAGCCAACTGTCTGAGCATAGGCAGCAATACAGATTTTGTCAGCCCAGCTTCAACTCATCCTCTGTAGTCTAGTGGTTAGAGCACTGATTCTCCCATAGAGCCCCAGGCCCCAGGTTCAAGTCTCACAAGGTTTAAGTGGAGTTCTCCACTGACAAGTAGTCACTTGTTTAGCTCTGATAGAGTTTGTGGGCAGCTTATAGCCTGCATATTCTATATTGCCTTCCCAAATCCAGTAGGTTGTTCATTTTATTACTGTCCCTCTGTCTCATGAATCAGTCTTCATAGCTGATGTGGGCTTAAGATTTTTGATGGACATTTGAGATAAAATTTAAGATAGACTTCTGGACATAAAATTCAGGGCTTTCAAGCAAAATGTATTCCTGTAAGTTTCAATTTAAGAAAGAGTCCTGGACATAAAATTAGCAAATAATACAGCAGATGCCAACAGTATCTTTGGGTTTTGAAAGAAGCAAACAAATCTTCTTTAGATCTGATAGTTTCATGTATTTTTGGTTTTGAATCTGACTGTACCAGCCAGCCAACTGTCTGAGCATAGGCAGCAATACACAGGACCAGGTTCTGTCAGCCCTGCTCCAACTCATCCTCTGTAGTCTAGTGGTTAGAGCACTGATTCTCACATGTGGGAGACCCAGGTTCAAGTCCCCCAATGTTTAAGTGGAGCTCTCTACTGACAAGTAGTCACTTGTTTAACTCTGATAGAGTGTGTGGGCAGCTTATAACCTGCATAATCTTTTTGCCTTCCCAAATCCAGTAGTTTGTTCATTTTATTACTGCTCCTATGTCTCCTGAAGCAGTCTTCATAGCTGATGTGGGCTTAAGATTTCTGCTGGACATTTAAGATCAAATTTAAGATAGAGTTCTGGACTTAACATTCAGTGCCTCCAAGCAAAATGTATTCCTATAAGTTTCAATTTAAGAAAGATTCCTGGACATAAAATTAGCAAATAATACAGCAGATGCCAACAGTGTCTTTGGGTTTTGAAAGAAGCAAACAAATCTTCTTTAGATCTGATAGTGTTCATGTATTTTTGGTTTTGACTCTGACTCTACCAGCCAGCCAACTGTCTGAGCATAGGCAGCAATACAGATTTTGTCAGCCCAGCTTCAACTCATCCTCTGTAGTCTAGTGGTTAGAGCACTGATTCTCCCATAGAGCCCCAGGCCCCAGGTTCAAGTCTCACAAGGTTTAAGTGGAGTTCTCCACTGACAAGTAGTCACTTGTTTAGCTCTGATAGAGTTTGTGGGCAGCTTATAGCCTGCATATTCTATATTGCCTTCCCAAATCCAGTAGGTTGTTCATTTTATTACTGTCCCTCTGTCTCATGAATCAGTCTTCATAGCTGATGTGGGCTTAAGATTTTTGCTGGACATTTGAGATAAAATTTAAGATAGACTTCTGGACATAAAATTCAGGGCTTTCAAGCAAAATGTATTCCTGTAAGTTTCAATTTAAGAAAGAGTCCTGGACATAAAATTAGCAAATAATACAGCAGATGCCAACAGTATCTTTGGGTTTTGAAAGAAGCAAACAAATCTTCTTTAGATCTGATAGTTTCATGTATTTTTGGTTTTGAATCTGACTGTACCAGCCAGCCAACTGTCTGAGCATAGGCAGCAATACACAGGACCAGGTTCTGTCAGCCCTGCTCCAACTCATCCTCTGTAGTCTAGTGGTTAGAGCACTGATTCTCACATGTGGGAGACCCAGGTTCAAGTCCCCCAATGTTTAAGTGGAGCTCTCTACTGACAAGTAGTCACTTGTTTAACTCTGATAGAGTGTGTGGGCAGCTTATAACCTGCATAATCTTTTTGCCTTCCCAAATCCAGTAGTTTGTTCATTTTATTACTGCTCCTATGTCTCCTGAAGCAGTCTTCATAGCTGATGTGGGCTTAAGATTTCTGCTGGACATTTAAGATCAAATTTAAGATAGAGTTCTGGACTTAACATTCAGTGCCTCCAAGCAAAATGTATTCCTATAAGTTTCAATTTAAGAAAGATTCCTGGACATAAAATTAGCAAATAATACAGCAGATGCCAACAGTGTCTTTGGGTTTTGAAAGAAGCAAACAAATCTTCTTTAGATCTGATAGTGTTCATGTATTTTTGGTTTTGACTCTGACTCTACCAGCCAGCCAACTGTCTGAGCATAGGCAGCAATACAGATTTTGTCAGCCCAGCTTCAACTCATCCTCTGTAGTCTAGTGGTTAGAGCACTGATTCTCCCATAGAGCCCCAGGCCCCAGGTTCAAGTCTCACAAGGTTTAAGTGGAGTTCTCCACTGACAAGTAGTCACTTGTTTAGCTCTGATAGAGTTTGTGGGCAGCTTATAGCCTGCATATTCTATATTGCCTTCCCAAATCCAGTAGGTTGTTCATTTTATTACTGTCCCTCTGTCTCATGAATCAGTCTTCATAGCTGATGTGGGCTTAAGATTTTTGCTGGACATTTGAGATAAAATTTAAGATAGACTTCTGGACATAAAATTCAGGGCTTTCAAGCAAAATGTATTCCTGTAAGTTTCAATTTAAGAAAGAGTCCTGGACATAAAATTAGCAAATAATACAGCAGATGCCAACAGTATCTTTGGGTTTTGAAAGAAGCAAACAAATCTTCTTTAGATCTGATAGTTTCATGTATTTTTGGTTTTGAATCTGACTGTACCAGCCAGCCAACTGTCTGAGCATAGGCAGCAATACACAGGACCAGGTTCTGTCAGCCCTGCTCCAACTCATCCTCTGTAGTCTAGTGGTTAGAGCACTGATTCTCACATGTGGGAGACCCAGGTTCAAGTCCCCCAATGTTTAAGTGGAGCTCTCTACTGACAAGTAGTCACTTGTTTAACTCTGATAGAGTGTGTGGGCAGCTTATAACCTGCATAATCTTTTTGCCTTCCCAAATCCAGTAGTTTGTTCATTTTATTACTGCTCCTATGTCTCCTGAAGCAGTCTTCATAGCTGATGTGGGCTTAAGATTTCTGCTGGACATTTAAGATCAAATTTAAGATAGAGTTCTGGACTTAACATTCAGTGCCTCCAAGCAAAATGTATTCCTATAAGTTTCAATTTAAGAAAGATTCCTGGACATAAAATTAGCAAATAATACAGCAGATGCCAACAGTGTCTTTGGGTTTTGAAAGAAGCAAACAAATCTTCTTTAGATCTGATAGTGTTCATGTATTTTTGGTTTTGACTCTGACTCTACCAGCCAGCCAACTGTCTGAGCATAGGCAGCAATACAGATTTTGTCAGCCCAGCTTCAACTCATCCTCTGTAGTCTAGTGGTTAGAGCACTGATTCTCCCAAAGAGCCCCAGGCCCCAGGTTCAAGTCTCACAAGGTTTAAGTGGAGTTCTCCACTGACAAGTAGTCACTTGTTTAGCTCTGATAGAGTTTGTGGGCAGCTTATAGCCTGCATGTTCTATTTTGCCTTCCCAAATCCAGTAGGTTGTTCATTTTATTACTGTTCCTATGTCTCATGAAGCAGTCTTCATAGCTGATGTGGGCTTAACATTTTTGCTGGACATTTGAGATAAAATTTAAGATAGAGTTCTGGACATAAAATTCAGGGCTTTCAAGCAAAATGTATTCCTGTAAGTTTAAATTTAAGAAAGAGTCCTGGACATAAAATTAGCAAATAATACAGCAGATGCCAACAGTATCTTTGGGTTTTGAAAGAAGCAAACAAATCTTTTTTAGATCTGATAGTTTCATGTATTTTTGGTTTTGAATCTGACTGTACCAGCCAGCCAACTGTCTGAGCATAGACAGCAATACACAAGACCAGGTTCTGTCAGCCCTGCTCCAACTCATTCTCTGTAGTCTAGTGGTTAGAGCACTGATTCTCACATGTGGGAGACCCAGGTTCAAGTCCCCCAATGTTTAAGTGGAGCTCTCTACTGACAAGTAGTCACTTCTTTAACTCTGATAGAGTTTGTGGGCAGCTTATAGCCTGCATAATCTTTTTGCCTTCCCAAATCCAGTAGTTTGTTCATTTTATTACTGCTCCTATGTCTCCTGAAGCAGTCTTCATAGCTGATGTGGGCTTAAGATTTCTGCTGGACATTTAAGATCAAACTTAAGATAGAGTTCTGGACCTAACATTCAGTGCCTCCAAGCAAAATGTATTCCTGTAAGTTTCAATTTAAGAAAGATTCCTGGACATAAAATTAGCAAATAATACAGCAGATGCCAACAGTGTCTTTGGGTTTTGAAAGAAGCAAACAAATCTTCTTTAGATCTGATAGTTTTCATGTATTTTTGGTTTTGACTCTGACTCGACCAGCCAGCCAACTGTCTGAGCATAGGCAGCAATACAGATGTTGTCAGCCCAGCTTCAACTCATCCTCTGTAGTCTAGTGGTTAGAGCACTGATTCTCCCATAGAGCCCCAGGCCCCAGGTTCAAGTCTCACAAGGTTTAAGTGGAGTTCTCCACTGACAAGTAGTCACTTGTTTAGCTCTGATAGAGTTTGTGGGGAGCTTATAGCCTGCATATTCTATATTGCCTTCCCAAATCCAGTAGGTTGTTCATTTTATTACTGTCCCTCTGTCTCATGAAGCAGTCTTCATAGCTGATGTGGGCTTAAGATTTTTGCTGGACATTTGAGATAAAATTTAAGATAGATTTCTGGACCTAAAATTCAGGGCTTTCAAGCAAAATGTATTCCTGTAAGTTTCAATTTAAGAAAGAGTACTGGAAATAAAATTAGCAAATAATACAGCAGATGCCAACAGTATCTTTGGGGTTTGAAAGAAGCAAACAAATCTTCTTTAGATCTGATAGTTTCATGTATTTTTGGTTTTGAATCTGACTGTACCAGCCAGCCAACTGTCTGAGCATAGGCAGCAATACACAGGACCAGGTTCTGTCAGCCCTGCTCCACCTCATCCTCTGTAGTCTAGTGGTTAGAGCACTGATTCTCCCATAGAGCCCCAGGCCCCAGGTTCAAGTCTCACAAGGTTTAAGTGGAGTTCTCCACTAACAAGTAGTCACTTGTTTAGCTCTGATAGAGTTTGTGGGCAGCTTATAGCCTGCATATTCTATATTGCCTTCCCAAATCCAGTAGGTTGTTCATTTTATTACTGTCCCTCTGTCTCATGAAGCAGTCTTCATAGCTGATGTGGCCTTAAGATTTCTGCTGGACATTTAAGATCAAACTTAAGATAGAGTTCTGGACCTAACATTCAGTGCCTCCAAGCAAAATGTATTCCTGTAAGTTTCAATTTAAGAAAGATTCCTGGACATAAAATTAGCAAATAATACAGCAGATGCCAACAGTGTCTTTGGGTTTTGAAAGAAGCAAACAAATCTTCTTTAGATCTGATAGTTTTCATGTATTTTTGGTTTTGACTCTGACTCGACCAGCCAGCCAACTGTCTGAGCATAGGCAGCAATACAGATGTTGTCAGCCCAGCTTCAACTCATCCTCTGTAGTCTAGTGGTTAGAGCACTGATTCTCCCATAGAGCCCCAGGCCCCAGGTTCAAGTCTCACAAGGTTTAAGTGGAGTTCTCCACTGACAAGTAGTCACTTGTTTAGCTCTGATAGAGTTTGTGGGGAGCTTATAGCCTGCATATTCTATATTGCCTTCCCAAATCCAGTAGGTTGTTCATTTTATTACTGTCCCTCTGTCTCATGAAGCAGTCTTCATAGCTGATGTGGGCTTAAGATTTTTGCTGGACATTTGAGATAAAATTTAAGATAGATTTCTGGACCTAAAATTCAGGGCTTTCAAGCAAAATGTATTCCTGTAAGTTTCAATTTAAGAAAGAGTCCTGGAAATAAAATTAGCAAATAATACAGCAGATGCCAACAGTATCTTTGGGGTTTGAAAGAAGCAAACAAATCTTCTTTAGATCTGATAGTTTCATGTATTTTTGGTTTTGAATCTGACTGTACCAGCCAGCCAACTGTCTGAGCATAGGCAGCAATACACAGGACCAGGTTCTGTCAGCCCTGCTCCACCTCATCCTCTGTAGTCTAGTGGTTAGAGCACTGATTCTCCCATAGAGCCCCAGGCCCCAGGTTCAAGTCTCACAAGGTTTAAGTGGAGTTCTCCACTAACAAGTAGTCACTTGTTTAGCTCTGATAGAGTTTGTGGGCAGCTTATAGCCTGCATATTCTATATTGCCTTCCCAAATCCAGTAGGTTGTTCATTTTATTACTGTCCCTCTGTCTCATGAAGCAGTCTTCATAGCTGATGTGGCCTTAAGATTTCTGCTGGACATTTAAGATCAAATTTAAGATAGAGTTCTGGACCTAACATTCAGTGCCTCCAAGCAAAATGTATTCCTGTAAGTTTCAATTTAAGAAAGATTCCTGGACATAAAATTAGCAAATAATACAGCAGATGCCAACAGTGTCTTTGGGTTTTAAAAGAAGCAAACAAATCTTCTTTAGATCTGATAGTGCTCATGTATTTTTGGTTTTGACTCTGACTCTACCAGCCAGCCAACTGTCTGAGCATAGGCAGCAATACAGATTTTGTCAGCCCAGCTTCAACTCATCCTCTGTAGTCTAGTGGTTAGAGCACGGATTCTCCCATAGAGCCCCAGGCCCCAGGTTCAAGTCTCACAAGGTTTAAGTGGAGTTCTCCACTGACAAGTAGTCACTTGTTTAGCTCTGATAGAGTTTGTGGGCAGCTTATAGCCTGCATATTCTATATTGCCTTCCCAAATCCAGTAGGTTGTTCATTTTATAACTGTCCCTCTGTCTCATGAAGCAGTCTTTATAGCTGATGTGGGCTTAAGATTTTTGCTGGACATTTGAGATAAAATTTAAGATAGACTTCTGGACATAAAATTCAGGGCTTTCAAGCAAAATGTATTCCTGTAAGTTTCAATTTAAGAAAGAGTCCTGGACATAAAATTAGCAAATAATACAGCAGATGCCAACAGTATCTTTGGGTTTTGAAAGAAGCAAACAAATCTTCTTTAGATCTGATAGTTTCATGTATTTTTGGTTTTGAATCTGACTGTACCAGCCAGCCAACTGTCTGAGCATAGGCAGCAATACACAGGACCAGGTTCTGTCAGCCCTGCTCCAACTCATCCTCTGTAGTCTAGTGGTTAGAGCACTGATTCTCACATGTGGGAGACCCAGGTTCAAGTCCCCCAATGTTTAAGTGGAGCTCTCTACTGACAAGTAGTCACTTGTTTAACTCTGATAGAGTGTGTGGGCAGCTTAAAGCCTGCATAATCTTTTTGCCTTCCCAAATCCAGTAGTTTGTTCATTTTATTACTGCTCCTATGTCTCCTGAAGCAGTCTTCATAGCTGATGTGGGCTTAAGATTTCTGCTGGACATTTAAGATCTAATTTAAGATAAAGTTCTGGACCTAACATTCAGTGCCTCCAAGCAAAATGTATTCCTGTAAGTTTCAATTTAAGAAAGATTCCTGGACATAAAATTAGCAAATAATACAGCAGATGCCAACAGTGTCTTTGGGTTTTGAAAGAAGCAAACAAATCTTCTTTAGATCTGATAGTGTTCATGTATTTTTGGTTTTGACTCTGACTCTACCAGCCAGCCAACTGTCTGAGCATAGGCAGCAATACAGATTTTGTCAGCCCAGCTTCAACTCATCCTCTGTAGTCTAGTGGTTAGAGCACTGATTCTCCCATAGAGCCCCAGGCCCCAGGTTCAAGTCTCACAAGGTTTAAGTGGAGTTCTCCACTGACAAGTAGTCACTTGTTTAGCTCTGATAGAGTTTGTGGGCAGCTTATAGCCTGCATATTCTATATTGCCTTCCCAAATCCAGTAGGTTGTTCATTTTATTACTGTCCCTCTGTCTCATGAATCAGTCTTCATAGTTGATGTGGGCTTAAGATTATTGCTGGACATTTGAGATAAAATTTAAGATAGAGTTCTGGACATAAAATTCAGGGCTTTCAAGCAAAATGTATTCCTGTAAGTTTCAATTTAAGAAAGAGTCCTGGACATAAAATTAGCAAATAATACAGCAGATGCCAACAGTATCTTTGGGTTTTGAAAGAAGCAAACAAATCTTCTTTAGATCTGATAGTTTCATGTATTTTTGGTTTTGAATCTGACTGTACCAGCCAGCCAACTGTCTGAGCATAGGCAGCAATACACAGGACCAGGTTCTGTCAGCCCTGCTCCAAGTCATCCTCTGTAGTCTAGTGGTTAGAGCACTGATTCTCACATGTGGGAGACCCAGGTTCAAGTCCCCCAATGTTTAAGTGGAGCTCTCTACTGACAAGTAGTCACTTCTTTAACTCTGATAGAGTTTGTGGGCAGCTTATAGCCTGCATATTCTATTTTGCCTTCCCAAATCCAGTAGGTTGTTCATTTTATTACTGTTCCTATGTCTCATGAAGCAGTCTTCATAGCTGATGTGGGCTTAAGATTTTTGCTGGACATTTGAGATAAAATTTAAGATAGAGTTCTGGACCTAACATTCAGTGCCTCCAAGCAAAATGTATTCCTGTAAGTTTCAATTTAAGAAAGAGTCCTGGACATAAAATTAGCAAATAATACAGCAGATGCCAACAGTGTCTTTGGGTTTTGAAAGAAGCAAACAAATCTTCTTTAGATCTGATAGTTTCATGTATTTTTGGTTTTGAATCTGACTCTACCAGCCAGCCAACTGTCTGAGCATAGGCAGCAATACAGATTTTGTCAGCCCAGCTTCAACTCATCCTCTGTAGTCTAGTGGTTAGGGCACTGATTCTCCCATAGAGCCCCAGGCCCCAGGTTCAAGTCTCACAAGGTTTAAGTGGAGTTCTCCACTGACAAGTAGTCACTTGTTTAGCTCTGATAGAGTTTGTGGGCAGCTTATAGCCTGCATATTCTATATTGCCTTCCCAAATCCAGTAGGTTGTTCATTTTATTACTGTCCCTCTGTCTCATGAATCAGTCTTCATAGCTGATGTGGGCTTAAGATTTTTGCTGGACATTTGAGATAAAATTTAAGATAGAGTTCTGGACATAAAATTCAGGGCTTTCAAGCAAAATGTATTCCTGTAAGTTTCAATTTAAGAAAGAGTCCTGGACATAAAATTAGCAAATAATACAGCAGATGCCAACAGTATCTTTGGGTTTTGAAAGAAGCAAACAAATCTTCTTTAGATCTGATAGTTTCATGTATTTTTGGTTTTGAATCTGACTGTACCAGCCAGCCAACTGTCTGAGCATAGGCAGCAATACACAGGACCAGGTTCTGTCAGCCCTGCTCCAACTCATCCTCTGTAGTCTAGTGGTTAGAGCACTGATTCTCACATGTGGGAGACCCAGGTTCAAGTCCCCCAATGTTTAAGTGGAGCTCTCTACTGACAAGTAGTCACTTCTTTAACTCTGATAGAGTTTGTGGGCAGCTTATAGCCTGCATATTCTATTTTGCCTTCCCAAATCCAGTAGTTTGTTCATTTTATTACTGCTCCTATGTCTCCTGAAGCAGTCTTCATAGCTGATGTGGGCTTAAGATTTCTGCTGGACATTTAAGATCAAATTTAAGATAGAGTTCTGGACCTAACATTCAGTGCCTCCAAGCAAAATGTATTCCTGTAAGTTTCAATTTAAGAAAGATTCCTGGACATAAAATTAGCAAATAATACAGCAGATGCCAACAGTGTCTTTGGGTTTTGAAAGAAGCAAACAAATCTTCTTTAGATCTGTTAGTTTTCATGTATTTTTGGTTTTGACTCTGACTCTACCAGCCAGCCAACTGTCTGAGCATAGGCAGCAATACAGATGTTGTCAGCCCAGCTTCAACTCATCCTCTGTAGTCTAGTGGTTAGAGCACTGATTCTCCCATAGAGCCCCAGGCCCCAGGTTCAAGTCTCACAAGGTTTAAGTGGAGTTCTCCAATGACAAGTAGTCACTTGTTTAGCTCTGATAGAGTTTGTGGGCAGCTTATAGCGTGCATATTCTATTTTGCCTTCCCAAATCCAGTAGGTTGTTCATTTTATTACTGTTCCTATGTCTCATGAAGCAGTCTTCATAGCTGATGTGGGCTTAAGATTTTTGCTGGACATTTGAGATAAATTTTAAGATAAAGTTCTGGACAAAAAATTCAGGGCTTTCAAGCAAAATGTATTCCTGTAAGTTTCAATTTAAGAAAGAGTCCTGGACATAAAATTAGCAAATAATACAGCAGATGCCAACAGTATCTTTGGGTTTTGAAAGAAGCAAACAAATCTTCTTTAGATCTGATAGTTTCATGTATTTTTGGTTTTGAATCTGACTGTACCAGCCAGCCAACTGTCTGAGCATAGGCAGCAATACACAGGACCAGGTTCTGTCAGCCCTGCTCCAACTCATCCTCTGTAGTCTAGTGGTTAGAGCACTGATTCTCACATGTGGGAGACCCAGGTTCAAGTCCCCCAATGTTTAAGTGGAGCTCTCTACTGACAAGTAGTCACTTGTTTAACTCTGATAGAGTGTGTGGGCAGCTTATAGCCTGCATAATCTTTTTGCCTTCCCAAATCCAGTAGTTTGTTCATTTTATTACTGCTCCTATGTCTCCTGAAGCAGTCTTCATAGCTGATGTGGGCTTAAGATTTCTGCTGGACATTTAAGATCAAATTTAAGATAGAGTTCTGGACCTAACATTCAGTGCCTCCAAGCAAAATGTATTCCTGTAAGTTTCAATTTAAGAAAGATTCCTGGACATAAAATTAGCAAATAATACAGCAGATGCCAACAGTGTCTTTGGGTTTTGAAAGAAGCAAACAAATCTTCTTTAGATCTGATAGTGTTCATGTATTTTTGGTTTTGACTCTGACTCTACCAGCCAGCCAACTGTCTGAGCATAGGCAGCAATACAGATTTTGTCAGCCCAGCTTCAACTCATCCTCTGTAGTCTAGTGGTTAGAGCACTGATTCTCCCATAGAGCCCCAGGCCCCAGGTTCAAGTCTCACAAGGTTTAAGTGGAGTTCTCCACTGACAAGTAGTCACTTGTTTAGCTCTGATAGAGTTTGTGGGCAGCTTATAGCCTGCATATTCTATATTGCCTTCCCAAATCCAGTAGGTTGTTCATTTTATTACTGTCCCTCTGTCTCATGAATCAGTCTTCATAGCTGATGTGGGCTTAAGATTTTTGCTGGACATTTGAGATAAAATTTAAGATAGACTTCTGGACATAAAATTCAGGGCTTTCAAGCAAAATGTATTCCTGTAAGTTTTAATTTAAGAAAGAGTCCTGGACATAAAATTAGCAAATAATACAGCAGATGCCAACAGTATCTTTGGGTTTTGAAAGAAGCAAACAAATCTTCTTTAGATCTGATAGTTTCATCTATTTTTGGTTTTGAATCTGACTGTACCAGCCAGCCAACTGTCTGAGCATAGGCAGCAATACACAGGACCAGGTTCTGTCAGCCCTGCTCCAACTCATCCTCTGTAGTCTAGTGGTTAGAGCACTGATTCTCACATGTGGGAGACCCAGGTTCAAGTCCCCCAATGTTTAAGTGGAGCTCTCTACTGACAAGTAGTCACTTGTTTAACTCTGATAGAGTGTGTGGGCAGCTTAAAGCCTGCATAATCTTTTTGCCTTCCCAAATCCAGTAGTTTGTTCATTTTATTACTGCTCCTATGTCTCCTGAAGCAGTCTTCATAGCTGATGTGGGCTTAAGATTTCTGCTGGACATTTAAGATCAAACTTAAGATAGAGTTCTGGACCTAACATTCAGTGCCTCCAAGCAAAATGTATTCCTGTAAGTTTCAATTTAAGAAAGATTCCTGGACATAAAATTAGCAAATAATACAGCAGATGCCAACAGTGTCTTTGGGTTTTGAAAGAAGCAAACAAATCTTCTTTAGATCTGATAGTGTTCATGTATTTTTGGTTTTGACTCTGACTCTACCAGCCAGCCAACTGTCTGAGCATAGGCAGCAATACAGATTTTGTCAGCCCAGCTTCAACTCATCCTCTGTAGTCTAGTGGTTAGAGCACTGACTCTCCCATAGAGCCCCAGGCCCCAGGTTCAAGTCTCACAAGGTTTAAGTGGAGTTCTTCACTGACAAGTAGTCACTTGTTTAGCTCTGATAGAGTTTGTGGGCAGCTTATAGCCTGCATATTCTATATTGCCTTCCCAAATCCAGTAGGTTGTTCATTTTATTACTGTCCCTCTGTCTCATGAATCAGTCTTCATAGCTGATGTGGGCTTAAGATTTTTGCTGGACATTTGAGATAAGATTTAAGATAGACTTCTGGACATAAAATTCAGGGCTTTCAAGCAAAATGTATTCCTGTAAGTTTCAATTTAAGAAAGAGTCCTGGACATAAAATTAGCAAATAATACAGCAGATGCCAACAGTATCTTTGGGTTTTGAAAGAAGCAAACAAATCTTCTTTAGATCTGATAGTTTCATGTATTTTTGGTTTTGAATCTGACTGTACCAGCCAGCCAACTGTCTGAGCATAGGCAGCAATACACAGGACCAGGTTCTGTCAGCCCTGCTCCGACTCATCCTCTGTAGTCTAGTGGTTAGAGCACTGATTCTCACATGTGGGAGACCCAGGTTCAAGTCCCCCAATGTTTAAGTGGAGCTCTCTACTGACAAGTAGTCACTTCTTTAACTCTGATAGAGTGTGTGGGCAGCTTATAGCCTGCATAATCTTTTTGCCTTCCCAAATCCAGTAGTTTGTTCATTTTATTACTGCTCCTATGTCTCCTGAAGCAGTCTTCATAGCTGATGTGGGCTTAAGATTTCTGCTGGACATTTAAGATCAAATTTAAGATAGAGTTCTGGACCTAACATTCAGTGCCTCCAAGCAAAATGTATTCCTGTAAGTTTCAATTTAAGAAAGATTCCTGGACATAAAATTAGCAAATAATACAGCAGATGCCAACAGTGTCTTTGGGTTTTGAAAGAAGCAAACAAATCTTCTTTAGATCTGATAGTGTTCATGTATTTTTGGTTTTGACTCTACCAGCCAGCCAACTGTCTGAGCATAGGCAGCAATACAGATTTTGTCAGCCCAGCTTCAACTCATCCTCTGTAGTCTAGTGGTTAGAGCACTGATTCTCCCATAGAGCCCCAGGCCCCAGGTTCAAGTCTCACAAGGTTTTAGTGGAGTTCTCCACTGACAAGTAGTCACTTGTTTAGCTCTGATAGAGTTTGTGGGCAGCTTATAGCCTGCATATTCTATATTGCCTTCCCAAATCCAGTAGGTTGTTCATTTTATTACTGTTCCTATGTCTCATGAAGCAGTCTTCATAGCTGATGTGGGCTTAAGATTTTTGCTGGACATTTGAGATAAAATTTAAGATAGAGTTCTGGACCTAACATTCAGTGCCTCCAAGCAAAATGTATTCCTGTAAGTTTCAATTTAAGAAAGATTCCTGGACATAAAATTAGCAAATAATACAGCAGATGCCAACAGTGTCTTTGGGTTTTGAAAGAAGCAAACAAATCTTCTTTAGATCTGATAGTGTTCATGTATTTTTGGTTTTGACTCTGACTCTACCAGCCAGCCAACTGTCTGAGCATAGGCAGCAATACAGATTTTGTCAGCCCAGCTTCAACTCATCCTCTGTAGTCTAGTGGTTAGAGCACTGATTCTCCCATAGAGCCCCAGGCCCCAGGTTCAAGTCTCACAAGGTTTAAGTGGAGTTCTCCACTGACAAGTAGTCACTTGTTTAGCTCTTATAGAGTTTGTGGGCAGCTTATAGCCTGCATATTCTATATTGCCTTCCCAAATCCAGTAGGTTGTTCATTTTATTACTGTCCCTCTGTCTCATGAAGCATTCTTCATAGCTGATGTGGGCTTAAGATTTTTGCTGGACATTTGAGATAAAATTTAAGATAGACTTCTGGACATAAAATTCAGGGCTTTCAAGCAAAATGTATTCTTGTAAGTTTCAATTTAAGAAAGAGTCCTGGACATAAAATTAGCAAATAATACAGCAGATGCCAACAGTATCTTTGGGTTTTGAAAGAAGCAAACAAATCTTCTTTAGATCTGATAGTTTCATGTATTTTTGGTTTTGAATCTGACTGTACCAGCCAGCCAACTGTCTGAGCATAGGCAGCAATACACAAGACCAGGTTCTGTCAGCCCTGCTCTAACTCATTCACTGTACTCTAGTGGTTAGAGCACTGATTCTCACATGTGGGAGACCCAGGTTCAAGTCCCCCAATGTTTAAGTGGAGCTCTCTACTGACAAGTAGTCACTTCTTTAACTCTGATAGAGTTTGTGGGCAGCTTATAGCCTGCATAATCTTTTTGCCTTCCCAAATCCAGTAGTTTGTTCATTTTATTACTGCTCCTATGTCTCCTGAAGCAGTCTTCATAGCTGATGTGGGCTTAAGATTTTTGCTGGACATTTGAGATAAAATTTAAGATAGAGTTCTGGACCTAACATTCAGTGCCTCCAAGCAAAATGTATTCCTGTAAGTTTCAATTTAAGAAAGATTCCTGGACATAAAATTAGCAAATAATACAGCAGATGCCAACAGTATCTTTGGGTTTTGAAAGAAGCAAACAAATCTTCTTTAGATCTGATAGTGTTCATGTATTTTTGGTTTTGACTCTGACTCTACCAGCCAGCCAACTGTCTGAGCATAGGCAGCAATACAGATTTTGTCAGCCCAGCTTCAACTCATCCTCTGTAGTCTAGTGGTTAGAGCACTGACTCTCCCATAGAGCCCCAGGCCCCAGGTTCAAGTCTCACAAGGTTTAAGTGGAGTTCTTCACTGACAAGTAGTCACTTGTTTAGCTCTGATAGAGTTTGTGGGCAGCTTATAGCCTGCATATTCTATATTGCCTTCCCAAATCCAGTAGGTTGTTCATTTTATTACTGTCCCTCTGTCTCATGAATCAGTCTTCATAGCTGATGTGGGCTTAAGATTTTTGCTGGACATTTGAGATAAGATTTAAGATAGACTTCTGGACATAAAATTCAGGGCTTTCAAGCAAAATGTATTCCTGTAAGTTTCAATTTAAGAAAGAGTCCTGGACATAAAATTAGCAAATAATACAGCAGATGCCAACAGTATCTTTGGGTTTTGAAAGAAGCAAACAAATCTTCTTTAGATCTGATAGTTTCATGTATTTTTGGTTTTGAATCTGACTGTACCAGCCAGCCAACTGTCTGAGCATAGGCAGCAATACACAGGACCAGGTTCTGTCAGCCCTGCTCCGACTCATCCTCTGTAGTCTAGTGGTTAGAGCACTGATTCTCACATGTGGGAGACCCAGGTTCAAGTCCCCCAATGTTTAAGTGGAGCTCTCTACTGACAAGTAGTCACTTCTTTAACTCTGATAGAGTGTGTGGGCAGCTTATAGCCTGCATAATCTTTTTGCCTTCCCAAATCCAGTAGTTTGTTCATTTTATTACTGCTCCTATGTCTCCTGAAGCAGTCTTCATAGCTGATGTGGGCTTAAGATTTCTGCTGGACATTTAAGATCAAATTTAAGATAGAGTTCTGGACCTAACATTCAGTGCCTCCAAGCAAAATGTATTCCTGTAAGTTTCAATTTAAGAAAGATTCCTGGACATAAAATTAGCAAATAATACAGCAGATGCCAACAGTGTCTTTGGGTTTTGAAAGAAGCAAACAAATCTTCTTTAGATCTGATAGTGTTCATGTATTTTTGGTTTTGACTCTACCAGCCAGCCAACTGTCTGAGCATAGGCAGCAATACAGATTTTGTCAGCCCAGCTTCAACTCATCCTCTGTAGTCTAGTGGTTAGAGCACTGATTCTCCCATAGAGCCCCAGGCCCCAGGTTCAAGTCTCACAAGGTTTAAGTGGAGTTCTCCACTGACAAGTAGTCACTTGTTTAGCTCTTATAGAGTTTGTGGGCAGCTTATAGCCTGCATATTCTATATTGCCTTCCCAAATCCAGTAGGTTGTTCATTTTATTACTGTCCCTCTGTCTCATGAAGCATTCTTCATAGCTGATGTGGGCTTAAGATTTTTGCTGGACATTTGAGATAAAATTTAAGATAGACTTCTGGACATAAAATTCAGGGCTTTCAAGCAAAATGTATTCTTGTAAGTTTCAATTTAAGAAAGAGTCCTGGACATAAAATTAGCAAATAATACAGCAGATGCCAACAGTATCTTTGGGTTTTGAAAGAAGCAAACAAATCTTCTTTAGATCTGATAGTTTCATGTATTTTTGGTTTTGAATCTGACTGTACCAGCCAGCCAACTGTCTGAGCATAGGCAGCAATACACAAGACCAGGTTCTGTCAGCCCTGCTCTAACTCATTCACTGTACTCTAGTGGTTAGAGCACTGATTCTCACATGTGGGAGACCCAGGTTCAAGTCCCCCAATGTTTAAGTGGAGCTCTCTACTGACAAGTAGTCACTTCTTTAACTCTGATAGAGTTTGTGGGCAGCTTATAGCCTGCATAATCTTTTTGCCTTCCCAAATCCAGTAGTTTGTTCATTTTATTACTGCTCCTATGTCTCTTGAAGCAGTCTTCATAGCTGATGTGGGCTTAAGATTTTTGCTGGACATTTGAGATAAAATTTAAGATAGAGTTCTGGACCTAACATTCAGTGCCTCCAAGCAAAATGTATTCCTGTAAGTTTCAATTTAAGAAAGATTCCTGGACATAAAATTAGCAAATAATACAGCAGATGCCAACAGTATCTTTGGGTTTTGAAAGAAGCAAACAAATCTTCTTTAGATCTGATAGTTTCATGTATTTTTGGTTTTGAATCTGACTGTACCAGCCAGCCAACTGTCTGAGCATAGGCAGCAATACACAGGACCAGGTTCTGTCAGCCCTGCTCCAACTCATCCTCTGTAGTCTAGTGGTTAGAGCACTGATTCTCACATGTGAGAGACCCAGGTTCAAGTCCCCCAATGTTTAAGTGGAGCTCTCTACTGACAAGTAGTCACTTGTTTAACTCTGATAGAGTGTGTGGGCAGCTTATAGCCTGCATAATCTTTTTGCCTTCCCAAATCCAGTAGTTTGTTCATTTTATTACTGCTCCTATGTCTCCTGAAGCAGTCTTCATAGCTGATGTGGGCCTAAGATTTCTGCTGGACATTTAAGATCAAATTTAAGATAGAGTTCTGGACCTAACATTCAGTGCCTCCAAGCAAAATGTATTCCTGTAAGTTTCAATTTAAGAAAGATTCCTGGACATAAAATTAGCAAATAATACAGCAGATGCCAACAGTGTCTTTGGGTTTTGAAAGAAGCAAACAAATCTTCTTTAGATCTGATAGTGTTCATGTATTTTTGGTTTTGACTCTGACTCTACCAGCCAGCCAACTGTCTGAGCATAGGCAGCAATACAGATTTTGTCAGCCCAGCTTCAACTCATCCTCTGTAGTCTAGTGGTTAGAGCACTGATTCTCCCATAGAGCCCCAGGCCCCAGGTTCAAGTCTCACAAGGTTTAAGTGGAGTTCTCCACTGACAAGTAGTCACTTGTTTAGCTCTGATAGAGTTTGTGGGCAGCTTATAGCCTGCATATTCTATATTGCCTTCCCAAATCCAGTAGGTTGTTCATTTTATTACTGTCCCTCTGTCTCATGAATCAGTCTTCATAGCTGATGTGGGCTTAAGATTTTTGCTGGACATTTGAGATAAGATTTAAGATAGACTTCTGGACATAAAATTCAGGGCTTTCAAGCAAAATGTATTCCTGTAAGTTTCAATTTAAGAAAGAGTCCTGGACATAAAATTAGCAAATAATACAGCAGATGCCAACAGTATCTTTGGGTTTTGAAAGAAGCAAACAAATCTTCTTTAGATCTGATAGTTTCATGTATTTTTGGTTTTGAATCTGACTGTACCAGCCAGCCAACTGTCTGAGCATAGGCAGCAATACACAGGACCAGGTTCTGTCAGCCCTGCTCCGACTCATCCTCTGTAGCCTAGTGGTTAGAGCACTGATTCTCACATGTGGGAGACCCAGGTTCAAGTCCCCCAATGTTTAAGTGGAGCTCTCTACTGACAAGTAGTCACTTCTTTAACTCTGATAGAGTGTGTGGGCAGCTTATAGCCTGCATAATCTTTTTGCCTTCCCAAATCCAGTAGTTTGTTCATTTTATTACTGCTCCTATGTCTCCTGAAGCAGTCTTCATAGCTGATGTGGGCTTAAGATTTCTGCTGGACATTTAAGATCAAATTTAAGATAGAGTTCTGGACCTAACATTCAGTGCCTCCGAGCAAAATGTATTCCTGTAAGTTTCAATTTAAGAAAGATTCCTGGACATAAAATTAGCAAATAATACAGCAGATGCCAACAGTGTCTTTGGGTTTTGAAAGAAGCAAACAAATCTTCTTTAGATCTGATAGTGTTCATGTATTTTTGGTTTTGACTCTGACTCTACCAGCCAGCCAACTGTCTGAGCATAGGCAGCAATACAGATTTTGTCAGCCCAGCTTCAACTCATCCTCTGTAGTCTAGTGGTTAGAGCACTGATTCTCCCATAGAGCCCCAGGCCCCAGGTTCAAGTCTCATAAGGTTTAAGTGGAGTTCTCCACTGACAAGTAGTCACTTGTTTAGCTCTGATAGAGTTTGTGGGCAGCTTATAGCCTGCATATTCTATATTGCCTTCCCAAATCCAGTAGGTTGTTCATTTTATTACTGTCCCTCTGTCTCATGAATCAGTCTTCATAGCTGATGTGGGCTTAAGATTTTTGCTGGACATTTGAGATAAAATTTAAGATAGACTTCTGGACATAAAATTCAGGGCTTTCAAGCAAAATGTATTCCTGTAAGTTTCAATTTAAGAAAGAGTCCTGGACATAAAATTAGCAAATAATACAGCAGATGCCAACAGTATCTTTGGGTTTTGAAAGAAGCAAACAAATCTTCTTTAGATCTGATAGTTTCATGTATTTTTGGTTTTGAATCTGACTGTACCAGCCAGCCAACTGTCTGAGCATAGGCAGCAATACACAGGACCAGGTTCTGTCAGCCCTGCTCCAACTCATCCTCTGTAGTCTAGTGGTTAGAGCACTGATTCTCACATGTGGGAGACCCAGGTTCAAGTCCCCCAATGTTTAAGTGGAGCTCTCTACTGACAAGTAGTCACTTGTTTAACTCTGATAGAGTGTGTGGGCAGCTTAAAGCCTGCATAATCTTTTTGCCTTCCCAAATCCAGTAGTTTGTTCATTTAATTACTGCTCCTATGTCTCCTGAAGCAGTCTTCATAGCTGATGTGGGCTTAAGATTTCTGCTGGACATTTAAGATCAAATTTAAGATAGAGTTCTGGACTTAACATTCAGTGCCTCCAAGCAAAATGTATTCCTATAAGTTTCAATTTAAGAAAGATTCCTGGACATAAAATTAGCAAATAATACAGCAGATGCCAACAGTGTCTTTGGGTTTTGAAAGAAGCAAACAAATCTTCTTTAGATCTGATAGTTTCATGTATTTTTGGTTTTGAATCTGACTGTACCAGCCAGCCAACTGTCTGAGCATAGGCAGCAATACACAGGACCAGGTTCTGTCAGCCCTGCTCCGACTCATCCTCTGTAGCCTAGTGGTTAGAGCACTGATTCTCACATGTGGGAGACCCAGGTTCAAGTCCCCCAATGTTTAAGTGGAGCTCTCTACTGACAAGTAGTCACTTCTTTAACTCTGATAGAGTGTGTGGGCAGCTTATAGCCTGCATAATCTTTTTGCCTTCCCAAATCCAGTAGTTTGTTCATTTTATTACTGCTCCTATGTCTCCTGAAGCAGTCTTCATAGCTGATGTGGGCTTAAGATTTCTGCTGGACATTTAAGATCAAATTTAAGATAGAGTTCTGGACCTAACATTCAGTGCCTCCGAGCAAAATGTATTCCTGTAAGTTTCAATTTAAGAAAGATTCCTGGACATAAAATTAGCAAATAATACAGCAGATGCCAAAAGTGTCTTTGGGTTTTGAAAGAAGCAAACAAATCTTCTTTAGATCTGATAGTGTTCATGTATTTTTGGTTTTGACTCTGACTCTACCAGCCAGCCAACTGTCTGAGCATAGGCAGCAATACAGATTTTGTCAGCCCAGCTTCAACTCATCCTCTGTAGTCTAGTGGTTAGAGCACTGATTCTCCCATAGAGCCCCAGGCCCCAGGTTCAAGTCTCATAAGGTTTAAGTGGAGTTCTCCACTGACAAGTAGTCACTTGTTTAGCTCTGATAGAGTTTGTGGGCAGCTTATAGCCTGCATATTCTATATTGCCTTCCCAAATCCAGTAGGTTGTTCATTTTATTACTGTCCCTCTGTCTCATGAATCAGTCTTCATAGCTGATGTGGGCTTAAGATTTTTGCTGGACATTTGAGATAAAATTTAAGATAGACTTCTGGACATAAAATTCAGGGCTTTCAAGCAAAATGTATTCCTGTAAGTTTCAATTTAAGAAAGAGTCCTGGACATAAAATTAGCAAATAATACAGCAGATGCCAACAGTATCTTTGGGTTTTGAAAGAAGCAAACAAATCTTCTTTAGATCTGATAGTTTCATGTATTTTTGGTTTTGAATCTGACTGTACCAGCCAGCCAACTGTCTGAGCATAGGCAGCAATACACAGGACCAGGTTCTGTCAGCCCTGCTCCAACTCATCCTCTGTAGTCTAGTGGTTAGAGCACTGATTCTCACATGTGGGAGACCCAGGTTCAAGTCCCCCAATGTTTAAGTGGAGCTCTCTACTGACAAGTAGTCACTTGTTTAACTCTGATAGAGTGTGTGGGCAGCTTAAAGCCTGCATAATCTTTTTGCCTTCCCAAATCCAGTAGTTTGTTCATTTAATTACTGCTCCTATGTCTCCTGAAGCAGTCTTCATAGCTGATGTGGGCTTAAGATTTCTGCTGGACATTTAAGATCAAATTTAAGATAGAGTTCTGGACTTAACATTCAGTGCCTCCAAGCAAAATGTATTCCTATAAGTTTCAATTTAAGAAAGATTCCTGGACATAAAATTAGCAAATAATACAGCAGATGCCAACAGTGTCTTTGGGTTTTGAAAGAAGCAAACAAATCTTCTTTAGATCTGATAGTGTTCATGTATTTTTGGTTTTGACTCTGACTCTACCAGCCAGCCAACTGTCTGAGCATAGGCAGCAATACAGATTTTGTCAGCCCAGCTTCAACTCATCCTCTGTAGTCTAGTGGTTAGAGTACTGATTCTCCCATAGAGCCCCAGGCCCCAGGTTCAAGTCTCACAAGGTTTAAGTGGAGTTCTCCACTGACAAGTAGTCACTTGTTTAGCTCTGATAGAGTTTGTGGGCAGCTTATAGCCTGCATGTTCTATTTTGCCTTCCCAAATCCAGTAGGTTGTTCATTTTATTACTGTTCCTATGTCTCATGAAGCAGTCTTCATAGCTGATGTGGGCTTAAGATTTTTGCTGGACATTTGAGATAAAATTTAAGATAGAGTTCTGGACATAAAATTCAGGGCTTTCCAGCAAAATGTATTCCTGTAAGTTTCAATTTAAGAAAGAGTCCTGGACATAAAATTAGCAAATAATACAGCAGATGCCAACAGTATCTTTGGGTTTAGAAAGAAGCAAACAAATCTTTTTTAGATCTGATAGTTTCATGTATTTTTGGTTTTGAATCTGACTGTACCAGCCAGCCAACTGTCTGAGCATAGACAGCAATACACAAGACCAGGTTCTGTCAGCCCTGCTCCAACTCATTCACTGTAATCTAGTGGTTAGAGCACTGATTCTCACATGTGGGAGACCCAGGTTCAAGTCCCCCAATGTTTAAGTGGAGCTCTCTACTGACAAGTAGTCACTTCTTTAACTCTGATAGAGTTTGTGGGCAGCTTATAGCCTGCATAATCTTTTTGCCTTCCCAAATCCAGTAGTTTGTTCATTTTATTACTGCTCCTATGTCTCCTGAAGCAGTCTTCATAGCTGATGTGGGCTTAAGATTTTTGCTGGACATTTGAGATAAAATTTAAGATAGAGTTCTGGACCTAACATTCAGTGCCTCCAAGCAAAATGTATTCCTGTAAGTTTCAATTTAAGAAAGATTCCTGGACATAAAATTAGCAAATAATACAGCAGATGCCAACAGTGTCTTTGGGTTTTGAAAGAAGCAAACAAATCTCCTTTAGATCTGATAGTTTTCATGTATTTTTGGTTTTGACTCTGACTCGACCAGCCAGCCAACTGTCTGAGCATAGGCAGCAATACAGATTTTGTCAGCCCAGCTTCAACTCATCCTCTGTAGTCTAGTGGTTAGAGCACTGATTCTCCCATTGAGCCCCAGGCCCCAGGTTCAAGTCTCACAAGGTTTAAGTGGAGTTCTCCACTGACAAGTAGTCACTTGTTTAGCTCTGATAGAGTTTGTGGGCAGCTTATAGCCTGCATATTCTATTTTGCCTTCCCAAATCCAGTAGGTTGTTCATTTTATTACTGTTCCTATGTCTCATGAAGCAGTCTTCATAGCTGATGTGGGCTTAAGATTTTTGCTGGACCTTTGAGATAAAATTTAAGATAGAGTTCTGGACCTAACATTCAGTGCCTCCAAGCAAAATGTATTCCTGTAAGTTTCAATTTAAGAAAGATTCCTGGACATAAAATTAGCAAATAATACAGCAGATGCCAACAGTGTCTTTGGGTTTTGAAAGAAGCAAACAAATCTTCTTTAGATCTGATAGTGTTCATGTATTTTTGGTTTTGACTCTGACTCTACCAGCCAGCCAACTGTCTGAGCATAGGCAGCAATACAGATTTTGTCAGCCCAGCTTCAACTCATCCTCTGTAGTCTAGTGGTTAGAGCACTGATTCTCCCATAGAGCCCCAGGCCCCAGGTTCAAGTCTCACAAGGTTAAAGTGGAGTTCTCCACTGACAAGTAGTCACTTGTTTAGCTCTGATAGAGTTTGTGGGCAGCTTATAGCCTGCATATTCTATATTGCCTTCCCAAATCCAGTAGGTTGTTCATTTTATTACTGTCCCTCTGTCTCATGAAGCATTCTTCATAGCTGATGTGGGCTTAAGATTTTTGCTGGACATTTGAGATAAAATTTAAGATAGAGTTCTGGACATAAAATTCAGGGCTTTCAAGCAAAATGTATTCCTGTAAGTTTCAATTTAAGAAAGAGTCCTGGACATAAAATTAGCAAATAATACAGCAGATGCCAACAGTATCTTTGGGTTTTGAAAGAAGCAAACAAATCTTTTTTAGATCTGATAGTTTCATGTATTTTTGGTTTTGAATCTGACTGTACCAGCCAGCCAACTGTCTGAGCATAGACAGCAATACACAAGACCAGGTTCTGTCAGCCCTGCTCCAACTCATTCACTGTAGTCTAGTGGTTAGAGCACTGATTCTCACATGTGGGAGACCCAGGTTCAAGTCCCCCAATGTTTAAGTGGAGCTCTCTACTGACAAGTAGTCACTTCTTTAACTCTGATAGAGTTTGTGGGCAGCTTATAGCCTGCATAATCTTTTTGCCTTCCCAAATCCAGTAGTTTGTTCATTTTATTACTGCTCCTATGTCTCCTGAAGCAGTCTTCATAGCTGATGTGGGCTTAAGATTTTTGCTGGACATTTGAGATAAAATTTAAGATAGAGTTCTGGACCTAACATTCAGTGCCTCCAAGCAAAATGTATTCCTGTAAGTTTCAATTAAAGAAAGATTCCTGGACATAAAATTAGCAAATAATACAGCAGATGCCAACAGTGTCTTTGGGTTTTGAAAGAAGCAAACAAATCTCCTTTAGATCTGATAGTTTTCATGTATTTTTGGTTTTGACTCTGACTCGACCAGCCAGCCAACTGTCTGAGCATAGGCAGCAATACAGATTTTGTCAGCCCAGCTTCAACTCATCCTCTGTAGTCTAGTGGTTAGAGCACTGATTCTCCCATTGAGCCCCAGGCCCAAGGTTCAAGTCTCACAAGGTTTAAGTGGAGTTCTCCACTGACAAGTAGTCACTTGTTTAGCTCTGATAGAGTTTGTGGGCAGCTTATAGCCTGCATATTCTATTTTGCCTTCCCAAATCCAGTAGGTTGTTCATTTTATTACTGTTCCTATGTCTCATGAAGCAGTCTTCATAGCTGATGTGGGCTTAAGATTTTTGCTGGACATTTGAGATAAAATTTAAGATAGAGTTCTGGACCTAACATTCAGTGCCTCCAAGCAAAATGTATTCCTGTAAGTTTCAATTTAAGAAAGATTCCTGGACATAAAATTAGCAAATAATACAGCAGATGCCAACAGTGTCTTTGGGTTTTGAAAGAAGCAAACAAATCTTCTTTAGATCTGATAGTGTTCATGTATTTTTGGTTTTGACTCTGACTCTACCAGCCAGCCAACTGTCTGAGCATAGGCAGCAATACAGATTTTGTCAGCCCAGCTTCAACTCATCCTCTGTAGTCTAGTGGTTAGAGCACTGATTCTCCCATAGAGCCCCAGGCCCCAGGTTCAAGTCTCACAAGGTTTAAGTGGAGTTCTCCACTGACAAGTAGTCACTTGTTTAGCTCTGATAAAGTTTGTGGGCAGCTTATAGCCTGCATATTCTATATTGCCTTCCCAAATCCAGTAGGTTGTTCATTTTATTACTGTCCCTCTGTCTCATGAAGCATTCTTCATAGCTGATGTGGGCTTAAGATTTTTGCTGGACATTTGAGATAAAATTTAAGATAGACTTCTGGACATAAAATTCAGGGCTTTCAAGCAAAATGTATTCTTGTAAGTTTCAATTTAAGAAAGAGTCCTGGACATAAAATTAGCAAATAATACAGCAGATGCCAACAGTATCTTTGGGTTTTGAAAGAAGCAAACAAATCTTCTTTAGATCTGATAGTTTCATGTATTTTTGGTTTTGAATCTGACTGTACCAGCCAGCCAACTGTCTGAGCATAGGCAGCAATACACAGGACCAGGTTCTGTCAGCCCTGCTCCAACTCATCCTCTGTAGTCTAGTGGTTAGAGCACTGATTCTCACATGTGGGAGACCCAGGTTCAAGTCCCCCAATGTTTAAGTGGAGCTCTCTACTGACAAGTAGTCACTTGTTTAACTCTGATAGAGTGTGTGGGCAGCTTATAGCCTGCATAATCTTTTTGCCTTCCCAAATCCAGTAGTTTGTTCATTTTATTACTGCTCCTATGTCTCCTGAAGCAGTCTTCATAGCTGATGTGGGCTTAAGATTTCTGCTGGACATTTAAGATCAAATTTAAGATAGAGTTCTGGACCTAACATTCAGTGCCTCCAAGCAAAATGTATTCCTGTAAGTTTCAATTTAAGAAAGATTCCTGGACATAAAATTAGCAAATAATACAGCAGATGCCAACAGTGTCTTTGGGTTTTGAAAGAAGCAAACAAATCTTCTTTAGATCTGATAGTGTTCATGTATTTTTGGTTTTGACTCTACCAGCCAGCCAACTGTCTGAGCATAGGCAGCAATACAGATTTTGTCAGCCCAGCTTCAACTCATCCTCTGTAGTCTAGTGGTTAGAGCACTGATTCTCCCATAGAGCCCCAGGCCCCAGGTTCAAGTCTCACAAGGTTTAAGTGGAGTTCTCCACTGACAAGTAGTCACTTGTTTAGCTCTGATAGAGTTTGTGGGCAGCTTATAGCCTGCATATTCTATTTTGCCTTCCCAAATCCAGTAGGTTGTTCATTTTATTACTGTTCCTATGTCTCATGAAGCAGTCTTCATAGCTGATGTGGGCTTAAGATTTTTGCTGGACATTTGAGATAAAATTTAAGATAGAGTTCTGGACCTAACATTCAGTGCCTCCAAGCAAAATGTATTCCTGTAAGTTTCAATTTAAGAAAGATTCCTGGACATAAAATTAGCAAATAATACAGCAGATGCCAACAGTGTCTTTGGGTTTTGAAAGAAGCAAACAAATCTTCTTTAGATCTGATAGTGTTCATGTATTTTTGGTTTTGACTCTGACTCTACCAGCCAGCCAACTGTCTGAGCATAGGCAGCAATACAGATTTTGTCAGCCCAGCTTCAACTCATCCTCTGTAGTCTAGTGGTTAGAGCACTGATTCTCCCATAGAGCCCCAGGCCCCAGGTTCAAGTCTCACAAGGTTTAAGTGGAGTTCTCCACTGACAAGTAGTCACTTGTTTAGCTCTGATAGAGTTTGTGGGCAGCTTATAGCCTGCATATTCTATATTGCCTTCCCAAATCTAATAGGTTGTTCATTTTATTACTGTCCCTCTGTCTCATGAAGCATTCTTCATAGCTGATGTGGGCTTAAGATTTTTGCTGGACATTTGAGATAAAAATTAAGATAGACTTCTGGACATAAAATTCAGGGCTTTCAAGCAAAATGTATTCTTGTAAGTTTCAATTTAAGAAAGAGTCCTGGACATAAAATTAGCAAATAATACAGCAGATGCCAACAGTATCTTTGGGTTTTGAAAGAAGCAAACAAATCTTCTTTAGATCTGATAGTTTCATGTATTTTTGGTTTTGAATCTGACTGTACCAGCCAGCCAACTGTCTGAGCATAGGCAGCAATACACAAGACCAGGTTCTGTCAGCCCTGCTCCAACTCATTCACTGTACTCTAGTGGTTAGAGCACTGATTCTCACATGTGGGAGACCCAGGTTCAAGTCCCCCAATGTTTAAGTGGAGCTCTCTACTGACAAGTAGTCACTTCTTTAACTCTGATAGAGTTTGTGGGCAGCTTATAGCCTGCATAATCTTTTTGCCTTCCCAAATCCAGTAGTTTGTTCATTTTATTACTGCTCCTATGTCTCCTGAAGCAGTCTTCATAGCTGATGTGGGCTTAAGATTTTTGCTGGACATTTGAGATAAAATTTAAGATAGAGTTCTGGACCTAACATTCAGTGCCTCCAAGCAAAATGTATTCCTGTAAGTTTCAATTTAAGAAAGATTCCTGGACATAAAATTAGCAAATAATACAGCAGATGCCAACAGTATCTTTGGGTTTTGAAAGAAGCAAACAAATCTTCTTTAGATCTGATAGTTTCATGTATTTTTGGTTTTGAATCTGACTGTACCAGCCAGCCAACTGTCTGAGCATAGGCAGCAATACACAGGACCAGGTTCTGTCAGCCCTGCTCCAACTCATCCTCTGTAGTCTAGTGGTTAGAGCACTGATTCTCACATGTGAGAGACCCAGGTTCAAGTCCCCCAATGTTTAAATGGAGCTCTCTACTGACAAGTAGTCACTTGTTTAACTCTGATAGAGTGTGTGGGCAGCTTATAGCCTGCATAATCTTTTTGCCTTCCCAAATCCAGTAGTTTGTTCATTTTATTACTGCTCCTATGTCTCCTGAAGCAGTCTTCATAGCTGATGTGGGCTTAAGATTTCTGCTGGACATTTAAGATCAAATTTAAGATAGAGTTCTGGACCTAACATTCAGTGCCTCCAAGCAAAATGTATTCCTGTAAGTTTCAATTTAAGAAAGATTCCTGGACATAAAATTAGCAAATAATACAGCAGATGCCAACAGTGTCTTTGGGTTTTGAAAGAAGCAAACAAATCTTCTTTAGATCTGATAGTGTTCATGTATTTTTGGTTTTGACTCTGACTCAACCAGCCAGCCAACTGTCTGAGCATAGGCAGCAATACAGATTTTGTCAGCCCAGCTTCAACTCATCCTCTGTAGTCTAGTGGTTAGAGCACTGATTCTCCCATAGAGCCCCAGGCCCCAGGTTCAAGTCTCACAAGGTTTAAGTGGAGTTCTCCACTGACAAGTAGTCACTTGTTTAGCTCTGATAGAGTTTGTGGGCAGCTTTTAGCCTGCATATTCTATATTGCCTTCCCAAATCCAGTAGGTTGTTCATTTTATTACTGTCCCTCTGTCTCATGAATCAGTCTTCATAGCTGATGTGGGCTTAAGATTTTTGCTGGACATTTGAGATAAGATTTAAGATAGACTTCTGGACATAAAATTCAGGGCTTTCAAGCAAAATGTATTCCTGTAAGTTTCAATTTAAGAAAGAGTCCTGGACATAAAATTAGCAAATAATACAGCAGATGCCAACAGTATCTTTGGGTTTTGAAAGAAGCAAACAAATCTTCTTTAGATCTGATAGTTTCATGTATTTTTGGTTTTGAATCTGACTGTACCAGCCAGCCAACTGTCTGAGCATAGGCAGCAATACACAGGACCAGGTTCTGTCAGCCCTGCTCCGACTCATCCTCTGTAGTCTAGTGGTTAGAGCACTGATTCTCACATGTGGGAGACCCAGGTTCAAGTCCCCCAATGTTTAAGTGGAGCTCTCTACTGACAAGTAGTCACTTCTTTAACTCTGATAGAGTGTGTGGGCAGCTTATAGCCTGCATAATCTTTTTGCCTTCCCAAATCCAGTAGTTTGTTCATTTTATTACTGCTCCTATGTCTCCTGAAGCAGTCTTCATAGCTGATGTGGGCTTAAGATTTCTGCTGGACATTTAAGATCAAATTTAAGATAGAGTTCTGGACCTAACATTCAGTGCCTCCGAGCAAAATGTATTCCTGTAAGTTTCAATTTAAGAAAGATTCCTGGACATAAAATTAGCAAATAATACAGCAGATGCCAACAGTGTCTTTGGGTTTTGAAAGAAGCAAACAAATCTTCTTTAGATCTGATAGTGTTCATGTATTTTTGGTTTTGACTCTGACTCTACCAGCCAGCCAACTGTCTGAGCATAGGCAGCAATACAGATTTTGTCAGCCCAGCTTCAACTCATCCTCTGTAGTCTAGTGGTTAGAGCACTGATTCTCCCATAGAGCCCCAGGCCCCAGGTTCAAGTCTCATAAGGTTTAAGTGGAGTTCTCCACTGACAAGTAGTCACTTGTTTAGCTCTGATAGAGTTTGTGGGCAGCTTATAGCCTGCATATTCTATATTGCCTTCCCAAATCCAGTAGGTTGTTCATTTTATTACTGTCCCTCTGTCTCCTGAATCAGTCTTCATAGCTGATGTGGGCTTAAGATTTTTGCTGGACATTTGAGATAAAATTTAAGATAGACTTCTGGACATAAAATTCAGGGCTTTCAAGCAAAATGTATTCCTGTAAGTTTCAATTTAAGAAAGAGTCCTGGACATAAAATTAGCAAATAATACAGCAGATGCCAACAGTATCTTTGGGTTTTGAAAGAAGCAAACAAATCTTCTTTAGATCTGATAGTTTCATGTATTTTTGGTTTTGAATCTGACTGTACCAGCCAGCCAACTGTCTGAGCATAGGCAGCAATACACAGGACCAGGTTCTGTCAGCCCTGCTCCAACTCATCCTCTGTAGTCTAGTGGTTAGAGCACTGATTCTCACATGTGGGAGACCCAGGTTCAAGTCCCCCAATGTTTAAGTGGAGCTCTCTACTGACAAGTAGTCACTTGTTTAACTCTGATAGAGTGTGTGGGCAGCTTATAACCTGCATAATCTTTTTGCCTTCCCAAATCCAGTAGTTTGTTCATTTTATTACTGCTCCTATGTCTCCTGAAGCAGTCTTCATAGCTGATGTGGGCTTAAGATTTCTGCTGGACATTTAAGATCAAATTTAAGATAGAGTTCTGGACTTAACATTCAGTGCCTCCAAGCAAAATGTATTCCTATAAGTTTCAATTTAAGAAAGATTCCTGGACATAAAATTAGCAAATAATACAGCAGATGCCAACAGTGTCTTTGGGTTTTGAAAGAAGCAAACAAATCTTCTTTAGATCTGATAGTGTTCATGTATTTTTGGTTTTGACTCTGACTCTACCAGCCAGCCAACTGTCTGAGCATAGGCAGCAATACAGATTTTGTCAGCCCAGCTTCAACTCATCCTCTGTAGTCTAGTGGTTAGAGCACTGATTCTCCCATAGAGCCCCAGGCCCCAGGTTCAAGTCTCACAAGGTTTAAGTGGAGTTCTCCACTGACAAGTAGTCACTTGTTTAGCTCTGATAGAGTTTGTGGGCAGCTTATAGCCTGCATATTCTATTTTGCCTTCCCAAATCCAGTAGGTTGTTCATTTTATTACTGTTCCTATGTCTCATGAAGCAGTCTTCATAGCTGATGTGGGCTTAAGATTTTTGCTGGACATTTGAGATAAAATTTAAGATAGAGTTCTGGACCTAACATTCAGTGCCTCCAAGCAAAATGTATTCCTGTAAGTTTCAATTTAAGAAAGATTCCTGGACATAAAATTAGCAAATAATACAGCAGATGCCAACAGTGTCTTTGGGTTTTGAAAGAAGCAAACAAATCTTCTTTAGATCTGATAGTGTTCATGTATTTTTGGTTTTGACTCTGACTCTACCAGCCAGCCAACTGTCTGAGCATAGGCAGCAATACAGATTTTGTCAGCCCAGCTTCAACTCATCCTCTGTAGTCTAGTGGTTAGAGCACTGATTCTCCCATAGAGCCCCAGGCCCCAGGTTCAAGTCTCACAAGGTTTAAGTGGAGTTCTCCACTGACAAGTAGTCACTTGTTTAGCTCTGATAGAGTTTGTGGGCAGCTTATAGCCTGCATATTCTATATTGCCTTCCCAAATCCAATAGGTTGTTCATTTTATTACTGTCCCTCTGTTTCATGAAGCATTCTTCATAGCTGATGTGGGCTTAAGATTTTTGCTGGACATTTGAGATAAAAATTAAGATAGACTTCTGGACATAAAATTCAGGGCTTTCAAGCAAAATGTATTCTTGTAAGTTTCAATTTAAGAAAGAGTCCTGGACATAAAATTAGCAAATAATACAGCAGATGCCAACAGTATCTTTGGGTTTTGAAAGAAGCAAACAAATCTTCTTTAGATCTGATAGTTTCATGTATTTTTGGTTTTGAATCTGACTGTACCAGCCAGCCAACTGTCTGAGCATAGGCAGCAATACACAAGACCAGGTTCTGTCAGCCCTGCTCCAACTCATTCACTGTACTCTAGTGGTTAGAGCACTGATTCTCACATGTGGGAGACCCAGGTTCAAGTCCCCCAATGTTTAAGTGGAGCTCTCTACTGACAAGTAGTCACTTCTTTAACTCTGATAGAGTTTGTGGGCAGCTTATAGCCTGCATAATCTTTTTGCCTTCCCAAATCCAGTAGTTTGTTCATTTTATTACTGCTCCTATGTCTCCTGAAGCAGTCTTCATAGCTGATGTGGGCTTAAGATTTTTGCTGGACATTTGAGATAAAATTTAAGATAGAGTTCTGGACCTAACATTCAGTGCCTCCAAGCAAAATGTATTCCTGTAAGTTTCAATTTAAGAAAGATTCCTGGACATAAAATTAGCAAATAATACAGCAGATGCCAACAGTATCTTTGGGTTTTGAAAGAAGCAAACAAATCTTCTTTAGATCTGATAGTTTCATGTATTTTTGGTTTTGAATCTGACTGTACCAGCCAGCCAACTGTCTGAGCATAGGCAGCAATACACAGGACCAGGTTCTGTCAGCCCTGCTCCAACTCATCCTCTGTAGTCTAGTGGTTAGAGCACTGATTCTCACATGTGAGAGACCCAGGTTCAAGTCCCCCAATGTTTAAGTGGAGCTCTCTACTGACAAGTAGTCACTTGTTTAACTCTGATAGAGTGTGTGGGCAGCTTATAGCCTGCATAATCTTTTTGCCTTCCCAAATCCAGTAGTTTGTTCATTTTATTACTGCTCCTATGTCTCCTGAAGCAGTCTTCATAGCTGATGTGGGCTTAAGCTTTCTGCTGGACATTTAAGATCAAATTTAAGATAGAGTTCTGGACCTAACATTCAGTGCCTCCAAGCAAAATGTATTCCTGTAAGTTTCAATTTAAGAAAGATTCCTGGACATAAAATTAGCAAATAATACAGCAGATGCCAACAGTGTCTTTGGGTTTTGAAAGAAGCAAACAAATCTTCTTTAGATCTGATAGTGTTCATGTATTTTTGGTTTTGACTCTGACTCAACCAGCCAGCCAACTGTCTGAGCATAGACAGCAATACAGATTTTGTCAGCCCAGCTTCAACTCATCCTCTGTAGTCTAGTGGTTAGAGCACTGATTCTCCCATAGAGCCCCAGGCCCCAGGTTCAAGTCTCACAAGGTTTAAGTGGAGTTCTCCACTGACAAGTAGTCACTTGTTTAGCTCTGATAGAGTTTGTGGGCAGCTTTTAGCCTGCATATTCTATATTGCCTTCCCAAATCCAGTAGGTTGTTCATTTTATTACTGTCCCTCTGTCTCATGAATCAGTCTTCATAGCTGATGTGGGCTTAAGATTTTTGCTGGACATTTGAGATAAGATTTAAGATAGACTTCTGGACATAAAATTCAGGGCTTTCAAGCAAAATGTATTCCTGTAAGTTTCAATTTAAGAAAGAGTCCTGGACATAAAATTAGCAAATAATACAGCAGATGCCAACAGTATCTTTGGGTTTTGAAAGAAGCAAACAAATCTTCTTTAGATCTGATAGTTTCATGTATTTTTGGTTTTGAATCTGACTGTACCAGCCAGCCAACTGTCTGAGCATAGGCAGCAATACACAGGACCAGGTTCTGTCAGCCCTGCTCCGACTCATCCTCTGTAGTCTAGTGGTTAGAGCACTGATTCTCACATGTGGGAGACCCAGGTTCAAGTCCCCCAATGTTTAAGTGGAGCTCTCTACTGACAAGTAGTCACTTCTTTAACTCTGATAGAGTGTGTGGGCAGCTTATAGCCTGCATAATCTTTTTGCCTTCCCAAATCCAGTAGTTTGTTCATTTTATTACTGCTCCTATGTCTCCTGAAGCAGTCTTCATAGCTGATGTGGGCTTAAGATTTCTGCTGGACATTTAAGATCAAATTTAAGATAGAGTTCTGGACCTAACATTCAGTGCCTCCGAGCAAAATGTATTCCTGTAAGTTTCAATTTAAGAAAGATTCCTGGACATAAAATTAGCAAATAATACAGCAGATGCCAACAGTGTCTTTGGGTTTTGAAAGAAGCAAACAAATCTTCTTTAGATCTGATAGTGTTCATGTATTTTTGGTTTTGACTCTGACTCTACCAGCCAGCCAACTGTCTGAGCATAGGCAGCAATACAGATTTTGTCAGCCCAGCTTCAACTCATCCTCTGTAGTCTAGTGGTTAGAGCACTGATTCTCCCATAGAGCCCCAGGCCCCAGGTTCAAGTCTCATAAGGTTTAAGTGGAGTTCTCCACTGACAAGTAGTCACTTGTTTAGCTCTGATAGAGTTTGTGGGCAGCTTATAGCCTGCATATTCTATATTGCCTTCCCAAATCCAGTAGGTTGTTCATTTTATTACTGTCCCTCTGTCTCCTGAATCAGTCTTCATAGCTGATGTGGGCTTAAGATTTTTGCTGGACATTTGAGATAAAATTTAAGATAGACTTCTGGACATAAAATTCAGGGCTTTCAAGCAAAATGTATTCCTGTAAGTTTCAATTTAAGAAAGAGTCCTGGACATAAAATTAGCAAATAATACAGCAGATGCCAACAGTATCTTTGGGTTTTGAAAGAAGCAAACAAATCTTCTTTAGATCTGATAGTTTCATGTATTTTTGGTTTTGAATCTGACTGTACCAGCCAGCCAACTGTCTGAGCATAGGCAGCAATACACACGACCAGGTTCTGTCAGCCCTGCTCCAACTCATCCTCTGTAGTCTAGTGGTTAGAGCACTGATTCTCACATGTGGGAGACCCAGGTTCAAGTCCCCCAATGTTTAAGTGGAGCTCTCTACTGACAAGTAGTCACTTGTTTAACTCTGATAGAGTGTGTGGGCAGCTTATAACCTGCATAATCTTTTTGCCTTCCCAAATCCAGTAGTTTGTTCATTTTATTACTGCTCCTATGTCTCCTGAAGCAGTCTTCATAGCTGATGTGGGCTTAAGATTTCTGCTGGACATTTAAGATCAAATTTAAGATAGAGTTCTGGACTTAACATTCAGTGCCTCCAAGCAAAATGTATTCCTATAAGTTTCAATTTAAGAAAGATTCCTGGACATAAAATTAGCAAATAATACAGCAGATGCCAACAGTGTCTTTGGGTTTTGAAAGAAGCAAACAAATCTTCTTTAGATCTGATAGTGTTCATGTATTTTTGGTTTTGACTCTGACTCTACCAGCCAGCCAACTGTCTGAGCATAGGCAGCAATACAGATTTTGTCAGCCCAGCTTCAACTCATCCTCTGTAGTCTAGTGGTTAGAGCACTGATTCTCCCATAGAGCCCCAGGCCCCAGGTTCAAGTCTCACAAGGTTTAAGTGGAGTTCTCCACTGACAAGTAGTCACTTGTTTAGCTCTGATAGAGTTTGTGGGCAGCTTATAGCCTGCATGTTCTATTTTGCCTTCCCAAATCCAGTAGGTTGTTCATTTTATTACTGTTCCTATGTCTCATGAAGCAGTCTTCATAGCTGATGTGGGCTTAAGATTTTTGCTGGACATTTGAGATAAAATTTAAGATAGAGTTCTGGACATAAAATTCAGGGCTTTCAAGCAAAATGTATTCCTGTAAGTTTCAATTTAAGAAAGAGTCCTGGACATAAAATTAGCAAATAATACAGCAGATGCCAACAGTATCTTTGGGTTTTGAAAGAAGCAAACAAATCTTCTTTAGATCTGATAGTTTCATGTATTTTTGGTTTTAAATCTGACTGTACCAGCCAGCCAACTGTCTGAGCATAGACAGCAATACACAAGACCAGGTTCTGTCAGCCCTGCTCCAACTCATTCACTGTAGTCTAGTGGTTAGAGCACTGATTCTCACATGTGGGAGACCCAGGTTCAAGTCCCCCAATGTTTAAGTGGAGCTCTCTACTGACAAGTAGTCACTTCTTTAACTCTGATAGAGTTTGTGGGCAGCTTATAGCCTGCATAATCTTTTTGCCTTCCCAAATCCAGTAGTTTGTTCATTTTATTACTGCTCCTATGTCTCCTGAAGCAGTCTTCATAGCTGATGTGGGCTTAAGATTTTTGCTGGACATTTGAGATAAAATTTAAGATAGAGTTCTGGACCTAACATTCAGTGCCTCCAAGCAAAATGTATTCCTGTAAGTTTCAATTTAAGAAAGATTCCTGGACATAAAATTAGCAAATAATACAGCAGATGCCAACAGTGTCTTTGGGTTTTGAAAGAAGCAAACAAATCTCCTTTAGATCTGATAGTTTTCATGTATTTTTGGTTTTGACTCTGACTCGACCAGCCAGCCAACTGTCTGAGCATAGGCAGCAATACAGATTTTGTCAGCCCAGCTTCAACTCATCCTCTGTAGTCTAGTGGTTAGAGCACTGATTCTCCCATTGAGCCCCAGGCCCCAGGTTCAAGTCTCACAAGGTTTAAGTGGAGTTCTCCACTGACAAGTAGTCACTTGTTTAGCTCTGATAGAGTTTGTGGGCAGCTTATAGCCTGCATATTCTATTTTGCCTTCCCAAATCCAGTAGGTTGTTCATTTTATTACTGTTCCTATGTCTCATGAAGCAGTCTTCATAGCTGATGTGGGCTTAAGATTTTTGCTGGACATTTGAGATAAAATTTAAGATAGAGTTCTGGACCTAACATTCAGTGCCTCCAAGCAAAATGTATTCCTGTAAGTTTCAATTTAAGAAAGATTCCTGGACATAAAATTAGCAAATAATACAGCAGATGCCAACAGTGTCTTTGGGTTTTGAAAGAAGCAAACAAATCTTCTTTAGATCTGATAGTGTTCATGTATTTTTGGTTTTGACTCTGACTCTACCAGCCAGCCAACTGTCTGAGCATAGGCAGCAATACAGATTTTGTCAGCCCAGCTTCAACTCATCCTCTGTAGTCTAGTGGTTAGAGCACTGATTCTCCCATAGAGCCCCAGGCCCCAGGTTCAAGTCTCACAAGGTTTAAGTGGAGTTCTCCACTGACAAGTAGTCACTTGTTTAGCTCTGATAGAGTTTGTGGGCAGCTTATAGCCTGCATGTTCTATTTTGCCTTCCCAAATCCAGTAGGTTGTTCATTTTATTACTGTTCCTATGTCTCATGAAGCAGTCTTCATAGCTGATGTGGGCTTAAGATTTTTGCTGGACATTTGAGATAAAATTTAAGATAGAGTTCTGGACATAAAATTCAGGGCTTTCAAGCAAAATGTATTCCTGTAAGTTTCAATTTAAGAAAGAGTCCTGGACATAAAATTAGCAAATAATACAGCAGATGCCAACAGTATCTTTGGGTTTTGAAAGAAGCAAACAAATCTTTTTTAGATCTGATAGTTTCATGTATTTTTGGTTTTAAATCTGACTGTACCAGCCAGCCAACTGTCTGAGCATAGACAGCAATACACAAGACCAGGTTCTGTCAGCCCTGCTCCAACTCATTCACTGTAGTCTAGTGGTTAGAGCACTGATTCTCACATGTGGGAGACCCAGGTTCAAGTCCCCCAATGTTTAAGTGGAGCTCTCTACTGACAAGTAGTCACTTCTTTAACTCTGATAGAGTTTGTGGGCAGCTTATAGCCTGCATAATCTTTTTGCCTTCCCAAATCCAGTAGTTTGTTCATTTTATTACTGCTCCTATGTCTCCTGAAGCAGTCTTCATAGCTGATGTGGGCTTAAGATTTTTGCTGGACATTTGAGATAAAATTTAAGATAGAGTTCTGGACCTAACATTCAGTGCCTCCAAGCAAAATGTATTCCTGTAAGTTTCAATTTAAGAAAGATTCCTGGACATAAAATTAGCAAATAATACAGCAGATGCCAACAGTGTCTTTGGGTTTTGAAAGAAGCAAACAAATCTCCTTTAGATCTGATAGTTTTCATGTATTTTTGGTTTTGACTCTGACTCGACCAGCCAGCCAACTGTCTGAGCATAGGCAGCAATACAGATTTTGTCAGCCCAGCTTCAACTCATCCTCTGTAGTCTAGTGGTTAGAGCACTGATTCTCCCATTGAGCCCCAGGCCCCAGGTTCAAGTCTCACAAGGTTTAAGTGGAGTTCTCCACTGACAAGTAGTCACTTGTTTAGCTCTGATAGAGTTTGTGGGCAGCTTATAGCCTGCATATTCTATTTTGCCTTCCCAAATCCAGTAGGTTGTTCATTTTATTACTGTTCCTATGTCTCATGAAGCAGTCTTCATAGCTGATGTGGGCTTAAGATTTTTGCTGGACATTTGAGATAAAATTTAAGATAGAGTTCTGGACCTAACATTCAGTGCCTCCAAGCAAAATGTATTCCTGTAAGTTTCAATTTAAGAAAGATTCCTGGACATAAAATTAGCAAATAATACAGCAGATGCCAACAGTGTCTTTGGGTTTTGAAAGAAGCAAACAAATCTTCTTTAGATCTGATAGTGTTCATGTATTTTTGGTTTTGACTCTGACTCTACCAGCCAGCCAACTGTCTGAGCATAGGCAGCAATACAGATTTTGTCAGCCCAGCTTCAACTCATCCTCTGTAGTCTAGTGGTTAGAGCACTGATTCTCCCATAGAGCCCCAGGCCCCAGGTTCAAGTCTCAAAAGGTTTAAGTGGAGTTCTCCACTGACAAGTAGTCACTTGTTTAGCTCTGATAGAGTTTGTGGGCAGCTTATAGCCTGCATATTCTATATTGCCTTCCCAAATCCAGTAGGTTGTTCATTTTATTACTGTCCCTCTGTCTCATGAAGCATTCTTCATAGCTGATGTGGGCTTAAGATTTTTGCTGGACATTTGAGATAAAATTTAAGATAGACTTCTGGACATAAAATTCAGGGCTTTCAAGCAAAATGTATTCTTGTAAGTTTCAATTTAAGAAAGAGTCCTGGACATAAAATTAGCAAATAATACAGCAGATGCCAACAGTATCTTTGGGTTTTGAAAGAAGCAAACAAATCTTCTTTAGATCTGATAGTTTCATGTATTTTTGGTTTTGAATCTGACTGTACCAGCCAGCCAACTGTCTGAGCATAGGCAGCAATACACAAGACCAGGTTCTGTCCGCCCTGCTCCAACTCATTCACTGTACTCTAGTGGTTAGAGCACTGATTCTCACATGTGGGAGACCCAGGTTCAAGTCCCCCAATGTTTAAGTGGAGCTCTCTACTGACAAGTAGTCACTTCTTTAACTCTGATAGAGTTTGTGGGCAGCTTATAGCCTGCATAATCTTTTTGCCTTCCCAAATCCAGTAGTTTGTTCATTTTATTACTGCTCCTATGTCTCCTGAAGCAGTCTTCATAGCTGATGTGGGCTTAAGATTTTTGCTGGACATTTGAGATAAAATTTAAGATAGAGTTCTGGACCTAACATTCAGTGCCTCCAAGCAAAATGTATTCCTGTAAGTTTCAATTTAAGAAAGATTCCTGGACATAAAATTAGCAAATAATACAGCAGATGCCAACAGTGTCTTTGGGTTTTGAAAGAAGCAAACAAATCTTCTTTAGATCTGATAGTGTTCATGTATTTTTGGTTTTGACTCTGACTCTACCAGCCAGCCAACTGTCTGAGCATAGGCAGCAATACAGATTTTGTCAGCCCAGCTTCAACTTATCCTCTGTAGTCTAGTGGTTAGAGCACTGATTCTCCCATAGAGCCCCAGGCCCCAGGTTCAAGTCTCACAAGGTTTAAGTGGAGTTCTCCACTGACAAGTAGTCACTTGTTTAGCTCTGATAGAGTTTGTGGGCAGCTTATAGCCTGCATATTCTATATTGCCTTCCCAAATCCAGTAGGTTGTTCATTTTATTACTGTCCCTCTGTCTCATGAATCAGTCTTCATAGCTGATGTGGGCTTAAGATTTTTGCTGGACATTTGAGATAAAATTTAAGATAGACTTCTGGACATAAAATTCAGGGCTTTCAAGCAAAATGTATTCCTGTAAGTTTCAATTTAAGAAAGAGTCCTGGACATAAAATTAGCAAATAATACAGCAGATGCCAACAGTATCTTTGGGTTTTGAAAGAAGCAAACAAATCTTCTTTAGATCTGATAGTTTCATGTATTTTTGGTTTTGAATCTGACTGTACCAGCCAGCCAACTGTCTGAGCATAGGCAGCAATACACAGGACCAGGTTCTGTCAGCCCTGCTCCAACTCATCCTCTGTAGTCTAGTGGTTAGAGCACTGATTCTCACATGTGGGAGACCCAGGTTCAAGTCCCCAAATGTTTAAGTGGAGCTCTCTACTGACAAGTAGTCACTTGTTTAACTCTGATAGAGTGTGTGGGCAGCTTAAAGCCTGCATAATCTTTTTGCCTTCCCAAATCCAGTAGTTTGTTCATTTTATTACTGCTCCTATGTCTCCTGAAGCAGTCTTCATAGCTGATGTGGGCTTAAGATTTCTGCTGGACATTTAAGATCAAATTTAAGATAGAGTTCTGGACCTAACATTCAGTGCCTCCAAGCAAAATGTATTCCTGTAAGTTTCAATTTAAGAAAGATTCCTGGACATAAAATTAGCAAATAATACAGCAGATGCCAACAGTGTCTTTGGGTTTTGAAAGAAGCAAACAAATCTCCTTTAGATCTGATAGTTTTCATGTATTTTTGGTTTTGACTCTGACTCGACCAGCCAGCCAACTGTCTGAGCATAGGCAGCAATACAGATTTTGTCAGCCCAGCTTCAACTCATCCTCTGTAGTCTAGTGGTTAGAGCACTGATTCTCCCATTGAGCCCCAGGCCCCAGGTTCAAGTCTCACAAGGTTTAAGTGGAGTTCTCCACTGACAAGTAGTCACTTGTTTAGCTCTGATAGAGTTTGTGGGCAGCTTATAGCCTGCATATTCTATTTTGCCTTCCCAAATCCAGTAGGTTGTTCATTTTATTACTGTTCCTATGTCTCATGAAGCAGTCTTCATAGCTGATGTGGGCTTAAGATTTTTGCTGGACATTTGAGATAAAATTTAAGATAGAGTTCTGGACCTAACATTCAGTGCCTCCAAGCAAAATGTATTCCTGTAAGTTTCAATTTAAGAAAGATTCCTGGACATAAAATTAGCAAATAATACAGCAGATGCCAACAGTGTCTTTGGGTTTTGAAAGAAGCAAACAAATCTTCTTTAGATCTGATAGTGTTCATGTATTTTTGGTTTTGACTCTGACTCTACCAGCCAGCCAACTGTCTGAGCATAGGCAGCAATACAGATTTTGTCAGCCCAGCTTCAACTCATCCTCTGTAGTCTAGTGGTTAGAGCACTGATTCTCCCATAGAGCCCCAGGCCCCAGGTTCAAGTCTCACAAGGTTTAAGTGGAGTTCTCCACTGACAAGTAGTCACTTGTTTAGCTCTTATAGAGTTTGTGGGCAGCTTATAGCCTGCATATTCTATATTGCCTTCCCAAATCCAGTAGGTTGTTCATTTTATTACTGTCCCTCTGTCTCATGAAGCATTCTTCATAGCTGATGTGGGCTTAAGATTTTTGCTGGACATTTGAGATAAAATTTAAGATAGACTTCTGGACATAAAATTCAGGGCTTTCAAGCAAAATGTATTCTTGTAAGTTTCAATTTAAGAAAGAGTCCTGGACATAAAATTAGCAAATAATACAGCAGATGCCAACAGTATCTTTGGGTTTTGAAAGAAGCAAACAAATCTTCTTTAGATCTGATAGTTTCATGTATTTTTGGTTTTGAATCTGACTGTACCAGCCAGCCAACTGTCTGAGCATAGGCAGCAATACACAAGACCAGGTTCTGTCAGCCCTGCTCCAACTCATTCACTGTACTCTAGTGGTTAGAGCACTGATTCTCACATGTGGGAGACCCAGGTTCAAGTCCCCCAATGTTTAAGTGGAGCTCTCTACTGACAAGTAGTCACTTCTTTAACTCTGATAGAGTTTGTGGGCAGCTTATAGCCTGCATAATCTTTTTGCCTTCCCAAATCCAGTAGTTTGTTCATTTTATTACTGCTCCTATGTCTCCTGAAGCAGTCTTCATAGCTGATGTGGGCTTAAGATTTTTGCTGGACATTTGAGATAAAATTTAAGATAGAGTTCTGGACCTAACATTCAGTGCCTCCAAGCAAAATGTATTCCTGTAAGTTTCAATTTAAGAAAGATTCCTGGACATAAAATTAGCAAATAATACAGCAGATGCCAACAGTATCTTTGGGTTTTGAAAGAAGCAAACAAATCTTCTTTAGATCTGATAGTTTCATGTATTTTTGGTTTTGAATCTGACTGTACCAGCCAGCCAACTGTCTGAGCATAGGCAGCAATACACAGGACCAGGTTCTGTCAGCCCTGCTCCAACTCATCCTCTGTAGTCTAGTGGTTAGAGCACTGATTCTCACATGTGAGAGACCCAGGTTCAAGTCCCCCAATGTTTAAGTGGAGCTCTCTACTGACAAGTAGTCACTTGTTTAACTCTGATAGAGTGTGTGGGCAGCTTATAGCCTGCATAATCTTTTTGCCTTCCCAAATCCAGTAGTTTGTTCATTTTATTACTGCTCCTATGTCTCCTGAAGCAGTCTTCATAGCTGATGTGGGCCTAAGATTTCTGCTGGACATTTAAGATCAAATTTAAGATAGAGTTCTGGACCTAACATTCAGTGCCTCCAAGCAAAATGTATTCCTGTAAGTTTCAATTTAAGAAAGATTCCTGGACATAAAATTAGCAAATAATACAGCAGATGCCAACAGTGTCTTTGGGTTTTGAAAGAAGCAAACAAATCTTCTTTAGATCTGATAGTGTTCATGTATTTTTGGTTTTGACTCTGACTCTACCAGCCAGCCAACTGTCTGAGCATAGGCAGCAATACAGATTTTGTCAGCCCAGCTTCAACTCATCCTCTGTAGTCTAGTGGTTAGAGCACTGATTCTCCCATAGAGCCCCAGGCCCCAGGTTCAAGTCTCACAAGGTTTAAGTGGAGTTCTCCACTGACAAGTAGTCACTTGTTTAGCTCTGATAGAGTTTGTGGGCAGCTTATAGCCTGCATATTCTATATTGCCTTCCCAAATCCAGTAGGTTGTTCATTTTATTACTGTCCCTCTGTCTCATGAATCAGTCTTCATAGCTGATGTGGGCTTAAGATTTTTGCTGGACATTTGAGATAAGATTTAAGATAGACTTCTGGACATAAAATTCAGGGCTTTCAAGCAAAATGTATTCCTGTAAGTTTCAATTTAAGAAAGAGTCCTGGACATAAAATTAGCAAATAATACAGCAGATGCCAACAGTATCTTTGGGTTTTGAAAGAAGCAAACAAATCTTCTTTAGATCTGATAGTTTCATGTATTTTTGGTTTTGAATCTGACTGTACCAGCCAGCCAACTGTCTGAGCATAGGCAGCAATACACAGGACCAGGTTCTGTCAGCCCTGCTCCGACTCATCCTCTGTAGCCTAGTGGTTAGAGCACTGATTCTCACATGTGGGAGACCCAGGTTCAAGTCCCCCAATGTTTAAGTGGAGCTCTCTACTGACAAGTAGTCACTTGTTTAACTCTGATAGAGTGTGTGGGCAGCTTATAGCCTGCATAATCTTTTTGCCTTCCCAAATCCAGTAGTTTGTTCATTTTATTACTGCTCCTATGTCTCCTGAAGCAGTCTTCATAGCTGATGTGGGCTTAAGATTTCTGCTGGACATTTAAGATCAAATTTAAGATAGAGTTCTGGACCTAACATTCAGTGCCTCCGAGCAAAATGTATTCCTGTAAGTTTCAATTTAAGAAAGATTCCTGGACATAAAATTAGCAAATAATACAGCAGATGCCAACAGTGTCTTTGGGTTTTGAAAGAAGCAAACAAATCTTCTTTAGATCTGAAAGTGTTCATGTATTTTTGGTTTTGACTCTGACTCTACCAGCCAGCCAACTGTCTGAGCATAGGCAGCAATACAGATTTTGTCAGCCCAGCTTCAACTCATCCTCTGTAGTCTAGTGGTTAGAGCACTGATTCTCCCATAGAGCCCCAGGCCCCAGGTTCAAGTCTCATAAGGTTTAAGTGGAGTTCTCCACTGACAAGTAGTCACTTGTTTAGCTCTGATAGAGTTTGTGGGCAGCTTATAGCCTGCATATTCTATATTGCCTTCCCAAATCCAGTAGGTTGTTCATTTTATTACTGTCCCTCTGTCTCATGAATCAGTCTTCATAGCTGATGTGGGCTTAAGATTTTTGCTGGACATTTGAGATAAAATTTAAGATAGACTTCTGGACATAAAATTCAGGGCTTTCAAGCAAAATGTATTCCTGTAAGTTTCAATTTAAGAAAGAGTCCTGGACATAAAATTAGCAAATAATACAGCAGATGCCAACAGTATCTTTGGGTTTTGAAAGAAGCAAACAAATCTTCTTTAGATCTGATAGTTTCATGTATTTTTGGTTTTGAATCTGACTGTACCAGCCAGCCAACTGTCTGAGCATAGGCAGCAATACACAGGACCAGGTTCTGTCAGCCCTGCTCCAACTCATCCTCTGTAGTCTAGTGGTTAGAGCACTGATTCTCACATGTGGGAGACCCAGGTTCAAGTCCCCCAATGTTTAAGTGGAGCTCTCTACTGACAAGTAGTCACTTGTTTAACTCTGATAGAGTGTGTGGGCAGCTTAAAGCCTGCATAATCTTTTTGCCTTCCCAAATCCAGTAGTTTGTTCATTTAATTACTGCTCCTATGTCTCCTGAAGCAGTCTTCATAGCTGATGTGGGCTTAAGATTTCTGCTGGACATTTAAGATCAAATTTAAGATAGAGTTCTGGACCTAACATTCAGTGCCTCCAAGCAAAATGTATTCCTGTAAGTTTCAATTTAAGAAAGATTCCTGGACATACAATTAGCAAATAATACAGCAGATGCCAACAGTGTCTTTGGGTTTTGAAAGAAGCAAACAAATCTTCTTTAGATCTGATAGTGTTCATGTATTTTTGGTTTTGACTCTGACTCTACCAGCCAGCCAACTGTCTGAGCATAGGCAGCAATACAGATTTTGTCAGCCCAGCTTCAACTCATCCTCTGTAGTCTAGTGGTTAGAGCACTGATTCTCCCATAGAGCCCCAGGCCCCAGGTTCAAGTCTCACAAGGTTTAAGTGGAGTTCTCCACTGACAAGTAGTCACTTGTTTAGCTCTGATAGAGTTTGTGGGCAGCTTATAGCCTGCATGTTCTATTTTGCCTTCCCAAATCCAGTAGGTTGTTCATTTTATTACTGTTCCTATGTCTCATGAAGCAGTCTTCATAGCTGATGTGGGCTTAACATTTTTGCTGGACATTTGAGATAAAATTTAAGATAGAGTTCTGGACATAAAATTCAGGGCTTTCAAGCAAAATGTATTCCTGTAAGTTTCAATTTAAGAAAGAGTCCTGGACATAAAATTAGCAAATAATACAGCAGATGCCAACAGTATCTTTGGGTTTTGAAAGAAGCAAACAAATCTTCTTTAGATCTGATAGTTTCATGTATTTTTGGTTTTGAATCTGACTGTACCAGCCAGCCAACTGTCTGAGCATAGGCAGCAATACACAGGACCAGGTTCTGTCAGCCCTGCTCCAACTCATCCTCTGTAGTCTAGTGGTTAGAGCACTGATTCTCACATGTGGGAGACCCAGGTTCAAGTCCCCCAATGTTTAAGTGGAGCTCTCTACTGACAAGTAGTCACTTGTTTAACTCTGATAGAGTGTGTGGGCAGCTTATTGCCTGCATAATCTTTTTGCCTTCCCAAATCCAGTAGTTTGATCATTTTATTACTGCTCCTATGTCTCCTGAAGCAGTCTTCATAGCTGATGTGGGCTTAAGATTTCTGCTGGACATTTAAGATCAAATTTAAGATAGAGTTCTGGACCTAACATTCAGTGCCTCCAAGCAAAATGTATTCCTGTAAGTTTCAATTTAAGAAAGATTCCTGGACATACAATTAGCAAATAATACAGCAGATGCCAACAGTGTCTTTGGGTTTTGAAAGAAGCAAACAAATCTTCTTTAGATCTGATAGTGTTCATGTATTTTTGGTTTTGACTCTGACTCTACCAGCCAGCCAACTGTCTGAGCATAGGCAGCAATACAGATTTTGTCAGCCCAGCTTCAACTCATCCTCTGTAGTCTAGTGGTTAGAGCACTGATTCTCCCATAGAGCCCCAGGCCCCAGGTTCAAGTCTCACAAGGTTTAAGTGGAGTTCTCCACTGACAAGTAGTCACTTGTTTAGCTCTGATAGAGTTTGTGGGCAGCTTATAGCCTGCATATTCTATATTGCCTTCCCAAATCCAGTAGGTTGTTCATTTTATTACTGTCCCTCTGTCTCATGAAGCAGTCTTCATAGCTGATGTGGGCTTAAGATTTTTGCTGGACATTTGAGATAAAATTTAAGATAGACTTCTGGACATAAAATTCAGGGCTTTCAAGCAAAATGTATTCCTGTAAGTTTCAATTTAAGAAAGAGTCCTGGACATAAAATTAGCAAATAATACAGCAGATGCCAACAGTATCTTTGGGTTTTGAAAGAAGCAAACAAATCTTCTTTAGATCTGATAGTTTCATGTATTTTTGGTTTTGAATCTGACTGTACCAGCCAGCCAACTGTCTGAGCATAGGCAGCAATACACAGGACCAGGTTCTGTCAGCCCTGCTCCAACTCATCCTCTGTAGTCTAGTGGTTAGAGCACTGATTCTCACATGTGGGAGACCCAGGTTCAAGTCCCCCAATGTTTAAGTGGAGCTCTCTACTGACAAGTAGTCACTTGTTTAACTCTGATAGAGTGTGTGGGCAGCTTATAGCCTGCATAATCTTTTTGCCTTCCCAAATCCAGTAGTTTGTTCATTTTATTACTGCTCCTATGTCTCCTGAAGCAGTCTTCATAGCTGATGTGGGCTTAAGATTTCTGCTGGACATTTAAGATCAAATTTAAGATAGAGTTCTGGACCTAACATTCAGTGCCTCCAAGCAAAATGTATTCCTGTAAGTTTCAATTTAAGAAAGATTCCTGGACATAAAATTAGCAAATAATACAGCAGATGCCAACAGTGTCTTTGGGTTTTGAAAGAAGCAAACAAATCTTCTTTAGATCTGATAGTGTTCATGTATTTTTGGTTTTGACTCTGACTCTACCAGCCAGCCAACTGTCTGAGCATAGGCAGCAATACAGATTTTGTCAGCCCAGCTTCAACTCATCCTCTGTAGTCTAGTGGTTAGAGCACTGATTCTCCCATAGAGCCCCAGGCCCCAGGTTCAAGTCTCACAATGTTTAAGTGGAGTTCTCCACTGACAAGTAGTCACTTGTTTAGCTCTGATAGAGTTTGTGGGCAGCTTATAGCCTGCATATTCTATATTGCCTTCCCAAATCCAATAGGTTGTTCATTTTATTACTGTCCCTCTGTCTCATGAAGCATTCTTCATAGCTGATGTGGGCTTAAGATTTTTGCTGGACATTTGAGATAAAATTTAAGATAGACTTCTGGACATAAAATTCAGGGCTTTCAAGCAAAATGTATTCTTGTAAGTTTCAATTTAAGAAAGAGTCCTGGACATAAAATTACCAAATAATACAGCAGATGCCAACAGTATCTTTGGGTTTTGAAAGAAGCAAACAAATCTTCTTTAGATCTGATAGTTTCATGTATTTTTGGTTTTGAATCTGACTGTACCAGCCAGCCAACTGTCTGAGCATAGGCAGCAATACACAAGACCAGGTTCTGTCAGCCCTGCTCCAACTCATTCACTGTACTCTAGTGGTTAGAGCACTGATTCTCACATGTGGGAGACCCAGGTTCAAGTCCCCCAATGTTTAAGTGGAGCTCTCTACTGACAAGTAGTCACTTCTTTAACTCTGATAGAGTTTGTGGGCAGCTTATAGCCTGCATAATCTTTTTGCCTTCCCAAATCCAGTAGTTTGTTCATTTTATTACTGCTCCTATGTCTCCTGAAGCAGTCTTCATAGCTGATGTGGGCTTAAGATTTCTGCTGGACATTTAAGATCAAATTTAAGATAGAGTTCTGGACCTAACATTCAGTGCCTCCAAGCAAAATGTATTCCTGTAAGTTTCAATTTAAGAAAGATTCCTGGACATAAAATTAGCAAATAATAAAGCAGATGCCAACAGTGTCTTTGGGTTTTGAAAGAAGCAAACAAATCTTCTTTAGATCTGATAGTGTTCATGTATTTTTGGTTTTGACTCTGACTCTACCAGCCAGCCAACTGTCTGAGCATAGGCAGCAATACAGATTTTGTCAGCCCAGCTTCAACTCATCCTCTGTAGTCTAGTGGTTAGAGCACTGATTCTACCATAGAGCCCCAGGCCCCAGGTTCAAGTCTCACAAGGTTTAAGTGGAGTTCTCCACTGACAAGTAGTCACTTGTTTAGCTCTGATAGAGTTTGTGGGCAGCTTATAGCCTGCATGTTCTATTTTGCCTTCCCAAATCCAGTAGGTTGTTCATTTTATTACTGTTCCTATGTCTCATGAAGCAGTCTTCATAGCTGATGTGGGCTTAACATTTTTGCTGGACATTTGAGATAAAATTTAAGATAGAGTTCTGGACATAAAATTCAGGGCTTTCAAGCAAAATGTATTCCTGTAAGTTTCAATTTAAGAAAGAGTCCTGGACATAAAATTAGCAAATAATACAGCAGATGCCAACAGTATCTTTGGGTTTTGAAAGAAGCAAACAAATCTTCTTTAGATCTGATAGTTTCATGTATTTTTGGTTTTGAATCTGACTGTACCAGCCAGCCAACTGTCTGAGCATAGGCAGCAATACACAAGACCAGGTTCTGTCAGCCCTGCTCCAACTCATTCTCTGTAGTCTAGTGGTTAGAGCACTGATTCTCACATGTGGGAGACCCAGGTTCAAGTCCCCCAATGTTTAAGTGGAGCTCTCTACTGACAAGTAGTCACTTCTTTAACTCTGATAGAGTTTGTGGGCAGCTTATAGCCTGCATAATCTTTTTGCCTTCCCAAATCCAGTAGTTTGTTCATTTTATTACTGCTCCTATGTCTCCTGAAGCAGTCTTCATAGCTGATGTGGGCTTAAGATTTCTGCTGGACATTTAAGATCAAACTTAAGATAGAGTTCTGGACCTAACATTCAGTGCCTCCAAGCAAAATGTATTCCTGTAAGTTTCAATTTAAGAAAGATTCCTGGACATAAAATTAGCAAATAATACAGCAGATGCCAACAGTGTCTTTGGGTTTTGAAAGAAGCAAACAAATCTTCTTTAGATCTGATAGTTTTCATGTATTTTTGGTTTTGACTCTGACTCGACCAGCCAGCCAACTGTCTGAGCATAGGCAGCAATACAGATGTTGTCAGCCCAGCTTCAACTCATCCTCTGTAGTCTAGTGGTTAGAGCACTGATTCTCCCATAGAGCCCCAGGCCCCAGGTTCAAGTCTCACAAGGTTTAAGTGGAGTTCTCCACTGACAAGTAGTCACTTGTTTAGCTCTGATAGAGTTTGTGGGCAGCTTATAGCCTGCATATTCTATATTGCCTTCCCAAATCCAGTAGGTTGTTCATTTTATTACTGTCCCTCTGTCTCATGAAGCAGTCTTCATAGCTGATGTGGGCTTAAGATTTTTGCTGGACATTTGAGATAAAATTTAAGATAGACTTCTGGACATAAAATTCAGGACTTTCAAGCAAAATGTATTCCTGTAAGTTTCAATTTAAGAAAGAGTCCTGGACATAAAATTAGCAAATAATACAGCAGATGCCAACAGTATCTTTGGGTTTTGAAAGAAGCAAACAAATCTTCTTTAGATCTGATAGTTTCATGTATTTTTGGTTTTGAATCTGACTGTACCAGCCAGCCAACTGTCTGAGCATAGGCAGAAATACACAGGACCAGGTTCTGTCAGCCCTGCTCCAACTCATCCTCTGTAGTCTAGTGGTAAGAGCACTGATTCTCACATGTGGGAGACCCAGGTTCAAGTCCCCCAATGTTTAAGTGGAGCTCTCTACTGACAAGTAGTCACTTGTTTAACTCTGATAGAGTGTGTGGGCAGCTTATAGCCTGCATAATCTTTTTGCCTTCCCAAATCCAGTAGTTTGTTCATTTTATTACTGCTCCTATGTCTCCTGAAGCAGTCTTCATAGCTGATGTGGGCTTAAGATTTCTGCTGGACATTTAAGATCAAATTTAAGATAGAGTTCTGGACCTAACATTCAGTGCCTCCAAGCAAAATGTATTCCTGTAAGTTTCAATTTAAGAAAGATTCCTGGACATAAAATTAGCAAATAATACAGCAGATGCCAACAGTGTCTTTGGGTTTTGAAAGAAGCAAACAAATCTTCTTTAGATCTGATAGTGTTCATGTATTTTTGGTTTTGACTCTGACTCTACCAGCCAGCCAACTGTCTGAGCATAGGCAGCAATACAGATTTTGTCAGCCCAGCTTCAACTCATCCTCTGTAGTCTAGTGGTTAGAGCACTGATTCTCCCATAGAGCCCCAGGCCCCAGGTTCAAGTCTCACAAGGTTTAAGTGGAGTTCTCCACTGACAAGTAGTCACTTGTTTAGCTCTGATAGAGTTTGTGGGCAGCTTATAGCCTGCATATTCTATATTGCCTTCCCAAATCCAGTAGGTTGTTCATTTTATTACTGTCCCTCTGTCTCATGAATCAGTCTTCATAGCTGATGTGGGCTTAAGATTTTTGCTGGACATTTGAGATAAGATTTAAGATAGACTTCTGGACATAAAATTCAGGGCTTTCAAGCAAAATGTATTCCTGTAAGTTTCAATTTAAGAAAGAGTCCTGGACATAAAATTAGCAAATAATACAGCAGATGCCAACAGTATCTTTGGGTTTTGAAAGAAGCAAACAAATCTTCTTTAGATCTGATAGTTTCATGTATTTTTGGTTTTGAATCTGACTGTACCAGCCAGCCAACTGTCTGAGCATAGGCAGCAATACACAGGACCAGGTTCTGTCAGCCCTGCTCCAACTCATCCTCTGTAGTCTAGTGGTTAGAGCACTGATTCTCACATGTGGGAGACCCAGGTTCAAGTCCCCCAATGTTTAAGTGGAGCTCTCTACTGACAAGTAGTCACTTGTTTAACTCTGATAGAGTGTGTGGGCAGCTTATAACCTGCATAATCTTTTTGCCTTCCCAAATCCAGTAGTTTGTTCATTTTATTACTGCTCCTATGTCTCCTGAAGCAGTCTTCATAGCTGATGTGGGCTTAAGATTTCTGCTGGACATTTAAGATCAAATTTAAGATAGAGTTCTGGACTTAACATTCAGTGCCTCCAAGCAAAATGTATTCCTATAAGTTTCAATTTAAGAAAGATTCCTGGACATAAAATTAGCAAATAATACAGCAGATGCCAACAGTGTCTTTGGGTTTTGAAAGAAGCAAACAAATCTTCTTTAGATCTGATAGTGTTCATGTATTTTTGGTTTTGACTCTGACTCTACCAGCCAGCCAACTGTCTGAGCATAGGCAGCAATACAGATTTTGTCAGCCCAGCTTCAACTCATCCTCTGTAGTCTAGTGGTTAGAGCACTGATTCTCCCATAGAGCCCCAGGCCCCAGGTTCAAGTCTCACAAGGTTTAAGTGGAGTTCTCCACTGACAAGTAGTCACTTGTTTAGCTCTGATAGAGTTTGTGGGCAGCTTATAGCCTGCATATTCTATTTTGCCTTCCCAAATCCAGTAGGTTGTTCATTTTATTACTGTTCCTATGTCTCATGAAGCAGTCTTCATAGCTGATGTGGGCTTAAGATTTTTGCTGGACATTTGAGATAAAATTTAAGATAGAGTTCTGGACCTAACATTCAGTGCCTCCAAGCAAAATGTATTCCTGTAAGTTTCAATTTAAGAAAGATTCCTGGACATAAAATTAGCAAATAATACAGCAGATGCCAACAGTGTCTTTGGGTTTTGAAAGAAGCAAACAAATCTTCTTTAGATCTGATAGTGTTCATGTATTTTTGGTTTTGACTCTGACTCTACCAGCCAGCCAACTGTCTGAGCATAGGCAGCAATACAGATTTTGTCAGCCCAGCTTCAACTCATCCTCTGTAGTCTAGTGGTTAGAGCACTGATTCTCCCATAGAGCCCCAGGCCCCAGGTTCAAGTCTCACAAGGTTTAAGTGGAGTTCTCCACTGACAAGTAGTCACTTGTTTAGCTCTGATAGAGTTTGTGGGCAGCTTATAGCCTGCATATTCTATATTGCCTTCCCAAATCCAGTAGGTTGTTCATTTTATTACTGTCCCTCTGTCTCATGAAGCATTCTTCATAGCTGATGTGGGCTTAAGATTTTTGCTGGACATTTGAGATAAAATTTAAGATAGACTTCTGGACATAAAATTCAGGGCTTTCAAGCAAAATGTATTCTTGTAAGTTTCAATTTAAGAAAGAGTCCTGGACATAAAATTAGCAAATAATACAGCAGATGCCAACAGTATCTTTGGGTTTTGAAAGAAGCAAACAAATCTTCTTTAGATCTGATAGTTTCATGTATTTTTGGTTTTGAATCTGACTGTACCAGCCAGCCAACTGTCTGAGCATAGGCAGCAATACACAAGACCAGGTTCTGTCAGCCCTGCTCCAACTCATTCACTGTACTCTAGTGGTTAGAGCACTGATTCTCACATGTGGGAGACCCAGGTTCAAGTCCCCCAATGTTTAAGTGGAGCTCTCTACTGACAAGTAGTCACTTCTTTAACTCTGATAGAGTTTGTGGGCAGCTTATAGCCTGCATAATCTTTTTGCCTTCCCAAATCCAGTAGTTTGTTCATTTTATTACTGCTCCTATGTCTCCTGAAGCAGTCTTCATAGCTGATGTGGGCTTAAGATTTCTGCTGGACATTTAAGATCAAATTTAAGATAGAGTTCTGGACCTAACATTCAGTGCCTCCAAGCAAAATGTATTCCTGTAAGTTTCAATTTAAGAAAGATTCCTGGACATAAAATTAGCAAATAATACAGCAGATGCCAACAGTGTCTTTGGGTTTTGAAAGAAGCAAACAAATCTTCTTTAGATCTGATAGTATTCATGTATTTTTGGTTTTGACTCTGACTCTACCAGCCAGCCAACTGTCTGAGCATATGCAGCAATACAGATTTTGTCAGCCCAGCTTCAACTCATCCTCTGTAGTCTAGTGGTTAGAGCACTGATTCTACCATAGAGCCCCAGGCCCCAGGTTCAAGTCTCACAAGGTTTAAGTGGAGTTCTCCACTGATAAGTAGTCACTTGTTTAGCTCTGATAGAGTTTGTGGGCAGCTTATAGCCTGCATGTTCTATTTTGCCTTCCCAAATCCAGTAGGTTGTTCATTTTATTACTGTTCCTATGTCTCATGAAGCAGTCTTCATAGCTGATGTGGGCTTAACATTTTTGCTGGACATTTGAGATAAAATTTAAGATAGAGTTCTGGACATAAAATTCAGGGCTTTCAATCAAAATGTATTCCTGTAAGTTTCAATTTAAGAAAGAGTCCTGGACATAAAATTAGCAAATAATACAGCAGATGCCAACAGTATCTTTGGGTTTTGAAAGAAGCAAACAAATCTTCTTTAGATCTGATAGTTTCATGTATTTTTGGTTTTGAATCTGACTGTACCAGCCAGCCAACTGTCTGAGCATAGGCAGCAATACACAAGACCAGGTTCTGTCAGCCCTGCTCCAACTCATTCTCTGTAGTCTAGTGGTTAGAGCACTGATTCTCACATGTGGGAGACCCAGGTTCAAGTCCCCCAATGTTTAAGTGGAGCTCTCTACTGACAAGTAGTCACTTCTTTAACTCTGATAGAGTTTGTGGGCAGCTTATAGCCTGCATAATCTTTTTGCCTTCCCAAATCCAGTAGTTTGTTCATTTTATTACTGCTCCTATGTCTCCTGAAGCAGTCTTCATAGCTGATGTGGGCTTAAGATTTCTGCTGGACATTTAAGATCAAACTTAAGATAGAGTTCTGGACCTAACATTCAGTGCCTCCAAGCAAAATGTATTCCTGTAAGTTTCAATTTAAGAAAGATTCCTGGACATAAAATTAGCAAATAATACAGCAGATGCCAACAGTGTCTTTGGGTTTTGAAAGAAGCAAACAAATCTTCTTTAGATCTGATAGTTTTCATGTATTTTTGGTTTTGACTCTGACTCGACCAGCCAGCCAACTGTCTGAGCATAGGCAGCAATACAGATGTTGTCAGCCCAGCTTCAACTCATCCTCTGTAGTCTAGTGGTTAGAGCACTGATTCTCCCATAGAGCCCCAGGCCCCAGGTTCAAGTCTCACAAGGTTTAAGTGGAGTTCTCCACTGACAAGTAGTCACTTGTTTAGCTCTGATAGAGTTTGTGGGCAGCTTATAGCCTGCATATTCTATATTGCCTTCCCAAATCCAGTAGGTTGTTCATTTTATTACTGTCCCTCTGTCTCATGAAGCAGTCTTCATAGCTGATGTGGGCTTAAGATTTTTGCTGGACATTTGAGATAAAATTTAAGATAGACTTCTGGACATAAAATTCAGGGCTTTCAAGCAAAATGTATTCCTGTGTGTTTCAATTTAAGAAAGAGTCCTGGACATAAAATTAGCAAATAATACAGCAGATGCCAACAGTATCTTTGGGTTTTGAAAGAAGCAAACAAATCTTCTTTAGATCTGATAGTTTCATGTATTTTTGGTTTTGAATCTGACTGTACCAGCCAGCCAACTGTCTGAGCATAGGCAGCAATACACAGGACCAGGTTCTGTCAGCCCTGCTCCGACTCATCCTCTGTAGCCTAGTGGTTAGAGCACTGATTCTCACATGTGGGAGACCCAGGTTCAAGTCCCCCAATGTTTAAGTGGAGCTCTCTACTGACAAGTAGTCACTTGTTTAACTCTGATAGAGTGTGTGGGCAGCTTATAGCCTGCATAATCTTTTTGCCTTCCCAAATCCAGTAGTTTGTTCATTTTATTACTGCTCCTATGTCTCCTGAAGCAGTCTTCATAGCTGATGTGGGCTTAAGATTTCTGCTGGACATTTAAGATCAAATTTAAGATAGAGTTCTGGACCTAACATTCAGTGCCTCCGAGCAAAATGTATTCCTGTAAGTTTCAATTTAAGAAAGATTCCTGGACATAAAATTAGCAAATAATACAGCAGATGCCAACAGTGTCTTTGGGTTTTGAAAGAAGCAAACAAATCTTCTTTAGATCTGATAGTGTTCATGTATTTTTGGTTTTGACTCTGACTCTACCAGCCAGCCAACTGTCTGAGCATAGGCAGCAATACAGATTTTGTCAGCCCAGCTTCAACTCATCCTCTGTAGTCTAGTGGTTAGAGCACTGATTCTCCCATAGAGCCCCAGGCCCCAGGTTCAAGTCTCATAAGGTTTAAGTGGAGTTCTCCACTGACAAGTAGTCACTTGTTTAGCTCTGATAGAGTTTGTGGGCAGCTTATAGCCTGCATATTCTATATTGCCTTCCCAAATCCAGTAGGTTGTTCATTTTATTACTGTCCCTCTGTCTCATGAATCAGTCTTCATAGCTGATGTGGGCTTAAGATTTTTGCTGGACATTTGAGATAAAATTTAAGATAGACTTCTGGACATAAAATTCAGGGCTTTCAAGCAAAATGTATTCCTGTAAGTTTCAATTTAAGAAAGAGTCCTGGACATAAAATTAGCAAATAATACAGCAGATGCCAACAGTATCTTTGGGTTTTGAAAGAAGCAAACAAATCTTCTTTAGATCTGATAGTTTCATGTATTTTTGGTTTTGAATCTGACTGTACCAGCCAGCCAACTGTCTGAGCATAGGCAGCAATACACAGGACCAGGTTCTGTCAGCCCTGCTCCAACTCATCCTCTGTAGTCTAGTGGTTAGAGCACTGATTCTCACATGTGGGAGACCCAGGTTCAAGTCCCCCAATGTTTAAGTGGAGCTCTCTACTGACAAGTAGTCACTTGTTTAACTCTGATAGAGTGTGTGGGCAGCTTAAAGCCTGCATAATCTTTTTGCCTTCCCAAATCCAGTAGTTTGTTCATTTAATTACTGCTCCTATGTCTCCTGAAGCAGTCTTCATAGCTGATGTGGGCTTAAGATTTCTGCTGGACATTTAAGATCAAATTTAAGATAGAGTTCTGGACCTAACATTCAGTGCCTCCAAGCAAAATGTATTCCTGTAAGTTTCAATTTAAGAAAGATTCCTGGACATACAATTAGCAAATAATACAGCAGATGCCAACAGTGTCTTTGGGTTTTGAAAGAAGCAAACAAATCTTCTTTAGATCTGATAGTGTTCATGTATTTTTGGTTTTGACTCTGACTCTACCAGCCAGCCAACTGTCTGAGCATAGGCAGCAATACAGATTTTGTCAGCCCAGCTTCAACTCATCCTCTGTAGTCTAGTGGTTAGAGCACTGATTCTCCCATAGAGCCCCAGGCCCCAGGTTCAAGTCTCACAAGGTTTAAGTGGAGTTCTCCACTGACAAGTAGTCACTTGTTTAGCTCTGATAGAGTTTGTGGGCAGCTTATAGCCTGCATGTTCTATTTTGCCTTCCCAAATCCAGTAGGTTGTTCATTTTATTACTGTTCCTATGTCTCATGAAGCAGTCTTCATAGCTGATGTGGGCTTAACATTTTTGCTGGACATTTGAGATAAAATTTAAGATAGAGTTCTGGACATAAAATTCAGGGCTTTCAAGCAAAATGTATTCCTGTAAGTTTCAATTTAAGAAAGAGTCCTGGACATAAAATTAGCAAATAATACAGCAGATGCCAACAGTATCTTTGGGTTTTGAAAGAAGCAAACAAATCTTCTTTAGATCTGATAGTTTCATGTATTTTTGGTTTTGAATCTGACTGTACCAGCCAGCCAACTGTCTGAGCATAGGCAGCAATACACAGGACCAGGTTCTGTCAGCCCTGCTCCAACTCATCCTCTGTAGTCTAGTGGTTAGAGCACTGATTCTCACATGTGGGAGACCCAGGTTCAAGTCCCCCAATGTTTAAGTGGAGCTCTCTACTGACAAGTAGTCACTTGTTTAACTCTGATAGAGTGTGTGGGCAGCTTATTGCCTGCATAATCTTTTTGCCTTCCCAAATCCAGTAGTTTGATCATTTTATTACTGCTCCTATGTCTCCTGAAGCAGTCTTCATAGCTGATGTGGGCTTAAGATTTCTGCTGGACATTTAAGATCAAATTTAAGATAGAGTTCTGGACCTAACATTCAGTGCCTCCAAGCAAAATGTATTCATGTAAGTTTCAATTTAAGAAAGATTCCTGGACATACAATTAGCAAATAATACAGCAGATGCCAACAGTGTCTTTGGGTTTTGAAAGAAGCAAACAAATCTTCTTTAGATCTGATAGTGTTCATGTATTTTTGGTTTTGACTCTGACTCTACCAGCCAGCCAACTGTCTGAGCATAGGCAGCAATACAGATTTTGTCAGCCCAGCTTCAACTCATCCTCTGTAGTCTAGTGGTTAGAGCACTGATTCTCCCATAGAGCCCCAGGCCCCAGGTTCAAGTCTCACAAGGTTTAAGTGGAGTTCTCCACTGACAAGTAGTCACTTGTTTAGCTCTGATAGAGTTTGTGGGCAGCTTATAGCCTGCATATTCTATATTGCCTTCCCAAATCCAGTAGGTTGTTCATTTTATTACTGTCCCTCTGTCTCATGAAGCAGTCTTCATAGCTGATGTGGGCTTAAGATTTTTGCTGGACATTTGAGATAAAATTTAAGATAGACTTCTGGACATAAAATTCAGGGCTTTCAAGCAAAATGTATTCCTGTAAGTTTCAATTTAAGAAAGAGTCCTGGACATAAAATTAGCAAATAATACAGCAGATGCCAACAGTATCTTTGGGTTTTGAAAGAAGCAAACAAATCTTCTTTAGATCTGATAGTTTCATGTATTTTTGGTTTTGAATCTGACTGTACCAGCCAGCCAACTGTCTGAGCATAGGCAGCAATACACAGGACCAGGTTCTGTCAGCCCTGCTCCAACTCATCCTCTGTAGTCTAGTGGTTAGAGCACTGATTCTCACATGTGGGAGACCCAGGTTCAAGTCCCCCAATGTTTAAGTGGAGCTCTCTACTGACAAGTAGTCACTTGTTTAACTCTGATAGAGTGTGTGGGCAGCTTATAGCCTGCATAATCTTTTTGCCTTCCCAAATCCAGTAGTTTGTTCATTTTATTACTGCTCCTATGTCTCCTGAAGCAGTCTTCATAGCTGATGTGGGCTTAAGATTTCTGCTGGACATTTAAGATCAAATTTAAGATAGAGTTCTGGACCTAACATTCAGTGCCTCCAAGCAAAATGTATTCCTGTAAGTTTCAATTTAAGAAAGATTCCTGGACATAAAATTAGCAAATAATACAGCAGATGCCAACAGTGTCTTTGGGTTTTGAAAGAAGCAAACAAATCTTCTTTAGATCTGATAGTGTTCATGTATTTTTGGTTTTGACTCTGACTCTACCAGCCAGCCAACTGTCTGAGCATAGGCAGCAATACAGATTTTGTCAGCCCAGCTTCAACTCATCCTCTGTAGTCTAGTGGTTAGAGCACTGATTCTCCCATAGAGCCCCAGGCCCCAGGTTCAAGTCTCACAATGTTTAAGTGGAGTTCTCCACTGACAAGTAGTCACTTGTTTAGCTCTGATAGAGTTTGTGGGCAGCTTATAGCCTGCATATTCTATATTGCCTTCCCAAATCCAATAGGTTGTTCATTTTATTACTGTCCCTCTGTCTCATGAAGCATTCTTCATAGCTGATGTGGGCTTAAGATTTTTGCTGGACATTTGAGATAAAATTTAAGATAGACTTCTGGACATAAAATTCAGGGCTTTCAAGCAAAATGTATTCTTGTAAGTTTCAATTTAAGAAAGAGTCCTGGACATAAAATTAGCAAATAATACAGCAGATGCCAACAGTATCTTTGGGTTTTGAAAGAAGCAAACAAATCTTCTTTAGATCTGATAGTTTCATGTATTTTTGGTTTTGAATCTGACTGTACCAGCCAGCCAACTGTCTGAGCATAGGCAGCAATACACAAGACCAGGTTCTGTCAGCCCTGCTCCAACTCATTCACTGTACTCTAGTGGTTAGAGCACTGATTCTCACATGTGGGAGACCCAGGTTCAAGTCCCCCAATGTTTAAGTGGAGCTCTCTACTGACAAGTAGTCACTTCTTTAACTCTGATAGAGTTTGTGGGCAGCTTATAGCCTGCATAATCTTTTTGCCTTCCCAAATCCAGTAGTTTGTTCATTTTATTACTGCTCCTATGTCTCCTGAAGCAGTCTTCATAGCTGATGTGGGCTTAAGATTTCTGCTGGACATTTAAGATCAAATTTAAGATAGAGTTCTGGACCTAACATTCAGTGCCTCCAAGCAAAATGTATTCCTGTAAGTTTCAATTTAAGAAAGATTCCTGGACATAAAATTAGCAAATAATAAAGCAGATGCCAACAGTGTCTTTGGGTTTTGAAAGAAGCAAACAAATCTTCTTTAGATCTGATAGTGTTCATGTATTTTTGGTTTTGACTCTGACTCTACCAGCCAGCCAACTGTCTGAGCATAGGCAGCAATACAGATTTTGTCAGCCCAGCTTCAACTCATCCTCTGTAGTCTAGTGGTTAGAGCACTGATTCTACCATAGAGCCCCAGGCCCCAGGTTCAAGTCTCACAAGGTTTAAGTGGAGTTCTCCACTGACAAGTAGTCACTTGTTTAGCTCTGATAGAGTTTGTGGGCAGCTTATAGCCTGCATGTTCTATTTTGCCTTCCCAAATCCAGTAGGTTGTTCATTTTATTACTGTTCCTATGTCTCATGAAGCAGTCTTCATAGCTGATGTGGGCTTAACATTTTTGCTGGACATTTGAGATAAAATTTAAGATAGAGTTCTGGACATAAAATTCAGGGCTTTCAAGCAAAATGTATTCCTGTAAGTTTCAATTTAAGAAAGAGTCCTGGACATAAAATTAGCAAATAATACAGCAGATGCCAACAGTATCTTTGGGTTTTGAAAGAAGCAAACAAATCTTCTTTAGATCTGATAGTTTCATGTATTTTTGGTTTTGAATCTGACTGTACCAGCCAGCCAACTGTCTGAGCATAGGCAGCAATACACAAGACCAGGTTCTGTCAGCCCTGCTCCAACTCATTCTCTGTAGTCTAGTGGTTAGAGCACTGATTCTCACATGTGGGAGACCCAGGTTCAAGTCCCCCAATGTTTAAGTGGAGCTCTCTACTGACAAGTAGTCACTTCTTTAACTCTGATAGAGTTTGTGGGCAGCTTATAGCCTGCATAATCTTTTTGCCTTCCCAAATCCAGTAGTTTGTTCATTTTATTACTGCTCCTATGTCTCCTGAAGCAGTCTTCATAGCTGATGTGGGCTTAAGATTTCTGCTGGACATTTAAGATCAAACTTAAGATAGAGTTCTGGACCTAACATTCAGTGCCTCCAAGCAAAATGTATTCCTGTAAGTTTCAATTTAAGAAAGATTCCTGGACATAAAATTAGCAAATAATACAGCAGATGCCAACAGTGTCTTTGGGTTTTGAAAGAAGCAAACAAATCTTCTTTAGATCTGATAGTTTTCATGTATTTTTGGTTTTGACTCTGACTCGACCAGCCAGCCAACTGTCTGAGCATAGGCAGCAATACAGATGTTGTCAGCCCAGCTTCAACTCATCCTCTGTAGTCTAGTGGTTAGAGCACTGATTCTCCCATAGAGCCCCAGGCCCCAGGTTCAAGTCTCACAAGGTTTAAGTGGAGTTCTCCACTGACAAGTAGTCACTTGTTTAGCTCTGATAGAGTTTGTGGGCAGCTTATAGCCTGCATATTCTATATTGCCTTCCCAAATCCAGTAGGTTGTTCATTTTATTACTGTCCCTCTGTCTCATGAAGCAGTCTTCATAGCTGATGTGGGCTTAAGATTTTTGCTGGACATTTGAGATAAAATTTAAGATAGACTTCTGGACATAAAATTCAGGACTTTCAAGCAAAATGTATTCCTGTAAGTTTCAATTTAAGAAAGAGTCCTGGACATAAAATTAGCAAATAATACAGCAGATGCCAACAGTATCTTTGGGTTTTGAAAGAAGCAAACAAATCTTCTTTAGATCTGATAGTTTCATGTATTTTTGGTTTTGAATCTGACTGTACCAGCCAGCCAACTGTCTGAGCATAGGCAGCAATACACAGGACCAGGTTCTGTCAGCCCTGCTCCAACTCATCCTCTGTAGTCTAGTGGTAAGAGCACTGATTCTCACATGTGGGAGACCCAGGTTCAAGTCCCCCAATGTTTAAGTGGAGCTCTCTACTGACAAGTAGTCACTTGTTTAACTCTGATAGAGTGTGTGGGCAGCTTATAGCCTGCATAATCTTTTTGCCTTCCCAAATCCAGTAGTTTGTTCATTTTATTACTGCTCCTATGTCTCCTGAAGCAGTCTTCATAGCTGATGTGGGCTTAAGATTTCTGCTGGACATTTAAGATCAAATTTAAGATAGAGTTCTGGACCTAACATTCAGTGCCTCCAAGCAAAATGTATTCCTGTAAGTTTCAATTTAAGAAAGATTCCTGGACATAAAATTAGCAAATAATACAGCAGATGCCAACAGTGTCTTTGGGTTTTGAAAGAAGCAAACAAATCTTCTTTAGATCTGATAGTGTTCATGTATTTTTGGTTTTGACTCTGACTCTACCAGCCAGCCAACTGTCTGAGCATAGGCAGCAATACAGATTTTGTCAGCCCAGCTTCAACTCATCCTCTGTAGTCTAGTGGTTAGAGCACTGATTCTCCCATAGAGCCCCAGGCCCCAGGTTCAAGTCTCACAAGGTTTAAGTGGAGTTCTCCACTGACAAGTAGTCACTTGTTTAGCTCTGATAGAGTTTGTGGGCAGCTTATAGCCTGCATATTCTATATTGCCTTCCCAAATCCAGTAGGTTGTTCATTTTATTACTGTCCCTCTGTCTCATGAATCAGTCTTCATAGCTGATGTGGGCTTAAGATTTTTGCTGGACATTTGAGATAAGATTTAAGATAGACTTCTGGACATAAAATTCAGGGCTTTCAAGCAAAATGTATTCCTGTAAGTTTCAATTTAAGAAAGAGTCCTGGACATAAAATTAGCAAATAATACAGCAGATGCCAACAGTATCTTTGGGTTTTGAAAGAAGCAAACAAATCTTCTTTAGATCTGATAGTTTCATGTATTTTTGGTTTTGAATCTGACTGTACCAGCCAGCCAACTGTCTGAGCATAGGCAGCAATACACAGGACCAGGTTCTGTCAGCCCTGCTCCAACTCATCCTCTGTAGTCTAGTGGTTAGAGCACTGATTCTCACATGTGGGAGACCCAGGTTCAAGTCCCCCAATGTTTAAGTGGAGCTCTCTACTGACAAGTAGTCACTTGTTTAACTCTGATAGAGTGTGTGGGCAGCTTATAACCTGCATAATCTTTTTGCCTTCCCAAATCCAGTAGTTTGTTCATTTTATTACTGCTCCTATGTCTCCTGAAGCAGTCTTCATAGCTGATGTGGGCTTAAGATTTCTGCTGGACATTTAAGATCAAATTTAAGATAGAGTTCTGGACTTAACATTCAGTGCCTCCAAGCAAAATGTATTCCTATAAGTTTCAATTTAAGAAAGATTCCTGGACATAAAATTAGCAAATAATACAGCAGATGCCAACAGTGTCTTTGGGTTTTGAAAGAAGCAAACAAATCTTCTTTAGATCTGATAGTGTTCATGTATTTTTGGTTTTGACTCTGACTCTACCAGCCAGCCAACTGTCTGAGCATAGGCAGCAATACAGATTTTGTCAGCCCAGCTTCAACTCATCCTCTGTAGTCTAGTGGTTAGAGCACTGATTCTCCCATAGAGCCCCAGGCCCCAGGTTCAAGTCTCACAAGGTTTAAGTGGAGTTCTCCACTGACAAGTAGTCACTTGTTTAGCTCTGATAGAGTTTGTGGGCAGCTTATAGCCTGCATATTCTATTTTGCCTTCCCAAATCCAGTAGGTTGTTCATTTTATTACTGTTCCTATGTCTCATGAAGCAGTCTTCATAGCTGATGTGGGCTTAAGATTTTTGCTGGACATTTGAGATAAAATTTAAGATAGAGTTCTGGACCTAACATTCAGTGCCTCCAAGCAAAATGTATTCCTGTAAGTTTCAATTTAAGAAAGATTCCTGGACATAAAATTAGCAAATAATACAGCAGATGCCAACAGTGTCTTTGGGTTTTGAAAGAAGCAAACAAATCTTCTTTAGATCTGATAGTGTTCATGTATTTTTGGTTTTGACTCTGACTCTACCAGCCAGCCAACTGTCTGAGCATAGGCAGCAATACAGATTTTGTCAGCCCAGCTTCAACTCATCCTCTGTAGTCTAGTGGTTAGAGCACTGATTCTCCCATAGAGCCCCAGGCCCCAGGTTCAAGTCTCACAAGGTTTAAGTGGAGTTCTCCACTGACAAGTAGTCACTTGTTTAGCTCTGATAGAGTTTGTGGGCAGCTTATAGCCTGCATATTCTATATTGCCTTCCCAAATCCAGTAGGTTGTTCATTTTATTACTGTCCCTCTGTCTCATGAAGCATTCTTCATAGCTGATGTGGGCTTAAGATTTTTGCTGGACATTTGAGATAAAATTTAAGATAGACTTCTGGACATAAAATTCAGGGCTTTCAAGCAAAATGTATTCTTGTAAGTTTCAATTTAAGAAAGAGTCCTGGACATAAAATTAGCAAATAATACAGCAGATGCCAACAGTATCTTTGGGTTTTGAAAGAAGCAAACAAATCTTCTTTAGATCTGATAGTTTCATGTATTTTTGGTTTTGAATCTGACTGTACCAGCCAGCCAACTGTCTGAGCATAGGCAGCAATACACAAGACCAGGTTCTGTCAGCCCTGCTCCAACTCATTCTCTGTAGTCTAGTGGTTAGAGCACTGATTCTCACATGTGGGAGACCCAGGTTCAAGTCCCCCAGTGTTTAAGTGGAGCTCTCTACTGACAAGTAGTCACTTCTTTAACTCTGATAGAGTTTGTGGGCAGCTTATAGCCTGCATAATCTTTTTGCCTTCCCAAATCCAGTAGTTTGTTCATTTTATTACTGCTCCTATGTCTCCTGAAGCAGTCTTCATAGCTGATGTGGGCTTAAGATTTCTGCTGGACATTTAAGATCAAACTTAAGATAGAGTTCTGGACCTAACATTCAGTGCCTCCAAGCAAAATGTATTCCTGTAAGTTTCAATTTAAGAAAGATTCCTGGACATAAAATTAGCAAATAATACAGCAGATGCCAACAGTGTCTTTGGGTTTTGAAAGAAGCAAACAAATCTTCTTTAGATCTGATAGTTTTCATGTATTTTTGGTTTTGACTCTGACTCGACCAGCCAGCCAACTGTCTGAGCATAGGCAGCAATACAGATGTTGTCAGCCCAGCTTCAACTCATCCTCTGTAGTCTAGTGGTTAGAGCACTGATTCTCCCATAGAGCCCCAGGCCCCAGGTTCAAGTCTCACAAGGTTTAAGTGGAGTTCTCCACTGACAAGTAGTCACTTGTTTAGCTCTGATAGAGTTTGTGGGCAGCTTATAGCCTGCATATTCTATATTGCCTTCCCAAATCCAGTAGGTTGTTCATTTTATTACTGTCCCTCTGTCTCATGAAGCAGTCTTCATAGCTGATGTGGGCTTAAGATTTTTGCTGGACATTTGAGATAAAATTTAAGATAGACTTCTGGACATAAAATTCAGGGCTTTCAAGCAAAATGTATTCCTGTAAGTTTCAATTTAAGAAAGAGTCCTGGACATAAAATTAGCAAATAATACAGCAGATGCCAACAGTATCTTTGGGTTTTGAAAGAAGCAAACAAATCTTCTTTAGATCTGATAGTTTCATGTATTTTTGGTTTTGAATCTGACTGTACCAGCCAGCCAACTGTCTGAGCATAGGCAGCAATACACAGGACCAGGTTCTGTCAGCCCTGCTCCAACTCATCCTCTGTAGTCTAGTGGTAAGAGCACTGATTCTCACATGTGGGAGACCCAGGTTCAAGTCCCCCAATGTTTAAGTGGAGCTCTCTACTGACAAGTAGTCACTTGTTTAACTCTGATAGAGTGTGTGGGCAGCTTATAGCCTGCATAATCTTTTTGCCTTCCCAAATCCAGTAGTTTGTTCATTTTATTACTGCTCCTATGTCTCCTGAAGCAGTCTTCATAGCTGATGTGGGCTTAAGATTTCTGCTGGACATTTAAGATCAAATTTAAGATAGAGTTCTGGACCTAACATTCAGTGCCTCCAAGCAAAATGTATTCCTGTAAGTTTCAATTTAAGAAAGATTCCTGGACATAAAATTAGCAAATAATACAGCAGATGCCAACAGTGTCTTTGGGTTTTGAAAGAAGCAAACAAATCTTCTTTAGATCTGATAGTTTTCATGTATTTTTGGTTTTGACTCTGACTCTACCAGCCAGCCAACTGTCTGAGCATAGGCAGCAATACAGATTTTGTCAGCCCAGCTTCAACTCATCCTCTGTAGTCTAGTGGTTAGAGCACTGATTCTCCCATAGAGCCCCAGGCCCCAGGTTCAAGTCTCACAAGGTTTAAGTGGAGTTCTCCACTGACAAGTAGTCACTTGTTTAGCTCTGATAGAGTTTGTGGGCAGCTTATAGCCTGCATATTCTATATTGCCTTCCCAAATCCAGTAGGTTGTTCATTTTATTACTGTCCCTCTGTCTCATGAATCAGTCTTCATAGCTGATGTGGGCTTAAGATTTTTGCTGGACATTTGAGATAAGATTTAAGATAGACTTCTGGACATAAAATTCAGGGCTTTCAAGCAAAATGTATTCCTGTAAGTTTCAATTTAAGAAAGAGTCCTGGACATAAAATTAGCAAATAATACAGCAGATGCCAACAGTATCTTTGGGTTTTGAAAGAAGCAAACAAATCTTCTTTAGATCTGATAGTTTCATGTATTTTTGGTTTTGAATCTGACTGTACCAGCCAGCCAACTGTCTGAGCATAGGCAGCAATACACAGGACCAGGTTCTGTCAGCCCTGCTCCAACTCATCCTCTGTAGTCTAGTGGTTAGAGCACTGATTCTCACATGTGGGAGACCCAGGTTCAAGTCCCCCAATGTTTAAGTGGAGCTCTCTACTGACAAGTAGTCACTTCTTTAACTCTGATAGAGTTTGTGGGCAGCTTATAGCCTGCATAATCTTTTTGCCTTCCCAAATCCAGTAGTTTGTTCATTTTATTACTGCTCCTATGTCTCCTGAAGCAGTCTTCATAGCTGATGTGGGCTTAAGATTTCTGCTGGACATTTAAGATCAAATTTAAGATAGAGTTCTGGACCTAACATTCAGTGCCTCCAAGCAAAATGTATTCCTGTAAGTTTCAATTTAAGAAAGATTCCTGGACATAAAATTAGCAAATAATACAGCAGATGCCAACAGTGTCTTTGGGTTTTGAAAGAAGCAAACAAATCTTCTTTAGATCTGATAGTGTTCATGTATTTTTGGTTTTGACTCTGACTATACCAGCCAGCCAACTGTCTGAGCATAGGCAGCAATACAGATTTTGTCAGCCCAGCTTCAACTCATCCTCTGTAGTCTAGTGGTTAGAGCACTGATTCTACCATAGAGCCCCAGGCCCCAGGTTCAAGTCTCACAAGGTTTAAGTGGAGTTCTCCACTGACAAGTAGTCACTTGTTTAGCTCTGATAGAGTTTGTGGGCAGCTTATAGCCTGCATGTTCTATTTTGCCTTCCCAAATCCAGTAGGTTGTTCATTTTATTACTGTTCCTATGTCTCATGAAGCAGTCTTCATAGCTGATGTGGGCTTAACATTTTTGCTGGACATTTGAGATAAAATTTAAGATAGACTTCTGGACATAAAATTCAGGGCTTTCAAGCAAAATGTATTCCTGTAAGTTTCAATTTAAGAAAGAGTCCTGGACATAAAATTAGCAAATAATACAGCAGATGCCAACAGTATCTTTGGGTTTTGAAAGAAGCAAACAAATCTTCTTTAGATCTGATAGTTTCATGTATTTTTGGTTTTGAATCTGACTGTACCAGCCAGCCAACTGTCTGAGCATAGGCAGCAATACACAAGACCAGGTTCTGTCAGCCCTGCTCCAACTCATTCTCTGTAGTCTAGTGGTTAGAGCACTGATTCTCACATGTGGGAGACCCAGGTTCAAGTCCCCCAATGTTTAAGTGGAGCTCTCTACTGACAAGTAGTCACTTCTTTAACTCTGATAGAGTTTGTGGGCAGCTTATAGCCTGCATAATCTTTTTGCCTTCCCAAATCCAGTAGTTTGTTCATTTTATTACTGCTCCTATGTCTCCTGAAGCAGTCTTCATAGCTGATGTGGGCTTAAGATTTCTGCTGGACATTTAAGATCAAACTTAAGATAGAGTTCTGGACCTAACATTCAGTGCCTCCAAGCAAAATGTATTCCTGTAAGTTTCAATTTAAGAAAGATTCCTGGACATAAAATTAGCAAATAATACAGCAGATGCCAACAGTGTCTTTGGGTTTTGAAAGAAGCAAACAAATCTTCTTTAGATCTGATAGTTTTCATGTATTTTTGGTTTTGACTCTGACTCGACCAGCCAGCCAACTGTCTGAGCATAGGCAGCAATACAGATGTTGTCAGCCCAGCTTCAACTCATCCTCTGTAGTCTAGTGGTTAGAGCACTGATTCTCCCATAGAGCCCCAGGCCCCAGGTTCAAGTCTCACAAGGTTTAAGTGGAGTTCTCCACTGACAAGTAGTCACTTGTTTAGCTCTGATAGAGTTTGTGGGCAGCTTATAGCCTGCATATTCTATATTGCCTTCCCAAATCCAGTAGGTTGTTCATTTTATTACTGTCCCTCTGTCTCATGAAGCAGTCTTCATAGCTGATGTGGGCTTAAGATTTTTGCTGGACATTTGAGATAAAATTTAAGATAGACTTCTGGACATAAAATTCAGGGCTTTCAAGCAAAATGTATTCCTGTAAGTTTCAATTTAAGAAAGAGTCCTGGACATAAAATTAGCAAATAATACAGCAGATGCCAACAGTATCTTTGGGTTTTGAAAGAAGCAAACAAATCTTCTTTAGATCTGATAGTTTCATGTATTTTTGGTTTTGAATCTGACTGTACCAGCCAGCCAACTGTCTGAGCATAGGCAGCAATACACAGGACCAGGTTCTGTCAGCCCTGCTCCAACTCATCCTCTGTAGTCTAGTGGTAAGAGCACTGATTCTCACATGTGGGAGACCCAGGTTCAAGTCCCCCAATGTTTAAGTGGAGCTCTCTACTGACAAGTAGTCACTTGTTTAACTCTGATAGAGTGTGTGGGCAGCTTATAGCCTGCATAATCTTTTTGCCTTCCCAAATCCAGTAGTTTGTTCATTTTATTACTGCTCCTATGTCTCCTGAAGCAGTCTTCATAGCTGATGTGGGCTTAAGATTTCTGCTGGACATTTAAGATCAAATTTAAGATAGAGTTCTGGACCTAACATTCAGTGCCTCCAAGCAAAATGTATTCCTGTAAGTTTCAATTTAAGAAAGATTCCTGGACATAAAATTAGCAAATAATACAGCAGATGCCAACAGTGTCTTTGGGTTTTGAAAGAAGCAAACAAATCTTCTTTAGATCTGATAGTGTTCATGTATTTTTGGTTTTGACTCTGACTCTACCAGCCAGCCAACTGTCTGAGCATAGGCAGCAATACAGATTTTGTCAGCCCAGCTTCAACTCATCCTCTGTAGTCTAGTGGTTAGAGCACTGATTCTCCCATAGAGCCCCAGGCCCCAGGTTCAAGTCTCACAAGGTTTAAGTGGAGTTCTCCACTGACAAGTAGTCACTTGTTTAGCTCTGATAGAGTTTGTGGGCAGCTTATAGCCTGCATATTCTATATTGCCTTCCCAAATCCAGTAGGTTGTTCATTTTATTACTGTCCCTCTGTCTCATGAATCAGTCTTCATAGCTGATGTGGGCTTAAGATTTTTGCTGGACATTTGAGATAAGATTTAAGATAGACTTCTGGACATAAAATTCAGGGCTTTCAAGCAAAATGTATTCCTGTAAGTTTCAATTTAAGAAAGAGTCCTGGACATAAAATTAGCAAATAATACAGCAGATGCCAACAGTATCTTTGGGTTTTGAAAGAAGCAAACAAATCTTCTTTAGATCTGATAGTTTCATGTATTTTTGGTTTTGAATCTGACTGTACCAGCCAGCCAACTGTCTGAGCATAGGCAGCAATACACAGGACCAGGTTCTGTCAGCCCTGCTCCAACTCATCCTCTGTAGTCTAGTGGTTAGAGCACTGATTCTCACATGTGGGAGACCCAGGTTCAAGTCCCCCAATGTTTAAGTGGAGCTCTCTACTGACAAGTAGTCACTTCTTTAACTCTGATAGAGTTTGTGGGCAGCTTATAGCCTGCATAATCTTTTTGCCTTCCCAAATCCAGTAGTTTGTTCATTTTATTACTGCTCCTATGTCTCCTGAAGCAGTCTTCATAGCTGATGTGGGCTTAAGATTTCTGCTGGACATTTAAGATCAAATTTAAGATAGAGTTCTGGACCTAACATTCAGTGCCTCCAAGCAAAATGTATTCCTGTAAGTTTCAATTTAAGAAAGATTCCTGGACATAAAATTAGCAAATAATACAGCAGATGCCAACAGTGTCTTTGGGTTTTGAAAGAAGCAAACAAATCTTCTTTAGATCTGATAGTGTTCATGTATTTTTGGTTTTGACTCTGACTATACCAGCCAGCCAACTGTCTGAGCATAGGCAGCAATACAGATTTTGTCAGCCCAGCTTCAACTCATCCTCTGTAGTCTAGTGGTTAGAGCACTGATTCTACCATAGAGCCCCAGGCCCCAGGTTCAAGTCTCACAAGGTTTAAGTGGAGTTCTCCACTGACAAGTAGTCACTTGTTTAGCTCTGATAGAGTTTGTGGGCAGCTTATAGCCTGCATGTTCTATTTTGCCTTCCCAAATCCAGTAGGTTGTTCATTTTATTACTGTTCCTATGTCTCATGAAGCAGTCTTCATAGCTGATGTGGGCTTAACATTTTTGCTGGACATTTGAGATAAAATTTAAGATAGACTTCTGGACATAAAATTCAGGGCTTTCAAGCAAAATGTATTCCTGTAAGTTTCAATTTAAGAAAGAGTCCTGGACATAAAATTAGCAAATAATACAGCAGATGCCAACAGTATCTTTGGGTTTTGAAAGAAGCAAACAAATCTTCTTTAGATCTGATAGTTTCATGTATTTTTGGTTTTGAATCTGACTGTACCAGCCAGCCAACTGTCTGAGCATAGGCAGCAATACACAAGACCAGGTTCTGTCAGCCCTGCTCCAACTCATTCTCTGTAGTCTAGTGGTTAGAGCACTGATTCTCACATGTGGGAGACCCAGGTTCAAGTCCCCCAATGTTTAAGTGGAGCTCTCTACTGACAAGTAGTCACTTCTCTGATAGAGATTGTGGGCAGCTTATAGCCTGCATAATCTTTTTGCCTTCCCAAATCCAGTAGTTTGTTCATTTTATTACTGCTCCTATGTCTCCTGAAGCAGTCTTCATAGCTGATGTGGGCTTAAGATTTCTGCTGGACATTTAAGATCAAACTTAAGATAGAGTTCTGGACCTAACATTCAGTGCCTCCAAGCAAAATGTATTCCTGTAAGTTTCAATTTAAGAAAGATTCCTGGACATAAAATTAGCAAATAATACAGCAGATGCCAACAGTGTCTTTGGGTTTTGAAAGAAGCAAACAAATCTTCTTTAGATCTGATAGTTTTCATGTATTTTTGGTTTTGACTCTGACTCGACCAGCCAGCCAACTGTCTGAGCATAGGCAGCAATACAGATGTTGTCAGCCCAGCTTCAACTCATCCTCTGTAGTCTAGTGGTTAGAGCACTGATTCTCCCATAGAGCCCCAGGCCCCAGGTTCAAGTCTCACAAGGTTTAAGTGGAGTTCTCCACTGACAAGTAGTCACTTGTTTAGCTCTGATAGAGTTTGTGGGCAGCTTATAGCCTGCATATTCTATATTGCCTTCCCAAATCCAGTAGGTTGTTCATTTTATTACTGTCCCTCTGTCTCATGAAGCAGTCTTCATAGCTGATGTGGGCTTAAGATTTTTGCTGGACATTTGAGATAAAATTTAAGATAGACTTCTGGACATAAAATTCAGGGCTTTCAAGCAAAATGTATTCCTGTAAGTTTCAATTTAAGAAAGAGTCCTGGACATAAAATTAGCAAATAATACAGCAGATGCCAACAGTATCTTTGGGTTTTGAAAGAAGCAAACAAATCTTCTTTAGATCTGATAGTTTCATGTATTTTTGGTTTTGAATCTGACTGTACCAGCCAGCCAACTGTCTGAGCATAGGCAGCAATACACAGGACCAGGTTCTGTCAGCCCTGCTCCAACTCATCCTCTGTAGTCTAGTGGTAAGAGCACTGATTCTCACATGTGGGAGACCCAGGTTCAAGTCCCCCAATGTTTAAGTGGAGCTCTCTACTGACAAGTAGTCACTTGTTTAACTCTGATAGAGTGTGTGGGCAGCTTATAGCCTGCATAATCTTTTTGCCTTCCCAAATCCAGTAGTTTGTTCATTTTATTACTGCTCCTATGTCTCCTGAAGCAGTCTTCATAGCTGATGTGGGCTTAAGATTTCTGCTGGACATTTGAGATAAGATTTAAGATAGACTTCTGGACATAAAATTCAGGGCTTTCAAGCAAAATGTATTCCTGTAAGTTTCAATTTAAGAAAGAGTCCTGGACATAAAATTAGCAAATAATACAGCAGATGCCAACAGTATCTTTGGGTTTTGAAAGAAGCAAACAAATCTTCTTTAGATCTGATAGTTTCATGTATTTTTGGTTTTGAATCTGACTGTACCAGCCAGCCAACTGTCTGAGCATAGGCAGCAATACACAAGACCAGGTTCTGTCAGCCCTGCTCCAACTCATTCTCTGTAGTCTAGTGGTTAGAGCACTGATTCTCACATGTGGGAGACCCAGGTTCAAGTCCCCCAATGTTTAAGTGGAGCTCTCTACTGACAAGTAGTCACTTCTTTAACTCTGATAGAGTTTGTGGGCAGCTTATAGCCTGCATAATCTTTTTGCCTTCCCAAATCCAGTAGTTTGTTCATTTTATTACTGCTCCTATGTCTCCTGAAGCAGTCTTCATAGCTGATGTGGGCTTAAGATTTCTGCTGGACATTTAAGATCAAACTTAAGATAGAGTTCTGGACCTAACATTCAGTGCCTCCAAGCAAATAGTATTCCTGTAAGTTTCAATTTAAGAAAGATTCCTGGACATAAAATTAGCAAATAATACAGCAGATGCCAACAGTGTCTTTGGGTTTTGAAAGAAGCAAACAAATCTTCTTTAGATCTGATAGTTTTCATGTATTTTTGGTTTTGACTCTGACTCGACCAGCCAGCCAACTGTCTGAGCATAGGCAGCAATACAGATGTTGTCAGCCCAGCTTCAACTCATCCTCTGTAGTCTAGTGGTTAGAGCACTGATTCTCCCATAGAGCCCCAGGCCCCAGGTTCAAGTCTCACAAGGTTTAAGTGGAGTTCTCCACTGACAAGTAGTCACTTGTTTAGCTCTGATAGAGTTTGTGGGCAGCTTATAGCCTGCATATTCTATATTGCCTTCCCAAATCCAGTAGGTTGTTCATTTTATTACTGTCCCTCTGTCTCATGAAGCAGTCTTCATAGCTGATGTGGGCTTAAGATTTTTGCTGGACATTTGAGATAAAATTTAAGATAGACTTCTGGACATAAAATTCAGGGCTTTCAAGCAAAATGTATTCCTGTAAGTTTCAATTTAAGAAAGAGTCCTGGACATAAAATTAGCAAATAATACAGCAGATGCCAACAGTATCTTTGGGTTTTGAAAGAAGCAAACAAATCTTCTTTAGATCTGATAGTTTCATGTATTTTTGGTTTTGAATCTGACTGTACCAGCCAGCCAACTGTCTGAGCATAGGCAGCAATACACAGGACCAGGTTCTGTCAGCCCTGCTCCAACTCATCCTCTGTAGTCTAGTGGTAAGAGCACTGATTCTCACATGTGGGAGACCCAGGTTCAAGTCCCCCAATGTTTAAGTGGAGCTCTCTACTGACAAGTAGTCACTTGTTTAACTCTGATAGAGTGTGTGGGCAGCTTATAGCCTGCATAATCTTTTTGCCTTCCCAAATCCAGTAGTTTGTTCATTTTATTACTGCTCCTATGTCTCCTGAAGCAGTCTTCATAGCTGATGTGGGCTTAAGATTTCTGCTGGACATTTAAGATCAAATTTAAGATAGAGTTCTGGACCTAACATTCAGTGCCTCCAAGCAAAATGTATTCCTGTAAGTTTCAATTTAAGAAAGATTCCTGGACATAAAATTAGCAAATAATACAGCAGATGCCAACAGTGTCTTTGGGTTTTGAAAGAAGCAAACAAATCTTCTTTAGATCTGATAGTGTTCATGTATTTTTGGTTTTGACTCTGACTCTACCAGCCAGCCAACTGTCTGAGCATAGGCAGCAATACAGATTTTGTCAGCCCAGCTTCAACTCATCCTCTGTAGTCTAGTGGTTAGAGCACTGATTCTCCCATAGAGCCCCAGGCCCCAGGTTCAAGTCTCACAAGGTTTAAGTGGAGTTCTCCACTGACAAGTAGTCACTTGTTTAGCTCTGATAGAGTTTGTGGGCAGCTTATAGCCTGCATATTCTATATTGCCTTCCCAAATCCAGTAGGTTGTTCATTTTATTACTGTCCCTCTGTCTCATGAATCAGTCTTCATAGCTGATGTGGGCTTAAGATTTTTGCTGGACATTTGAGATAAGATTTAAGATAGACTTCTGGACATAAAATTCAGGGCTTTCAAGCAAAATGTATTCCTGTAAGTTTCAATTTAAGAAAGAGTCCTGGACATAAAATTAGCAAATAATACAGCAGATGCCAACAGTATCTTTGGGTTTTGAAAGAAGCAAACAAATCTTCTTTAGATCTGATAGTTTCATGTATTTTTGGTTTTGAATCTGACTGTACCAGCCAGCCAACTGTCTGAGCATAGGCAGCAATACACAGGACCAGGTTCTGTCAGCCCTGCTCCAACTCATCCTCTGTAGTCTAGTGGTTAGAGCACTGATTCTCACATGTGGGAGACCCAGGTTCAAGTCCCCCAATGTTTAAGTGGAGCTCTCTACTGACAAGTAGTCACTTCTTTAACTCTGATAGAGTTTGTGGGCAGCTTATAGCCTGCATAATCTTTTTGCCTTCCCAAATCCAGTAGTTTGTTCATTTTATTACTGCTCCTATGTCTCCTGAAGCAGTCTTCATAGCTGATGTGGGCTTAAGATTTCTGCTGGACATTTAAGATCAAATTTAAGATAGAGTTCTGGACCTAACATTCAGTGCCTCCAAGCAAAATGTATTCCTGTAAGTTTCAATTTAAGAAAGATTCCTGGACATAAAATTAGCAAATAATACAGCAGATGCCAACAGTGTCTTTGGGTTTTGAAAGAAGCAAACAAATCTTCTTTAGATCTGATAGTGTTCATGTATTTTTGGTTTTGACTCTGACTATACCAGCCAGCCAACTGTCTGAGCATAGGCAGCAATACAGATTTTGTCAGCCCAGCTTCAACTCATCCTCTGTAGTCTAGTGGTTAGAGCACTGATTCTACCATAGAGCCCCAGGCCCCAGGTTCAAGTCTCACAAGGTTTAAGTGGAGTTCTCCACTGACAAGTAGTCACTTGTTTAGCTCTGATAGAGTTTGTGGGCAGCTTATAGCCTGCATGTTCTATTTTGCCTTCCCAAATCCAGTAGGTTGTTCATTTTATTACTGTTCCTATGTCTCATGAAGCAGTCTTCATAGCTGATGTGGGCTTAACATTTTTGCTGGACATTTGAGATAAAATTTAAGATAGTCTTCTGGACATAAAATTCAGGGCTTTCAAGCAAAATGTATTCCTGTAAGTTTCAATTTAAGAAAGAGTCCTGGACATAAAATTAGCAAATAATACAGCAGATGCCAACAGTATCTTTGGGTTTTGAAAGAAGCAAACAAATCTTCTTTAGATCTGATAGTTTCATGTATTTTTGGTTTTGAATCTGACTGTACCAGCCAGCCAACTGTCTGAGCATAGGCAGCAATACACAAGACCAGGTTCTGTCAGCCCTGCTCCAACTCATTCTCTGTAGTCTAGTGGTTAGAGCACTGATTCTCACATGTGGGAGACCCAGGTTCAAGTCCCCCAATGTTTAAGTGGAGCTCTCTACTGACAAGTAGTCACTTCTTTAACTCTGATAGAGTTTGTGGGCAGCTTATAGCCTGCATAATCTTTTTGCCTTCCCAAATCCAGTAGTTTGTTCATTTTATTACTGCTCCTATGTCTCCTGAAGCAGTCTTCATAGCTGATGTGGGCTTAAGATTTCTGCTGGACATTTAAGATCAAACTTAAGATAGAGTTCTGGACCTAACATTCAGTGCCTCCAAGCAAAATGTATTCCTGTAAGTTTCAATTTAAGAAAGATTCCTGGACATAAAATTAGCAAATAATACAGCAGATGCCAACAGTGTCTTTGGGTTTTGAAAGAAGCAAACAAATCTTCTTTAGATCTGATAGTTTTCATGTATTTTTGGTTTTGACTCTGACTCGACCAGCCAGCCAACTGTCTGAGCATAGGCAGCAATACAGATGTTGTCAGCCCAGCTTCAACTCATCCTCTGTAGTCTAGTGGTTAGAGCACTGATTCTCCCATAGAGCCCCAGGCCCCAGGTTCAAGTCTCACAAGGTTTAAGTGGAGTTCTCCACTGACAAGTAGTCACTTGTTTAGCTCTGATAGAGTTTGTGGGCAGCTTATAGCCTGCATATTCTATATTGCCTTCCCAAATCCAGTAGGTTGTTCATTTTATTACTGTCCCTCTGTCTCATGAAGCAGTCTTCATAGCTGATGTGGGCTTAAGATTTTTGCTGGACATTTGAGATAAAATTTAAGATAGACTTCTGGACATAAAATTCAGGGCTTTCAAGCAAAATGTATTCCTGTAAGTTTCAATTTAAGAAAGAGTCCTGGACATAAAATTAGCAAATAATACAGCAGATGCCAACAGTATCTTTGGGTTTTGAAAGAAGCAAACAAATCTTCTTTAGATCTGATAGTTTCATGTATTTTTGGTTTTGAATCTGACTGTACCAGCCAGCCAACTGTCTGAGCATAGGCAGCAATTCACAGGACCAGGTTCTGTCAGCCCTGCTCCAACTCATCCTCTGTAGTCTAGTGGTAAGAGCACTGATTCTCACATGTGGGAGACCCAGGTTCAAGTCCCCCAATGTTTAAGTGGAGCTCTCTACTGACAAGTAGTCACTTGTTTAACTCTGATAGAGTGTGTGGGCAGCTTATAGCCTGCATAATCTTTTTGCCTTCCCAAATCCAGTAGTTTGTTCATTTTATTACTGCTCCTATGTCTCCTGAAGCAGTCTTCATAGCTGATGTGGGCTTAAGATTTCTGCTGGACATTTAAGATCAAATTTAAGATAGAGTTCTGGACCTAACATTCAGTGCCTCCAAGCAAAATGTATTCCTGTAAGTTTCAATTTAAGAAAGATTCCTGGACATAAAATTAGCAAATAATACAGCAGATGCCAACAGTGTCTTTGGGTTTTGAAAGAAGCAAACAAATCTTCTTTAGATCTGATAGTGTTCATGTATTTTTGGTTTTGACTCTGACTCTACCAGCCAGCCAACTGTCTGAGCATAGGCAGCAATACAGATTTTGTCAGCCCAGCTTCAACTCATCCTCTGTAGTCTAGTGGTTAGAGCACTGATTCTCCCATAGAGCCCCAGGCCCCAGGTTCAAGTCTCACAAGGTTTAAGTGGAGTTCTCCACTGACAAGTAGTCACTTGTTTAGCTCTGATAGAGTTTGTGGGCAGCTTATAGCCTGCATATTCTATATTGCCTTCCCAAATCCAGTAGGTTGTTCATTTTATTACTGTCCCTCTGTCTCATGAATCAGTCTTCATAGCTGATGTGGGCTTAAGATTTTTGCTGGACATTTGAGATAAGATTTAAGATAGACTTCTGGACATAAAATTCAGGGCTTTCAAGCAAAATGTATTCTTGTAAGTTTCAATTTAAGAAAGAGTCCTGGACATAAAATTAGCAAATAATACAGCAGATGCCAACAGTATCTTTGGGTTTTGAAAGAAGCAAACAAATCTTCTTTAGATCTGATAGTGTTCATGTATTTTTGGTTTTGACTCTGACTCTACCAGCCAGCCAACTGTCTGAGCATAGGCAGCAATACACAAGACCAGGTTCTGTCAGCCCTGCTCCAACTCATTCACTGTACTCTAGTGGTTAGAGCACTGATTCTCACATGTGGGAGACCCAGGTTCAAGTCCCCCAATGTTTAAGTGGAGCTCTCTACTGACAAGTAGTCACTTCTTTAACTCTGATAGAGTTTGTGGGCAGCTTATAGCCTGCATAATCTTTTTGCCTTCCCAAATCCAGTAGTTTGTTCATTTTATTACTGCTCCTATGTCTCCTGAAGCAGTCTTCATAGCTGATGTGGGCTTAAGATTTCTGCTGGACATTTAAGATCAAATTTAAGATAGAGTTCTGGACCTAACATTCAGTGCCTCCAAGCAAAATGTATTCCTGTAAGTTTCAATTTAAGAAAGATTCCTGGACATAAAATTAGCAAATAATACAGCAGATGCCAACAGTGTCTTTGGGTTTTGAAAGAAGCAAACAAATCTTCTTTAGATCTGATAGTGTTCATGTATTTTTGGTTTTGACTCTGACTCTACCAGCCAGCCAACTGTCTGAGCATAGGCAGCAATACAGATTTTGTCAGCCCAGCTTCAACTCATCCTCTGTAGTCTAGTGGTTAGAGCACTGATTCTACCATAGAGCCCCAGGCCCCAGGTTCAAGTCTCACAAGGTTTAAGTGGAGTTCTCCACTGACAAGTAGTCACTTGTTTAGCTCTGATAGAGTTTGTGGGCAGCTTATAGCCTGCATGTTCTATTTTGCCTTCCCAAATCCAGTAGGTTGTTCATTTTATTACTGTTCCTATGTCTCATGAAGCAGTCTTCATAGCTGATGTGGGCTTAACATTTTTGCTGGACATTTGAGATAAAATTTAAGATAGACTTCTGGACATAAAATTCAGGGCTTTCAAGCAAAATGTATTCCTGTAAGTTTCAATTTAAGAAAGAGTCCTGGACATAAAATTAGCAAATAATACAGCAGATGCCAACAGTATCTTTGGGTTTTGAAAGAAGCAAACAAATCTTCTTTAGATCTGATAGTTTCATGTATTTTTGGTTTTGAATCTGACTGTACCAGCCAGCCAACTGTCTGAGCATAGGCAGCAATACACAAGACCAGGTTCTGTCAGCCCTGCTCCAACTCATTCTCTGTAGTCTAGTGGTTAGAGCACTGATTCTCACATGTGGGAGACCCAGGTTCAAGTCCCCCAATGTTTAAGTGGAGCTCTCTACTGACAAGTAGTCACTTCTTTAACTCTGATAGAGTTTGTGGGCAGCTTATAGCCTGCATAATCTTTTTGCCTTCCCAAATCCAGTAGTTTGTTCATTTTATTACTGCTCCTATGTCTCCTGAAGCAGTCTTCATAGCTGATGTGGGCTTAAGATTTCTGCTGGACATTTAAGATCAAACTTAAGATAGAGTTCTGGACCTAACATTCAGTGCCTCCAAGCAAAATGTATTCCTGTAAGTTTCAATTTAAGAAAGATTCCTGGACATAAAATTAGCAAATAATACAGCAGATGCCAACAGTGTCTTTGGGTTTTGAAAGAAGCAAACAAATCTTCTTTAGATCTGATAGTTTTCATGTATTTTTGGTTTTGACTCTGACTCGACCAGCCAGCCAACTGTCTGAGCATAGGCAGCAATACAGATGTTGTCAGCCCAGCTTCAACTCATCCTCTGTAGTCTAGTGGTTAGAGCACTGATTCTCCCATAGAGCCCCAGGCCCCAGGTTCAAGTCTCACAAGGTTTAAGTGGAGTTCTCCACTGACAAGTAGTCACTTGTTTAGCTCTGATAGAGTTTGTGGGCAGCTTATAGCCTGCATATTCTATATTGCCTTCCCAAATCCAGTAGGTTGTTCATTTTATTACTGTCCCTCTGTCTCATGAAGCAGTCTTCATAGCTGATGTGGGCTTAAGATTTTTGCTGGACATTTGAGATAAAATTTAAGATAGACTTCTGGACATAAAATTCAGGGCTTTCAAGCAAAATGTATTCCTGTAAGTTTCAATTTAAGAAAGAGTCCTGGACATAAAATTAGCAAATAATACAGCAGATGCCAACAGTATCTTTGGGTTTTGAAAGAAGCAAACAAATCTTCTTTAGATCTGATAGTTTCATGTATTTTTGGTTTTGAATCTGACTGTACCAGCCAGCCAACTGTCTGAGCATAGGCAGCAATACACAGGACCAGGTTCTGTCAGCCCTGCTCCAACTCATCCTCTGTAGTCTAGTGGTAAGAGCACTGATTCTCACATGTGGGAGACCCAGGTTCAAGTCCCCCAATGTTTAAGTGGAGCTCTCTACTGACAAGTAGTCACTTGTTTAACTCTGATAGAGTGTGTGGGCAGCTTATAGCCTGCATAATCTTTTTGCCTTCCCAAATCCAGTAGTTTGTTCATTTTATTACTGCTCCTATGTCTCCTGAAGCAGTCTTCATAGCTGATGTGGGCTTAAGATTTCTGCTGGACATTTAAGATCAAATTTAAGATAGAGTTCTGGACCTAACATTCAGTGCCTCCAAGCAAAATGTATTCCTGTAAGTTTCAATTTAAGAAAGATTCCTGGACATAAAATTAGCAAATAATACAGCAGATGCCAACAGTGTCTTTGGGTTTTGAAAGAAGCAAACAAATCTTCTTTAGATCTGATAGTGTTCATGTATTTTTGGTTTTGACTCTGACTCTACCAGCCAGCCAACTGTCTGAGCATAGGCAGCAATACAGATTTTGTCAGCCCAGCTTCAACTCATCCTCTGTAGTCTAGTGGTTAGAGCACTGATTCTACCATAGAGCCCCAGGCCCCAGGTTCAAGTCTCACAAGGTTTAAGTGGAGTTCTCCACTGACAAGTAGTCACTTGTTTAGCTCTGATAGAGTTTGTGGGCAGCTTATAGCCTGCATGTTCTATTTTGCCTTCCCAAATCCAGTAGGTTGTTCATTTTATTACTGTTCCTATGTCTCATGAAGCAGTCTTCATAGCTGATGTGGGCTTAACATTTTTGCTGGACATTTGAGATAAAATTTAAGATAGAGTTCTGGACATAAAATTCAGGGCTTTCAAGCAAAATGTATTCCTGTAAGTTTCAATTTAAGAAAGAGTCCTGGACATAAAATTAGCAAATAATAATGCAGATGCCAACAGTATCTTTGGGTTTTGAAAGAAGCAAACAAATCTTCTTTAGATCTGATAGTTTCATGTATTTTTGGTTTTGAATCTGACTGTACCAGCCAGCCAACTGTCTGAGCATAGGCAGCAATACACAAGACCAGGTTCTGTCAACCCTGCTCCAACTCATTCTCTGTAGTCTAGTGGTTAGAGCACTGATTCTCACATGTGGGAGACCCAGGTTCAAGTCCCCCAATGTTTAAGTGGAGCTCTCTACTGACAAGTAGTCACTTCTTTAACTCTGATAGAGTTTGTGGGCAGCTTATAGCCTGCATAATCTTTTTGCCTTCCCAAATCCAGTAGTTTGTTCATTTTATTACTGCTCCTATGTCTCCTGAAGCAGTCTTCATAGCTGATGTGGGCTTAAGATTTCTGCTGGACATTTAAGATCAAACTTAAGATAGAGTTCTGGACCTAACATTCAGTGCCTCCAAGCAAAATGTATTCCTGTAAGTTTCAATTTAAGAAAGATTCCTGGACATAAAATTAGCAAATAATACAGCAGATGCCAACAGTGTCTTTGGGTTTTGAAAGAAGCAAACAAATCTTCTTTAGATCTGATAGTTTTCATGTATTTTTGGTTTTGACTCTGACTCGACCAGCCAGCCAACTGTCTGAGCATAGGCAGCAATACAGATGTTGTCAGCCCAGCTTCAACTCATCCTCTGTAGTCTAGTGGTTAGAGCACTGATTCTCCCATAAAGCCCCAGGCCCCAGGTTCAAGTCTCACAAGGTTTAAGTGGAGTTCTCCACTGACAAGTAGTCACTTGTTTAGCTCTGATAGAGTTTGTGGGCAGCTTATAGCCTGCATATTCTATATTGCCTTCCCAAATCCAGTAGGTTGTTCATTTTATTACTGTCCCTCTGTCTCATGAAGCAGTCTTCATAGCTGATGTGGGCTTAAGATTTTTGCTGGACATTTGAGATAAAATTTAAGATAGACTTCTGGACATAAAATTCAGGGCTTTCAAGCAAAATGTATTCCTGTAAGTTTCAATTTAAGAAAGAGTCCTGGACATAAAATTAGCAAATAATACAGCAGATGCCAACAGTATCTTTGGGTTTTGAAAGAAGCAAACAAATCTTCTTTAGATCTGATAGTTTCATGTCTTTTTGGTTTTGAATCTGACTGTACCAGCCAGCCAACTGTCTGAGCATAGGCAGCAATACACAGGACCAGGTTCTGTCAGCCCTGCTCCAACTCATCCTCTGTAGTCTAGTGGTAAGAGCACTGATTCTCACATGTGGGAGACCCAGGTTCAAGTCCCCCAATGTTTAAGTGGAGCTCTCTACTGACAAGTAGTCACTTGTTTAACTCTGATAGAGTGTGTGGGCAGCTTATAGCCTGCATAATCTTTTTGCCTTCCCAAATCCAGTAGTTTGTTCATTTTATTACTGCTCCTATGTCTCCTGAAGCAGTCTTCATAGCTGATGTGGGCTTAAGATTTCTGCTGGACATTTAAGATCAAATTTAAGATAGAGTTCTGGACCTAACATTCAGTGCCTCCAAGCAAAATGTATTCCTGTAAGTTTCAATTTAAGAAAGATTCCTGGACATAAAATTAGCAAATAATACAGCAGATGCCAACAGTGTCTTTGGGTTTTGAAAGAAGCAAACAAATCTTCTTTAGATCTGATAGTGTTCATGTATTTTTGGTTTTGACTCTGACTCTACCAGCCAGCCAACTGTCTGAGCATAGGCAGCAATATAGATTTTGTCAGCCCAGCTTCAACTCATCCTCTGTAGTCTAGTGGTTAGAGCACTGATTCTCCCATAGAGCCCCAGGCCCCAGGTTCAAGTCTCACAAGGTTTAAGTGGAGTTCTCCACTGACAAGTAGTCACTTGTTTAGCTCTGATAGAGTTTGTGGGCAGCTTATAGCCTGCATATTCTATATTGCCTTCCCAAATCCAGTAGGTTGTTCATTTTATTACTGTCCCTCTGTCTCATGAATCAGTCTTCATAGCTGATGTGGGGTTAAGATTTTTGCTGGACATTTGAGATAAGATTTAAGATAGACTTCTGGACATAAAATTCAGGGCTTTCAAGCAAAATGTATTCCTGTAAGTTTCAATTTAAGAAAGAGTCCTGGACATAAAATTAGCAAATAATACAGCAGATGCCAACAGTATCTTTGGGTTTTGAAAGAAGCAAACAAATCTTCTTTAGATCTGATAGTTTCATGTATTTTTGGTTTTGAATCTGACTGTACCAGCCAGCCAACTGTCTGAGCATAGGCAGCAATACACAGGACAAGGTTCTGTCAGCCCTGCTCCAACTCATCCTCTGTAGTCTAGTGGTTAGAGCACTGATTCTCACATGTGGGAGACCCAGGTTCAAGTCCCCCAATGTTTAAGTGGAGCTCTCTACTGACAAGTAGTCACTTGTTTAACTCTGATAGAGTGTGTGGGCAGCTTATTGCCTGCATAATCTTTTTGCCTTCCCAAATCCAGTAGTTTGTTCATTTTATTACTGCTCCTATGTCTCCTGAAGCAGTCTTCATAGCTGATGTGGGCTTAAGATTTCTGCTGGACATTTAAGATCAAATTTAAGATAGAGTTCTGGACCTAACATTCAGTGCCTCCAAGCAAAATGTATTCCTGTAAGTTTCAATTTAAGAAAGATTCCTGGACATAAAATTAGCAAATAATACAGCAGATGCCAACAGTGTCTTTGGGTTTTGAAAGAAGCAAACAAATCTTCTTTAGATCTGATAGTGTTCATGTATTTTTGGTTTTGACTCTGACTCTACCAGCCAGCCAACTGTCTCAGCATAGGCAGCAATACAGATTTTGTCAGCCCAGCTTCAACTCATCCTCTGTAGTCTAGTGGTTAGAGCACTGATTCTACCATAGAGCCCCAGGCCCCAGGTTCAAGTCTCACAAGGTTTAAGTGGAGTTCTCCACTGACAAGTAGTCACTTGTTTAGCTCTGTTAGAGTTTGTGGGCAGCTTATAGCCTGCATGTTCTATTTTGCCTTCCCAAATCCAGTAGGTTGTTCATTTTATTACTGTTCCTATGTCTCATGAAGCAGTCTTCATAGCTGATGTGGGCTTAACATTTTTGCTGGACATTTGAGATAAAATTTAAGATAGAGTTCTGGACATAAAATTCAGGGCTTTCAAGCAAAATGTATTCCTGTAAGTTTCAATTTAAGAAAGAGTCCTGGACATAAAATTAGCAAATAATACAGCAGATGCCAACAGTATCTTTGGGTTTTGAAAGAAGCAAACAAATCTTCTTTAGATCTGATAGTTTCATGTATTTTTGGTTTTGAATCTGACTGTACCAGCCAGCCAACTGTCTGAGCATAGGCAGCAATACACAAGACCAGGTTCTGTCAGCCCTGCTCCAACTCATTCTCTGTAGTCTAGTGGTTAGAGCACTGATTCTCACATGTGGGAGACCCAGGTTCAAGTCCCCCAATGTTTAAGTGGAGCTCTCTACTGACAAGTAGTCACTTCTTTAACTCTGATAGAGTTTGTGGGCAGCTTATAGCCTGCATAATCTTTTTGCCTTCCCAAATCCAGTAGTTTGTTCATTTTATTACTGCTCCTATGTCTCCTGAAGCAGTCTTCATAGCTGATGTGGGCTTAAGATTTCTGCTGGACATTTAAGATCAAATTTAAGATAGAGTTCTGGACCTAACATTCAGTGCCTCCAAGCAAAATGTATTCCTGTAAGTTTCAATTTAAGAAAGATTCCTGGACATAAAATTAGCAAATAATACAGCAGATGCCAACAGTGTCTTTGGGTTTTGAAAGAAGCAAACAAATCTTCTTTAGATCTGATAGTGTTCATGTATTTTTGGTTTTGACTCTGACTCTACCAGCCAGCCAACTGTCTGAGCATAGGCAGCAATACAGATTTTGTCAGCCCAGCTTCAACTCATCCTCTGTAGTCTAGTGGTTAGAGCACTGATTCTCCCATAGAACCCCGGGCCCCAGGTTCAAGTCTCACAAGGTTTAAGTGGAGTTCTCCACTGACAAGTAGTCACTTGTTTAGCTCTGATAGAGTTTGTGGGCAGCTTATAGCCTGCATGTTCTATTTTGCCTTCCCAAATCCAGTAGGTTGTTCATTTTATTACTGTTCCTATGTCTCATGAAGCAGTCTTCATAGCTGATGTGGGCTTAAGATTTTTGCTGGACATTTGAGATAAAATTTAAGATAGAGTTCTGGACATAAAATTCAGGGCTTTCAAGCAAAATGTATTCCTGTAAGTTTCAATTTAAGAAAGAGTCCTGGACATAAAATTAGCAAATAATACAGCAGATGCCAACAGTATCTTTGGGTTTTGAAAGAAGCAAACAAATCTTTTTTAGATCTGATAGTTTCATGTATTTTTGGTTTTGAATCTGACTGTACCAGCCAGCCAACTGTCTGAGCATAGGCAGCAATACACAGGACCAGGTTCTGTCAGCCCTGCTCCAACTCATCCTCTGTAGTCTAGTGGTTAGAGCACTGATTCTCACATGTGGGAGACCCAGGTTCAAATCCCCCAATGTTTAAGTGGAGCTCTCTACTGACAAGTAGTCACTTCTTTAACTCTGATAGAGTTTGTGGGCAGCTTATAGCCTGCATATTCTATTTTGCCTTCCCAAATCCAGTAGTTTGTTCATTTTATTACTGCTCCTATGTCTCCTGAAGCAGTCTTCATAGCTGATGTGGGCTTAAGATTTCTGCTGGACATTTAAGATCAAATTTAAGATAGAGTTCTGGACCTAACATTCAGTGCCTCCAAGCAAAATGTATTCCTGTAAGTTTCAATTTAAGAAAGATTCCTGGACATAAAATTAGCAAATAATACAGCAGATGCCAACAGTGTCTTTGGGTTTTGAAAGAAGCAAACAAATCTTCTTTAGATCTGATAGTGTTCATGTATTTTTGGTTTTGACTCTGACTCTACCAGCCAGCCAACTGTCTGAGCATAGGCAGCAATACAGATTTTGTCAGCCCAGCTTCAACTCATCCTCTGTAGTCTAGTGGTTAGAGCACTGATTCTCCCATAGAGCCCCAGGCCCCAGGTTCAAGTCTCACAAGGTTTAAGTGGAGTTCTCCACTAACAAGTAGTCACTTGTTTAGCTCTGATAGAGTTTGTGGGCAGCTTATAGCCTGCATATTCTATATTGCCTTCCCAAATCCAGTAGGTTGTTCATTTTATTACTGTCCTTCTGTCTCATGAAGCAGTCTTCATAGCTGATGTGGGCTTAAGATTTTTGCTGGACATTTGAGATAAAATTTAAGATAGACTTCTGGACATAAAATTCAGGGCTTTCAAGCAAAATGTATTCCTGTAAGTTTCAATTTAAGAAAGAGTCCTGAACATAAAATTAGCAAATAATACAGCAGATGCCAACAGTATCTTTGGGTTTTGAAAGAAGCAAACAAATCTCCTTTAGATCTGATAGTTTTCATGTATTTTTGGTTTTGACTCTGACTCGACCAGCCAGCCAACTGTCTGAGCATAGGCAGCAATACAGATTTTGTCAGCCCAGCTTCAACTCATCCTCTGTAGTCTAGTGGTTAGAGCACTGATTCTCCCATTGAGCCCCAGGCCCCAGGTTCAAGTCTCACAAGGTTTAAGTGGAGTTCTCCACTGACAAGTAGTCACTTGTTTAGCTCTGATAGAGTTTGTGGGCAGCTTATAGCCTGCATATTCTATTTTGCCTTCCCAAATCCAGTAGGTTGTTCATTTTATTACTGTCCCTCTGTCTCATGAAGCATTCTTCATAGCTGATGTGGGCTTAAGATTTTTGCTGGACATTTGAGATAAAATTTAAGATAGAGTTCTGGACATAAAATTCAGGGCTTTCAAGCAAAATGTATTCCTGTAAGTTTCAATTTAAGAAAGAGTCCTGGACATAAAATTAGCAAATAATACAGCAGATGCCAACAGTATCTTTGGGTTTTGAAAGAAGCAAACAAATCTTTTTTAGATCTGATAGTTTCATGTATTTTTGGTTTTGAATCTGACTGTACCAGCCAGCCAACTGTCTGAGCATAGACAGCAATACACAAGACCAGGTTCTGTCAGCCCTGCTCCAACTCATTCACTGTAGTCTAGTGGTTAGAGCACTGATTCTCACATGTGGGAGACCCAGGTTCAAGTCCCCCAATGTTTAAGTGGAGCTCTCTACTGACAAGTAGTCACTTCTTTAACTCTGATAGAGTTTGTGGGCAGCTTATAGCCTGCATAATCTTTTTGCCTTCCCAAATCCAGTAGTTTGTTCATTTTATTACTGCTCCTATGTCTCCTGAAGCAGTCTTCATAGCTGATGTGGGCTTAAGATTTTTGCTGGACATTTGAGATAAAATTTAAGATAGAGTTCTGGACCTAACATTCAGTGCCTCCAAGCAAAATGTATTCCTGTAAGTTTCAATTAAAGAAAGATTCCTGGACATAAAATTAGCAAATAATACAGCAGATGCCAACAGTGTCTTTGGGTTTTGAAAGAAGCAAACAAATCTCCTTTAGATCTGATAGTTTTCATGTATTTTTGGTTTTGACTCTGACTCGACCAGCCAGCCAACTGTCTGAGCATAGGCAGCAATACAGATTTTGTCAGCCCAGCTTCAACTCATCCTCTGTAGTCTAGTGGTTAGAGCACTGATTCTCCCATTGAGCCCCAGGCCCCAGGTTCAAATCTCACAAGGTTTAAGTGGAGTTCTCCACTGACAAGTAGTCACTTGTTTAGCTCTGATAGAGTTTGTGGGCAGATTATAGCCTGCATATTCTATATTGCCTTCCCAAATCCAGTAGGTTGTTCATTTTATTACTGTCCCTCTGTCTCATGAAGCAGTCTTCATAGCTGATGTGGGCTTAAGATTTTTGCTGGACATTTGAGATAAAATTTAAGATAGAGTTCTGGACCTAACATTCAGTGCCTCCAAGCAAAATGTATTCCTGTAAGTTTCAATTTAAGAAAGAGTCCTGAACATAAAATTAGCAAATAATACAGCAGATGCCAACAGTATCTTTGGGTTTTGAAAGAAGCAAACAAATCTCCTTTAGATCTGATAGTTTTCATGTATTTTTGGTTTTGACTCTGACTCGACCAGCCAGCCAACTGTCTGAGCATAGGCAGCAATACAGATTTTGTCAGCCCAGCTTCAACTCATCCTCTGTAGTCTAGTGGTTAGAGCACTGATTCTCCCATTGAGCCCCAGGCCCCAGGTTCAAGTCTCACAAGGTTTAAGTGGAGTTCTCCACTGACAAGTAGTCACTTGTTTAGCTCTGATAGAGTTTGTGGGCAGCTTATAGCCTGCATATTCTATTTTGCCTTCCCAAATCCAGTAGGTTGTTCATTTTATTACTGTTCCTATGTCTCATGAAGCAGTCTTCATAGCTGATGTGGGCTTAAGATTTTTGCTGGACATTTGAGATAAAATTTAAGATAGAGTTCTGGACCTAACATTCAGTGCCTCCAAGCAAAATGTATTCCTGTAAGTTTCAATTTAAGAAAGATTCCTGGACATAAAATTAGCAAATAATACAGCAGATGCCAACAGTGTCTTTGGGTTTTGAAAGAAGCAAACAAATCTTCTTTAGATCTGATAGTGTTCATGTATTTTTGGTTTTGACTCTGACTCTACCAGCCAGCCAACTGTCTGAGCATAGGCAGCAATACAGATTTTGTCAGCCCAGCTTCAACTCATCCTCTGTAGTCTAGTGGTTAGAGCACTGATTCTCCCATAGAGCCCCAGGCCCCAGGTTCAAGTCTCACAAGGTTAAAGTGGAGTTCTCCACTGACAAGTAGTCACTTGTTTAGCTCTGATAGAGTTTGTGGGCAGCTTATAGCCTGCATATTCTATTTTGCCTTCCCAAATCCAGTAGGTTGTTCATTTTATTACTGTCCCTCTGTCTCATGAAGCATTCTTCATAGCTGATGTGGGCTTAAGATTTTTGCTGGACATTTGAGATAAAATTTAAGATAGAGTTCTGGACATAAAATTCAGGGCTTTCAATCAAAATGTATTCCTGTAAGTTTCAATTTAAGAAAGAGTCCTGGACATAAAATTAGCAAATAATACAGCAGATGCCAACAGTATCTTTGGGTTTTGAAAGAAGCAAACAAATCTTTTTTAGATCTGATAGTTTCATGTATTTTTGGTTTTGAATCTGACTGTACCAGCCAGCCAACTGTCTGAGCATAGACAGCAATACACAAGACCAGGTTCTGTCAGCCCTGCTCCAACTCATTCACTGTACTCTAGTGGTTAGAGCACTGATTCTCACATGTGGGAGACCCAGGTTCAAGTCCCCCAATGTTTAAGTGGAGCTCTCTACTGACAAGTAGTCACTTCTTTAACTCTGATAGAGTTTGTGGGCAGCTTATAGCCTGCATAATCTTTTTGCCTTCCCAAATCCAGTAGTTTGTTCATTTTATTACTGCTCCTATGTCTCCTGAAGCAGTCTTCATAGCTGATGTGGGCTTAAGATTTCTGCTGGACATTTAAGATCAAATTTAAGATAGAGTTCTGGACCTAACATTCAGTGCCTCCAAGCAAAATGTATTCCTGTAAGTTTCAATTTAAGAAAGATTCCTGGACATAAAATTAGCAAATAATACAGCAGATGCCAACAGTGTCTTTGGGTTTTGAAAGAAGCAAACAAATCTTCTTTAGATCTGATAGTGTTCATGTATTTTTGGTTTTGACTCTGACTCTACCAGCCAGCCAACTGTCTGAGCATAGGCAGCAATACAGATTTTGTCAGCCCAGCTTCAACTCATCCTCTGTAGTCTAGTGGTTAGAGCACTGATTCTACCATAGAGCCCCAGGCCCCAGGTTCAAGTCTCACAAGGTTTAAGTGGAGTTCTCCACTGACAAGTAGTCACTTGTTTAGCTCTGATAGAGTTTGTGGGCAGCTTATAGCCTGCATGTTCTATTTTGCCTTCCCAAATCCAGTAGGTTGTTCATTTTATTACTGTTCCTATGTCTCATGAAGCAGTCTTCATAGCTGATGTGGGCTTAACATTTTTGCTGGACATTTGAGATAAAATTTAAGATAGAGTTCTGGACATAAAATTCAGGGCTTTCAAGCAAAATGTATTCCTGTAAGTTTCAATTTAAGAAAGAGTCCTGGACATAAAATTAGCAAATAATACAGCAGATGCCAACAGTATCTTTGGGTTTTGAAAGAAGCAAACAAATCTTCTTTAGATCTGATAGTTTCATGTATTTTTGGTTTTGAATCTGACTGTACCAGCCAGCCAACTGTCTGAGCATAGGCAGCAATACACAAGACCAGGTTCTGTCAGCCCTGCTCCAACTCATTCTCTGTAGTCTAGTGGTTAGAGCACTGATTCTCACATGTGGGAGACCCAGGTTCAAGTCCCCCAATGTTTAAGTGGAGCTCTCTACTGACAAGTAGTCACTTCTTTAACTCTGATAGAGTTTGTGGGCAGCTTATAGCCTGCATAATCTTTTTGCCTTCCCAAATCCAGTAGTTTGTTCATTTTATTACTGCTCCTATGTCTCCTGAAGCAGTCTTCATAGCTGATGTGGGCTTAAGATTTCTGCTGGACATTTAAGATCAAACTTAAGATAGAGTTCTGGACCTAACATTCAGTGCCTCCAAGCAAAATGTATTCCTGTAAGTTTCAATTTAAGAAAGATTCCTGGACATAAAATTAGCAAATAATACAGCAGATGCCAACAGTGTCTTTGGGTTTTGAAAGAAGCAAACAAATCTTCTTTAGATCTGATAGTGTTCATGTATTTTTGGTTTTGACTCTGACTCTACCAGCCAGCCAACTGTCTGAGCATAGGCAGCAATACAGATTTTGTCAGCCCAGCTTCAACTCATCCTCTGTAGTCTAGTGGTTAGAGCACTGATTCTCCCATAGAGCCCCAGGCCCCAGGTTCAAGTCTCACAAGGTTTAAGTGGAGTTCTCCACTGACAAGTAGTCACTTGTTTAGCTCTGATAGAGTTTGTGGGCAGCTTATAGCCTGCATATTCTATATTGCCTTCCCAAATCCAGTAGGTTGTTCATTTTATTACTGTCCCTCTGTCTCATGAATCAGTCTTCATAGCTGATGTGGGCTTAAGATTTTTGCTGGACATTTGAGATAAGATTTAAGATAGACTTCTGGACATAAAATTCAGGGCTTTCAAGCAAAATGTATTCCTGTAAGTTTCAATTTAAGAAAGAGTCCTGGACATAAAATTAGCAAATAATACAGCAGATGCCAACAGTATCTTTGGGTTTTGAAAGAAGCAAACAAATCTTCTTTAGATCTGATAGTTTCATGTATTTTTGGTTTTGAATCTGACTGTACCAGCCAGCCAACTGTCTGAGCATAGGCAGCAATACACAGGACCAGGTTCTGTCAGCCCTGCTCCAACTCATCCTCTGTAGTCTAGTGGTTAGAGCACTGATTCTCACATGTGGGAGACCCAGGTTCAAGTCCCCCAATGTTTAAGTGGAGCTCTCTACTGACAAGTAGTCACTTGTTTAACTCTGATAGAGTGTGTGGGCAGCTTATAGCCTGCATAATCTTTTTGCCTTCCCAAATCCAGTAGCTTGTTCATTTTATTACTGCTCCTATGTCTCCTGAAGCAGTCTTCATAGCTGATGTGGGCTTAAGATTTCTGCTGGACATTTAAGATCAAATTTAAGATAGAGTTCTGGACCTAACATTCAGTGCCTCCAAGCAAAATGTATTCCTGTAAGTTTCAATTTAAGAAAGATTCCTGGACATAAAATTAGCAAATAATACAGCAGATGCCAACAGTGTCTTTGGGTTTTGAAAGAAGCAAACAAATCTTCTTTAGATCTGATAGTGTTCATGTATTTTTGGTTTTGACTCTGACTATACCAGCCAGCCAACTGTCTGAGCATAGGCAGCAATACAGATTTTGTCAGCCCAGCTTCAACTCATCCTCTGTAGTCTAGTGGTTAGAGCACTGATTCTCCCATAGAGCCCCAGGCCCCAGGTTCAAGTCTCATAAGGTTTAAGTGGAGTTCTCCACTGACAAGTAGTCACTTGTTTAGCTCTGATAGAGTTTGTGGGCAGCTTATAGCCTGCATATTCTATATTGCCTTCCCAAATCCAGTAGGTTGTTCATTTTATTACTGTCCCTCTGTCTCATGAATCAGTCTTCATAGCTGATGTGGGCTTAAGATTTTTGCTGGACATTTAAGATAAAATTTAAGATAGACTTCTGGACATAAAATTCAGGGCTTTCAAGCAAAATGTATTCCTGTAAGTTTCAATTTAAGAAAGAGTCCTGGACATAAAATTAGCAAATAATACAGCAGATGCCAACAGTATCTTTGGGTTTTGAAAGAAGCAAACAAATCTTCTTTAGATCTGATAGTTTCATGTATTTTTGGTTTTGAATCTGACTGTACCAGCCAGCCAACTGTCTGAGCATAGGCAGCAATACACAGGACCAGGTTCTGTCAGCCCTGCTCCAACTCATCCTCTGTAGTCTAGTGGTTAGAGCACTGATTCTCACATGTGGGAGACCCAGGTTCAAGTCCCCCAATGTTTAAGTGTAGCTCTCTACTGACAAGTAGTCACTTGTTTAACTCTGATAGAGTGTGTGGGCAGCTTATAACCTGCATAATCTTTTTGCCTTCCCAAATCCAGTAGTTTGTTCATTTTATTACTGCTCCTATGTCTCCTGAAGCAGTCTTCATAGCTGATGTGGGCTTAAGATTTCTGCTGGACATTTAAGATCAAATTTAAGATAGAGTTCTGGACTTAACATTCAGTGCCTCCAAGCAAAATGTATTCCTATAAGTTTCAATTTAAGAAAGATTCCTGGACATAAAATTAGCAAATAATACAGCAGATGCCAACAGTGTCTTTGGGTTTTGAAAGAAGCAAACAAATCTTCTTTAGATCTGATAGTGTTCATGTATTTTTGGTTTTGACTCTGACTCTACCAGCCAGCCAACTGTCTGAGCATAGGCAGCAATACAGATTTTGTCAGCCCAGCTTCAACTCATCCTCTGTAGTCTAGTGGTTAGAGCACTGATTCTACCATAGAGCCCCAGGCCCCAGGTTCAAGTCTCACAAGGTTTAAGTGGAGTTCTCCACTGACAAGTAGTCACTTCTTTAACTCTGATAGAGTTTGTGGGCAGCTTATAGCCTGCATAATCTTTTTGCCTTCCCAAATCCAGTAGTTTGTTCATTTTATTACTGCTCCTATGTCTCCTGAAGCAGTCTTCATAGCTGATGTGGGCTTAAGATTTCTGCTGGACATTTAAGATCAAACTTAAGATAGAGTTCTGGACCTAACATTCAGTGCCTCCAAGCAAAATGTATTCCTGTAAGTTTCAATTTAAGAAAGATTCCTGGACATAAAATTAGCAAATAATACAGCAGATGCCAACAGTGTCTTTGGGTTTTGAAAGAAGCAAACAAATCTTCTTTAGATCTGATAGTTTTCATGTATTTTTGGTTTTGACTCTGACTCGACCAGCCAGCCAACTGTCTGAGCATAGGCAGCAATACAGATGTTGTCAGCCCAGCTTCAACTCATCCTCTGTAGTCTAGTGGTTAGAGCACTGATTCTCCCATAGAGCCCCAGGCCCCAGGTTCAAGTCTCACAAGGTTTAAGTGGAGTTCTCCACTGACAAGTAGTCACTTGTTTAGCTCTGATAGAGTTTGTGGGCAGCTTATAGCCTGCATATTCTATATTGCCTTCCCAAATCCAGTAGGTTGTTCATTTTATTACTGTCCCTCTGTCTCATGAAGCAGTCTTCATAGCTGATGTGGGCTTAAGATTTTTGCTGGACATTTGAGATAAAATTTAAGATAGACTTCTGGACATAAAATTCAGGGCTTTCAAGCAAAATGTATTCCTGTAAGTTTCAATTTAAGAAAGAGTCCTGGACATAAAATTAGCAAATAATACAGCAGATGCCAACAGTATCTTTGGGTTTTGAAAGAAGCAAACAAATCTTCTTTAGATCTGATAGTTTCATGTATTTTTGGTTTTGAATCTGACTGTACCAGCCAGCCAACTGTCTGAGCATAGGCAGCAATACACAGGACCAGGTTCTGTCAGCCCTGCTCCAACTCATCCTCTGTAGTCTAGTGGTAAGAGCACTGATTCTCACATGTGGGAGACCCAGGTTCAAGTCCCCCAATGTTTAAGTGGAGCTCTCTACTGACAAGTAGTCACTTGTTTAACTCTGATAGAGTGTGTGGGCAGCTTATAGCCTGCATAATCTTTTTGCCTTCCCAAATCCAGTAGTTTGTTCATTTTATTACTGCTCCTATGTCTCCTGAAGCAGTCTTCATAGCTGATGTGGGCTTAAGATTTCTGCTGGACATTTAAGATCAAATTTAAGATAGAGTTCTGGACCTAACATTCAGTGCCTCCAAGCAAAATGTATTCCTGTAAGTTTCAATTTAAGAAAGATTCCTGGACATAAAATTAGCAAATAATACAGCAGATGCCAACAGTGTCTTTGGGTTTTGAAAGAAGCAAACAAATCTTCTTTAGATCTGATAGTGTTCATGTATTTTTGGTTTTGACTCTGACTCTACCAGCCAGCCAACTGTCTGAGCATAGGCAGCAATACAGATTTTGTCAGCCCAGCTTCAACTCATCCTCTGTAGTCTAGTGGTTAGAGCACTGATTCTCCCATAGAGCCCCAGGCCCCAGGTTCAAGTCTCACAAGGTTTAAGTGGAGTTCTCCACTGACAAGTAGTCACTTGTTTAGCTCTGATAGAGTTTGTGGGCAGCTTATAGCCTGCATATTCTATATTGCCTTCCCAAATCCAGTAGGTTGTTCATTTTATTACTGTCCCTCTGTCTCATGAATCAGTCTTCATAGCTGATGTGGGCTTAAGATTTTTGCTGGACATTTGAGATAAGATTTAAGATAGACTTCTGGACATAAAATTCAGGGCTTTCAAGCAAAATGTATTCCTGTAAGTTTCAATTTAAGAAAGAGTCCTGGACATAAAATTAGCAAATAATACAGCAGATGCCAACAGTATCTTTGGGTTTTGAAAGAAGCAAACAAATCTTCTTTAGATCTGATAGTTTCATGTATTTTTGGTTTTGAATCTGACTGTACCAGCCAGCCAACTGTCTGAGCATAGGCAGCAATACACAGGACCAGGTTCTGTCAGCCCTGCTCCAACTCATCCTCTGTAGTCTAGTGGTTAGAGCACTGATTCTCACATGTGGGAGACCCAGGTTCAAGTCCCCCAATGTTTAAGTGGAGCTCTCTACTGACAAGTAGTCACTTGTTTAACTCTGATAGAGTGTGTGGGCAGCTTATAACCTGCATAATCTTTTTGCCTTCCCAAATCCAGTAGTTTGTTCATTTTATTACTGCTCCTATGTCTCCTGAAGCAGTCTTCATAGCTGATGTGGGCTTAAGATTTCTGCTGGACATTTAAGATCAAATTTAAGATAGAGTTCTGGACTTAACATTCAGTGCCTCCAAGCAAAATGTATTCCTATAAGTTTCAATTTAAGAAAGATTCCTGGACATAAAATTAGCAAATAATACAGCAGATGCCAACAGTGTCTTTGGGTTTTGAAAGAAGCAAACAAATCTTCTTTAGATCTGATAGTGTTCATGTATTTTTGGTTTTGACTCTGACTCTACCAGCCAGCCAACTGTCTGAGCATAGGCAGCAATACAGATTTTGTCAGCCCAGCTTCAACTCATCCTCTGTAGTCTAGTGGTTAGAGCACTGATTCTACCATAGAGCCCCAGGCCCCAGGTTCAAGTCTCACAAGGTTTAAGTGGAGTTCTCCACTGACAAGTAGTCACTTGTTTAGCTCTGATAGAGTTTGTGGGCAGCTTATAGCCTGCATGTTCTATTTTGCCTTCCCAAATCCAGTAGGTTGTTCATTTTATTACTGTTCCTATGTCTCATGAAGCAGTCTTCATAGCTGATGTGGGCTTAACATTTTTGCTGGACATTTGAGATAAAATTTAAGATAGAGTTCTGGACATAAAATTCAGGGCTTTCAAGCAAAATGTATTCCTGTAAGTTTCAATTTAAGAAAGAGTCCTGGACATAAAATTAGCAAATAATACAGCAGATGCCAACAGTATCTTTGGGTTTTGAAAGAAGCAAACAAATCTTCTTTAGATCTGATAGTTTCATGTATTTTTGGTTTTGAATCTGACTGTACCAGCCAGCCAACTGTCTGAGCATAGGCAGCAATACACAAGACCAGGTTCTGTCAGCCCTGCTCCAACTCATTCTCTGTAGTCTAGTGGTTAGAGCACTGATTCTCACATGTGGGAGACCCAGGTTCAAGTCCCCCAATGTTTAAGTGGAGCTCTCTACTGACAAGTAGTCACTTCTTTAACTCTGATAGAGTTTGTGGGCAGCTTATAGCCTGCATAATCTTTTTGCCTTCCCAAATCCAGTAGTTTGTTCTTTTTATTACTGCTCCTATGTCTCCTGAAGCAGTCTTCATAGCTGATGTGGGCTTAAGATTTCTGCTGGACATTTAAGATCAAACTTAAGATAGAGTTCTGGACCTAACATTCAGTGCCTCCAAGCAAAATGTATTCCTGTAAGTTTCATTTTAAGAAAGATTCCTGGACATAAAATTAGCAAATAATACAGCAGATGCCAACAGTGTCTTTGGGTTTTGAAAGAAGCAAACAAATCTTCTTTAGATCTGATAGTTTTCATGTATTTTTGGTTTTGACTCTGACTCGACCAGCCAGCCAACTGTCTGAGCATAGGCAGCAATACAGATGTTGTCAGCCCAGCTTCAACTCATCCTCTGTAGTCTAGTGGTTAGAGCACTGATTCTCCCATAGAGCCCCAGGCCCCAGGTTCAAGTCTCACAAGGTTTAAGTGGAGTTCTCCACTGACAAGTAGTCACTTGTTTAGCTCTGATAGAGTTTGTGGGCAGCTTATAGCCTGCATATTCTATATTGCCTTCCCAAATCCAGTAGGTTGTTCATTTTATTACTGTCCCTCTGTCTCATGAAGCAGTCTTCATAGCTGATGTGGGCTTAAGATTTTTGCTGGACATTTGAGATAAAATTTAAGATAGACTTCTGGACATAAAATTCAGGGCTTTCAAGCAAAATGTATTCCTGTAAGTTTCAATTTAAGAAAGAGTCCTGGACATAAAATTAGCAAATAATACAGCAGATGCCAACAGTATCTTTGGGTTTTGAAAGAAGCAAACAAATCTTTTTTAGATCTGATAGTTTCATGTATTTTTGGTTTTGAATCTGACTGTACCAGCCAGCCAACTGTCTGAGCATAGACAGCAATACACAAGACCAGGTTCTGTCAGCCCTGCTCCAACTCATTCACTGTAGTCTAGTGGTTAGAGCACTGATTCTCACATGTGGGAGACCCAGGTTCAAGTCCCCCAATGTTTAAGTGGAGCTCTCTACTGACAAGTAGTCACTTCTTTAACTCTGATAGAGTTTGTGGGCAGCTTATAGCCTGCATAATCTTTTTGCCTTCCCAAATCCAGTAGTTTGTTCATTTTATTACTGCTCCTATGTCTCCTGAAGCAGTCTTCATAGCTGATGTGGGCTTAAGATTTTTGCTGGACATTTGAGATCAAATTTAAGATAGAGTTCTGGACCTAACATTCAGTGCCTCCAAGCAAAATGTATTCCTGTAAGTTTCAATTAAAGAAAGATTCCTGGACATAAAATTAGCAAATAATACAGCAGATGCCAACAGTGTCTTTGGGTTTTGAAAGAAGCAAACAAATCTCCTTTAGATCTGATAGTTTTCATGTATTTTTGGTTTTGACTCTGACTCGACCAGCCAGCCAACTGTCTGAGCATAGGCAGCAATACAGATTTTGTCAGCCCAGCTTCAACTCATCCTCTGTAGTCTAGTGGTTAGAGCACTGATTCTCCCATTGAGCCCCAGGCCCCAGGTTCAAGTCTCACAAGGTTTAAGTGGAGTTCTCCACTGACAAGTAGTCACTTGTTTAGCTCTGATAGAGTTTGTGGGCAGCTTATAGCCTGCATATTCTATTTTGCCTTCCCAAATCCAGTAGGTTGTTCATTTTATTACTGTTCCTATGTCTCATGAAGCAGTCTTCATAGCTGATGTGGGCTTAAGATTTTTGCTGGACATTTGAGATAAAATTTAAGATAGAGTTCTGGACCTAACATTCAGTGCCTCCAAGCAAAATGTATTCCTGTAAGTTTCAATTTAAGAAAGATTCCTGGACATAAAATTAGCAAATAATACAGCAGATGCCAACAGTGTCTTTGGGTTTTGAAAGAAGCAAACAAATCTTCTTTAGATCTGATAGTGTTCATGTATTTTTGGTTTTGACTCTGACTCTACCAGCCAGCCAACTGTCTGAGCATAGGCAGCAATACAGATTTTGTCAGCCCAGCTTCAACTCATCCTCTGTAGTCTAGTGGTTAGAGCACTGATTCTCCCATAGAGCCCCAGGCCCCAGGTTCAAGTCTCACAAGGTTTAAGTGGAGTTCTCCACTGACAAGTAGTCACTTGTTTAGCTCTGATAGAGTTTGTGGGCAGCTTATAGCCTGCATATTCTATATTGCCTTCCCAAATCCAGTAGGTTGTTCATTTTATTACTGTCCCTCTGTCTCATGAAGCATTCTTCATAGCTGATGTGGGCTTAAGATTTTTGCTGGACATTTGAGATAAAATTTAAGATAGACTTCTGGACATAAAATTCAGGGCTTTCAAGCAAAATGTATTCTTGTAAGTTTCAATTTAAGAAAGAGTCCTGGACATAAAATTAGCAAATAATACAGCAGATGCCAACAGTATCTTTGGGTTTTGAAAGAAGCAAACAAATCTTCTTTAGATCTGATAGTTTCATGTATTTTTGGTTTTGAATCTGACTGTACCAGCCAGCCAACTGTCTGAGCATAGGCAGCAATACACAAGACCAGGTTCTGTCAGCCCTGCTCCAACTCATTCACTGTACTCTAGTGGTTAGAGCACTGATTCTCACATGTGGGAGACCCAGGTTCAAGTCCCCCAATGTTTAAGTGGAGCTCTCTACTGACAAGTAGTCACTTCTTTAACTCTGATAGAGTTTGTGGGCAGCTTATAGCCTGCATAATCTTTTTGCCTTCCCAAATCCAGTAGTTTGTTCATTTTATTACTGCTCCTATGTCTCCTGAAGCAGTCTTCATAGCTGATGTGGGCTTAAGATTTCTGCTGGACATTTAAGATCAAATTTAAGATAGAGTTCTGGACCTAACATTCAGTGCCTCCAAGCAAAATGTATTCCTGTAAGTTTCAATTTAAGAAAGATTCCTGGACATAAAATTAGCAAATAATACAGCAGATGCCAACAGTGTCTTTGGGTTTTGAAAGAAGCAAACAAATCTTCTTTAGATCTGATAGTGTTCATGTATTTTTGGTTTTGACTCTGACTCTACCAGCCAGCCAACTGTCTGAGCATAGGCAGCAATACAGATTTTGTCAGCCCAGCTTCAACTCATCCTCTGTAGTCTAGTGGTTAGAGCACTGATTCTACCATAGAGCCCCAGGCCCCAGGTTCAAGTCTCACAAGGTTTAAGTGGAGTTCTCCACTGACAAGTAGTCACTTGTTTAGCTCTGATAGAGTTTGTGGGCAGCTTATAGCCTGCATGTTCTATTTTGCCTTCCCAAATCCAGTAGGTTGTTCATTTTATTACTGTTCCTATGTCTCATGAAGCAGTCTTCATAGCTGATGTGGGCTTAACATTTTTGCTGGACATTTGAGATAAAATTTAAGATAGAGTTCTGGACATAAAATTCAGGGCTTTCAAGCAAAATGTATTCCTGTAAGTTTCAATTTAAGAAAGAGTCCTGGACATAAAATTAGCAAATAATACAGCAGATGCCAACAGTATCTTTGGGTTTTGAAAGAAGCAAACAAATCTTCTTTAGATCTGATAGTTTCATGTATTTTTGGTTTTGAATCTGACTGTACCAGCCAGCCAACTGTCTGAGCATAGGCAGCAATACACAAGACCAGGTTCTGTCAGCCCTGCTCCAACTCATTCTCTGTAGTCTAGTGGTTAGAGCACTGATTCTCACATGTGGGAGACCCAGGTTCAAGTCCCCCAATGTTTAAGTGGAGCTCTCTACTGACAAGTAGTCACTTCTTTAACTCTGATAGAGTTTGTGGGCAGCTTATAGCCTGCATAATCTTTTTGCCTTCCCAAATCCAGTAGTTTGTTCATTTTATTACTGCTCCTATGTCTCCTGAAGCAGTCTTCATAGCTGATGTGGGCTTAAGATTTCTGCTGGACATTTAAGATCAAACTTAAGATAGAGTTCTGGACCTAACATTCAGTGCCTCCAAGCAAAATGTATTCCTGTAAGTTTCAATTTAAGAAAGATTCCTGGACATAAAATTAGCAAATAATACAGCAGATGCCAACAGTGTCTTTGGGTTTTGAAAGAAGCAAACAAATCTTCTTTAGATCTGATAGTGTTCATGTATTTTTGGTTTTGACTCTGACTATACCAGCCAGCCAACTGTCTGAGCATAGGCAGCAATACAGATTTTGTCAGCCCAGCTTCAACTCATCCTCTGTAGTCTAGTGGTTAGAGCACTGATTCTCCCATAGAGCCCCAGGCCCCAGGTTCAAGTCTCATAAGGTTTAAGTGGAGTTCTCCACTGACAAGTAGTCACTTGTTTAGCTCTGATAGAGTTTGTGGGCAGCTTATAGCCTGCATATTCTATATTGCCTTCCCAAATCCAGTAGGTTGTTCATTTTATTACTGTCCCTCTGTCTCATGAATCAGTCTTCATAGCTGATGTGGGCTTAAGATTTTTGCTGGACATTTGAGATAAAATTTAAGATAGACTTCTGGACATAAAATTCAGGGCTTTCAAGCAAAATGTATTCCTGTAAGTTTCAATTTAAGAAAGAGTCCTGGACATAAAATTAGCAAATAATACAGCAGATGCCAACAGTATCTTTGGGTTTTGAAAGAAGCAAACAAATCTTCTTTAGATCTGATAGTTTCATGTATTTTTGGTTTTGAATCTGACTGTACCAGCCAGCCAACTGTCTGAGCATAGGCAGCAATACACAGGACCAGGTTCTGTCAGCCCTGCTCCAACTCATCCTCTGTAGTCTAGTGGTTAGAGCACTGATTCTCACATGTGGGAGACCCAGGTTCAAGTCCCCCAATGTTTAAGTGTAGCTCTCTACTGACAAGTAGTCACTTGTTTAACTCTGATAGAGTGTGTGGGCAGCTTATAACCTGCATAATCTTTTTGCCTTCCCAAATCCAGTAGTTTGTTCATTTTATTACTGCTCCTATGTCTCCTGAAGCAGTCTTCATAGCTGATGTGGGCTTAAGATTTCTGCTGGACATTTAAGATCAAATTTAAGATAGAGTTCTGGACTTAACATTCAGTGCCTCCAAGCAAAATGTATTCCTATAAGTTTCAATTTAAGAAAGATTCCTGGACATAAAATTAGCAAATAATACAGCAGATGCCAACAGTGTCTTTGGGTTTTGAAAGAAGCAAACAAATCTTCTTTAGATCTGATAGTGTTCATGTATTTTTGGTTTTGACTCTGACTCTACCAGCCAGCCAACTGTCTGAGCATAGGCAGCAATACAGATTTTGTCAGCCCAGCTTCAACTCATCCTCTGTAGTCTAGTGGTTAGAGCACTGATTCTACCATAGAGCCCCAGGCCCCAGGTTCAAGTCTCACAAGGTTTAAGTGGAGTTCTCCACTGACAAGTAGTCACTTGTTTAGCTCTGATAGAGTTTGTGGGCAGCTTATAGCCTGCATGTTCTATTTTGCCTTCCCAAATCCAGTAGGTTGTTCATTTTATTACTGTTCCTATGTCTCATGAAGCAGTCTTCATAGCTGATGTGGGCTTAACATTTTTGCTGGACATTTGAGATAAAATTTAAGATAGAGTTCTGGACATAAAATTCAGGGCTTTCAAGCAAAATGTATTCCTGTAAGTTTCAATTTAAGAAAGAGTCCTGGACATAAAATTAGCAAATAATACAGCAGATGCCAACAGTATCTTTGGGTTTTGAAAGAAGCAAACAAATCTTCTTTAGATCTGATAGTTTCATGTATTTTTGGTTTTGAATCTGACTGTACCAGCCAGCCAACTGTCTGAGCATAGGCAGCAATACACAAGACCAGGTTCTGTCAGCCCTGCTCCAACTCATTCTCTGTAGTCTAGTGGTTAGAGCACTGATTGTCACATGTGGGAGACCCAGGTTCAAGTCCCCCAATGTTTAAGTGGAGCTCTCTACTGACAAGTAGTCACTTCTTTAACTCTGATAGAGTTTGTGGGCAGCTTATAGCCTGCATAATCTTTTTGCCTTCCCAAATCCAGTAGTTTGTTCATTTTATTACTGCTCCTATGTCTCCTGAAGCAGTCTTCATAGCTGATGTGGGCTTAAGATTTCTGCTGGACATTTAAGATCAAACTTAAGATAGAGTTCTGGACCTAACATTCAGTGCCTCCAAGCAAAATGTATTCCTGTAAGTTTCATTTTAAGAAAGATTCCTGGACATAAAATTAGCAAATAATACAGCAGATGCCAACAGTGTCTTTGGGTTTTGAAAGAAGCAAACAAATCTTCTTTAGATCTGATAGTTTTCATGTATTTTTGGTTTTGACTCTGACTCGACCAGCCAGCCAACTGTCTGAGCATAGGCAGCAATACAGATGTTGTCAGCCCAGCTTCAACTCATCCTCTGTAGTCTAGTGGTTAGAGCACTGATTCTCCCATAGAGCCCCAGGCCCCAGGTTCAAGTCTCACAAGGTTTAAGTGGAGTTCTCCACTGACAAGTAGTCACTTGTTTAGCTCTGATAGAGTTTGTGGGCAGCTTATAGCCTGCATATTCTATATTGCCTTCCCAAATCCAGTAGGTTGTTCATTTTATTACTGTCCCTCTGTCTCATGAAGCAGTCTTCATAGCTGATGTGGGCTTAAGATTTTTGCTGGACATTTGAGATAAAATTTAAGATAGACTTCTGGACATAAAATTCAGGGCTTTCAAGCAAAATGTATTCCTGTAAGTTTCAATTTAAGAAAGAGTCCTGGACATAAAATTAGCAAATAATACAGCAGATGCCAACAGTATCTTTGGGTTTTGAAAGAAGCAAACAAATCTTCTTTAGATCTGATAGTTTCATGTATTTTTGGTTTTGAATCTGACTGTACCAGCCAGCCAACTGTCTGAGCATAGGCAGCAATACACAGGACCAGGTTCTGTCAGCCCTGCTCCAACTCATCCTCTGTAGTCTAGTGGTAAGAGCACTGATTCTCACATGTGGGAGACCCAGGTTCAAGTCCCCCAATGTTTAAGTGGAGCTCTCTACTGACAAGTAGTCACTTGTTTAACTCTGATAGAGTGTGTGGGCAGCTTATAGCCTGCATAATCTTTTTGCCTTCCCAAATCCAGTAGTTTGTTCATTTTATTACTGCTCCTATGTCTCCTGAAGCAGTCTTCATAGCTGATGTGGGCTTAAGATTTCTGCTGGACATTTAAGATCAAATTTAAGATAGAGTTCTGGACCTAACATTCAGTGCCTCCAAGCAAAATGTATTCCTGTAAGTTTCAATTTAAGAAAGATTCCTGGACATAAAATTAGCAAATAATACAGCAGATGCCAACAGTGTCTTTGGGTTTTGAAAGAAGCAAACAAATCTTCTTTAGATCTGATAGTGTTCATGTATTTTTGGTTTTGACTCTGACTATACCAGCCAGCCAACTGTCTGAGCATAGGCAGCAATACAGATTTTGTCAGCCCAGCTTCAACTCATCCTCTGTAGTCTAGTGGTTAGAGCACTGATTCTCCCATAGAGCCCCAGGCCCCAGGTTCAAGTCTCATAAGGTTTAAGTGGAGTTCTCCACTGACAAGTAGTCACTTGTTTAGCTCTGATAGAGTTTGTGGGCAGCTTATAGCCTGCATATTCTATATTGCCTTCCCAAATCCAGTAGGTTGTTCATTTTATTACTGTCCCTCTGTCTCATGAATCAGTCTTCATAGCTGATGTGGGCTTAAGATTTTTGCTGGACATTTGAGATAAAATTTAAGATAGACTTCTGGACATAAAATTCAGGGCTTTCAAGCAAAATGTATTCCTGTAAGTTTCAATTTAAGAAAGAGTCCTGGACATAAAATTAGCAAATAATACAGCAGATGCCAACAGTATCTTTGGGTTTTGAAAGAAGCAAACAAATCTTCTTTAGATCTGATAGTTTCATGTATTTTTGGTTTTGAATCTGACTGTACCAGCCAGCCAACTGTCTGAGCATAGGCAGCAATACACAGGACCAGGTTCTGTCAGCCCTGCTCCAACTCATCCTCTGTAGTCTAGTGGTTAGAGCACTGATTCTCACATGTGGGAGACCCAGGTTCAAGTCCCCCAATGTTTAAGTGTAGCTCTCTACTGACAAGTAGTCACTTGTTTAACTCTGATAGAGTGTGTGGGCAGCTTATAACCTGCATAATCTTTTTGCCTTCCCAAATCCAGTAGTTTGTTCATTTTATTACTGCTCCTATGTCTCCTGAAGCAGTCTTCATAGCTGATGTGGGCTTAAGATTTCTGCTGGACATTTAAGATCAAATTTAAGATAGAGTTCTGGACTTAACATTCAGTGCCTCCAAGCAAAATGTATTCCTATAAGTTTCAATTTAAGAAAGATTCCTGGACATAAAATTAGCAAATAATACAGCAGATGCCAACAGTGTCTTTGGGTTTTGAAAGAAGCAAACAAATCTTCTTTAGATCTGATAGTGTTCATGTATTTTTGGTTTTGACTCTGACTCTACCAGCCAGCCAACTGTCTGAGCATAGGCAGCAATACAGATTTTGTCAGCCCAGCTTCAACTCATCCTCTGTAGTCTAGTGGTTAGAGCACTGATTCTCCCATAGAGCCCCAGGCCCCAGGTTCAAGTCTCACAAGGTTTAAGTGGAGTTCTCCACTGACAAGTAGTCACTTGTTTAGCTCTGATAGAGTTTGTGGGCAGCTTATAGCCTGCATGTTCTATTTTGCCTTCCCAAATCCAGTAGGTTGTTCATTTTATTACTGTTCCTATGTCTCATGAAGCAGTCTTCATAGCTGATGTGGGCTTAAGATTTTTGCTGGACATTTGAGATAAAATTTAAGATAGAGTTCTGGACATAAAATTCAGGGCTTTCAAGCAAAATGTATTCCTGTAAGTTTCAATTTAAGAAAGAGTCCTGGACATAAAATTAGCAAATAATACAGCAGATGCCAACAGTATCTTTGGGTTTTGAAAGAAGCAAACAAATCTTTTTTAGATCTGATAGTTTCATGTATTTTTGGTTTTGAATCTGACTGTACCAGCCAGCCAACTGTCTGAGCATAGACAGCAATACACAAGACCAGGTTCTGTCAGCCCTGCTCCAACTCATTCACTGTAGTCTAGTGGTTAGAGCACTGATTCTCACATGTGGGAGACCCAGGTTCAAGTCCCCCAATGTTTAAGTGGAGCTCTCTACTGACAAGTAGTCACTTCTTTAACTCTGATAGAGTTTGTGGGCAGCTTATAGCCTGCATAATCTTTTTGCCTTCCCAAATCCAGTAGTTTGTTCATTTTATTACTGCTCCTATGTCTCCTGAAGCAGTCTTCATAGCTGATGTGGGCTTAAGATTTTTGCTGGACATTTGAGATAAAATTTAAGATAGAGATCTGGACCTAACATTCAGTGCCTCCAAGCAAAATGTATTCCTGTAAGTTTCAATTTAAGATAGATTCCTGGACATAAAATTAGCAAATAATACAGCAGATGCCAACAGTGTCTTTGGGTTTTGAAAGAAGCAAACAAATCTCCTTTAGATCTGATAGTTTTCATGTATTTTTGGTTTTGACTCTGACTCGACCAGCCAGCCAACTGTCTGAGCATAGGCAGCAATACAGATTTTGTCAGCCCAGCTTCAACTCATCCTCTGTAGTCTAGTGGTTAGAGCACTGATTCTCCCATTGAGCCCCAGGCCCCAGGTTCAAGTCTCACAAGGTTTAAGTGGAGTTCTCCACTGACAAGTAGTCACTTGTTTAGCTCTGATAGAGTTTGTGGGCAGCTTATAGCCTGCATATTCTATATTGCCTTCCCAAATCCAGTAGGTTGTTCATTTTATTACTGTCCCTCTGTCTCATGAAGCATTCTTCATAGCTGATGTGGGCTTAAGATTTTTGCTGGACATTTGAGATAAAATTTAAGATAGACTTCTGGACATAAAATTCAGGGCTTTCAAGCAAAATGTATTCCTGTAAGTTTCAATTTAAGAAAGAGTCCTGGACATAAAATTAGCAAATAATACAGCAGAAGCCAACAGTATCTTTGGGTTTTGAAAGAAGCAAACAAATCTTCTTTAGATCTGATAGTTTCATGTATTTTTGGTTTTGAATCTGACTGTACCAGCCAGCCAACTGTCTGAGCATAGGCAGCAATACACAGGACCAGGTTCTGTCAGCCCTGCTCCAACTCATCCTCTGTAGTCTAGTGGTTAGAGCACTGATTCTCACATGTGGGAGACCCAGGTTCAAGTCCCCCAATGTTTAAGTGGAGCTCTCTACTGACAAGTAGTCACTTCTTTAACTCTGATAGAGTTTGTGGGCAGCTTATAGCCTGCATATTCTATTTTGCCTTCCCAAATCCAGTAGGTTGTTCATTTTATTACTGTTCCTATGTCTCATGAAGCAGTCTTCATAGCTGATGTGGGCTTAAGATTTTTGCTGGACATTTGAGATAAAATTTAAGATAGAGTTCTGGACCTAACATTCAGTGCCTCCAAGCAAAATGTATTCCTGTAAGTTTCAATTTAAGAAAGATTCCTGGACATAAAATTAGCAAATAATACAGCAGATGCCAACAGTGTCTTTGGGTTTTGAAAGAAGCAAACAAATCTTCTTTAGATCTGATAGTGTTCATGTATTTTTGGTTTTGACTCTGACTCTACCAGCCAGCCAACTGTCTGAGCATAGGCAGCAATACAGATTTTGTCAGCCCAGCTTCAACTCATCCTCTGTAGTCTAGTGGTTAGAGCACTGATTCTCCCATAGAGCCCCAGGCCCCAGGTTCAAGTCTCACAAGGTTTAAGTGGAGTTCTCCACTCACAAGTAGTCACTTGTTTAGCTCTGATAGAGTTTGTGGGCAGCTTATAGCCTGCATATTCTATATTGCCTTCCCAAATCCAGTAGGTTGTTAATTTTATTACTGTCCCTCTGTCTCATGAATCAGTCTTCATAGCTGATGTGGGCTTAAGATTTTTGCTGGACATTTGAGATAAAATTTAAGATAGACTTCTGGACATAAAATTCAGGGCTTTCAAGCAAAATGTATTCCTGTAAGTTTCAATTTAAGAAAGAGTCCTGGACATAAAATTAGCAAATAATACAGCAGATGCCAACAGTATCTTTGGGTTTTGAAAGAAGCAAACAAATCTTCTTTAGATCTGATAGTTTCATGTATTTTTGGTTTTGAATCTGACTGTACCAGCCAGCCAACTGTCTGAGCATAGGCAGCAATACACAGGACCAGGTTCTGTCAGCCCTGCTCCAACTCATCCTCTGTAGTCTAGTGGTTAGAGCACTGATTCTCACATGTGGGAGACCCAGGTTCAAGTCCCCCAATGTTTAAGTGGAGCTCTCTACTGACAAGTAGTCACTTGTTTAACTCTGATAGAGTGTGTGGGCAGCTTATAGCCTGCATAATCTTTTTGCCTTCCCAAATCCAGTAGTTTGTTCATTTTATTACTGCTCCTATGTCTCCTGAAGCAGTCTTCATAGCTGATGTGGGCTTAAGATTTCTGCTGGACATTTAAGATCAAATTTAAGATAGAGTTCTGGACCTAACATTCAGTGCCTCCAAGCAAAATGTATTCCTGTAAGTTTCAATTTAAGAAAGATTCCTGGACATAAAATTAGCAAATAATACAGCAGATGCCAACAGTGTCTTTGGGTTTTGAAAGAAGCAAACAAATCTTCTTTAGATCTGATAGTGTTCATGTATTTTTGGTTTTGACTCTGACTCTACCAGCCAGCCAACTGTCTGAGCATAGGGAGCAATACAGATTTTGTCAGCCCAGCTTCAACTCATCCTCTGTAGTCTAGTGGTTAGAGCACTGATTCTCCCATAGAGCCCCAGGCCCCAGGTTCAAGTCTCACAAGGTTTAAGTGGAGTTCTCCACTGACAAGTAGTCACTTGTTTAGCTCTGATAGAGTTTGTGGGCAGCTTATAGCCTGCATATTCTATATTGCCTTCCCAAATCCAGTAGGTTGTTCATTTTATTACTGTCCCTCTGTCTCATGAATCAGTCTTCATAGCTGATGTGGGCTTAAGATTTTTGCTGGACATTTGAGATAAAATTTAAGATAGAGTTCTGGACATACAATTCAGGGCTTTCAAGCAAAATGTATTCCTGTAAGTTTCAATTTAAGAAAGAGTCCTGGACATAAAATTAGCAAATAATACAGCAGATGCCAACAGTATCTTTGGGTTTTGAAAGAAGCAAACAAATCTTCTTTAGATCTGATAGTTTCATGTATTTTTGGTTTTGAATCTGACTGTACCAGCCAGCCAACTGTCTGAGCATAGGCAGCAATACACAGGACCAGGTTCTGTCAGCCCTGCTCCAACTCATCCTCTGTAGTCTAGTGGTTAGAGCACTGATTCTCACATGTGGGAGACCCAGGTTCAAGTCCCCCAATGTTTAAGTGGAGCTCTCTACTGACAAGTAGTCACTTCTTTAACTCTGATAGAGTTTGTGGGCAGCTTATAGCCTGCATATTCTATTTTGCCTTCCCAAATCCAGTAGGTTGTTCATTTTATTACTGTTCCTATGTCTCATGAAGCAGTCTTCATAGCTGATGTGGGCTTAAGATTTTTGCTGGACATTTGAGATAAAATTTAAGATAGAGTTCTGGACCTAACATTCAGTGCCTCCAAGCAAAATGTATTCCTGTAAGTTTCAATTTAAGAAAGAGTCCTGGACATAAAATTAGCAAATAATACAGCAGATGCCAACAGTATCTTTGGGTTTTGAAAGAAGCAAACAAATCTTCTTTAGATCTGATAGTTTCATGTATTTTTGGTTTTGAATCTGACTCTACCAGCCAGCCAACTGTCTGAGCATAGGCAGCAATACAGATTTTGTCAGCCCAGCTTCAACTCATCCTCTGTAGTCTAGTGGTTAGGGCACTGATTCCCCCATAGAACACCAGGCCCCAGGTTCAAGTCTCACAAGGTTTAAGTGGAGTTCTCCACTGACAAGTAGTCACTTGTTTAGCTCTGATAGAGTTTGTGGGCAGCTTATAGCCTGCATATTCTATATTGCCTTCCCAAATCCAGTAGGTTGTTCATTTTATTACTGTCCCTCTGTCTCATGAATCAGTATTCATAGCTGATGTGGGCTTAAGATTTTTGCTGGACATTTGAGATAAAATTTAAGATAGACTTCTGGACATAAAATTCAGGGCTTTCAAGCAAAATGTATTCCTGTAAGTTTCAATTTAAGAAAGAGTCCTGGACATAAAATTAGCAAATAATACAGCAGATGCCAACAGTATCTTTGGGTTTTGAAAGAAGCAAACAAATCTTCTTTAGATCTGATAGTTTCATGTATTTTTGGTTTTGAATCTGACTGTACCAGCCAGCCAACTGTCTGAGCATAGGCAGCAATACACAGGACCAGGTTCTGTCAGCCCTGCTCCAACTCATCCTCTGTAGTCTAGTGGTTAGAGCACTGATTCTCACATGTGGGAGACCCAGGTTCAAGTCCCCCAATGTTTAAGTGGAGCTCTCTACTGACAAGTAGTCACTTCTTTAACTCTGATAGAGTTTGTGGGCAGCTTATAGCCTGCATATTCTATTTTGCCTTCCCAAATCCAGTAGGTTGTTCATTTTATTACTGTTCCTATGTCTCATGAAGCAGTCTTCATAGCTGATGTGGGCTTAAGATTTTTGCTGGACATTTGAGATAAAATTTAAGATAGAGTTCTGGACCTAACATTCAGTGCCTCCAAGCAAAATGTATTCCTGTAAGTTTCAATTTAAGAAAGATTCCTGGACATAAAATTAGCAAATAATACAGCAGATGCCAACAGTGTCTTTGGGTTTTGAAAGAAGCAAACAAATCTTCTTTAGATCTGATAGTGTTCATGTATTTTTGGTTTTGACTCTGACTCTACCAGCCAGCCAACTGTCTGAGCATAGGCAGCAATACAGACTTTGTCAGCCCAGCTTCAACTCATCCTCTGTAGTCTAGTGGTTAGAGCACTGATTCTCCCATAGAGCCCCAGGCCCCAGGTTCAAGTCTCACAAGGTTTAAGTGGAGTTCTCCACTGACAAGTAGTAACTTGTTTAGCTCTGATAGAGTTTGTGGGCAGCTTATAGCCTGCATATTCTATATTGCCTTCCCAAATCCAGTAGGTTGTTCATTTTATTACTGTCCCTCTGTCTCATGAATCAGTCTTCATAGCTGATGTGGGCTTAAGATTTTTGCTGGACATTTGAGATAAAATTTAAGATAGACTTCTGGACATAAAATTCAGGGCTTTCAAGCAAAATGTATTCCTGTAAGTTTCAATTTAAGAAAGAGTCCTGGACATAAAATTAGCAAATAATACAGCAGATGCCAACAGTATCTTTGGGTTTTGAAAGAAGCAAACAAATCTTCTTTAGATCTGATAGTTTCATGTATTTTTGGTTTTGAATCTGACTGTACCAGCCAGCCAACTGTCTGAGCATAGGCAGCAATACACAGGACCAGGTTCTGTCAGCCCTGCTCCAACTCATCCTCTGTAGTCTAGTGGTTAGAGCACTGATTCTCACATGTGGGAGACCCAGGTTCAAGTCCCCCAATGTTTAAGTGAAGCTCTCTACTGACAAGTAGTCACTTCTTTAACTCTGATAGAGTGTGTGGGCAGCTTATAGCCTGCATAATCTTTTTGCCTTCCCAAATCCAGTAGTTTGTTCATTTTATTACTGCTCCTATGTCTCCTGAAGCAGTCTTCATAGCTGATGTGGGCTTAAGATTTCTGCTGGACATTTGAGATAAAATTTAAGATAGAGTTCTGGACCTAACATTCAGTGCCTCCAAGCAAAATTTATTCCTGTAAGTTTCAATTTAAGAAAGAGTCCTGGACATAAAATTAGCAAATAATACAGCAGATGCCAACAGTATCTTTGGGTTTTGAAAGAAGCAAACAAATCTTCTTTAGATCTGATAGTTTCATGTATTTTTGGTTTTGAATCTGACTCTACCAGCCAGCCAACTGTCTGAGCATAGGCAGCAATACAGATTTTGTCAGCCCAGCTTCAACTCATCCTCTGTAGTCTAGTGGTTAGGGCACTGATTCCCCCATAGAGCCCCAGGCCCCAGGTTCAAGTCTCACAAGGTTTAAGTGGAGTTCTCCACTGACAAGTAGTCACTTGTTTAGCTCTGATAGAGTTTGTGGGCAGCTTATAGCCTGCATATTCTATATTGCCTTCCCAAATCCAGTAGGTTGTTCATTTTATTACTTAAGATTTTTGCTGGACATTTGAGATAAAATTTAAGATAGACTTCTGGACATAAAATTCAGGGCTTTCAAGCAAAATGTATTCCTGTAAGTTTCAATTTAAGAAAGAGTCCTGGACATAAAATTAGCAAATAATACAGCAGATGCCAACAGTATCTTTGGGTTTTGAAAGAAGCAAACAAATCTTCTTTAGATCTGATAGTTTCATGTATTTTTGGTTTTGAATCTGACTGTACCAGCCAGCCAACTGTCTGAGCATAGGCAGCAATACACAGGACCAGGTTCTGTCAGCCCTGCTCCAACTCATCCTCTGTAGTCTAGTGGTTAGAGCACTGATTCTCACATGTGGGAGACCCAGGTTCAAGTCCCCCAATGTTTAAGTGTAGCTCTCTACTGACAAGTAGTCACTTGTTTAACTCTGATAGAGTGTGTGGGCAGCTTATAACCTGCATAATCTTTTTGCCTTCCCAAATCCAGTAGTTTGTTCATTTTATTACTGCTCCTATGTCTCCTGAAGCAGTCTTCATAGCTGATGTGGGCTTAAGATTTCTGCTGGACATTTAAGATCAAATTTAAGATAGAGTTCTGGACTTAACATTCAGTGCCTCCAAGCAAAATGTATTCCTATAAGTTTCAATTTAAGAAAGATTCCTGGACATAAAATTAGCAAATAATACAGCAGATGCCAACAGTGTCTTTGGGTTTTGAAAGAAGCAAACAAATCTTCTTTAGATCTGATAGTGTTCATGTATTTTTGGTTTTGACTCTGACTCTACCAGCCAGCCAACTGTCTGAGCATAGGCAGCAATACAGATTTTGTCAGCCCAGCTTCAACTCATCCTCTGTAGTCTAGTGGTTAGAGCACTGATTCTACCATAGAGCCCCAGGCCCCAGGTTCAAGTCTCACAAGGTTTAAGTGGAGTTCTCCACTGACAAGTAGTCACTTGTTTAGCTCTGATAGAGTTTGTGGGCAGCTTATAGCCTGCATGTTCTATTTTGCCTTCCCAAATCCAGTAGGTTGTTCATTTTATTACTGTTCCTATGTCTCATGAAGCAGTCTTCATAGCTGATGTGGGCTTAACATTTTTGCTGGACATTTGAGATAAAATTTAAGATAGAGTTCTGGACATAAAATTCAGGGCTTTCAAGCAAAATGTATTCCTGTAAGTTTCAATTTAAGAAAGAGTCCTGGACATAAAATTAGCAAATAATACAGCAGATGCCAACAGTATCTTTGGGTTTTGAAAGAAGCAAACAAATCTTCTTTAGATCTGATAGTTTCATGTATTTTTGGTTTTGAATCTGACTGTACCAGCCAGCCAACTGTCTGAGCATAGGCAGCAATACACAAGACCAGGTTCTGTCAGCCCTGCTCCAACTCATTCTCTGTAGTCTAGTGGTTAGAGCACTGATTCTCACATGTGGGAGACCCAGGTTCAAGTCCCCCAATGTTTAAGTGGAGCTCTCTACTGACAAGTAGTCACTTCTTTAACTCTGATAGAGTTTGTGGGCAGCTTATAGCCTGCATAATCTTTTTGCCTTCCCAAATCCAGTAGTTTGTTCATTTTATTACTGCTCCTATGTCTCCTGAAGCAGTCTTCATAGCTGATGTGGGCTTAAGATTTCTGCTGGACATTTAAGATCAAACTTAAGATAGAGTTCTGGACCTAACATTCAGTGCCTCCAAGCAAAATGTATTCCTGTAAGTTTCATTTTAAGAAAGATTCCTGGACATAAAATTAGCAAATAATACAGCAGATGCCAACAGTGTCTTTGGGTTTTGAAAGAAGCAAACAAATCTTCTTTAGATCTGATAGTTTTCATGTATTTTTGGTTTTGACTCTGACTCGACCAGCCAGCCAACTGTCTGAGCATAGGCAGCAATACAGATGTTGTCAGCCCAGCTTCAACTCATCCTCTGTAGTCTAGTGGTTAGAGCACTGATTCTCCCATAGAGCCCCAGGCCCCAGGTTCAAGTCTCACAAGGTTTAAGTGGAGTTCTCCACTGACAAGTAGTCACTTGTTTAGCTCTGATAGAGTTTGTGGGCAGCTTATAGCCTGCATATTCTATATTGCCTTCCCAAATCCAGTAGGTTGTTCATTTTATTACTGTCCCTCTGTTTCATGAAGCAGTCTTCATAGCTGATGTGGGCTTAAGATTTTTGCTGGACATTTGAGATAAAATTTAAGATAGACTTCTGGACATAAAATTCAGGGCTTTCAAGCAAAATGTATTCCTGTAAGTTTCAATTTAAGAAAGAGTCCTGGACATAAAATTAGCAAATAATACAGCAGATGCCAACAGTATTTTTGGGTTTTGAAAGAAGCAAACAAATCTTCTTTAGATCTGATAGTTTCATGTATTTTTGGTTTTGAATCTGACTGTACCAGCCAGCCAACTGTCTGAGCATAGGCAGCAATACACAGGACCAGGTTCTGTCAGCCCTGCTCCAACTCATCCTCTGTAGTCTAGTGGTAAGAGCACTGATTCTCACATGTGGGAGACCCAGGTTCAAGTCCCCCAATGTTTAAGTGGAGCTCTCTACTGACAAGTAGTCACTTGTTTAACTCTGATAGAGTGTGTGGGCAGCTTATAGCCTGCATAATCTTTTTGCCTTCCCAAATCCAGTAGTTTGTTCATTTTATTACTGCTCCTATGTCTCCTGAAGCAGTCTTCATAGCTGATGTGGGCTTAAGATTTCTGCTGGACATTTAAGATCAAATTTAAGATAGAGTTCTGGACCTAACATTCAGTGCCTCCAAGCAAAATGTATTCCTGTAAGTTTCAATTTAAGAAAGATTCCTGGACATAAAATTAGCAAATAATACAGCAGATGCCAACAGTGTCTTTGGGTTTTGAAAGAAGCAAACAAATCTTCTTTAGATCTGATAGTGTTCATGTATTTTTGGTTTTGACTCTGACTATACCAGCCAGCCAACTGTCTGAGCATAGGCAGCAATACAGATTTTGTCAGCCCAGCTTCAACTCATCCTCTGTAGTCTAGTGGTTAGAGCACTGATTCTCCCATAGAGCCCCAGGCCCCAGGTTCAAGTCTCATAAGGTTTAAGTGGAGTTCTCCACTGACAAGTAGTCACTTGTTTAGCTCTGATAGAGTTTGTGGGCAGCTTATAGCCTGCATATTCTATATTGCCTTCCCAAATCCAGTAGGTTGTTCATTTTATTACTGTCCCTCTGTCTCATGAATCAGTCTTCATAGCTGATGTGGGCTTAAGATTTTTGCTGGACATTTGAGATAAAATTTAAGATAGACTTCTGGACATAAAATTCAGGGCTTTCAAGCAAAATGTATTCCTGTAAGTTTCAATTTAAGAAAGAGTCCTGGACATAAAATTAGCAAATAATACAGCAGATGCCAACAGTATCTTTGGGTTTTGAAAGAAGCAAACAAATCTTCTTTAGATCTGATAGTTTCATGTATTTTTGGTTTTGAATCTGACTGTACCAGCCAGCCAACTGTCTGAGCATAGGCAGCAATACACAGGACCAGGTTCTGTCAGCCCTGCTCCAACTCATCCTCTGTAGTCTAGTGGTTAGAGCACTGATTCTCACATGTGGGAGACCCAGGTTCAAGTCCCCCAATGTTTAAGTGTAGCTCTCTACTGACAAGTAGTCACTTGTTTAACTCTGATAGAGTGTGTGGGCAGCTTATAACCTGCATAATCTTTTTGCCTTCCCAAATCCAGTAGTTTGTTCATTTTATTACTGCTCCTATGTCTCCTGAAGCAGTCTTCATAGCTGATGTGGGCTTAAGATTTCTGCTGGACATTTAAGATCAAATTTAAGATAGAGTTCTGGACTTAACATTCAGTGCCTCCAAGCAAAATGTATTCCTATAAGTTTCAATTTAAGAAAGATTCCTGGACATAAAATTAGCAAATAATACAGCAGATGCCAACAGTGTCTTTGGGTTTTGAAAGAAGCAAACAAATCTTCTTTAGATCTGATAGTGTTCATGTATTTTTGGTTTTGACTCTGACTCTACCAGCCAGCCAACTGTCTGAGCATAGGCAGCAATACAGATTTTGTCAGCCCAGCTTCAACTCATCCTCTGTAGTCTAGTGGTTAGAGCACTGATTCTCCCATAGAGCCCCAGGCCCCAGGTTCAAGTCTCACAAGGTTTAAGTGGAGTTCTCCACTGACAAGTAGTCACTTGTTTAGCTCTGATAGAGTTTGTGGGCAGCTTATAGCCTGCATATTCTATATTGCCTTCCCAAATCCAGTAGGTTGTTCATTTTATTACTGTCCCTCTGTCTCATGAAGCATTCTTCATAGCTGATGTGGGCTTAAGATTTTTGCTGGACATTTGAGATAAAATTTAAGATAGACTTCTGGACATAAAATTCAGGGCTTTCAAGCAAAATGTATTCCTGTAAGTTTCAATTTAAGAAAGAGTCCTGGACATAAAATTAGCAAATAATACAGCAGAAGCCAACAGTATCTTTGGGTTTTGAAAGAAGCAAACAAATCTTCTTTAGATCTGATAGTTTCATGTATTTTTGGTTTTGAATCTGACTGTACCAGCCAGCCAACTGTCTGAGCATAGGCAGCAATACACAGGACCAGGTTCTGTCAGCCCTGCTCCAACTCATCCTCTGTAGTCTAGTGGTAAGAGCACTGATTCTCACATGTGGGAGACCCAGGTTCAAGTCCCCCAATGTTTAAGTGGAGCTCTCTACTGACAAGTAGTCACTTGTTTAACTCTGATAGAGTGTGTAGGCAGCTTATAGCCTGCATAATCTTTTTGCCTTCCCAAATCCAGTAGTTTGTTCATTTTATTACTGCTCCTATGTCTCCTGAAGCAGTCTTCATAGCTGATGTGGGCTTAAGATTTCTGCTGGACATTTAAGATCAAATTTAAGATAGAGTTCTGGACCTAACATTCAGTGCCTCCAAGCAAAATGTATTCCTGTAAGTTTCAATTTAAGAAAGATTCCTGGACATAAAATTAGCAAATAATACAGCAGATGCCAACAGTGTCTTTGGGTTTTGAAAGAAGCAAACAAATCTTCTTTAGATCTGATAGTGTTCATGTATTTTTGGTTTTGACTCTGACTCTACCAGCCAGCCAACTGTCTGAGCATAGGCAGCAATACAGATTTTGTCAGCCCAGCTTCAACTCATCCTCTGTAGTCTAGTGGTTAGAGCACTGATTCTCCCATAGAGCCCCAGGCCCCAGGTTCAAGTCTCACAAGGTTTAAGTGGAGTTCTCCACTGACAAGTAGTCACTTGTTTAGCTCTGATAGAGTTTGTGGGCAGCTTATAGCCTGCATATTCTATATTGCCTTCCCAAATCCAGTAGGTTGTTCATTTTATTACTGTCCCTCTGTCTCATGAATCAGTCTTCATAGCTGATGTGGGCTTAAGATTTTTGCTGGACATTTGAGATAAGATTTAAGATAGACTTCTGGACATAAAATTCAGGGCTTTCAAGCAAAATGTATTCCTGTAAGTTTCAATTTAAGAAAGAGTCCTGGACATAAAATTAGCAAATAATACAGCAGATGCCAACAGTATCTTTGGGTTTTGAAAGAAGCAAACAAATCTTCTTTAGATCTGATAGTTTCATGTATTTTTGGTTTTGAATCTGACTGTACCAGCCAGCCAACTGTCTGAGCATAGGCAGCAATACACAGGACCAGGTTCTGTCAGCCCTGCTCCAACTCATCCTCTGTAGTCTAGTGGTTAGAGCACTGATTCTCACATGTGGGAGACCCAGGTTCAAGTCCCCCAATGTTTAAGTGGAGCTCTCTACTGACAAGTAGTCACTTGTTTAACTCTGATAGAGTGTGTGGGCAGCTTATAGCCTGCATAATCTTTTTGCCTTCCCAAATCCAGTAGCTTGTTCATTTTATTACTGCTCCTATGTCTCCTGAAGCAGTCTTCATAGCTGATGTGGGCTTAAGATTTCTGCTGGACATTTAAGATCAAATTTAAGATAGAGTTCTGGACCTAACATTCAGTGCCTCCAAGCAAAATGTATTCCTGTAAGTTTCAATTTAAGAAAGATTCCTGGACATAAAATTAGCAAATAATACAGCAGATGCCAACAGTGTCTTTGGGTTTTGAAAGAAGCAAACAAATCTTCTTTAGATCTGATAGTGTTCATGTATTTTTGGTTTTGACTCTGACTATACCAGCCAGCCAACTGTCTGAGCATAGGCAGCAATACAGATTTTGTCAGCCCAGCTTCAACTCATCCTCTGTAGTCTAGTGGTTAGAGCACTGATTCTCCCATAGAGCCCCAGGCCCCAGGTTCAAGTCTCATAAGGTTTAAGTGGAGTTCTCCACTGACAAGTAGTCACTTGTTTAGCTCTGATAGAGTTTGTGGGCAGCTTATAGCCTGCATATTCTATATTGCCTTCCCAAATCCAGTAGGTTGTTCATTTTATTACTGTCCCTCTGTCTCATGAATCAGTCTTCATAGCTGATGTGGGCTTAAGATTTTTGCTGGACATTTGAGATAAAATTTAAGATAGACTTCTGGACATAAAATTCAGGGCTTTCAAGCAAAATGTATTCCTGTAAGTTTCAATTTAAGAAAGAGTCCTGGACATAAAATTAGCAAATAATACAGCAGATGCCAACAGTATCTTTGGGTTTTGAAAGAAGCAAACAAATCTTCTTTAGATCTGATAGTTTCATGTATTTTTGGTTTTGAATCTGACTGTACCAGCCAGCCAACTGTCTGAGCATAGGCAGCAATACACAGGACCAGGTTCTGTCAGCCCTGCTCCAACTCATCCTCTGTAGTCTAGTGGTTAGAGCACTGATTCTCACATGTGGGAGACCCAGGTTCAAGTCCCCCAATGTTTAAGTGTAGCTCTCTACTGACAAGTAGTCACTTGTTTAACTCTGATAGAGTGTGTGGGCAGCTTATAACCTGCATAATCTTTTTGCCTTCCCAAATCCAGTAGTTTGTTCATTTTATTACTGCTCCTATGTCTCCTGAAGCAGTCTTCATAGCTGATGTGGGCTTAAGATTTCTGCTGGACATTTAAGATCAAATTTAAGATAGAGTTCTGGACTTAACATTCAGTGCCTCCAAGCAAAATGTATTCCTATAAGTTTCAATTTAAGAAAGATTCCTGGACATAAAATTAGCAAATAATACAGCAGATGCCAACAGTGTCTTTGGGTTTTGAAAGAAGCAAACAAATCTTCTTTAGATCTGATAGTGTTCATGTATTTTTGGTTTTGACTCTGACTCTACCAGCCAGCCAACTGTCTGAGCATAGGCAGCAATACAGATTTTGTCAGCCCAGCTTCAACTCATCCTCTGTAGTCTAGTGGTTAGAGCACTGATTCTACCATAGAGCCCCAGGCCCCAGGTTCAAGTCTCACAAGGTTTAAGTGGAGTTCTCCACTGACAAGTAGTCACTTGTTTAGCTCTGATAGAGTTTGTGGGCAGCTTATAGCCTGCATGTTCTATTTTGCCTTCCCAAATCCAGTAGGTTGTTCATTTTATTACTGTTCCTATGTCTCATGAAGCAGTCTTCATAGCTGATGTGGGCTTAACATTTTTGCTGGACATTTGAGATAAAATTTAAGATAGAGTTCTGGACATAAAATTCAGGGCTTTCAAGCAAAATGTATTCCTGTAAGTTTCAATTTAAGAAAGAGTCCTGGACATAAAATTAGCAAATAATACAGCAGATGCCAACAGTATCTTTGGGTTTTGAAAGAAGCAAACAAATCTTCTTTAGATCTGATAGTTTCATGTATTTTTGGTTTTGAATCTGACTGTACCAGCCAGCCAACTGTCTGAGCATAGGCAGCAATACACAAGACCAGGTTCTGTCAGCCCTGCTCCAACTCATTCTCTGTAGTCTAGTGGTTAGAGCACTGATTCTCACATGTGGGAGACCCAGGTTCAAGTCCCCCAATGTTTAAGTGGAGCTCTCTACTGACAAGTAGTCACTTCTTTAACTCTGATAGAGTTTGTGGGCAGCTTATAGCCTGCATAATCTTTTTGCCTTCCCAAATCCAGTAGTTTGTTCATTTTATTACTGCTCCTATGTCTCCTGAAGCAGTCTTCATAGCTGATGTGGGCTTAAGATTTCTGCTGGACATTTAAGATCAAACTTAAGATAGAGTTCTGGACCTAACATTCAGTGCCTCCAAGCAAAATGTATTCCTGTAAGTTTCATTTTAAGAAAGATTCCTGGACATAAAATTAGCAAATAATACAGCAGATGCCAACAGTGTCTTTGGGTTTTGAAAGAAGCAAACAAATCTTCTTTAGATCTGATAGTTTTCATGTATTTTTGGTTTTGACTCTGACTCGACCAGCCAGCCAACTGTCTGAGCATAGGCAGCAATACAGATGTTGTCAGCCCAGCTTCAACTCATCCTCTGTAGTCTAGTGGTTAGAGCACTGATTCTCCCATAGAGCCCCAGGCCCCAGGTTCAAGTCTCACAAGGTTTAAGTGGAGTTCTCCACTGACAAGTAGTCACTTGTTTAGCTCTGATAGAGTTTGTGGGCAGCTTATAGCCTGCATATTCTATATTGCCTTCCCAAATCCAGTAGGTTGTTCATTTTATTACTGTCCCTCTGTCTCATGAAGCAGTCTTCATAGCTGATGTGGGCTTAAGATTTTTGCTGGACATTTGAGATAAAATTTAAGATAGACTTCTGGACATAAAATTCAGGGCTTTCAAGCAAAATGTATTCCTGTAAGTTTCAATTTAAGAAAGAGTCCTGGACATAAAATTAGCAAATAATACAGCAGAAGCCAACAGTATCTTTGGGTTTTGAAAGAAGCAAACAAATCTTCTTTAGATCTGATAGTTTCATGTATTTTTGGTTTTGAATCTGACTGTACCAGCCAGCCAACTGTCTGAGCATAGGCAGCAATACACAGGACCAGGTTCTGTCAGCCCTGCTCCAACTCATCCTCTGTAGTCTAGTGGTTAGAGCACTGATTCTCACATGTGGGAGACCCAGGTTCAAGTCCCCCAATGTTTAAGTGGAGCTCTCTACTGACAAGTAGTCACTTGTTTAACTCTGATAGAGTGTGTGGGCAGCTTATAGCCTGCATAATCTTTTTGCCTTCCCAAATCCAGTAGTTTGTTCATTTTATTACTGCTCCTATGTCTCCTGAAGCAGTCTTCATAGCTGATGTGGGCTTAAGATTTCTGCTGGACATTTAAGATCAAATTTAAGATAGAGTTCTGGACCTAACATTCAGTGCCTCCAAGCAAAATGTATTCCTGTAAGTTTCAATTTAAGAAAGATTCCTGGACATAAAATTAGCAAATAATACAGCAGATGCCAACAGTGTCTTTGGGTTTTGAAAGAAGCAAACAAATCTTCTTTAGATCTGATAGTGTTCATGTATTTTTGGTTTTGACTCTGACTCTACCAGCCAGCCAACTGTCTGAGCATAGGCAGCAATACAGATTTTGTCAGCCCAGCTTCAACTCATCCTCTGTAGTCTAGTGGTTAGAGCACTGATTCTCCCATAGAGCCCCAGGCCCCAGGTTCAAGTCTCACAAGGTTTAAGTGGAGTTCTCCACTGACAAGTAGTCACTTGTTTAGCTCTGATAGAGTTTGTGGGCAGCTTATAGCCTGCATATTCTATATTGCCTTCCCAAATCCAGTAGGTTGTTCATTTTATTACTGTCCCTCTGTCTCATGAATCAGTCTTCATAGCTGATGTGGGCTTAAGATTTTTGCTGGACATTTGAGATAAAATTTAAGATAGACTTCTGGACATAAAATTCAGGGCTTTCAAGCAAAATGTATTCCTGTAAGTTTCAATTTAAGAAAGAGTCCTGGACATAAAATTAGCAAATAATACAGCAGATGCCAACAGTATCTTTGGGTTTTGAAAGAAGCAAACAAATCTTCTTTAGATCTGATAGTTTCATGTATTTTTGGTTTTGAATCTGACTGTACCAGCCAGCCAACTGTCTGAGCATAGGCAGCAATACACAGGACCAGGTTCTGTCAGCCCTGCTCCAACTCATCCTCTGTAGTCTAGTGGTTAGAGCACTGATTCTCACATGTGGGAGACCCAGGTTCAAGTCCCCCAATGTTTAAGTGTAGCTCTCTACTGACAAGTAGTCACTTGTTTAACTCTGATAGAGTGTGTGGGCAGCTTATAACCTGCATAATCTTTTTGCCTTCCCAAATCCAGTAGTTTGTTCATTTTATTACTGCTCCTATGTCTCCTGAAGCAGTCTTCATAGCTGATGTGGGCTTAAGATTTCTGCTGGACATTTAAGATCAAATTTAAGATAGAGTTCTGGACTTAACATTCAGTGCCTCCAAGCAAAATGTATTCCTATAAGTTTCAATTTAAGAAAGATTCCTGGACATAAAATTAGCAAATAATACAGCAGATGCCAACAGTGTCTTTGGGTTTTGAAAGAAGCAAACAAATCTTCTTTAGATCTGATAGTGTTCATGTATTTTTGGTTTTGACTCTGACTCTACCAGCCAGCCAACTGTCTGAGCATAGGCAGCAATACAGATTTTGTCAGCCCAGCTTCAACTCATCCTCTGTAGTCTAGTGGTTAGAGCACTGATTCTACCATAGAGCCCCAGGCCCCAGGTTCAAGTCTCACAAGGTTTAAGTGGAGTTCTCCACTGACAAGTAGTCACTTGTTTAGCTCTGATAGAGTTTGTGGGCAGCTTATAGCCTGCATGTTCTATTTTGCCTTCCCAAATCCAGTAGGTTGTTCATTTTATTACTGTTCCTATGTCTCATGAAGCAGTCTTCATAGCTGATGTGGGCTTAACATTTTTGCTGGACATTTGAGATAAAATTTAAGATAGAGTTCTGGACATAAAATTCAGGGCTTTCAAGCAAAATGTATTCCTGTAAGTTTCAATTTAAGAAAGAGTCCTGGACATAAAATTAGCAAATAATACAGCAGATGCCAACAGTATCTTTGGGTTTTGAAAGAAGCAAACAAATCTTCTTTAGATCTGATAGTTTCATGTATTTTTGGTTTTGAATCTGACTGTACCAGCCAGCCAACTGTCTGAGCATAGGCAGCAATACACAAGACCAGGTTCTGTCAGCCCTGCTCCAACTCATTCTCTGTAGTCTAGTGGTTAGAGCACTGATTCTCACATGTGGGAGACCCAGGTTCAAGTCCCCCAATGTTTAAGTGGAGCTCTCTACTGACAAGTAGTCACTTCTTTAACTCTGATAGAGTTTGTGGGCAGCTTATAGCCTGCATAATCTTTTTGCCTTCCCAAATCCAGTAGTTTGTTCATTTTATTACTGCTCCTATGTCTCCTGAAGCAGTCTTCATAGCTGATGTGGGCTTAAGATTTCTGCTGGACATTTAAGATCAAACTTAAGATAGAGTTCTGGACCTAACATTCAGTGCCTCCAAGCAAAATGTATTCCTGTAAGTTTCATTTTAAGAAAGATTCCTGGACATAAAATTAGCAAATAATACAGCAGATGCCAACAGTGTCTTTGGGTTTTGAAAGAAGCAAACAAATCTTCTTTAGATCTGATAGTTTTCATGTATTTTTGGTTTTGACTCTGACTCGACCAGCCAGCCAACTGTCTGAGCATAGGCAGCAATACAGATGTTGTCAGCCCAGCTTCAACTCATCCTCTGTAGTCTAGTGGTTAGAGCACTGATTCTCCCATAGAGCCCCAGGCCCCAGGTTCAAGTCTCACAAGGTTTAAGTGGAGTTCTCCACTGACAAGTAGTCACTTGTTTAGCTCTGATAGAGTTTGTGGGCAGCTTATAGCCTGCATATTCTATATTGCCTTCCCAAATCCAGTAGGTTGTTCATTTTATTACTGTCCCTCTGTCTCATGAAGCAGTCTTCATAGCTGATGTGGGCTTAAGATTTTTGCTGGACATTTGAGATAAAATTTAAGATAGACTTCTGGACATAAAATTCAGGGCTTTCAAGCAAAATGTATTCCTGTAAGTTTCAATTTAAGAAAGAGTCCTGGACATAAAATTAGCAAATAATACAGCAGAAGCCAACAGTATCTTTGGGTTTTGAAAGAAGCAAACAAATCTTCTTTAGATCTGATAGTTTCATGTATTTTTGGTTTTGAATCTGACTGTACCAGCCAGCCAACTGTCTGAGCATAGGCAGCAATACACAGGACCAGGTTCTGTCAGCCCTGCTCCAACTCATCCTCTGTAGTCTAGTGGTTAGAGCACTGATTCTCACATGTGGGAGACCCAGGTTCAAGTCCCCCAATGTTTAAGTGGAGCTCTCTACTGACAAGTAGTCACTTGTTTAACTCTGATAGAGTGTGTGGGCAGCTTATAGCCTGCATAATCTTTTTGCCTTCCCAAATCCAGTAGTTTGTTCATTTTATTACTGCTCCTATGTCTCCTGAAGCAGTCTTCATAGCTGATGTGGGCTTAAGATTTCTGCTGGACATTTAAGATCAAATTTAAGATAGAGTTCTGGACCTAACATTCAGTGCCTCCAAGCAAAATGTATTCCTGTAAGTTTCAATTTAAGAAAGATTCCTGGACATAAAATTAGCAAATAATACAGCAGATGCCAACAGTGTCTTTGGGTTTTGAAAGAAGCAAACAAATCTTCTTTAGATCTGATAGTGTTCATGTATTTTTGGTTTTGACTCTGACTCTACCAGCCAGCCAACTGTCTGAGCATAGGCAGCAATACAGATTTTGTCAGCCCAGCTTCAACTCATCCTCTGTAGTCTAGTGGTTAGAGCACTGATTCTCCCATAGAGCCCCAGGCCCCAGGTTCAAGTCTCACAAGGTTTAAGTGGAGTTCTCCACTGACAAGTAGTCACTTGTTTAGCTCTGATAGAGTTTGTGGGCAGCTTATAGCCTGCATATTCTATATTGCCTTCCCAAATCCAGTAGGTTGTTCATTTTATTACTGTCCCTCTGTCTCATGAATCAGTCTTCATAGCTGATGTGGGCTTAAGATTTTTGCTGGACATTTGAGATAAAATTTAAGATAGAGTTCTGGACATACAATTCAGGGCTTTCAAGCAAAATGTATTCCTGTAAGTTTCAATTTAAGAAAGAGTCCTGGACATAAAATTAGCAAATAATACAGCAGATGCCAACAGTATCTTTGGGTTTTGAAAGAAGCAAACAAATCTTCTTTAGATCTGATAGTTTCATGTATTTTTGGTTTTGAATCTGACTGTACCAGCCAGCCAACTGTCTGAGCATAGGCAGCAATACACAGGACCAGGTTCTGTCAGCCCTGCTCCAACTCATCCTCTGTAGTCTAGTGGTTAGAGCACTGATTCTCACATGTGGGAGACCCAGGTTCAAGTCCCCCAATGTTTAAGTGGAGCTCTCTACTGACAAGTAGTCACTTCTTTAACTCTGATAGAGTTTGTGGGCAGCTTATAGCCTGCATATTCTATTTTGCCTTCCCAAATCCAGTAGGTTGTTCATTTTATTACTGTTCCTATGTCTCATGAAGCAGTCTTCATAGCTGATGTGGGCTTAAGATTTTTGCTGGACATTTGAGATAAAATTTAAGATAGAGTTCTGGACCTAACATTCAGTGCCTCCAAGCAAAATGTATTCCTGTAAGTTTCAATTTAAGAAAGAGTCCTGGACATAAAATTAGCAAATAATACAGCAGATGCCAACAGTATCTTTGGGTTTTGAAAGAAGCAAACAAATCTTCTTTAGATCTGATAGTTTCATGTATTTTTGGTTTTGAATCTGACTCTACCAGCCAGCCAACTGTCTGAGCATAGGCAGCAATACAGATTTTGTCAGCCCAGCTTCAACTCATCCTCTGTAGTCTAGTGGTTAGGGCACTGATTCCCCCATAGAACACCAGGCCCCAGGTTCAAGTCTCACAAGGTTTAAGTGGAGTTCTCCACTGACAAGTAGTCACTTGTTTAGCTCTGATAGAGTTTGTGGGCAGCTTATAGCCTGCATATTCTATATTGCCTTCTCAAATCCAGTAGGTTGTTCATTTTATTACTGTCCCTCTGTCTCATGAATCAGTCTTCATAGCTGATGTGGGCTTAAGATTTTTGCTGGACATTTGAGATAAAATTTAAGATAGACTTCTGGACATAAAATTCAGGGCTTTCAAGCAAAATGTATTCCTGTAAGTTTCAATTTAAGAAAGAGTCCTGGACATAAAATTAGCAAATAATACAGCAGATGCCAACAGTATCTTTGGGTTTTGAAAGAAGCAAACAAATCTTCTTTAGATCTGATAGTTTCATGTATTTTTGGTTTTGAATCTGACTGTACCAGCCAGCCAACTGTCTGAGCATAGGCAGCAATACACAGGACCAGGTTCTGTCAGCCCTGCTCCAACTCATCCTCTGTAGTCTAGTGGTTAGAGCACTGATTCTCACATGTGGGAGACCCAGGTTCAAGTCCCCCAATGTTTAAGTGTAGCTCTCTACTGACAAGTAGTCACTTCTTTAACTCTGATAGAGTTTGTGGGCAGCTTATAGCCTGCATATTCTATTTTGCCTTCCCAAATCCAGTAGGTTGTTCATTTTATTACTGTTCCTATGTCTCATGAAGCAGTCTTCATAGCTGATGTGGGCTTAAGATTTCTGCTGGACATTTAAGATCAAATTTAAGATAGAGTTCTGGACCTAACATTCAGTGCCTCCAAGCAAAATGTATTCCTGTAAGTTTCAATTTAAGAAAGATTCCTGGACATAAAATTAGCAAATAATACAGCAGATGCCAACAGTGTCTTTGGGTTTTGAAAGAAGCAAACAAATCTTCTTTAGATCTGATAGTGTTCATGTATTTTTGGTTTTGACTCTGACTCTACCAGCCAGCCAACTGTCTGAGCATAGGCAGCAATACAGATTTTGTCAGCCCAGCTTCAACTCATCCTCTGTAGTCTAGTGGTTAGAGCACTGATTCTACCATAGAGCCCCAGGCCCCAGGTTCAAGTCTCACAAGGTTTAAGTGGAGTTCTCCACTGACAAGTAGTCACTTGTTTAGCTCTGATAGAGTTTGTGGGCAGCTTATAGCCTGCATGTTCTATTTTGCCTTCCCAAATCCAGTAGGTTGTTCATTTTATTACTGTTCCTATGTCTCATGAAGCAGTCTTCATAGCTGATGTGGGCTTAACATTTTTGCTGGACATTTGAGATAAAATTTAAGATAGACTTCTGGACATAAAATTCAGGGCTTTCAAGCAAAATGTATTCCTGTAAGTTTCAATTTAAGAAAGAGTCCTGGACATAAAATTAGCAAATAATACAGCAGATGCCAACAGTATCTTTGGGTTTTGAAAGAAGCAAACAAATCTTCTTTAGATCTGATAGTTTCATGTATTTTTGGTTTTGAATCTGACTGTACCAGCCAGCCAACTGTCTGAGCATAGGCAGCAATACACAAGACCAGGTTCTGTCAGCCCTGCTCCAACTCATTCTCTGTAGTCTAGTGGTTAGAGCACTGATTCTCACATGTGGGAGACCCAGGTTCAAGTCCCCCAATGTTTAAGTGGAGCTCTCTACTGACAAGTAGTCACTTCTTTAACTCTGATAGAGTTTGTGGGCAGCTTATAGCCTGCATAATCTTTTTGCCTTCCCAAATCCAGTAGTTTGTTCATTTTATTACTGCTCCTATGTCTCCTGAAGCAGTCTTCATAGCTGATGTGGGCTTAAGATTTCTGCTGGACATTTAAGATCAAACTTAAGATAGAGTTCTGGACCTAACATTCAGTGCCTCCAAGCAAAATGTATTCCTGTAAGTTTCATTTTAAGAAAGATTCCTGGACATAAAATTAGCAAATAATACAGCAGATGCCAACAGTGTCTTTGGGTTTTGAAAGAAGCAAACAAATCTTCTTTAGATCTGATAGTTTTCATGTATTTTTGGTTTTGACTCTGACTCGACCAGCCAGCCAACTGTCTGAGCATAGGCAGCAATACAGATGTTGTCAGCCCAGCTTCAACTCATCCTCTGTAGTCTAGTGGTTAGAGCACTGATTCTCCCATAGAGCCCCAGGCCCCAGGTTCAAGTCTCACAAGGTTTAAGTGGAGTTCTCCACTGACAAGTAGTCACTTGTTTAGCTCTGATAGAGTTTGTGGGCAGCTTATAGCCTGCATATTCTATATTGCCTTCCCAAATCCAGTAGGTTGTTCATTTTATTACTGTCCCTCTGTCTCATGAAGCAGTCTTCATAGCTGATGTGGGCTTAAGATTTTTGCTGGACATTTGAGATAAAATTTAAGATAGACTTCTGGACATAAAATTCAGGGCTTTCAAGCAAAATGTATTCCTGTAAGTTTCAATTTAAGAAAGAGTCCTGGACATAAAATTAGCAAATAATACAGCAGATGCCAACAGTATCTTTGGGTTTTGAAAGAAGCAAACAAATCTTCTTTAGATCTGATAGTTTCATGTATTTTTGGTTTTGAATCTGACTGTACCAGCCAGCCAACTGTCTGAGCATAGGCAGCAATACACAGGACCAGGTTCTGTCAGCCCTGCTCCAACTCATCCTCTGTAGTCTAGTGGTAAGAGCACTGATTCTCACATGTGGGAGACCCAGGTTCAAGTCCCCCAATGTTTAAGTGGAGCTCTCTACTGACAAGTAGTCACTTGTTTAACTCTGATAGAGTGTGTGGGCAGCTTATAGCCTGCATAATCTTTTTGCCTTCCCAAATCCAGTAGTTTGTTCATTTTATTACTGCTCCTATGTCTCCTGAAGCAGTCTTCATAGCTGATGTGGGCTTAAGATTTCTGCTGGACATTTAAGATCAAATTTAAGATAGAGTTCTGGACCTAACATTCAGTGCCTCCAAGCAAAATGTATTCCTGTAAGTTTCAATTTAAGAAAGATTCCTGGACATAAAATTAGCAAATAATACAGCAGATGCCAACAGTGTCTTTGGGTTTTGAAAGAAGCAAACAAATCTTCTTTAGATCTGATAGTGTTCATGTATTTTTGGTTTTGACTCTGACTATACCAGCCAGCCAACTGTCTGAGCATAGGCAGCAATACAGATTTTTCAGCCCAGCTTCAACTCATCCTCTGTAGTCTAGTGGTTAGAGCACTGATTCTCCCATAGAGCCCCAGGCCCCAGGTTCAAGTCTCATAAGGTTTAAGTGGAGTTCTCCACTGACAAGTACCCAGATAGCAAAATTTTTCAGGGCCAGAAATGGCTGAGTTCAGGCTGTTCTTTTGGCACACATGCCGCCACGGCTTACGGTCCTTGATTGGTCCCAGAGCTGCTTGCCTTAAGTAATCCAGAATCTAGCCGAAAGCAGACCAAAACTTAGCCACAACCCTTTCACACCTCGAGAAATCAGCCACAGCTCTCCCGGAATCTCCAGATAACAACCAAAAAAGAGCCCAAATGACCACATTAATCCCCAAACTTACCCACAACTTTTCCAGAAACCCCAAATGTAACCCAGAAAATAACCAAAATTACCATATTTACCCCAGAACCCACCCACAACTTATCCAGATGCCCCAGAAAATAGCCATAAAGTGACCAAAATATATTTATATCCCATAAAATGTGTAATTGAAAAACACAGATATAAAGCAAATATAGAGTTTTATTGATGGTGACAAGGATAATTTCAGATAACAGCAAAATAAATGAAATGTCAAATGTTCTGCCAAATAAACAAATAACAGTAGAAGGATCAAATAAAAGCAAAGAAATAGCCAAAGTAACAAAAGCTAACAGAGAAACATTAACTTAATTGTTTTAAACAATAAACAGGCAAAAAAAACAGATGTAATAACAGATAGCAATATACAACAACTGGTTAAATATAAAAAACATCCTATATAAAATGAATGTTTACAGATGTGCAAATGTGTATTAGATAAATACATTTGAAAATAATACCATGTTATGTCACCAGCTAGAAAAAAGCAACATTTAGTAACTTTAATCTCCAGTCATGTCTGTACACACAAAGGACTTCTTACAGCCTACAGAAAAAAATCATAAAATACAGTTAGAAAATACATTTACATAAAATGAATAAGATGATATAGTACACACTGCCAGTCCAAGAACTGATACTTTTAACATTCAATTCAAGACATGGGAAAAAATATGTTTGCAGATTTCAGAGTTCCAGAAGGATTTCTAAATTACCAATTAAATAAAGCACTTACCAAGTACAAAAATTGTTTTAGTCAAGCATTTTAATTTCCTGCTTCATTATTTTCCAGCGTTCACTCCAAACAATCCAAGATCAAGTACCTGGAATATTTTTAAAACATGGTGTCACTTTTAAGCCAAAACTTGTGCTTTTGTAACTTATATGAATATATGACAAATTACCCTAATAAGAGACTTAACAAATTTGATATAGACAATAATGTAATTCATCAAATCAAACTGCACAAAGATAAATAATGAACATTATATACATCATCTTACTTAATTTTCTGTTTTGATGTCCATGTCTTTGTCTCTGTCTGGAGAATGGTTTGCTGTTCTCCAAGAGGCAGTAATGTCTATCAAATACAGAAGTCAAAAATCAAATCACACACATTTGTTTACTCTTTTAAACTGATACATTTTTTAATGAAGTTAAACTCACATCAGTCTTTACCCAGACAGCTGGAACAACATAGTCTGGTATAGGACTTCTGCAAACAAAAAACAAGTATAAGTAAACTTTATATTGTAAAAAGGTAAAATAAAAGATTAAGACAAGCAATAAAGACAACATTTATAACTCTTAGGTATAAAATTCCTTTACAAAAGCAATGGATGTCCTCATGTCTTTGTCTCTGTCTGGAGTACAGTCTGCTGCTTTCCCAAGAGGCAGTAATATCTATTAAATAGAGAAGTCAAACATCTGATCAGATACACATTTGTTTAATATTTAAACTATTACATTTTAAATGAAGTATTAAACTCAAATTATTCTTCATCCAGATTGCAGGAACAACATGTTTTGTTGACAAAGTGTGGTACATGACTTCTACAAACAAAAAACAAATATAAAAACAAGTATAAGTAAACTTTATATTGTTAAATGTCAAATAAAGGATTAAGACAAACAATAAAGACAACATTTATAACTCTTGGGTATAAAATTCCTTTACAAAAGCAATAGATGTCCTCACGTCTTTGTCTCTGTCTGGAGTACGGCCGGCTGTTCTCCAAAAGGCAGTAATATATCTATTAAATAGAGGAGTCAAACACAAACATCTTAACACATACACATTTGTTTATTATTTAAACGGTTAGGTTTATTAACCTCCTTATTATTCTTTACTCACATTATTCTTTATCCAGATTGCAGAAACAACATTTATTGTTGACAAAGTGTGGTTCATGACTTCAGCAAACAAAACGCAAATATAATTAAACTTTATACTGTAAAATAAAAGATTAAAACAAACACATACAAAATGCATGACTCTTGCATATTAAATTCTTTACAAAAGCATGTGGTTATTCTTCAAGCAGGGGTTGGTTATGTTACACCATAAAATAAAGCAAATAAATCTGGCCTTTTACAACACAATCTTGTAAACTGCACTGACCAGGACTGAAGAGAATAAGAGATCATAGTAAACCATCTTTATTAAGCTAAAACTTGAATACATGCCTTTCTAAAATATCAAAAACATTGTTTTACTAAGATATAAATAGTAGGAATGAGTCACTCTGCTATCTGTTATGATTACCAGCAAATGCTGATTTGTGGTTTAGTACAGAAAACATCTAATCTTCGTTTGGCTTCTTTGGGGTTCAGCATTCATTTAAAGATTGAAACTTCTTATTGATTATTTTATCATCCCCGTCATGCATGTTGCGTCTCTTAATGTAAAAACATGCATGTTTAACGTTATCTACGTTAAATGGCGACTGATGATAAAATACTTGCACTTACACGAAAATACATCACAGAAAAGAATAACAAACAAAAACGAAAACCAACTAGGTATCGCGCTGTAGAACAATAAGTGCAGTCTACGTGGATTTAAAAGAAAAGTATCTTAATAACTTACCTTACTGTGTTATATAAAACTCCACAAGACAAAAGATCGCGTGTCCTTCGTCCAGTACACAGTGGGGGTTTGAATTTCGCGGAAGTTCCTGATCATGACCAGTTGCATTATGGGAAAGGTAGTCCATTTTCCACGGCGGATTGAACGCTGTTGAGGTTAAAGGACTACGACTTCCAAGATGCCTTGCAATATATGTCATTGTTTTAGAAACGAAAGTGCACCAATAGAGACAGAGCGCCGTTATGCAAATTTGAAAACCACGCCCACCGGGGGGGAAATCAATCCAACCGTCTCCATTGAGTTTGTATTGCGAGAAGCCGCCTCCTTGTCATTTCTGGCTTATAACAAAAAACTGAATAATGCCTAAAAGCTGCTGTGTGACAATATGTACAGCTAACAAGCCAAAGAACCCAGAAATAAGTTTTTATAAGCTGTCGAGCCGTAAAACCCAGCCTTTAAGGAGAATAAAGTGGATCGCCGACTACGTTTCCCCCTAGTGGACGCAGTTCTACTAATAGAAGTACTATGAAAAGTTGCCTGTATCCATTTTTGTGTCTTTAAACGCTCGTTTTTTGGGGTCGACAGCTTATAAAAACTTATTTACAGATTAAACTTAAAAACAGAATAATACCTAAAAGCTGCTGTGTGACAAGGTGTACATCTATCACGCCAAAAAAATAAATAAATAATTTTTTATAAGCTGTCGACTTCAAAAAACGAGCGTCTAGACACAGAAATGGAAACAGGCAACCCCTCACAGCACTCCCACCAGCAAAACTGCGTCCAATAGGGGGAAACGTAATCGGCGATCCACTTTATTCTCCTTAAAGACTGGGTTTTACGGCTCGACAGCTTATAAAAACTTATTTCTGTGTTCTTTGGCTTGTTAGCTGTACATATTGTCACACAGCAGCTTTTAGGCATTATTCAGTTTTTTGTTACAAGCCAGAAATGACAAGGAGGCGGCCCCTCGCAACACAAAGTCAATGGAGACGGTTGGATTGATTTCCCCCCCGGTGGGCGTGGTTTTCAGGTTGTGACGCGCTGCGCTCTGTCTCTATAAATATTAGTATTAGTTAGTCGTATTTTTTAATTGTAAACACAATTTAATGTAAAGTCTTATTTATTTATAAAAAATAAAATACAAAATTAAAAAGACTTAAACAAGCACACATACTTAAAATACTTTTGTTTGATGTATATTAGTGCAGACTGAATTATTAATTTATCTGTTTATTGCATTGTTTGTAAATTCCACATTGACACCTTTGGATTAACTGCCCAAAATAACATTTTCTACATTTCGTCTTTTAATAAGGATAAACATATTTATTATTGCCTTAAATATTAACTGTGATGTTTTTATCAATTGTAAATATGATTTTATTTGGTGTTTTTTTTTACTCTTTGGCCAAACAAACCTTAGCCAGAACTCTGCCATATATTTACTATTTTCTGGCAGACCACACTTAAGCCAGGACTCAGCCAAAATGTACCTTTTGCTTTTGGCTGGCTAGCCTCACCCCACAACTCCCCCGAAAGCTGTTTCACACAAAGGTGTGAACAAAAGAGAGCCTAAATTTAGCCATAAATGCCCAATGTAAGCCAGATTTGTGCCAGAAACTTTGCTATCTGGGTAGTCACTTGTTTAGCTCTGATAGAGTTTGTGGGCAGCTTATAGCCTGCATATTCTATATTGCCTTCCCAAATCCAGTAGGTTGTTCATTTTATTACTGTCCCTCTGTCTCATGAATCAGTCTTCATAGCTGATGTGGGCTTAAGATTTTTGCTGGACATTTGAGATAAAATTTAAGATAGACTTCTGGACATAAAATTCAGGGCTTTCAAGCAAAATGTATTCCTGTAAGTTTCAATTTAAGAAAGAGTCCTGGACATAAAATTAGCAAATAATACAGCAGATGCCAACAGTATCTTTGGGTTTTGAAAGAAGCAAACAAATCTTCTTTAGATCTGATAGTTTCATGTATTTTTGGTTTTGAATCTGACTGTACCAGCCAGCCAACTGTCTGAGCATAGGCAGCAATACACAGGACCAGGTTCTGTCAGCCCTGCTCCAACCCATCCTCTGTAGTCTAGTGGTTAGAGCACTGATTCTCACATGTGGGAGACCCAGGTTCAAGTCCCCCAATGTTTAAGTGTAGCTCTCTACTGACAAGTAGTCACTTGTTTAACTCTGATAGAGTGTGTGGGCAGCTTATAACCTGCATAATCTTTTTGCCTTCCCAAATCCAGTAGTTTGTTCATTTTATTACTGCTCCTATGTCTCCTGAAGCAGTCTTCATAGCTGATGTGGGCTTAAGATTTCTGCTGGACATTTAAGATCAAATTTAAGATAGAGTTCTGGACTTAACATTCAGTGCCTCCAAGCAAAATGTATTCCTATAAGTTTCAATTTAAGAAAGATTCCTGGACATAAAATTAGCAAATAATACAGCAGATGCCAACAGTGTCTTTGGGTTTTGAAAGAAGCAAACAAATCTTCTTTAGATCTGATAGTGTTCATGTATTTTTGGTTTTGACTCTGACTCTACCAGCCAGCCAACTGTCTGAGCATAGGCAGCAATACAGATTTTGTCAGCCCAGCTTCAACTCATCCTCTGTAGTCTAGTGGTTAGAGCACTGATTCTCCCATAGAGCCCCAGGCCCCAGGTTCAAGTCTCACAAGGTTTAAGTGGAGTTCTCCACTGACAAGTAGTCACTTGTTTAGCTCTGATAGAGTTTGTGGGCAGCTTATAGCCTGCATGTTCTATTTTGCCTTCCCAAATCCAGTAGGTTGTTCATTTTATTACTGTTCCTATGTCTCATGAAGCAGTCTTCATAGCTGATGTGGGCTTAAGATTTTTGCTGGACATTTGAGATAAAATTTAAGATAGAGTTCTGGACATAAAATTCAGGGCTTTCAAGCAAAATGTATTCCTGTAAGTTTCAATTTAAGAAAGAGTCCTGGACATAAAATTAGCAAATAATACAGCAGATGCCAACAGTATCTTTGGGTTTTGAAAGAAGCAAACAAATCTTTTTTAGATCTGATAGTTTCATGTATTTTTGGTTTTGAATCTGACTGTACCAGCCAGCCAACTGTCTGAGCATAGACAGCAATACACAAGACCAGGTTCTGTCAGCCCTGCTCCAACTCATTCACTGTAGTCTAGTGGTTAGAGCACTGATTCTCACATGTGGGAGACCCAGGTTCAAGTCCCTTAATGTTTAAGTGGAGCTCTCTACTGACAAGTAGTCACTTCTTTAACTCTGATAGAGTTTGTGGGCAGCTTATAGCCTGCATAATCTTTTTGCCTTCCCAAATCCAGTAGTTTGTTCATTTTATTACTGCTCCTATGTCTCCTGAAGCAGTCTTCATAGCTGATGTGGGCTTAAGATTTTTGCTGGACATTTGAGATAAAATTTAAGATAGAGATCTGGACCTAACATTCAGTGCCTCCAAGCAAAATGTATTCCTGTAAGTTTCAATTTAAGATAGATTCCTGGACATAAAATTAGCAAATAATACAGCAGATGCCAACAGTGTCTTTGGGTTTTGAAAGAAGCAAACAAATCTCCTTTAGATCTGATAGTTTTCATGTATTTTTGGTTTTGACTCTGACTCGACCAGCCAGCCAACTGTCTGAGCATAGGCAGCAATACAGATTTTGTCAGCCCAGCTTCAACTCATCCTCTGTAGTCTAGTGGTTAGAGCACTGATTCTCCCATTGAGCCCCAGGCCCCAGGTTCAAGTCTCACAAGGTTTAAGTGGAGTTCTCCACTGACAAGTAGTCACTTGTTTAGCTCTGATAGAGTTTGTGGGCAGCTTATAGCCTGCATATTCTATATTGCCTTCCCAAATCCAGTAGGTTGTTCATTTTATTACTGTCCCTCTGTCTCATGAAGCATTCTTCATAGCTGATGTGGGCTTAAGATTTTTGCTGGACATTTGAGATAAAATTTAAGATAGACTTCTGGACATAAAATTCAGGGCTTTCAAGCAAAATGTATTCCTGTAAGTTTCAATTTAAGAAAGAGTCCTGGACATAAAATTAGCAAATAATACAGCAGAAGCCAACAGTATCTTTGGGTTTTGAAAGAAGCAAACAAATCTTCTTTAGATCTGATAGTTTCATGTATTTTTGGTTTTGAATCTGACTGTACCAGCCAGCCAACTGTCTGAGCATAGGCAGCAATACACAGGACCAGGTTCTGTCAGCCCTGCTCCAACTCATCCTCTGTAGTCTAGTGGTTAGAGCACTGATTCTCACATGTGGGAGACCCAGGTTCAAGTCCCCCAATGTTTAAGTGGAGCTCTCTACTGACAAGTAGTCACTTCTTTAACTCTGATAGAGTTTGTGGGCAGCTTATAGCCTGCATATTCTATTTTGCCTTCCCAAATCCAGTAGGTTGTTCATTTTATTACTGTTCCTATGTCTCATGAAGCAGTCTTCATAGCTGATGTGGGCTTAAGATTTTTGCTGGACATTTGAGATAAAATTTAAGATAGAGTTCTGGACCTAACATTCAGTGCCTCCAAGCAAAATGTATTCCTGTAAGTTTCAATTTAAGAAAGATTCCTGGACATAAAATTAGCAAATAATACAGCAGATGCCAACAGTGTCTTTGGGTTTTGAAAGAAGCAAACAAATCTTCTTTAGATCTGATAGTGTTCATGTATTTTTGGTTTTGACTCTGACTCTACCAGCCAGCCAACTGTCTGAGCATAGGCAGCAATACAGATTTTGTCAGCCCAGCTTCAACTCATCCTCTGTAGTCTAGTGGTTAGAGCACTGATTCTCCCATAGAGCCCCAGGCCCCAGGTTCAAGTCTCACAAGGTTTAAGTGGAGTTCTCCACTGACAAGTAGTCACTTGTTTAGCTCTGATAGAGTTTGTGGGCAGCTTATAGCCTGCATATTCTATATTGCCTTCCCAAATCCAGTAGGTTGTTAATTTTATTACTGTCCCTCTGTCTCATGAATCAGTCTTCATAGCTGATGTGGGCTTAAGATTTTTGCTGGACATTTGAGATAAAATTTAAGATAGACTTCTGGACATAAAATTCAGGGCTTTCAAGCAAAATGTATTCCTGTAAGTTTCAATTTAAGAAAGAGTCCTGGACATAAAATTAGCAAATAATACAGCAGATGCCAACAGTATCTTTGGGTTTTGAAAGAAGCAAACAAATCTTCTTTAGATCTGATAGTTTCATGTATTTTTGGTTTTGAATCTGACTGTACCAGCCAGCCAACTGTCTGAGCATAGGCAGCAATACACAGGACCAGGTTCTGTCAGCCCTGCTCCAACTCATCCTCTGTAGTCTAGTGGTTAGAGCACTGATTCTCACATGTGGGAGACCCAGGTTCAAGTCCCCCAATGTTTAAGTGGAGCTCTCTACTGACAAGTAGTCACTTGTTTAACTCTGATAGAGTGTGTGGGCAGCTTATAGCCTGCATAATCTTTTTGCCTTCCCAAATCCAGTAGTTTGTTCATTTTATTACTGCTCCTATGTCTCCTGAAGCAGTCTTCATAGCTGATGTGGGCTTAAGATTTCTGCTGGACATTTAAGATCAAATTTAAGATAGAGTTCTGGACCTAACATTCAGTGCCTCCAAGCAAAATGTATTCCTGTAAGTTTCAATTTAAGAAAGATTCCTGGACATAAAATTAGCAAATAATACAGCAGATGCCAACAGTGTCTTTGGGTTTTGAAAGAAGCAAACAAATCTTCTTTAGATCTGATAGTGTTCATGTATTTTTGGTTTTGACTCTGACTCTACCAGCCAGCCAACTGTCTGAGCATAGGCAGCAATACAGATTTTGTCAGCCCAGCTTCAACTCATCCTCTGTAGTCTAGTGGTTAGAGCACTGATTCTCCCATAGAGCCCCAGGCCCCAGGTTCAAGTCTCACAAGGTTTAAGTGGAGTTCTCCACTGACAAGTAGTCACTTGTTTAGCTCTGATAGAGTTTGTGGGCAGCTTATAGCCTGCATATTCTATATTGCCTTCCCAAATCCAGTAGGTTGTTCATTTTATTACTGTCCCTCTGTCTCATGAATCAGTCTTCATAGCTGATGTGGGCTTAAGATTTTTGCTGGACATTTGAGATAAAATTTAAGATAGAGTTCTGGACATACAATTCAGGGCTTTCAAGCAAAATGTATTCCTGTAAGTTTCAATTTAAGAAAGAGTCCTGGACATAAAATTAGCAAATAATACAGCAGATGCCAACAGTATCTTTGGGTTTTGAAAGAAGCAAACAAATCTTCTTTAGATCTGATAGTTTCATGTATTTTTGGTTTTGAATCTGACTGTACCAGCCAGCCAACTGTCTGAGCATAGGCAGCAATACACAGGACCAGGTTCTGTCAGCCCTGCTCCAACTCATCCTCTGTAGTCTAGTGGTTAGAGCACTGATTCTCACATGTGGGAGACCCAGGTTCAAGTCCCCCAATGTTTAAGTGGAGCTCTCTACTGACAAGTAGTCACTTCTTTAACTCTGATAGAGTTTGTGGGCAGCTTATAGCCTGCATATTCTATTTTGCCTTCCCAAATCCAGTAGGTTGTTCATTTTATTACTGTTCCTATGTCTCATGAAGCAGTCTTCATAGCTGATGTGGGCTTAAGATTTTTGCTGGACATTTGAGATAAAATTTAAGATAGAGTTCTGGACCTAACATTCAGTGCCTCCAAGCAAAATGTATTCCTGTAAGTTTCAATTTAAGAAAGAGTCCTGGACATAAAATTAGCAAATAATACAGCAGATGCCAACAGTATCTTTGGGTTTTGAAAGAAGCAAACAAATCTTCTTTAGATCTGATAGTTTCATGTATTTTTGGTTTTGAATCTGACTCTACCAGCCAGCCAACTGTCTGAGCATAGGCAGCAATACAGATTTTGTCAGCCCAGCTTCAACTCATCCTCTGTAGTCTAGTGGTTAGGGCACTGATTCCCCCATAGAACACCAGGCCCCAGGTTCAAGTCTCACAAGGTTTAAGTGGAGTTCTCCACTGACAAGTAGTCACTTGTTTAGCTCTGATAGAGTTTGTGGGCAGCTTATAGCCTGCATATTCTATATTGCCTTCCCAAATCCAGTAGGTTGTTCATTTTATTACTGTCCCTCTGTCTCATGAATCAGTCTTCATAGCTGATGTGGGCTTAAGATTTTTGCTGGACATTTGAGATAAAATTTAAGATAGACTTCTGGACATAAAATTCAGGGCTTTCAAGCAAAATGTATTCCTGTAAGTTTCAATTTAAGAAAGAGTCCTGGACATAAAATTAGCAAATAATACAGCAGATGCCAACAGTATCTTTGGGTTTTGAAAGAAGCAAACAAATCTTCTTTAGATCTGATAGTTTCATGTATTTTTGGTTTTGAATCTGACTGTACCAGCCAGCCAACTGTCTGAGCATAGGCAGCAATACACAGGACCAGGTTCTGTCAGCCCTGCTCCAACTCATCCTCTGTAGTCTAGTGGTTAGAGCACTGATTCTCACATGTGGGAGACCCAGGTTCAAGTCCCCCAATGTTTAAGTGGAGCTCTCTACTGACAAGTAGTCACTTCTTTAACTCTGATAGAGTTTGTGGGCAGCTTATAGCCTGCATATTCTATTTTGCCTTCCCAAATCCAGTAGGTTGTTCATTTTATTACTGTTCCTATGTCTCATGAAGCAGTCTTCATAGCTGATGTGGGCTTAAGATTTTTGCTGGACATTTGAGATAAAATGTAAGATAGAGTTCTGGACCTAACATTCAGTGCCTCCAAGCAAAATGTATTCCTGTAAGTTTCAATTTAAGAAAGATTCCTGGACATAAAATTAGCAAATAATACAGCAGATGCCAACAGTGTCTTTGGGTTTTGAAAGAAGCAAACAAATCTTCTTTAGATCTGATAGTGTTCATGTATTTTTGGTTTTGACTCTGACTCTACCAGCCAGCCAACTGTCTGAGCATAGGCAGCAATACAGATTTTGTCAGCCCAGCTTCAACTCATCCTCTGTAGTCTAGTGGTTAGAGCACTGATTCTCCCATAGAGCCCCAGGCCCCAGGTTCAAGTCTCACAAGGTTTAAGTGGAGTTCTCCACTGACAAGTAGTAACTTGTTTAGCTCTGATAGAGTTTGTGGGCAGCTTATAGCCTGCATATTCTATATTGCCTTCCCAAATCCAGTAGGTTGTTCATTTTATTACTGTCCCTCTGTCTCATGAATCAGTCTTCATAGCTGATGTGGGCTTAAGATTTTTGCTGGACATTTGAGATAAAATTTAAGATAGACTTCTGGACATAAAATTCAGGGCTTTCAAGCAAAATGTATTCCTGTAAGTTTCAATTTAAGAAAGAGTCCTGGACATAAAATTAGCAAATAATACAGCAGATGCCAACAGTATCTTTGGGTTTTGAAAGAAGCAAACAAATCTTCTTTAGATCTGATAGTTTCATGTATTTTTGGTTTTGAATCTGACTGTACCAGCCAGCCAACTGTCTGAGCATAGGCAGCAATACACAGGACCAGGTTCTGTCAGCCCTGCTCCAACTCATCCTCTGTAGTCTAGTGGTTAGAGCACTGATTCTCACATGTGGGAGACCCAGGTTCAAGTCCCCCAATGTTTAAGTGAAGCTCTCTACTGACAAGTAGTCACTTCTTTAACTCTGATAGAGTGTGTGGGCAGCTTATAGCCTGCATAATCTTTTTGCCTTCCCAAATCCAGTAGTTTGTTCATTTTATTACTGCTCCTATGTCTCCTGAAGCAGTCTTCATAGCTGATGTGGGCTTAAGATTTCTGCTGGACATTTGAGATAAAATTTAAGATAGAGTTCTGGACCTAACATTCAGTGCCTCCAAGCAAAATTTATTCCTGTAAGTTTCAATTTAAGAAAGAGTCCTGGACATAAAATTAGCAAATAATACAGCAGATGCCAACAGTATCTTTGGGTTTTGAAAGAAGCAAACAAATCTTCTTTAGATCTGATAGTGTTCATGTATTTTTGGTTTTGACTCTGACTCTACCAGCCAGCCAACTGTCTGAGCATAGGCAGCAATACAGATTTTGTCAGCCCAGCTTCAACTCATCCTCTGTAGTCTAGTGGTTAGAGCACTGATTCTCCCATAGAGCCCCAGGCCCCAGGTTCAAGTCTCACAAGGTTTAAGTGGAGTTCTCCACTGACAAGTAGTCACTTGTTTAGCTCTGATAGAGTTTGTGGGCAGCTTATAGCCTGCATATTCTATATTGCCTTCCCAAATCCAGTAGGTTGTTCATTTTATTACTGTCCCTCTGTCTCATGAATCAGTCTTCATAGCTGATGTGGGCTTAAGATTTTTGCTGGACATTTGAGATAAAATTTAAGATAGACTTCTGGACATAAAATTCAGGGCTTTCAAGCAAAATGTATTCCTGTAAGTTTCAATTTAAGAAAGAGTCCTGGACATAAAATTAGCAAATAATACAGCAGATGCCAACAGTATCTTTGGGTTTTGAAAGAAGCAAACAAATCTTCTTTAGATCTGATAGTTTCATGTATTTTTGGTTTTGAATCTGACTGTACCAGCCAGCCAACTGTCTGAGCATAGGCAGCAATACACAGGACCAGGTTCTGTCAGCCCTGCTCCAACTCATCCTCTGTAGTCTAGTGGTTAGAGCACTGATTCTCACATGTGGGAGACCCAGGTTCAAGTCCCCCAATGTTTAAGTGAAGCTCTCTACTGACAAGTAGTCACTTCTTTAACTCTGATAGAGTGTGTGGGCAGCTTATAGCCTGCATAATCTTTTTGCCTTCCCAAATCCAGTAGTTTGTTCATTTTATTACTGCTCCTATGTCTCATGAAGCAGTCTTCATAGCTGATGTGGGCTTAAGATTTCTGCTGGACATTTAAGATCAAATTTAAGATAGAGTTCTGGACCTAACATTCAGTGCCTCCAAGCAAAATGTATTCCTGTAAGTTTCAATTTAAGAAAGATTCCTGGACATAAAATTAGCAAATAATACAGCAGATGCCAACAGTGTCTTTGGGTTTTGAAAGAAGCAAACAAATCTTCTTTAGATCTGATAGTGTTCATGTATTTTTGGTTTTGACTCTGACTCTACCAGCCAGCCAACTGTCTGAGCATAGGCAGCAATACAGATTTTGTCAGCCCAGCTTCAACTCATCCTCTGTAGTCTAGTGGTTAGAGCACTGATTCTCCCATAGAGCCCCAGGCCCCAGGTTCAAGTCTCACAAGGTTTAAGTGGAGTTCTCCACTGACAAGTAGTCACTTGTTTAGCTCTGATAGAGTTTGTGGGCAGCTTATAGCCTGCATATTCTATATTGCCTTCCCAAATCCAGTAGGTTGTTCATTTTATTACTGTCCCTCTGTCTCATGAATCAGTCTTCATAGCTGATGTGGGCTTAAGATTTTTGCTGGACATTTGAGATAAAATTTAAGATAGACTTCTGGACATAAAATTCAGGGCTTTCAAGCAAAATGTATTCCTGTAAGTTTCAATTTAAGAAAGAGTCCTGGACATAAAATTAACAAATAATACAGCAGATGCCAACAGTATCTTTGGGTTTTGAAAGAAGCAAACAAATCTTCTTTAGATCTGATAGTTTCATTTATTTTTGGTTTTGAATCTGACTGTACCAGCCAGCCAACTGTCTGAGCATAGGCAGCAATACACAGGACCAGGTTCTGTCAGCCCTGCTCCAACTCATCCTCTGTAGTCTAGTGGTTAGAGCACTGATTCTCACATGTGGGAGACCCAGGTTCAAGTCCCCCAATGTTTAAGTGGAGCTCTCTACTGACAAGTAGTCACTTCTTTAACTCTGATAGAGTTTGTGGGCAGCTTATAGCCTGCATATTCTATTTTGCCTTCCCAAATCCAGTAGGTTGTTCGTTTTATTACTGTTCCTATGTCTCCTGAAGCAGTCTTCATAGCTGATGTGGGCTTAAGATTTCTGCTGGACATTTAAGATCAAATTTAAGATAGAGTTCTGGACTTAACATTCAGTGCCTCCAAGCAAAATGTATTCCTATAAGTTTCAATTTAAGAAAGATTCCTGGACATAAAATTAGCAAATAATACAGCAGATGCCAACAGTGTCTTTGGGTTTTGAAAGAAGCAAACAAATCTTCTTTAGATCTGATAGTGTTCATGTATTTTTGGTTTTGACTCTGACTCTACCAGCCAGCCAACTGTCTGAGCATAGGCAGCAATACAGATTTTGTCAGCCCAGCTTCAACTCATCCTCTGTAGTCTAGTGGTTAGAGCACTGATTCTCCCATAGAGCCCCAGGCCCCAGGTTCAAGTCTCACAAGGTTTAAGTGGAGTTTTCCACTGACAAGTAGTCACTTGTTTAGCTCTGATAGAGTTTGTGGGCAGCTTATAGCCTGCATGTTCTATTTTGCCTTCCCAAATCCAGTAGGTTGTTCATTTTATTACTGTTCCTATGTCTCATGAAGCAGTCTTCATAGCTGATGTGGGCTTAAGATTTTTGCTGGACATTTGAGATAAAATTTAAGATAGAGTTCTGGACATAAAATTCAGGGCTTTCAAGCAAAATGTATTCCTGTAAGTTTCAATTTAAGAAAGAGTCCTGGACATAAAATTAGCAAATAATACAGCAGATGCCAACAGTATCTTTGGGTTTTGAAAGAAGCAAACAAATCTTTTTTAGATCTGATAGTTTCATGTATTTTTGGTTTTGAATCTGACTGTACCAGCCAGCCAACTGTCTGAGCATAGACAGCAATACACAAGACCAGGTTCTGTCAGCCCTGCTCCAACTCATTCACTGTAGTCTAGTGGTTAGAGCACTGATTCTCACATGTGGGAGACCCAGGTTCAAGTCCCCCAATGTTTAAGTGGAGCTCTCTACTGACAAGTAGTCACTTCTTTAACTCTGATAGAGTTTGTGGGCAGCTTATAGCCTGCATAATCTTTTTGCCTTCCCAAATCCAGTAGTTTGTTCATTTTATTACTGCTCCTATGTCTCCTGAAGCAGTCTTCATAGCTGATGTGGGCTTAAGATTTTTGCTGGACATTTGAGATAAAATTTAAGATAGAGATCTGGACCTAACATTCAGTGCCTCCAAGCAAAATGTATTCCTGTAAGTTTCAATTTAAGATAGATTCCTGGACATAAAATTAGCAAATAATACAGCAGATGCCAACAGTGTCTTTGGGTTTTGAAAGAAGCAAACAAATCTCCTTTAGATCTGATAGTTTTCATGTATTTTTGGTTTTGACTCTGACTCGACCAGCCAGCCAACTGTCTGAGCATAGGCAGCAATACAGATTTTGTCAGCCCAGCTTCAACTCATCCTCTGTAGTCTAGTGGTTAGAGCACTGATTCTCCCATTGAGCCCCAGGCCCCAGGTTCAAGTCTCACAAGGTTTAAGTGGAGTTCTCCACTGACAAGTAGTCACTTGTTTAGCTCTGATAGAGTTTGTGGGCAGCTTATAGCCTGCATATTCTATATTGCCTTCCCAAATCCAGTAGGTTGTTCATTTTATTACTGTCCCTCTGTCTCATGAATCAGTCTTCATAGCTGATGTGGGCTTAAGATTTTTGCTGGACATTTGAGATAAAATTTAAGATAGACTTCTGGACATAAAATTCAGGGCTTTCAAGCAAAATGTATTCCTGTAAGTTTCAATTTAAGAAAGAGTCCTGGACATAAAATTAGCAAATAATACAGCAGATGCCAACAGTATCTTTGGGTTTTGAAAGAAGCAAACAAATCTTCTTTAGATCTGATAGTTTCATGTATTTTTGGTTTTGAATCTGACTGTACCAGCCAGCCAACTGTCTGAGCATAGGCAGCAATACACAGGACCAAGTTCTGTCAGCCCTGCTCCAACTCATCCTCTGTAGTCTAGTGGTTAGAGCACTGATTCTCACATGTGGGAGACCCAGGTTCAAGTCCCCCAATGTTTAAGTGAAGCTCTCTACTGACAAGTAGTCACTTCTTTAACTCTGATAGAGTGTGTGGGCAGCTTATAGCCTGCATAATCTTTTTGCCTTCCCAAATCCAGTAGTTTGTTCATTTTATTACTGCTCCTATGTCTCCTGAAGCAGTCTTCATAGCTGATGTGGGCTTAAGATTTCTGCTGGACATTTGAGATAAAATTTAAGATAGAGTTCTGGACCTAACATTCAGTGCCTCCAAGCAAAATTTATTCCTGTAAGTTTCAATTTAAGAAAGAGTCCTGGACATAAAATTAGCAAATAATACAGCAGATGCCAACAGTATCTTTGGGTTTTGAAAGAAGCAAACAAATCTTCTTTAGATCTGATAGTGTTCATGTATTTTTGGTTTTGACTCTGACTCTACCAGCCAGCCAACTGTCTGAGCATAGGCAGCAATACAGATTTTGTCAGCCCAGCTTCAACTCATCCTCTGTAGTCTAGTGGTTAGAGCACTGATTCTCCCATAGAGCCCCAGGCCCCAGGTTCAAGTCTCACAAGGTTTAAGTGGAGTTCTCCACTGACAAGTAGTCACTTGTTTAGCTCTGATAGAGTTTGTGGGCAGCTTATAGCCTGCATATTCTATATTGCCTTCCCAAATCCAGTAGGTTGTTCATTTTATTACTGTCCCTCTGTCTCATGAATCAGTCTTCATAGCTGATGTGGGCTTAAGATTTTTGCTGGACATTTGAGATAAAATTTAAGATAGACTTCTGGACATAAAATTCAGGGCTTTCAAGCAAAATGTATTCCTGTAAGTTTCAATTTAAGAAAGAGTCCTGGACATAAAATTAGCAAATAATACAGCAGATGCCAACAGTATCTTTGGGTTTTGAAAGAAGCAAACAAATCTTCTTTAGATCTGATAGTTTCATGTATTTTTGGTTTTGAATCTGACTGTACCAGCCAGCCAACTGTCTGAGCATAGGCAGCAATACACAGGACCAGGTTCTGTCAGCCCTGCTCCAACTCATCCTCTGTAGTCTGGTGGTTAGAGCACTGATTCTCACATGTGGGAGACCCAGGTTCAAGTCCCCCAATGTTTAAGTGAAGCTCTCTACTGACAAGTAGTCACTTCTTTAACTCTGATAGAGTGTGTGGGCAGCTTATAGCCTGCATAATCTTTTTGCCTTCCCAAATCCAGTAGTTTGTTCATTTTATTACTGCTCCTATGTCTCATGAAGCAGTCTTCATAGCTGATGTGGGCTTAAGATTTCTGCTGGACATTTAAGATCAAATTTAAGATAGAGTTCTGGACCTAACATTCAGTGCCTCCAAGCAAAATGTATTCCTGTAAGTTTCAATTTAAGAAAGATTCCTGGACATAAAATTAGCAAATAATACAGCAGATGCCAACAGTGTCTTTGGGTTTTGAAAGAAGCAAACAAATCTTCTTTAGATCTGATAGTGTTCATGTATTTTTGGTTTTGACTCTGACTCTACCAGCCAGCCAACTGTCTGAGCATAGGCAGCAATACAGATTTTGTCAGCCCAGCTTCAACTCATCCTCTGTAGTCTAGTGGTTAGAGCACTGATTCTCCCATAGAGCCCCAGGCCCCAGGTTCAAGTCTCACAAGGTTTAAGTGGAGTTCTCCACTGACAAGTAGTCACTTGTTTAGCTCTGATAGAGTTTGTGGGCAGCTTATAGCCTGCATATTCTATATTGCCTTCCCAAATCCAGTAGGTTGTTCATTTTATTACTGTCCCTCTGTCTCATGAATCAGTCTTCATAGCTGATGTGGGCTTAAGATTTTTGCTGGACATTTGAGATAAAATTTAAGATAGACTTCTGGACATAAAATTCAGGGCTTTCAAGCAAAATGTATTCCTGTAAGTTTCAATTTAAGAAAGAGTCCTGGACATAAAATTAACAAATAATACAGCAGATGCCAACAGTATCTTTGGGTTTTGAAAGAAGCAAACAAATCTTCTTTAGATCTGATAGTTTCATTTATTTTTGGTTTTGAATCTGACTGTACCAGCCAGCCAACTGTCTGAGCATAGGCAGCAATACACAGGACCAGGTTCTGTCAGCCCTGCTCCAACTCATCCTCTGTAGTCTAGTGGTTAGAGCACTGATTCTCACATGTGGGAGACCCAGGTTCAAGTCCCCCAATGTTTAAGTGAAGCTCTCTACTGACAAGTAGTCACTTCTTTAACTCTGATAGAGTGTGTGGGCAGCTTATAGCCTGCATAATCTTTTTGCCTTCCCAAATCCAGTAGTTTGTTCATTTTATTACTGCTCCTATGTCTCCTGAAGCAGTCTTCATAGCTGATGTGGGCTTAAGATTTCTGCTGGACATTTGAGATAAAATTTAAGATAGAGTTCTGGACCTAACATTCAGTGCCTCCAAGCAAAATTTATTCCTGTAAGTTTCAATTTAAGAAAGAGTCCTGGACATAAAATTAGCAAATAATACAGCAGATGCCAACAGTATCTTTGGGTTTTGAAAGAAGCAAACAAATCTTCTTTAGATCTGATAGTGTTCATGTATTTTTGGTTTTGACTCTGACTCTACCAGCCAGCCAACTGTCTGAGCATAGGCAGCAATACAGATTTTGTCAGCCCAGCTTCAACTCATCCTCTGTAGTCTAGTGGTTAGAGCACTGATTCTCCCATAGAGCCCCAGGCCCCAGGTTCAAGTCTCACAAGGTTTAAGTGGAGTTCTCCACTGACAAGTAGTCACTTGTTTAGCTCTGATAGAGTTTGTGGGCAGCTTATAGCCTGCATATTCTATATTGCCTTCCCAAATCCAGTAGGTTGTTCATTTTATTACTGTCCCTCTGTCTCATGAATCAGTCTTCATAGCTGATGTGGGCTTAAGATTTTTGCTGGACATTTGAGATAAAATTTAAGATAGACTTCTGGACATAAAATTCAGGGCTTTCAAGCAAAATGTATTCCTGTAAGTTTCAATTTAAGAAAGAGTCCTGGACATAAAATTAGCAAATAATACAGCAGATGCCAACAGTATCTTTGGGTTTTGAAAGAAGCAAACAAATCTTCTTTAGATCTGATAGTTTCATGTATTTTTGGTTTTGAATCTGACTGTACCAGCCAGCCAACTGTCTGAGCATAGGCAGCAATACACAGGACCAGGTTCTGTCAGCCCTGCTCCAACTCATCCTCTGTAGTCTAGTGGTTAGAGCACTGATTCTCACATGTGGGAGACCCAGGTTCAAGTCCCCCAATGTTTAAGTGAAGCTCTCTACTGACAAGTAGTCACTTCTTTAACTCTGATAGAGTGTGTGGGCAGCTTATAGCCTGCATAATCTTTTTGCCTTCCCAAATCCAGTAGTTTGTTCATTTTATTACTGCTCCTATGTCTCATGAAGCAGTCTTCATAGCTGATGTGGGCTTAAGATTTCTGCTGGACATTTAAGATCAAATTTAAGATAGAGTTCTGGACCTAACATTCAGTGCCTCCAAGCAAAATGTATTCCTGTAAGTTTCAATTTAAGAAAGATTCCTGGACATAAAATTAGCAAATAATACAGCAGATGCCAACAGTGTCTTTGGGTTTTGAAAGAAGCAAACAAATCTTCTTTAGATCTGATAGTGTTCATGTATTTTTGGTTTTGACTCTGACTCTACCAGCCAGCCAACTGTCTGAGCATAGGCAGCAATACAGATTTTGTCAGCCCAGCTTCAACTCATCCTCTGTAGTCTAGTGGTTAGAGCACTGATTCTCCCATAGAGCCCCAGGCCCCAGGTTCAAGTCTCACAAGGTTTAAGTGGAGTTCTCCACTGACAAGTAGTCACTTGTTTAGCTCTGATAGAGTTTGTGGGCAGCTTATAGCCTGCATATTCTATATTGCCTTCCCAAATCCAGTAGGTTGTTCATTTTATTACTGTCCCTCTGTCTCATGAATCAGTCTTCATAGCTGATGTGGGCTTAAGATTTTTGCTGGACATTTGAGATAAAATTTAAGATAGACTTCTGGACATAAAATTCAGGGCTTTCAAGCAAAATGTATTCCTGTAAGTTTCAATTTAAGAAAGAGTCCTGGACATAAAATTAACAAATAATACAGCAGATGCCAACAGTATCTTTGGGTTTTGAAAGAAGCAAACAAATCTTCTTTAGATCTGATAGTTTCATTTATTTTTGGTTTTGAATCTGACTGTACCAGCCAGCCAACTGTCTGAGCATAGGCAGCAATACACAGGACCAGGTTCTGTCAGCCCTGCTCCAACTCATCCTCTGTAGTCTAGTGGTTAGAGCACTGATTCTCACATGTGGGAGACCCAGGTTCAAGTCCTCCAATGTTTAAGTGGAGCTCTCTACTGACAAGTAGTCACTTCTTTAACTCTGATAGAGTTTGTGGGCAGCTTATAGCCTGCATATTCTATTTTGCCTTCCCAAATCCAGTAGGTTGTTCGTTTTATTACTGTTCCTATGTCTCATGAAGCAGTCTTCATAGCTGATGTGGGCTTAAGATTTCTGCTGGACATTTAAGATCAAATTTAAGATAGAGTTCTGGACCTAACATTCAGTGCCTCCAAGCAAAATGTAATCCTGTAAGTTGCAATTTAAGAAAGATTCCTGGACATAAAATTAGCAAATAATACAGCAGATGCCAACAGTGTCTTTGGGTTTTGAAAGAAGCAAACAAATCTTCTTTAGATCTGATAGTGTTCATGTATTTTTGGTTTTGACTATGACTCTACCAGCCAGCCAACTGTCTGAGCATAGGCAGCAATACAGATTTTGTCAGCCCAGCTTCAACTCATCCTCTGTAGTCTAGTGGTTAGAGCACTGATTCTCCCATAGAGCCCCAGGCCCCAGGTTCAAGTCTCACAAGGTTTAAGTGGAGTTCTCCACTGACAAGTAGTCACTTGTTTAGCTCTGATAGAGTTTGTGGGCAGCTTATAGCCTGCATATTCTATATTGCCTTCCCAAATCCAGTAGGTTGTTCATTTTATTACTGTCCCTCTGTCTCATGAAGCAGTCTTCATAGCTGATGTAGGCTTAAGATTTTTGCTGGACATTTGAGAAAAATTTAAGATAGACTTCTGGACATAAAATTCAGGACTTTCAAGCAAAATGTATTCCTGTAAATTTCAATTTAAGAAAGAGTCCTGGACATAAAATTAGCAAATAATACAGCAGATGCCAACAGTATCTTTGGGTTTTGAAAGAAGCAAACAAATCTTCTTTAGATCTGACAGTTTCATGTATTTTTGGTTTTGAATCTGACTGTACCAGCCAGCCAACTGTCTGAGCATAGGCAGCAATACACAGGACCAGGTTCTGTCAGCCCTGCTCCAACTCATCCTCTGTAGTCTAGTGGTTAGAGCACTGATTCTCACATGTGGGAGACCCAGGTTCAAGTCCCCCAATGTTTAAGTGAAGCTCTCTACTGACAAGTAGTCACTTCTTTAACTCTGATAGAGTGTGTGGGCAGCTTATAGCCTGCATAATCTTTTTGCCTTCCCAAATCCAGTAGTTTGTTCATTTTATTACTGCTCCTATGTCTCCTGAAGCAGTCTTCATAGCTGATGTGGGCTTAAGATTTCTGCTGGACATTTAAGATCAAATTTAAGATAGAGTTCTGGACCTAACATTCAGTGCCTCCAAGCAAAATGTATTCCTGTAAGTTTCAATTTAAGAAAGATTCCTGGACATAAAATTAGCAAATAATACAGCAGATGCCAACAGTGTCTTTGGGTTTTGAAAGAAGCAAACAAATCTTCTTTAGATCTGATAGTGTTCATGTATTTTTGGTTTTGACTCTGACTCTACCAGCCAGCCAACTGTCTGAGCATAGGCAGCAATACAGATTTTGTCAGCCCAGCTTCAACTCATCCTCTGTAGTCTAGTGGTTAGAGCACTGATTCTCCCATAGAGCCCCAGGCCCCAGGTTCAAGTCTCACAAGGTTTAAGTGGAGTTCTCCACTGACAAGTAGTCACTTGTTTAGCTCTGATAGAGTTTGTGGGCAGCTTATAGCCTGCATATTCTATATTGCCTTCCCAAATCCAGTAGGTTGTTCATTTTATTACTGTCCCTCTGTCTCATGAATCAGTCTTCATAGCTGATGTGGGCTTAAGATTTTTGCTGGACATTTGAGATAAAATTTAAGATAGACTTCTGGACATAAAATTCAGGGCTTTCAAGCAAAATGTATTCCTGTAAGTTTCAATTTAAGAAAGAGTCCTGGACATAAAATTAGCAAATAATACAGCAGATGCCAACAGTATCTTTGGGTTTTGAAAGAAGCAAACAAATCTTCTTTAGATCTGATAGTTTCATGTATTTTTGGTTTTGAATCTGACTGTACCAGCCAGCCAACTGTCTGAGCATAGGCAGCAATACACAGGACCAGGTTCTGTCAGCCCTGCTCCAACTCATCCGCTGTAGTCTAGTGGTTAGAGCACTGATTCTCACATGTGGGAGACCCAGGTTCAAGTCCCCCAATGTTTAAGTGGAGCTCTCTACTGACAAGTAGTCACTTCTTTAACTCTGATAGAGTTTGTGGGCAGCTTATAGCCTGCATATTCTATTTTGCCTTCCCAAATCCAGTAGGTTGTTCATTTTATTACTGTTCCTATGTCTCATGAAGCAGTCTTCATAGCTGATGTGGGCTTAAGATTTTTGCTGGACATTTGAGATAAAATGTAAGATAGAGTTCTGGACCTAACATTCAGTGCCTCCAAGCAAAATGTATTCCTGTAAGTTTCAATTTAAGAAAGATTCCTGGACATAAAATTAGCAAATAATACAGCAGATGCCAACAGTGTCTTTGGGTTTTGAAGGAAGCAAACAAATCTTCTTTAGATCTGATAGTGTTCATGTATTTTTGGTTTTGACTCTGACTCTACCAGCCAGCCAACTGTCTGAGCATAGGCAGCAATACAGATTTTGTCAGCCCAGCTTCAACTCATCCTCTGTAGTCTAGTGGTTAGAGCACTGATTCTCCCATAGAGCCCCAGGCCCCAGGTTCAAGTCTCACAAGGTTTAAGTGGAGTTCTCCACTGACAAGTAGTAACTTGTTTAGCTCTGATAGAGTTTGTGGGCAGCTTATAGCCTGCATATTCTATATTGCCTTCCCAAATCCAGTAGGTTGTTCATTTTATTACTGTCCCTCTGTCTCATGAATCAGTCTTCATAGCTGATGTGGGCTTAAGATTTTTGCTGGACATTTGAGATAAAATTTAAGATAGACTTCTGGACATAAAATTCAGGGCTTTCAAGCAAAATGTATTCCTGTAAGTTTCAATTTAAGAAAGAGTCCTGGACATAAAATTAGCAAATAATACAGCAGATGCCAACAGTATCTTTGGGTTTTGAAAGAAGCAAACAAATCTTCTTTAGATCTGATAGTTTCATGTATTTTTGGTTTTGAATCTGACTGTACCAGCCAGCCAACTGTCTGAGCATAGGCAGCAATACACAGGACCAAGTTCTGTCAGCCCTGCTCCAACTCATCCTCTGTAGTCTAGTGGTTAGAGCACTGATTCTCACATGTGGGAGACCCAGGTTCAAGTCCCCCAATGTTTAAGTGAAGCTCTCTACTGACAAGTAGTCACTTCTTTAACTCTGATAGAGTGTGTGGGCAGCTTATAGCCTGCATAATCTTTTTGCCTTCCCAAATCCAGTAGTTTGTTCATTTTATTACTGCTCCTATGTCTCCTGAAGCAGTCTTCATAGCTGATGTGGGCTTAAGATTTCTGCTGGACATTTGAGATAAAATTTAAGATAGAGTTCTGGACCTAACATTCAGTGCCTCCAAGCAAAATTTATTCCTGTAAGTTTCAATTTAAGAAAGAGTCCTGGACATAAAATTAGCAAATAATACAGCAGATGCCAACAGTATCTTTGGGTTTTGAAAGAAGCAAACAAATCTTCTTTAGATCTGATAGTGTTCATGTATTTTTGGTTTTGACTCTGACTCTACCAGCCAGCCAACTGTCTGAGCATAGGCAGCAATACAGATTTTGTCAGCCCAGCTTCAACTCATCCTCTGTAGTCTAGTGGTTAGAGCACTGATTCTCCCATAGAGCCCCAGGCCCCAGGTTCAAGTCTCACAAGGTTTAAGTGGAGTTCTCCACTGACAAGTAGTCACTTGTTTAGCTCTGATAGAGTTTGTGGGCAGCTTATAGCCTGCATATTCTATATTGCCTTCCCAAATCCAGTAGGTTGTTCATTTTATTACTGTCCCTCTGTCTCATGAATCAGTCTTCATAGCTGATGTGGGCTTAAGATTTTTGCTGGACATTTGAGATAAAATTTAAGATAGACTTCTGGACATAAAATTCAGGGCTTTCAAGCAAAATGTATTCCTGTAAGTTTCAATTTAAGAAAGAGTCCTGGACATAAAATTAGCAAATAATACAGCAGATGCCAACAGTATCTTTGGGTTTTGAAAGAAGCAAACAAATCTTCTTTAGATCTGATAGTTTCATGTATTTTTGGTTTTGAATCTGACTGTACCAGCCAGCCAACTGTCTGAGCATAGGCAGCAATACACAGGACCAGGTTCTGTCAGCCCTGCTCCAACTCATCCTCTGTAGTCTAGTGGTTAGAGCACTGATTCTCACATGTGGGAGACCCAGGTTCAAGTCCCCCAATGTTTAAGTGAAGCTCTCTACTGACAAGTAGTCACTTCTTTAACTCTGATAGAGTGTGTGGGCAGCTTATAGCCTGCATAATCTTTTTGCCTTCCCAAATCCAGTAGTTTGTTCATTTTATTACTGCTCCTATGTCTCATGAAGCAGTCTTCATAGCTGATGTGGGCTTAAGATTTCTGCTGGACATTTAAGATCAAATTTAAGATAGAGTTCTGGACCTAACATTCAGTGCCTCCAAGCAAAATGTATTCCTGTAAGTTTCAATTTAAGAAAGATTCCTGGACATAAAATTAGCAAATAATACAGCAGATGCCAACAGTGTCTTTGGGTTTTGAAAGAAGCAAACAAATCTTCTTTAGATCTGATAGTGTTCATGTATTTTTGGTTTTGACTCTGACTCTACCAGCCAGCCAACTGTCTGAGCATAGGCAGCAATACAGATTTTGTCAGCCCAGCTTCAACTCATCCTCTGTAGTCTAGTGGTTAGAGCACTGATTCTCCCATAGAGCCCCAGGCCCCAGGTTCAAGTCTCACAAGGTTTAAGTGGAGTTCTCCACTGACAAGTAGTCACTTGTTTAGCTCTGATAGAGTTTGTGGGCAGCTTATAGCCTGCATATTCTATATTGCCTTCCCAAATCCAGTAGGTTGTTCATTTTATTACTGTCCCTCTGTCTCATGAATCAGTCTTCATAGCTGATGTGGGCTTAAGATTTTTGCTGGACATTTGAGATAAAATTTAAGATAGACTTCTGGACATAAAATTCAGGGCTTTCAAGCAAAATGTATTCCTGTAAGTTTCAATTTAAGAAAGAGTCCTGGACATAAAATTAACAAATAATACAGCAGATGCCAACAGTATCTTTGGGTTTTGAAAGAAGCAAACAAATCTTCTTTAGATCTGATAGTTTCATTTATTTTTGGTTTTGAATCTGACTGTACCAGCCAGCCAACTGTCTGAGCATAGGCAGCAATACACAGGACCAGGTTCTGTCAGCCCTGCTCCAACTCATCCTCTGTAGTCTAGTGGTTAGAGCACTGATTCTCACATGTGGGAGACCCAGGTTCAAGTCCCCCAATGTTTAAGTGGAGCTCTCTACTGACAAGTAGTCACTTCTTTAACTCTGATAGAGTTTGTGGGCAGCTTATAGCCTGCATATTCTATTTTGCCTTCCCAAATCCAGTAGGTTGTTCGTTTTATTACTGTTCCTATGTCTCATGAAGCAGTCTTCATAGCTGATGTGGGCTTAAGATTTCTGCTGGACATTTAAGATCAAATTTAAGATAGAGTTCTGGACCTAACATTCAGTGCCTCCAAGCAAAATGTAATCCTGTAAGTTGCAATTTAAGAAAGATTCCTGGACATAAAATTAGCAAATAATACAGCAGATGCCAACAGTGTCTTTGGGTTTTGAAAGAAGCAAACAAATCTTCTTTAGATCTGATAGTGTTCATGTATTTTTGGTTTTGACTATGACTCTACCAGCCAGCCAACTGTCTGAGCATAGGCAGCAATACAGATTTTGTCAGCCCAGCTTCAACTCATCCTCTGTAGTCTAGTGGTTAGAGCACTGATTCTCCCATAGAGCCCCAGGCCCCAGGTTCAAGTCTCACAAGGTTTAAGTGGAGTTCTCCACTGACAAGTAGTCACTTGTTTAGCTCTGATAGAGTTTGTGGGCAGCTTATAGCCTGCATATTCTATATTGCCTTCCCAAATCCAGTAGGTTGTTCATTTTATTACTGTCCCTCTGTCTCATGAAGCAGTCTTCATAGCTGATGTAGGCTTAAGATTTTTGCTGGACATTTGAGAAAAATTTAAGATAGACTTCTGGACATAAAATTCAGGACTTTCAAGCAAAATGTATTCCTGTAAATTTCAATTTAAGAAAGAGTCCTGGACATAAAATTAGCAAATAATACAGCAGATGCCAACAGTATCTTTGGGTTTTGAAAGAAGCAAACAAATCTTCTTTAGATCTGATAGTTTCATGTATTTTTGGTTTTGAATCTGACTGTACCAGCCAGCCAACTGTCTGAGCATAGGCAGCAATACACAGGACCAGGTTCTGTCAGCCCTGCTCCAACTCATCCTCTGTAGTCTAGTGGTTAGAGCACTGATTCTCACATGTGGGAGACCCAGGTTCAAGTCCCCCAATGTTTAAGTGAAGCTCTCTACTGACAAGTAGTCACTTCTTTAACTCTGATAGAGTGTGTGGGCAGCTTATAGCCTGCATAATCTTTTTGCCTTCCCAAATCCAGTAGTTTGTTCATTTTATTACTGCTCCTATGTCTCCTGAAGCAGTCTTCATAGCTGATGTGGGCTTAAGATTTCTGCTGGACATTTAAGATCAAATTTAAGATAGAGTTCTGGACCTAACATTCAGTGCCTCCAAGCAAAATGTATTCCTGTAAGTTTCAATTTAAGAAAGATTCCTGGACATAAAATTAGCAAATAATACAGCAGATGCCAACAGTGTCTTTGGGTTTTGAAAGAAGCAAACAAATCTTCTTTAGATCTGATAGTGTTCATGTATTTTTGGTTTTGACTCTGACTCTACCAGCCAGCCAACTGTCTGAGCATAGGCAGCAATACAGATTTTGTCAGCCCAGCTTCAACTCATCCTCTGTAGTCTAGTGGTTAGAGCACTGATTCTCCCATAGAGCCCCAGGCCCCAGGTTCAAGTCTCACAAGGTTTAAGTGGAGTTCTCCACTGACAAGTAGTCACTTGTTTAGCTCTGATAGAGTTTGTGGGCAGCTTATAGCCTGCATATTCTATATTGCCTTCCCAAATCCAGTAGGTTGTTCATTTTATTACTGTCCCTCTGTCTCATGAATCAGTCTTCATAGCTGATGTGGGCTTAAGATTTTTGCTGGACATTTGAGATAAAATTTAAGATAGACTTCTGGACATAAAATTCAGGGCTTTCAAGCAAAATGTATTCCTGTAAGTTTCAATTTAAGAAAGAGTCCTGGACATAAAATTAGCAAATAATACAGCAGATGCCAACAGTATCTTTGGGTTTTGAAAGAAGCAAACAAATCTTCTTTAGATCTGATAGTTTCATGTATTTTTGGTTTTGAATCTGACTGTACCAGCCAGCCAACTGTCTGAGCATAGGCAGCAATACACAGGACCAGGTTCTGTCAGCCCTGCTCCAACTCATCCTCTGTAGTCTAGTGGTTAGAGCACTGATTCTCACATGTGGGAGACCCAGGTTCAAGTCCCCCAATGTTTAAGTGGAGCTCTCTACTGACAAGTAGTCACTTCTTTAACTCTGATAGAGTTTGTGGGCAGCTTATAGCCTGCATATTCTATTTTGCCTTCCCAAATCCAGTAGGTTGTTCATTTTATTACTGTTCCTATGTCTCATGAAGCAGTCTTCATAGCTGATGTGGGCTTAAGATTTTTGCTGGACATTTGAGATAAAATGTAAGATAGAGTTCTGGACCTAACATTCAGTGCCTCCAAGCAAAATGTATTCCTGTAAGTTTCAATTTAAGAAAGATTCCTGGACATAAAATTAGCAAATAATACAGCAGATGCCAACAGTGTCTTTGGGTTTTGAAAGAAGCAAACAAATCTTCTTTAGATCTGATAGTGTTCATGTATTTTTGGTTTTGACTCTGACTCTACCAGCCAGCCAACTGTCTGAGCATAGGCAGCAATACAGATTTTGTCAGCCCAGCTTCAACTCATCCTCTGTAGTCTAGTGGTTAGAGCACTGATTCTCCCATAGAGCCCCAGGCCCCAGGTTCAAGTCTCACAAGGTTTAAGTGGAGTTCTCCACTGACAAGTAGTAACTTGTTTAGCTCTGATAGAGTTTGTGGGCAGCTTATAGCCTGCATATTCTATATTGCCTTCCCAAATCCAGTAGGTTGTTCATTTTATTACTGTCCCTCTGTCTCATGAATCAGTCTTCATAGCTGATGTGGGCTTAAGATTTTTGCTGGACATTTGAGATAAAATTTAAGATAGACTTCTGGACATAAAATTCAGGGCTTTCAAGCAAAATGTATTCCTGTAAGTTTCAATTTAAGAAAGAGTCCTGGACATAAAATTAGCAAATAATACAGCAGATGCCAACAGTATCTTTGGGTTTTGAAAGAAGCAAACAAATCTTCTTTAGATCTGATAGTTTCATGTATTTTTGGTTTTGAATCTGACTGTACCAGCCAGCCAACTGTCTGAGCATAGGCAGCAATACACAGGACCAAGTTCTGTCAGCCCTGCTCCAACTCATCCTCTGTAGTCTAGTGGTTAGAGCACTGATTCTCACATGTGGGAGACCCAGGTTCAAGTCCCCCAATGTTTAAGTGAAGCTCTCTACTGACAAGTAGTCACTTCTTTAACTCTGATAGAGTGTGTGGGCAGCTTATAGCCTGCATAATCTTTTTGCCTTCCCAAATCCAGTAGTTTGTTCATTTTATTACTGCTCCTATGTCTCCTGAAGCAGTCTTCATAGCTGATGTGGGCTTAAGATTTCTGCTGGACATTTGAGATAAAATTTAAGATAGAGTTCTGGACCTAACATTCAGTGCCTCCAAGCAAAATTTATTCCTGTAAGTTTCAATTTAAGAAAGAGTCCTGGACATAAAATTAGCAAATAATACAGCAGATGCCAACAGTATCTTTGGGTTTTGAAAGAAGCAAACAAATCTTCTTTAGATCTGATAGTGTTCATGTATTTTTGGTTTTGACTCTGACTCTACCAGCCAGCCAACTGTCTGAGCATAGGCAGCAATACAGATTTTGTCAGCCCAGCTTCAACTCATCCTCTGTAGTCTAGTGGTTAGAGCACTGATTCTCCCATAGAGCCCCAGGCCCCAGGTTCAAGTCTCACAAGGTTTAAGTGGAGTTCTCCACTGACAAGTAGTCACTTGTTTAGCTCTGATAGAGTTTGTGGGCAGCTTATAGCCTGCATATTCTATATTGCCTTCCCAAATCCAGTAGGTTGTTCATTTTATTACTGTCCCTCTGTCTCATGAATCAGTCTTCATAGCTGATGTGGGCTTAAGATTTTTGCTGGACATTTGAGATAAAATTTAAGATAGACTTCTGGACATAAAATTCAGGGCTTTCAAGCAAAATGTATTCCTGTAAGTTTCAATTTAAGAAAGAGTCCTGGACATAAAATTAGCAAATAATACAGCAGATGCCAACAGTATCTTTGGGTTTTGAAAGAAGCAAACAAATCTTCTTTAGATCTGATAGTTTCATGTATTTTTGGTTTTGAATCTGACTGTACCAGCCAGCCAACTGTCTGAGCATAGGCAGCAATACACAGGACCAGGTTCTGTCAGCCCTGCTCCAACTCATCCTCTGTAGTCTAGTGGTTAGAGCACTGATTCTCACATGTGGGAGACCCAGGTTCAAGTCCCCCAATGTTTAAGTGAAGCTCTCTACTGACAAGTAGTCACTTCTTTAACTCTGATAGAGTGTGTGGGCAGCTTATAGCCTGCATAATCTTTTTGCCTTCCCAAATCCAGTAGTTTGTTCATTTTATTACTGCTCCTATGTCTCATGAAGCAGTCTTCATAGCTGATGTGGGCTTAAGATTTCTGCTGGACATTTAAGATCAAATTTAAGATAGAGTTCTGGACCTAACATTCAGTGCCTCCAAGCAAAATGTATTCCTGTAAGTTTCAATTTAAGAAAGATTCCTGGACATAAAATTAGCAAATAATACAGCAGATGCCAACAGTGTCTTTGGGTTTTGAAAGAAGCAAACAAATCTTCTTTAGATCTGATAGTGTTCATGTATTTTTGGTTTTGACTCTGACTCTACCAGCCAGCCAACTGTCTGAGCATAGGCAGCAATACAGATTTTGTCAGCCCAGCTTCAACTCATCCTCTGTAGTCTAGTGGTTAGAGCACTGATTCTCCCATAGAGCCCCAGGCCCCAGGTTCAAGTCTCACAAGGTTTAAGTGGAGTTCTCCACTGACAAGTAGTCACTTGTTTAGCTCTGATAGAGTTTGTGGGCAGCTTATAGCCTGCATATTCTATATTGCCTTCCCAAATCCAGTAGGTTGTTCATTTTATTACTGTCCCTCTGTCTCATGAATCAGTCTTCATAGCTGATGTGGGCTTAAGATTTTTGCTGGACATTTGAGATAAAATTTAAGATAGACTTCTGGACATAAAATTCAGGGCTTTCAAGCAAAATGTATTCCTGTAAGTTTCAATTTAAGAAAGAGTCCTGGACATAAAATTAACAAATAATACAGCAGATGCCAACAGTATCTTTGGGTTTTGAAAGAAGCAAACAAATCTTCTTTAGATCTGATAGTTTCATTTATTTTTGGTTTTGAATCTGACTGTACCAGCCAGCCAACTGTCTGAGCATAGGCAGCAATACACAGGACCAGGTTCTGTCAGCCCTGCTCCAACTCATCCTCTGTAGTCTAGTGGTTAGAGCACTGATTCTCACATGTGGGAGACCCAGGTTCAAGTCCCCCAATGTTTAAGTGGAGCTCTCTACTGACAAGTAGTCACTTCTTTAACTCTGATAGAGTTTGTGGGCAGCTTATAGCCTGCATATTCTATTTTGCCTTCCCAAATCCAGTAGGTTGTTCGTTTTATTACTGTTCCTATGTCTCATGAAGCAGTCTTCATAGCTGATGTGGGCTTAAGATTTCTGCTGGACATTTAAGATCAAATTTAAGATAGAGTTCTGGACCTAACATTCAGTGCCTCCAAGCAAAATGTAATCCTGTAAGTTGCAATTTAAGAAAGATTCCTGGACATAAAATTAGCAAATAATACAGCAGATGCCAACAGTGTCTTTGGGTTTTGAAAGAAGCAAACAAATCTTCTTTAGATCTGATAGTGTTCATGTATTTTTGGTTTTGACTATGACTCTACCAGCCAGCCAACTGTCTGAGCATAGGCAGCAATACAGATTTTGTCAGCCCAGCTTCAACTCATCCTCTGTAGTCTAGTGGTTAGAGCACTGATTCTCCCATAGAGCCCCAGGCCCCAGGTTCAAGTCTCACAAGGTTTAAGTGGAGTTCTCCACTGACAAGTAGTCACTTGTTTAGCTCTGATAGAGTTTGTGGGCAGCTTATAGCCTGCATATTCTATATTGCCTTCCCAAATCCAGTAGGTTGTTCATTTTATTACTGTCCCTCTGTCTCATGAAGCAGTCTTCATAGCTGATGTAGGCTTAAGATTTTTGCTGGACATTTGAGAAAAATTTAAGATAGACTTCTGGACATAAAATTCAGGACTTTCAAGCAAAATGTATTCCTGTAAATTTCAATTTAAGAAAGAGTCCTGGACATAAAATTAGCAAATAATACAGCAGATGCCAACAGTATCTTTGGGTTTTGAAAGAAGCAAACAAATCTTCTTTAGATCTGATAGTTTCATGTATTTTTGGTTTTGAATCTGACTGTACCAGCCAGCCAACTGTCTGAGCATAGGCAGCAATACACAGGACCAGGTTCTGTCAGCCCTGCTCCAACTCATCCTCTGTAGTCTAGTGGTTAGAGCACTGATTCTCACATGTGGGAGACCCAGGTTCAAGTCCCCCAATGTTTAAGTGAAGCTCTCTACTGACAAGTAGTCACTTCTTTAACTCTGATAGAGTGTGTGGGCAGCTTATAGCCTGCATAATCTTTTTGCCTTCCCAAATCCAGTAGTTTGTTCATTTTATTACTGCTCCTATGTCTCCTGAAGCAGTCTTCATAGCTGATGTGGGCTTAAGATTTCTGCTGGACATTTAAGATCAAATTTAAGATAGAGTTCTGGACCTAACATTCAGTGCCTCCAAGCAAAATGTATTCCTGTAAGTTTCAATTTAAGAAAGATTCCTGGACATAAAATTAGCAAATAATACAGCAGATGCCAACAGTGTCTTTGGGTTTTGAAAGAAGCAAACAAATCTTCTTTAGATCTGATAGTGTTCATGTATTTTTGGTTTTGACTCTGACTCTACCAGCCAGCCAACTGTCTGAGCATAGGCAGCAATACAGATTTTGTCAGCCCAGCTTCAACTCATCCTCTGTAGTCTAGTGGTTAGAGCACTGATTCTCCCATAGAGCCCCAGGCCCCAGGTTCAAGTCTCACAAGGTTTAAGTGGAGTTCTCCACTGACAAGTAGTCACTTGTTTAGCTCTGATAGAGTTTGTGGGCAGCTTATAGCCTGCATATTCTATATTGCCTTCCCAAATCCAGTAGGTTGTTCATTTTATTACTGTCCCTCTGTCTCATGAATCAGTCTTCATAGCTGATGTGGGCTTAAGATTTTTGCTGGACATTTGAGATAAAATTTAAGATAGACTTCTGGACATAAAATTCAGGGCTTTCAAGCAAAATGTATTCCTGTAAGTTTCAATTTAAGAAAGAGTCCTGGACATAAAATTAGCAAATAATACAGCAGATGCCAACAGTATCTTTGGGTTTTGAAAGAAGCAAACAAATCTTCTTTAGATCTGATAGTTTCATGTATTTTTGGTTTTGAATCTGACTGTACCAGCCAGCCAACTGTCTGAGCATAGGCAGCAATACACAGGACCAGGTTCTGTCAGCCCTGCTCCAACTCATCCTCTGTAGTCTAGTGGTTAGAGCACTGATTCTCACATGTGGGAGACCCAGGTTCAAGTCCCCCAATGTTTAAGTGGAGCTCTCTACTGACAAGTAGTCACTTCTTTAACTCTGATAGAGTTTGTGGGCAGCTTATAGCCTGCATATTCTATTTTGCCTTCCCAAATCCAGTAGGTTGTTCATTTTATTACTGTTCCTATGTCTCATGAAGCAGTCTTCATAGCTGATGTGGGCTTAAGATTTTTGCTGGACATTTGAGATAAAATGTAAGATAGAGTTCTGGACCTAACATTCAGTGCCTCCAAGCAAAATGTATTCCTGTAAGTTTCAATTTAAGAAAGATTCCTGGACATAAAATTAGCAAATAATACAGCAGATGCCAACAGTGTCTTTGGGTTTTGAAAGAAGCAAACAAATCTTCTTTAGATCTGATAGTGTTCATGTATTTTTGGTTTTGACTCTGACTATACCAGCCAGCCAACTGTCTGAGCATAGGCAGCAATACAGATTTTGTCAGCCCAGCTTCAACTCATCCTCTGTAGTCTAGTGGTTAGAGCACTGATTCTCCCATAGAGCCCCAGGCCCCAGGTTCAAGTCCCCCAATGTTTAAGTGTAGCTCTCTACTGACAAGTAGTCACTTGTTTAACTCTGATAGAGTTTGTGGGCAGCTTATAGCCTGCATAATCTTTTTGCCTTCCCAAATCCAGTAGTTTGTTCATTTTATTACTGCTCCTATGTCTCCTGAAGCAGTCTTCATAGCTGATGTGGGCTTAAGATTTTTGCTGGACATTTGAGATAAAATTTAAGATAGAGATCTGGACCTAACATTCAGTGCCTCCAAGCAAAATGTATTCCTGTAAGTTTCAATTTAAGATAGATTCCTGGACATAAAATTAGCAAATAATACAGCAGATGCCAACAGTGTCTTTGGGTTTTGAAAGAAGCAAACAAATCTCCTTTAGATCTGATAGTTTTCATGTATTTTTGGTTTTGACTCTGACTCGACCAGCCAGCCAACTGTCTGAGCATAGGCAGCAATACAGATTTTGTCAGCCCAGCTTCAACTCATCCTCTGTAGTCTAGTGGTTAGAGCACTGATTCTCCCATTGAGCCCCAGGCCCCAGGTTCAAGTCTCACAAGGTTTAAGTGGAGTTCTCCACTGACAAGTAGTCACTTGTTTAGCTCTGATAGAGTTTGTGGGCAGCTTATAGCCTGCATATTCTATATTGCCTTCCCAAATCCAGTAGGTTGTTCATTTTATTACTGTCCCTCTGTCTCATGAAGCATTCTTCATAGCTGATGTGGGCTTAAGATTTTTGCTGGACATTTGAGATAAAATTTAAGATAGACTTCTGGACATAAAATTCAGGGCTTTCAAGCAAAATGTATTCCTGTAAGTTTCAATTTAAGAAAGAGTCCTGGACATAAAATTAGCAAATAATACAGCAGATGCCAACAGTATCTTTGGGTTTTGAAAGAAGCAAACAAATCTTCTTTAGATCTGATAGTTTCATGTATTTTTGGTTTTGAATCTGACTGTACCAGCCAGCCAACTGTCTGAGCATAGGCAGCAATACACAGGACCAGGTTCTGTCAGCCCTGCTCCAACTCATCCTCTGTAGTCTAGTGGTTAGAGCACTGATTCTCACATGTGGGAGACCCAGGTTCAAGTCCCCCAATGTTTAAGTGGAGCTCTCTACTGACAAGTAGTCACTTGTTTAACTCTGATAGAGTGTGTGGGCAGCTTATAGCCTGCATAATCTTTTTGCCTTCCCAAATCCAGTAGTTTGTTCATTTTATTACTGCTCCTATGTCTCCTGAAGCAGTTTTCATAGCTGATGTGGGCTTAAGATTTCTGCTGGACATTTAAGATCAAATTTAAGATAAAGTTCTGGACCTAACATTCAGTGCCTCCAAGCAAAATGTATTCCTGTAAGTTGCAATTTAAGAAAGATTCCTGGACATAAAATTAGCAAATAATACAGCAGATGCCAACAGTGTCTTTGGGTTTTGAAAGAAGCAAACAAATCTTCTTTAGATCTGATAGTGTTCATGTATTTTTGGTTTTGACTCTGACTCTACCAGCCAGCCAACTGTCTGAGCATAGGCAGCAATACAGATTTTGTCAGCCCAGCTTCAACTCATCCTCTGTAGTCTAGTGGTTAGAGCACTGATTCTCCCATAGAGCCCCAGGCCCCAGGTTCAAGTCTCACAAGGTTTAAGTGGAGTTCTCCACTGACAAGTAGTCACTTGTTTAGCTCTGATAGAGTTTGTGGGCAGCTTATAGCCTGCATATTCTATATTGCCTTCCCAAATCCAGTAGGTTGTTCATTTTATTACTGTCCCTCTGTCTCATGAATCAGTCTTCATAGCTGATGTGGGCTTAAGATTTTTGCTGGACATTTGAGATAAAATTTAAGATAGAGTTCTGGACATACAATTCAGGGCTTTCAAGCAAAATGTATTCCTGTAAGTTTCAATTTAAGAAAGAGTCCTGGACATAAAATTAGCAAATAATACAGCAGATGCCAACAGTATCTTTGGGTTTTGAAAGAAGCAAACAAATCTTCTTTAGATCTGATAGTTTCATGTATTTTTGGTTTTGAATCTGACTGTACCAGCCAGCCAACTGTCTGAGCATAGGCAGCAATACACAGGACCAGGTTCTGTCAGCCCTGCTCCAACTCATCCTCTGTAGTCTAGTGGTTAGAGCACTGATTCTCACATGTGGGAGACCCAGGTTCAAGTCCCCCAATGTTTAAGTGGAGCTCTCTACTGACAAGTAGTCACTTCTTTAACTCTGATAGAGTTTGTGGGCAGCTTATAGCCTGCATATTCTATTTTGCCTTCCCAAATCCAGTAGGTTGTTCATTTTATTACTGTTCCTATGTCTCATGAAGCAGTCTTCATAGCTGATGTGGGCTTAAGATTTTTGCTGGACATTTGAGATAAAATTTAAGATAGAGTTCTGGACCTAACATTCAGTGCCTCCAAGCAAAATGTATTCCTGTAAGTTTCAATTTAAGAAAGAGTCCTGGACATAAAATTAGCAAATAATACAGCAGATGCCAACAGTATCTTTGGGTTTTGAAAGAAGCAAACAAATCTTCTTTAGATCTGATAGTTTCATGTATTTTTGGTTTTGAATCTGACTCTACCAGCCAGCCAACTGTCTGAGCATAGGCAGCAATACAGATTTTGTCAGCCCAGCTTCAACTCATCCTCTGTAGTCTAGTGGTTAGGGCACTGATTCCCCCATAGAACACCAGGCCCCAGGTTCAAGTCTCACAAGGTTTAAGTGGAGTTCTCCACTGACAAGTAGTCACTTGTTTAGCTCTGATAGAGTTTGTGGGCAGCTTATAGCCTGCATATTCTATATTGCCTTCCCAAATCCAGTAGGTTGTTCATTTTATTACTGTCCCTCTGTCTCATGAATCAGTCTTCATAGCTGATGTGGGCTTAAGATTTTTGCTGGACATTTGAGATAAAATTTAAGATAGACTTCTGGACATAAAATTCAGGGCTTTCAAGCAAAATGTATTCCTGTAAGTTTCAATTTAAGAAAGAGTCCTGGACATAAAATTAGCAAATAATACAGCAGATGCCAACAGTATCTTTGGGTTTTGAAAGAAGCAAACAAATCTTCTTTAGATCTGATAGTTTCATGTATTTTTGGTTTTGAATCTGACTGTACCAGCCAGCCAACTGTCTGAGCATAGGCAGCAATACACAGGACCAGGTTCTGTCAGCCCTGCTCCAACTCATCCTCTGTAGTCTAGTGGTTAGAGCACTGATTCTCACATGTGGGAGACCCAGGTTCAAGTCCCCCAATGTTTAAGTGGAGCTCTCTACTGACAAGTAGTCACTTCTTTAACTCTGATAGAGTTTGTGGGCAGCTTATAGCCTGCATATTCTATTTTGCCTTCCCAAATCCAGTAGGTTGTTCATTTTATTACTGTTCCTATGTCTCATGAAGCAGTCTTCATAGCTGATGTGGGCTTAAGATTTTTGCTGGACATTTGAGATAAAATTTAAGATAGAGTTCTGGACCTAACATTCAGTGCCTCCAAGCAAAATGTATTCCTGTAAGTTTCAATTTAAGAAAGATTCCTGGACATAAAATTAGCAAATAATACAGCAGATGCCAACAGTGTCTTTGGGTTTTGAAAGAAGCAAACAAATCTTCTTTAGATCTGATAGTGTTCATGTATTTTTGGTTTTGACTCTGACTCTACCAGCCAGCCAACTGTCTGAGCATAGGCAGCAATACAGATTTTGTCAGCCCAGCTTCAACTCATCCTCTGTAGTCTAGTGGTTAGAGCACTGATTCTCCCATAGAGCCCCAGGCCCCAGGTTCAAGTCTCACAAGGTTTAAGTGGAGTTCTCCACTGACAAGTAGTAACTTGTTTAGCTCTGATAGAGTTTGTGGGCAGCTTATAGCCTGCATATTCTATATTGCCTTCCCAAATCCAGTAGGTTGTTCATTTTATTACTGTCCCTCTGTCTCATGAATCAGTCTTCATAGCTGATGTGGGCTTAAGATTTTTGCTGGACATTTGAGATAAAATTTAAGATAGACTTCTGGACATAAAATTCAGGGCTTTCAAGCAAAATGTATTCCTGTAAGTTTCAATTTAAGAAAGAGTCCTGGACATAAAATTAGCAAATAATACAGCAGATGCCAACAGTATCTTTGGGTTTTGAAAGAAGCAAACAAATCTTCTTTAGATCTGATAGTTTCATGTATTTTTGGTTTTGAATCTGACTGTACCAGCCAGCCAACTGTCTGAGCATAGGCAGCAATACACAGGACCAGGTTCTGTCAGCCCTGCTCCAACTCATCCTCTGTAGTCTAGTGGTTAGAGCACTGATTCTCACATGTGGGAGACCCAGGTTCAAGTCCCCCAATGTTTAAGTGAAGCTCTCTACTGACAAGTAGTCACTTCTTTAACTCTGATAGAGTGTGTGGGCAGCTTATAGCCTGCATAATCTTTTTGCCTTCCCAAATCCAGTAGTTTGTTCATTTTATTACTGCTCCTATGTCTCCTGAAGCAGTCTTCATAGCTGATGTGGGCTTAAGATTTCTGCTGGACATTTGAGATAAAATTTAAGATAGAGTTCTGGACCTAACATTCAGTGCCTCCAAGCAAAATTTATTCCTGTAAGTTTCAATTTAAGAAAGAGTCCTGGACATAAAATTAGCAAATAATACAGCAGATGCCAACAGTATCTTTGGGTTTTGAAAGAAGCAAACAAATCTTCTTTAGATCTGATAGTTTCATGTATTTTTGGTTTTGAATCTGACTCTACCAGCCAGCCAACTGTCTGAGCATAGGCAGCAATACAGATTTTGTCAGCCCAGCTTCAACTCATCCTCTGTAGTCTAGTGGTTAGGGCACTGATTCCCCATAGAGCCCCAGGCCCCAGGTTCAAGTCTCACAAGGTTTAAGTGGAGTTCTCCACTGACAAGTAGTCACTTGTTTAGCTCTGATAGAGTTTGTGGGCAGCTTATAGCCTGCATATTCTATATTGCCTTCCCAAATCCAGTAGGTTGTTCATTTTATTACTGTCCCTCTGTCTCATGAATCAGTCTTCATAGCTGATGTGGGCTTAAGATTTTTGCTGGACATTTGAGATAAAATTTAAGATAGACTTCTGGACATAAAATTCAGGGCTTTCAAGCAAAATGTATTCCTGTAAGTTTCAATTTAAGAAAGAGTCCTGGACATAAAATTAGCAAATAATACAGCAGATGCCAACAGTATCTTTGGGTTTTGAAAGAAGCAAACAAATCTTCTTTAGATCTGATAGTTTCATGTATTTTTGGTTTTGAATCTGACTGTACCAGCCAGCCAACTGTCTGAGCATAGGCAGCAATACACAGGACCAGGTTCTGTCAGCCCTGCTCCAACTCATCCTCTGTAGTCTAGTGGTTAGAGCACTGATTCTCACATGTGGGAGACCCAGGTTCAAGTCCCCCAATGTTTAAGTGGAGCTCTCTACTGACAAGTAGTCACTTCTTTAACTCTGATAGAGTTTGTGGGCAGCTTATAGCCTGCATATTCTATTTTGCCTTCCCAAATCCAGTAGGTTGTTCGTTTTATTACTGTTCCTATGTCTCATGAAGCAGTCTTCATAGCTGATGTGGGCTTAAGATTTCTGCTGGACATTTAAGATCAAATTTAAGATAGAGTTCTGGACCTAACATTCAGTGCCTCCAAGCAAAATGTAATCCTGTAAGTTGCAATTTAAGAAAGATTCCTGGACATAAAATTAGCAAATAATACAGCAGATGCCAACAGTGTCTTTGGGTTTTGAAAGAAGCAAACAAATCTTCTTTAGATCTGATAGTGTTCATGTATTTTTGGTTTTGACTATGACTCTACCAGCCAGCCAACTGTCTGAGCATAGGCAGCAATACAGATTTTGTCAGCCCAGCTTCAACTCATCCTCTGTAGTCTAGTGGTTAGAGCACTGATTCTCCCATAGAGCCCCAGGCCCCAGGTTCAAGTCTCACAAGGTTTAAGTGGAGTTCTCCACTGACAAGTAGTCACTTGTTTAGCTCTGATAGAGTTTGTGGGCAGCTTATAGCCTGCATATTCTATATTGCCTTCCCAAATCCAGTAGGTTGTTCATTTTATTACTGTCCCTCTGTCTCATGAAGCAGTCTTCATAGCTGATGTAGGCTTAAGATTTTTGCTGGACATTTGAGAAAAATTTAAGATAGACTTCTGGACATAAAATTCAGGGCTTTCAAGCAAAATGTATTCCTGTAAATTTCAATTTAAGAAAGAGTCCTGGACATAAAATTAGCAAATAATACAGCAGATGCCAACAGTATCTTTGGGTTTTGAAAGAAGCAAACAAATCTTCTTTAGATCTGATAGTTTCATGTATTTTTGGTTTTGAATCTGACTGTACCAGCCAGCCAACTGTCTGAGCATAGGCAGCAATACACAGGACCAGGTTCTGTCAGCCCTGCTCCAACTCATCCTCTGTAGTCTAGTGGTTAGAGCACTGATTCTCACATGTGGGAGACCCAGGTTCAAGTCCCCCAATGTTTAAGTGAAGCTCTCTACTGACAAGTAGTCACTTCTTTAACTCTGATAGATTGTGTGGGCAGCTTATAGCCTGCATAATCTTTTTGCCTTCCCAAATCCAGTAGTTTGTTCATTTTATTACTGCTCCTATGTCTCCTGAAGCAGTCTTCATAGCTGATGTGGGCTTAAGATTTCTGCTGGACATTTAAGATCAAATTTAAGATAGAGTTCTGGACCTAACATTCAGTGCCTCCAAGCAAAATGTATTCCTGTAAGTTTCAATTTAAGAAAGATTCCTGGACATAAAATTAGCAAATAATACAGCAGATGCCAACAGTGTCTTTGGGTTTTGAAAGAAGCAAACAAATCTTCTTTAGATCTGATAGTGTTCATGTATTTTTGGTTTTGACTCTGACTCTACCAGCCAGCCAACTGTCTGAGCATAGGCAGCAATACAGATTTTGTCAGCCCAGCTTCAACTCATCCTCTGTAGTCTAGTGGTTAGAGCACTGATTCTCCCATAGAGCCCCAGGCCCCAGGTTCAAGTCTCACAAGGTTTAAGTGGAGTTCTCCACTGACAAGTAGTCACTTGTTTAGCTCTGATAGAGTTTGTGGGCAGCTTATAGCCTGCATATTCTATATTGCCTTCCCAAATCCAGTAGGTTGTTCATTTTATTACTGTCCCTCTGTCTCATGAATCAGTCTTCATAGCTGATGTGGGCTTAAGATTTTTGCTGGACATTTGAGATAAAATTTAAGATAGACTTCTGGACATAAAATTCAGGGCTTTCAAGCAAAATGTATTCCTGTAAGTTTCAATTTAAGAAAGAGTCCTGGACATAAAATTAGCAAATAATACAGCAGATGCCAACAGTATCTTTGGGTTTTGAAAGAAGCAAACAAATCTTCTTTAGATCTGATAGTTTCATGTATTTTTGGTTTTGAATCTGACTGTACCAGCCAGCCAACTGTCTGAGCATAGGCAGCAATACACAGGACCAGGTTCTGTCAGCCCTGCTCCAACTCATCCTCTGTAGTCTAGTGGTTAGAGCACTGATTCTCACATGTGGGAGACCCAGGTTCAAGTCCCCCAATGTTTAAGTGGAGCTCTCTACTGACAAGTAGTCACTTCTTTAACTCTGATAGAGTTTGTGGGCAGCTTATAGCCTGCATATTCTATTTTGCCTTCCCAAATCCAGTAGGTTGTTCATTTTATTACTGTTCCTATGTCTCATGAAGCAGTCTTCATAGCTGATGTGGGCTTAAGATTTTTGCTGGACATTTGAGATAAAATTTAAGATAGAGTTCTGGACCTAACATTCAGTGCCTCCAAGCAAAATGTATTCCTGTAAGTTTCAATTTAAGAAAGATTCCTGGACATAAAATTAGCAAATAATACAGCAGATGCCAACAGTGTCTTTGGGTTTTGAAAGAAGCAAACAAATCTTCTTTAGATCTGATAGTGTTCATGTATTTTTGGTTTTGACTCTGACTCTACCAGCCAGCCAACTGTCTGAGCATAGGCAGCAATACAGATTTTGTCAGCCCAGCTTCAACTCATCCTCTGTAGTCTAGTGGTTAGAGCACTGATTCTCCCATAGAGCCCCAGGCCCCAGGTTCAAGTCTCACAAGGTTTAAGTGGAGTTCTCCACTGACAAGTAGTCACTTGTTTAGCTCTGATAGAGTTTGTGGGCAGCTTATAGCCTGCATATTCTATATTGCCTTCCCAAATCCAGTAGGTTGTTCATTTTATTACTGTCCCTCTGTCTCATGAATCAGTCTTCATAGCTGATGTGGGCTTAAGATTTTTGCTGGACATTTGAGATAAAATTTAAGATAGACTTCTGGACATAAAATTCAGGGCTTTCAAGCAAAATGTATTCCTGTAAGTTTCAATTTAAGAAAGAGTCCTGGACATAAAATTAACAAATAATACAGCAGATGCCAACAGTATCTTTGGGTTTTGAAAGAAGCAAACAAATCTCCTTTAGATCTGATAGTTTCATTTATTTTTGGTTTTGAATCTGACTGTACCAGCCAGCCAACTGTCTGAGCATAGGCAGCAATACACAGGACCAGGTTCTGTCAGCCCTGCTCCAACTCATCCTCTGTAGTCTAGTGGTTAGAGCACTGATTCTCACATGTGGGAGACCCAGGTTCAAGTCCCCCAATGTTTAAGTGGAGCTCTCTACTGACAAGTAGTCACTTCTTTAACTCTGATAGAGTTTGTGGGCAGCTTATAGCCTGCATATTCTATTTTGCCTTCCCAAATCCAGTAGGTTGTTCGTTTTATTACTGTTCCTATGTCTCATGAAGCAGTCTTCATAGCTGATGTGGACTTAAGATTTCTGCTGGACATTTAAGATCAAATTTAAGATAGAGTTCTGGACCTAACATTCAGTGCCTCCAAGCAAAATGTAATCCTGTAAGTTGCAATTTAAGAAAGATTCCTGGACATAAAATTAGCAAATAATACAGCAGATGCCAACAGTGTCTTTGGGTTTTGAAAGAAGCAAACAAATCTTCTTTAGATCTGATAGTGTTCATGTATTTTTGGTTTTGACTATGACTCTACCAGCCAGCCAACTGTCTGAGCATAGGCAGCAATACAGATTTTGTCAGCCCAGCTTCAACTCATCCTCTGTAGTCTAGTGGTTAGAGCACTGATTCTCCCATAGAGCCCCAGGCCCCAGGTTCAAGTCTCACAAGGTTTAAGTGGAGTTCTCCACTGACAAGTAGTCACTTGTTTAGCTCTGATAGAGTTTGTGGGCAGCTTATAGCCTGCATATTCTATATTGCCTTCCCAAATCCAGTAGGTTGTTCATTTTATTACTGTCCCTCTGTCTCATGAAGCAGTCTTCATAGCTGATGTAGGCTTAAGATTTTTGCTGGACATTTGAGAAAAATTTAAGATAGACTTCTGGACATAAAATTCAGGGCTTTCAAGCAAAATGTATTCCTGTAAATTTCAATTTAAGAAAGAGTCCTGGACATAAAATTAGCAAATAATACAGCAGATGCCAACAGTATCTTTGGGTTTTGAAAGAAGCAAACAAATCTTCTTTAGATCTGATAGTTTCATGTATTTTTGGTTTTGAATCTGACTGTACCAGCCAGCCAACTGTCTGAGCATAGGCAGCAATACACAGGACCAGGTTCTGTCAGCCCTGCTCCAACTCATCCTCTGTAGTCTAGTGGTTAGAGCACTGATTCTCACATGTGGGAGACCCAGGTTCAAGTCCCCCAATGTTTAAGTGAAGCTCTCTACTGACAAGTAGTCACTTCTTTAACTCTGATAGAGTGTGTGGGCAGCTTATAGCCTGCATAATCTTTTTGCCTTCCCAAATCCAGTAGTTTGTTCATTTTATTACTGCTCCTATGTCTCCTGAAGCAGTCTTCATAGCTGATGTGGGCTTAAGATTTCTGCTGGACATTTAAGATCAAATTTAAGATAGAGTTCTGGACCTAACATTCAGTGCCTCCAAGCAAAATGTATTCCTGTAAGTTTCAATTTAAGAAAGATTCCTGGACATAAAATTAGCAAATAATACAGCAGATGCCAACAGTATCTTTGGGTTTTGAAAGAAGCAAACAAATCTTCTTTAGATCTGATAGTTTCATGTATTTTTGGTTTTGAATCTGACTCTACCAGCCAGCCAACTGTCTGAGCATAGGCAGCAATACAGATTTTGTCAGCCCAGCTTCAACTCATCCTCTGTAGTCTAGTGGTTAGGGCACTGATTCCCCCATAGAACACCAGGCCCCAGGTTCAAGTCTCACAAGGTTTAAGTGGAGTTCTCCACTGACAAGTAGTCACTTGTTTAGCTCTGATAGAGTTTGTGGGCAGCTTATAGCCTGCATATTCTATATTGCCTTCCCAAATCCAGTAGGTTGTTCATTTTATTACTGTCCCTCTGTCTCATGAATCAGTCTTCATAGCTGATGTGGGCTTAAGATTTTTGCTGGACATTTGAGATAAAATTTAAGATAGACTTCTGGACATAAAATTCAGGGCTTTCAAGCAAAATGTATTCCTGTAAGTTTCAATTTAAGAAAGAGTCCTGGACATAAAATTAGCAAATAATACAGCAGATGCCAACAGTATCTTTGGGTTTTGAAAGAAGCAAACAAATCTTCTTTAGATCTGATAGTTTCATGTATTTTTGGTTTTGAATCTGACTGTACCAGCCAGCCAACTGTCTGAGCATAGGCAGCAATACACAGGACCAGGTTCTGTCAGCCCTGCTCCAACTCATCCTCTGTAGTCTAGTGGTTAGAGCACTGATTCTCACATGTGGGAGACCCAGGTTCAAGTCCCCCAATGTTTAAGTGGAGCTCTCTACTGACAAGTAGTCACTTCTTTAACTCTGATAGAGTTTGTGGGCAGCTTATAGCCTGCATATTCTATTTTGCCTTCCCAAATCCAGTAGGTTGTTCATTTTATTACTGTTCCTATGTCTCATGAAGCAGTCTTCATAGCTGATGTGGGCTTAAGATTTTTGCTGGACATTTGAGATAAAATTTAAGATAGAGTTCTGGACCTAACATTCAGTGCCTCCAAGCAAAATGTATTCCTGTAAGTTTCAATTTAAGAAAGATTCCTGGACATAAAATTAGCAAATAATACAGCAGATGCCAACAGTGTCTTTGGGTTTTGAAAGAAGCAAACAAATCTTCTTTAGATCTGATAGTGTTCATGTATTTTTGGTTTTGACTCTGACTCTACCAGCCAGCCAACTGTCTGAGCATAGGCAGCAATACAGATTTTGTCAGCCCAGCTTCAACTCATCCTCTGTAGTCTAGTGGTTAGAGCACTGATTCTCCCATAGAGCCCCAGGCCCCAGGTTCAAGTCTCACAAGGTTTAAGTGGAGTTCTCCACTGACAAGTAGTAACTTGTTTAGCTCTGATAGAGTTTGTGGGCAGCTTATAGCCTGCATATTCTATATTGCCTTCCCAAATCCAGTAGGTTGTTCATTTTATTACTGTCCCTCTGTCTCATGAATCAGTCTTCATAGCTGATGTGGGCTTAAGATTTTTGCTGGACATTTGAGATAAAATTTAAGATAGACTTCTGGACATAAAATTCAGGGCTTTCAAGCAAAATGTATTCCTGTAAGTTTCAATTTAAGAAAGAGTCCTGGACATAAAATTAGCAAATAATACAGCAGATGCCAACAGTATCTTTGGGTTTTGAAAGAAGCAAACAAATCTTCTTTAGATCTGATAGTTTCATGTATTTTTGGTTTTGAATCTGACTGTACCAGCCAGCCAACTGTCTGAGCATAGGCAGCAATACACAGGACCAGGTTCTGTCAGCCCTGCTCCAACTCATCCTCTGTAGTCTAGTGGTTAGAGCACTGATTCTCACATGTGGGAGACCCAGGTTCAAGTCCCCCAATGTTTAAGTGAAGCTCTCTACTGACAAGTAGTCACTTCTTTAACTCTGATAGAGTGTGTGGGCAGCTTATAGCCTGCATAATCTTTTTGCCTTCCCAAATCCAGTAGTTTGTTCATTTTATTACTGCTCCTATGTCTCCTGAAGCAGTCTTCATAGCTGATGTGGGCTTAAGATTTCTGCTGGACATTTGAGATAAAATTTAAGATAGAGTTCTGGACCTAACATTCAGTGCCTCCAAGCAAAATTTATTCCTGTAAGTTTCAATTTAAGAAAGAGTCCTGGACATAAAATTAGCAAATAATACAGCAGATGCCAACAGTATCTTTGGGTTTTGAAAGAAGCAAACAAATCTTCTTTAGATCTGATAGTTTCATGTATTTTTGGTTTTGAATCTGACTCTACCAGCCAGCCAACTGTCTGAGCATAGGCAGCAATACAGATTTTGTCAGCCCAGCTTCAACTCATCCTCTGTAGTCTAGTGGTTAGGGCACTGATTCCCCCATAGAGCCCCAGGCCCCAGGTTCAAGTCTCACAAGGTTTAAGTGGAGTTCTCCACTGACAAGTAGTCACTTGTTTAGCTCTGATAGAGTTTGTGGGCAGCTTATAGCCTGCATATTCTATATTGCCTTCCCAAATCCAGTAGGTTGTTCATTTTATTACTGTCCCTCTGTCTCATGAATCAGTCTTCATAGCTGATGTGGGCTTAAGATTTTTGCTGGACATTTGAGATAAAATTTAAGATAGACTTCTGGACATAAAATTCAGGGCTTTCAAGCAAAATGTATTCCTGTAAGTTTCAATTTAAGAAAGAGTCCTGGACATAAAATTAGCAAATAATACAGCAGATGCCAACAGTATCTTTGGGTTTTGAAAGAAGCAAACAAATCTTCTTTAGATCTGATAGTTTCATGTATTTTTGGTTTTGAATCTGACTGTACCAGCCAGCCAACTGTCTGAGCATAGGCAGCAATACACAGGACCAGGTTCTGTCAGCCCTGCTCCAACTCATCCTCTGTAGTCTAGTGGTTAGAGCACTGATTCTCACATGTGGGAGACCCAGGTTCAAGTCCCCCAATGTTTAAGTGGAGCTCTCTACTGACAAGTAGTCACTTCTTTAACTCTGATAGAGTTTGTGGGCAGCTTATAGCCTGCATATTCTATTTTGCCTTCCCAAATCCAGTAGGTTGTTCATTTTATTACTGTTCCTATGTCTCATGAAGCAGTCTTCATAGCTGATGTGGGCTTAAGATTTTTGCTGGACATTTGAGATAAAATTTAAGATAGAGTTCTGGACCTAACATTCAGTGCCTCCAAGCAAAATGTATTCCTGTAAGTTTCAATTTAAGAAAGATTCCTGGACATAAAATTAGCAAATAATACAGCAGATGCCAACAGTGTCTTTGGGTTTTGAAAGAAGCAAACAAATCTTCTTTAGATCTGATAGTGTTCATGTATTTTTGGTTTTGACTCTGACTCTACCAGCCAGCCAACTGTCTGAGCATAGGCAGCAATACAGATTTTGTCAGCCCAGCTTCAACTCATCCTCTGTAGTCTAGTGGTTAGAGCACTGATTCTCCCATAGAGCCCCAGGCCCCAGGTTCAAGTCTCACAAGGTTTAAGTGGAGTTCTCCACTGACAAGTAGTCACTTGTTTAGCTCTGATAGAGTTTGTGGGCAGCTTATAGCCTGCATATTCTATATTGCCTTCCCAAATCCAGTAGGTTGTTCATTTTATTACTGTCCCTCTGTCTCATGAATCAGTCTTCATAGCTGATGTGGGCTTAAGATTTTTGCTGGACATTTGAGATAAAATTTAAGATAGACTTCTGGACATAAAATTCAGGGCTTTCAAGCAAAATGTATTCCTGTAAGTTTCAATTTAAGAAAGAGTCCTGGACATAAAATTAGCAAATAATACAGCAGATGCCAACAGTATCTTTGGGTTTTGAAAGAAGCAAACAAATCTTCTTTAGATCTGATAGTTTCATGTATTTTTGGTTTTGAATCTGACTGTACCAGCCAGCCAACTGTCTGAGCATAGGCAGCAATACACAGGACCAGGTTCTGTCAGCCCTGCTCCAACTCATCCTCTGTAGTCTAGTGGTTAGAGCACTGATTCTCACATGTGGGAGACCCAGGTTCAAGTCCCCCAATGTTTAAGTGAAGCTCTCTACTGACAAGTAGTCACTTCTTTAACTCTGATAGAGTGTGTGGGCAGCTTATAGCCTGCATAATCTTTTTGCCTTCCCAAATCCAGTAGTTTGTTCATTTTATTACTGCTCCTATGTCTCCTGAAGCAGTCTTCATAGCTGATGTGGGCTTAAGATTTCTGCTGGACATTTAAGATCAAATTTAAGATAGAGTTCTGGACCTAACATTCAGTGCCTCCAAGCAAAATGTATTCCTGTAAGTTTCAATTTAAGAAAGATTCCTGGACATAAAATTAGCAAATAATACAGCAGATGCCAACAGTGTCTTTGGGTTTTGAAAGAAGCAAACAAATCTTCTTTAGATCTGATAGTGTTCATGTATTTTTGGTTTTGACTCTGACTCTACCAGCCAGCCAACTGTCTGAGCATAGGCAGCAATACAGATTTTGTCAGCCCAGCTTCAACTCATCCTCTGTAGTCTAGTGGTTAGAGCACTGATTCTCCCATAGAGCCCCAGGCCCCAGGTTCAAGTCTCACAAGGTTTAAGTGGAGTTCTCCACTGACAAGTAGTCACTTGTTTAGCTCTGATAGAGTTTGTGGGCAGCTTATAGCCTGGATATTCTATATTGCCTTCCCAAATCCAGTAGGTTGTTCATTTTATTACTGTCCCTCTGTCTCATGAATCAGTCTTCATAGCTGATGTGGGCTTAAGATTTTTGCTGGACATTTGAGATAAAATTTAAGATAGACTTCTGGACATAAAATTCAGGGCTTTCAAGCAAAATGTATTCCTGTAAGTTTCAATTTAAGAAAGAGTCCTGGACATAAAATTAACAAATAATACAGCAGATGCCAACAGTATCTTTGGGTTTTGAAAGAAGCAAACAAATCTTCTTTAGATCTGATAGTTTCATTTATTTTTGGTTTTGAATCTGACTGTACCAGCCAGCCAACTGTCTGAGCATAGGCAGCAATACACAGGACCAGGTTCTGTCAGCCCTGCTCCAACTCATCCTCTGTAGTCTAGTGGTTAGAGCACTGATTCTCACATGTGGGAGACCCAGGTTCAAGTCCCCCAATGTTTAAGTGGAGCTCTCTACTGACAAGTAGTCACTTCTTTAACTCTGATAGAGTTTGTGGGCAGCTTATAGCCTGCATATTCTATTTTGCCTTCCCAAATCCAGTAGGTTGTTCGTTTTATTACTGTTCCTATGTCTCATGAAGCAGTCTTCATAGCTGATGTGGGCTTAAGATTTCTGCTGGACATTTAAGATCAAATTTAAGATAGAGTTCTGGACCTAACATTCAGTGCCTCCAAGCAAAATGTAATCCTGTAAGTTGCAATTTAAGAAAGATTCCTGGACATAAAATTAGCAAATAATACAGCAGATGCCAACAGTGTCTTTGGGTTTTGAAAGAAGCAAACAAATCTTCTTTAGATCTGATAGTGTTCATGTATTTTTGGTTTTGACTATGACTCTACCAGCCAGCCAACTGTCTGAGCATAGGCAGCAATACAGATTTTGTCAGCCCAGCTTCAACTCATCCTCTGTAGTCTAGTGGTTAGAGCACTGATTCTCCCATAGAGCCCCAGGCCCCAGGTTCAAGTCTCACAAGGTTTAAGTGGAGTTCTCCACTGACAAGTAGTCACTTGTTTAGCTCTGATAGAGTTTGTGGGCAGCTTATAGCCTGCATATTCTATATTGCCTTCCCAAATCCAGTAGGTTGTTCATTTTATTACTGTCCCTCTGTCTCATGAAGCAGTCTTCATAGCTGATGTAGGCTTAAGATTTTTGCTGGACATTTGAGAAAAATTTAAGATAGACTTCTGGACATAAAATTCAGGGCTTTCAAGCAAAATGTATTCCTGTAAATTTCAATTTAAGAAAGAGTCCTGGACATAAAATTAGCAAATAATACAGCAGATGCCAACAGTATCTTTGGGTTTTGAAAGAAGCAAACAAATCTTCTTTAGATCTGATAGTTTCATGTATTTTTGGTTTTGAATCTGACTGTACCAGCCAGCCAACTGTCTGAGCATAGGCAGCAATACACAGGACCAGGTTCTGTCAGCCCTGCTCCAACTCATCCTCTGTAGTCTAGTGGTTAGAGCACTGATTCTCACATGTGGGAGACCCAGGTTCAAGTCCCCCAATGTTTAAGTGAAGCTCTCTACTGACAAGTAGTCACTTCTTTAACTCTGATAGAGTGTGTGGGCAGCTTATAGCCTGCATAATCTTTTTGCCTTCCCAAATCCAGTAGTTTGTTCATTTTATTACTGCTCCTATGTCTCCTGAAGCAGTCTTCATAGCTGATGTGGGCTTAAGATTTCTGCTGGACATTTAAGATCAAATTTAAGATAGAGTTCTGGACCTAACATTCAGTGCCTCCAAGCAAAATGTATTCCTGTAAGTTTCAATTTAAGAAAGATTCCTGGACATAAAATTAGCAAATAATACAGCAGATGCCAACAGTGTCTTTGGGTTTTGAAAGAAGCAAACAAATCTTCTTTAGATCTGATAGTGTTCATGTATTTTTGGTTTTGACTCTGACTCTACCAGCCAGCCAACTGTCTGAGCATAGGCAGCAATACAGATTTTGTCAGCCCAGCTTCAACTCATCCTCTGTAGTCTAGTGGTTAGAGCACTGATTCTCCCATAGAGCCCCAGGCCCCAGGTTCAAGTCTCACAAGGTTTAAGTGGAGTTCTCCACTGACAAGTAGTCACTTGTTTAGCTCTGATAGAGTTTGTGGGCAGCATATAGCCTGCATATTCTATATTGCCTTCCCAAATCCAGTAGGTTGTTCATTTTATTACTGTCCCTCTGTCTCATGAATCAGTCTTCATAGCTGATGTGGGCTTAAGATTTTTGCTGGACATTTGAGATAAAATTTAAGATAGACTTCTGGACATAAAATTCAGGGCTTTCAAGCAAAATGTATTCCTGTAAGTTTCAATTTAAGAAAGAGTCCTGGACATAAAATTAGCAAATAATACAGCAGATGCCAACAGTATCTTTGGGTTTTGAAAGAAGCAAACAAATCTTCTTTAGATCTGATAGTTTCATGTATTTTTGGTTTTGAATCTGACTGTACCAGCCAGCCAACTGTCTGAGCATAGGCAGCAATACACAGGACCAGGTTCTGTCAGCCCTGCTCCAACTCATCCTCTGTAGTCTAGTGGTTAGAGCACTGATTCTCACATGTGGGAGACCCAGGTTCAAGTCCCCCAATGTTTAAGTGGAGCTCTCTACTGACAAGTAGTCACTTGTTTAACTCTGATAGAGTGTGTGGGCAGCTTATAACCTGCATAACCTTTTTGCCTTCCCAAATCCAGTAGTTTGTTCATTTTATTACTGCTCCTATGTCTCCTGAAGCAGTCTTCATAGCTGATGTGGGCTTAAGATTTCTGCTGGACATTTAAGATCAAATTTAAGATAGAGTTCTGGACTTAACATTCAGTGCCTCCAAGCAAAATGTATTCCTATAAGTTTCAATTTAAGAAAGATTCCTGGACATAAAATTAGCAAATAATACAGCAGATGCCAACAGTGTCTTTGGGTTTTGAAAGAAGCAAACAAATCTTCTTTAGATCTGATAGTGTTCATGTATTTTTGGTTTTGACTCTGACTCTACCAGCCAGCCAACTGTCTGAGCATAGGCAGCAATACAGATTTTGTCAGCCCAGCTTCAACTCATCCTCTGTAGTCTAGTGGTTAGAGCACTGATTCTCCCATAGAGCCCCAGGCCCCAGGTTCAAGTCTCACAAGGTTTAAGTGGAGTTCTCCACTGACAAGTAGTCACTTGTTTAGCTCTGATAGAGTTTGTGGGCAGCTTATAGCCTGCATGTTCTATTTTGCCTTCCCAAATCCAGTAGGTTGTTCATTTTATTACTGTTCCTATGTCTCATGAAGCAGTCTTCATAGCTGATGTGGGCTTAAGATTTTTGCTGGACATTTGAGATAAAATTTAAGATAGAGTTCTGGACATAAAATTCAGGGCTTTCAAGCAAAATGTATTCCTGTAAGTTTCAATTTAAGAAAGAGTCCTGGAAATAAAATTAGCAAATAATACAGCAGATGCCAACAGTATCTTTGGGGTTTGAAAGAAGCAAACAAATCTTCTTTAGATCTGATAGTTTCATGTATTTTTGGTTTTGAATCTGACTGTACCAGCCAGCCAACTGTCTGAGCATAGGGAGCAATACACAGGACCAGGATCTGTCAGCCCTGCTCCAACTCATCCTCTGTAGTCTAGTGGTTAGAGCACTGATTCTCACATGTGGGAGACCCAGGTTCAAGTCCCCCAATGTTTAAGTGGAGCTCTCTACTGACAAGTAGTCACTTCTTTAACTCTGATAGAGTTTGTGGGCAGCTTATAGCCTGCATATTCTATTTTGCCTTCCCAAATCCAGTAGTTTGTTCATTTTATTACTGCTCCTATGTCTCCTGAAGCAGTCTTCATAGCTGATGTGGGCTTAAGATTTCTGCTGGACATTTAAGATCAAATTTAAGATAGAGTTCTGGACCTAACATTCAGTGCATCCAAGCAAAATGTATTCCTGTAAGTTTCAATTTAAGAAAGATTCCTGGACATAAAATTAGCAAATAATACAGCAGATGCCAACAGTGTCTTTGGGTTTTGAAAGAAGCAAACAAATCTTCTTTAGATCTGATAGTGTTCATGTATTTTTGGTTTTGACTCTGACTCGACCAGCCAGCCAACTGTCTGAGCATAGGCAGCAATACAGATTTTGTCAGCCCAGCTTCAACTCATCCTCTGTAGTCTAGTGGTTAGAGCACTGATTCTCCCATAGAGCCCCAGGCCCCAGGTTCAAGTCTCACAAGGTTTAAGTGGAGTTCTCCACTAACAAGTAGTCACTTGTTTAGCTCTGATAGAGTTTGTGGGCAGCTTATAGCCTGCATATTCTATATTGCCTTCCCAAATCCAGTAGGTTGTTCATTTTATTACTGTCCCTCTGTCTCATGAATCAGTCTTCATAGCTGATGTGGGCTTAAGATTTTTGCTGGACATTTGAGATAAGATTTAAGATAGACTTCTGGACATAAAATTCAGGGCTTTCAAGCAAAATGTATTCCTGTAAGTTTCAATTTAAGAAAGAGTCCTGGACATAAAATTAGCAAATAATACAGCAGATGCCAACAGTATCTTTGGGTTTTGAAAGAAGCAAACAAATCTTCTTTAGATCTGATAGTTTCATGTATTTTTGGTTTTGAATCTGACTGTACCAGCCAGCCAACTGTCTGAGCATAGGCAGCAATACACAGGACCAGGTTCTGTCAGCCCTGCTCCGACTCATCCTCTGTAGTCTAGTGGTTAGAGCACTGATTCTCACATGTGGGAGACCCAGGTTCAAGTCCCCCAATGTTTAAGTGGAGCTCTCTACTGACAAGTAGTCACTTCTTTAACTCTGATAGAGTGTGTGGGCAGCTTATAGCCTGCATAATCTTTTTGCCTTCCCAAATCCAGTAGTTTGTTCATTTTATTACTGCTCCTATGTCTCCTGAAGCAGTCTTCATAGCTGATGTGGGCTTAAGATTTCTGCTGGACATTTAAGATCAAATTTAAGATAGAGTTCTGGACCTAACATTCAGTGCCTCCGAGCAAAATGTATTCCTGTAAGTTTCAATTTAAGAAAGATTCCTGGACATAAAATTAGCAAATAATACAGCAGATGCCAACAGTGTCTTTGGGTTTTGAAAGAAGCAAACAAATCTTCTTTAGATCTGATAGTGTTCATGTATTTTTGGTTTTGACTCTGACTCTACCAGCCAGCCAACTGTCTGAGCATAGGCAGCAATACAGATTTTGTCAGCCCAGCTTCAACTCATCCTCTGTAGTCTAGTGGTTAGAGCACTGATTCTCCCATAGAGCCCCAGGCCCCAGGTTCAAGTCTCATAAGGTTTAAGTGGAGTTCTCCACTGACAAGTAGTCACTTGTTTAGCTCTGATAGAGTTTGTGGACAGCTTATAGCCTGCATATTCTATATTGCCTTCCCAAATCCAGTAGGTTGTTCATTTTATTACTGTCCCTCTGTCTCATGAATCAGTCTTCATAGCTGATGTGGGCTTAAGATTTTTGCTGGACATTTGAGATAAAATTTAAGATAGACTTCTGGACATAAAATTCAGGGCTTTCAAGCAAAATGTATTCCTGTAAGTTTCAATTTAAGAAAGAGTCCTGGACATAAAATTAGCAAATAATACAGCAGATGCCAACAGTATCTTTGGGTTTTGAAAGAAGCAAACAAATCTTCTTTAGATCTGATAGTTTCATGTATTTTTGGTTTTGAATCTGACTGTACCAGCCAGCCAACTGTCTGAGCATAGGCAGCAATACACAGGACCAGGTTCTGTCAGCCCTGCTCCAACTCATCCTCTGTAGTCTAGTGGTTAGAGCACTGATTCTCACATGTGGGAGACCCAGGTTCAAGTCCCCCAATGTTTAAGTGGAGCTCTCTACTGACAAGTAGTCACTTGTTTAACTCTGATAGAGTGTGTGGGCAGCTTATAACCTGCATAATCTTTTTGCCTTCCCAAATCCAGTAGTTTGTTCATTTTATTACTGCTCCTATGTCTCCTGAAGCAGTCTTCATAGCTGATGTGGGCTTAAGATTTCTGCTGGACATTTAAGATCAAATTTAAGATAGAGTTCTGGACTTAACATTCAGTGCCTCCAAGCAAAATGTATTCCTATAAGTTTCAATTTAAGAAAGATTCCTGGACATAAAATTAGCAAATAATACAGCAGATGCCAACAGTGTCTTTGGGTTTTGAAAGAAGCAAACAAATCTTCTTTAGATCTGATAGTGTTCATGTATTTTTGGTTTTGACTCTGACTCTACCAGCCAGCCAACTGTCTGAGCATAGGCAGCAATATAGATTTTGTCAGCCCAGCTTCAACTCATCCTCTGTAGTCTAGTGGTTAGAGCACTGATTCTCCCATAGAGCCCCAGGCCCCAGGTTCAAGTCTCACAAGGTTTAAGTGGAGTTCTCCACTGACAAGTAGTCACTTGTTTAGCTCTGATAGAGTTTGTGGGCAGCTTATAGCCTGCATGTTCTATTTTGCCTTCCCAAATCCAGTAGGTTGTTCATTTTATTACTGTTCCTATGTCTCATGAAGCAGTCTTCATAGCTGATGTGGGCTTAACATTTTTGCTGGACATTTGAGATAAAATTTAAGATAGAGTTCTGGACATAAAATTCAGGGCTTTCAAGCAAAATGTATTCCTGTAAGTTTCAATTTAAGAAAGAGTCCTGGACATAAAATTAGCAAATAATACAGCAGATGCCAACAGTATCTTTGGGTTTTGAAAGAAGCAAACAAATCTTTTTTAGATCTGATAGTTTCATGTATTTTTGGTTTTGAATCTGACTGTACCAGCCAGCCAACTGTCTGAGCATAGACAGCAATACACAAGACCAGGTTCTGTCAGCCCTGCTCCAACTCATTCTCTGTAGTCTAGTGGTTAGAGCACTGATTCTCACATGTGGGAGACCCAGGTTCAAGTCCCCCAATGTTTAAGTGGAGCTCTCTACTGACAAGTAGTCACTTCTTTAACTCTGATAGAGTTTGTGGGCAGCTTATAGCCTGCATATTCTATTTTGCCTTCCCAAATCCAGTAGTTTGTTCATTTTATTACTGCTCCTATGTCTCCTGAAGCAGTCTTCATAGCTGATGTGGGCTTAAGATTTCTGCTGGACATTTAAGATCAAATTTAAGATAGAGTTCTGGACCTAACATTCAGTGCCTCCAAGCAAAATGTATTCCTGTAAGTTTCAATTTAAGAAAGATTCCTGGACATAAAATTAGCAAATAATACAGCAGATGCCAACAGTGTCTTTGGGTTTTGAAAGAAGCAAACAAATCTTCTTTAGATCTAATAGTTTCATGTATTTTTGGTTTTGAATCTGACTGTACCAGCCAGCCAACTGTCTGAGCATAGGCAGCAATACACAGGACCAGGTTCTGTCAGTCCTGCTCCAACTCATCCTCTGTAGTCCAGTGGTTAGAGCACTGATTCTCACATGTGGGAGACCCAGGTTCAAGTCCCCCAATGTTTAAGTGGAGCTCTCTACTGACAAGTAGTCACTTCTTTAACTCTGATAGAGTTTGTGGGCAGCTTATAGCCTGCATATTCTATTTTGCCTTCCCAAATCCAGTAGGTTGTTCATTTTATTACTGTTCCTATGTCTCCTGAAGCAGTCTTCATAGCTGATGTGGGCTTAAGATTTCTGCTGGACATTTAAGATCAAATTTAAGATAGAGTTCTGGACTTAACATTCAGTGCCTCCAAGCAAAATGTATTCCTATAAGTTTCAATTTAAGAAAGATTCCTGGACATAAAATTAGCAAATAATACAGCAGATGCCAACAGTGTCTTTGGGTTTTGAAAGAAGCAAACAAATCTTCTTTAGATCTGATAGTTTTCATGTATTTTTGGTTTTGACTCTGACTCGACCAGCCAGCCAACTGTCTGAGCATAGGCAGCAATACAGATGTTGTCAGCCCAGCTTCAACTCATCCTCTGTAGTCTAGTGGTTAGAGCACTGATTCTCCCATAGAGCCCCAGGCCCCAGGTTCAAGTCTCACAAGGTTTAAGTGGAGTTCTCCACTGACAAGTAGTCACTTGTTTAGCTCTGATAGAGTTTGTGGGCAGCTTATAGCCTGCATATTCTATATTGCCTTCCCAAATCCAGTAGGTTGTTCATTTTATTACTGTCCCTCTGTCTCATGAATCAGTCTTCATAGCTGATGTGGGCTTAAGATTTTTGCTGGACATTTGAGATAAAATTTAAGATAGACTTCTGGACATAAAATTCAGGGCTTTCAAGCAAAATGTATTCCTGTAAGTTTCAATTTAAGAAAGAGTCCTGGACATAAAATTAGCAAATAATACAGCAGATGCCAACAGTATCTTTGGGTTTTGAAAGAAGCAAACAAATCTTCTTTAGATCTGATAGTTTCATGTATTTTTGGTTTTGAATCTGACTGTACCAGCCAGCCAACTGTCTGAGCATAGGCAGCAATACACAGGACCAGGTTCTGTCAGCCCTGCTCCAACTCATCCTCTGTAGTCTAGTGGTTAGAGCACTGATTCTCACATGTGGGAGACCCAGGTTCAAGTCCCCCAATGTTTAAGTGGAGCTCTCTACTGACAAGTAGTCACTTGTTTAACTCTGATAGAGTGTGTGGGCAGCTTATAACCTGCATAATCTTTTTGCCTTCCCAAATCCAGTAGTTTGTTCATTTTATTACTGCTCCTATGTCTCCTGAAGCAGTCTTCATAGCTGATGTGGGCTTAAGATTTCTGCTGGACATTTAAGATCAAATTTAAGATAGAGTTCTGGACTTAACATTCAGTGCCTCCAAGCAAAATGTATTCCTATAAGTTTCAATTTAACCCTCTACAGCACAGTGTTGCCCTCAGGCAACATACTACCTTTTTGAGCCTCACACCGACACTTTAATTTTTTTATAAAAAAAAAATATATGTATAATATCACCTGACATGTCTCTCTAATGAAATGAGGGGCTGGAGTGGTTGTGACCTTTTGTTTTGGGGGTGGAGCCATGCTTTTGGAAGCAAAGCCACATGGGATGCAGTGCCACCAATTGCCAGGATAAATATCACTTTTTAACATTTTTAAATTTAAATAATTTTACAGAAAAAAATATGTGTATGTGCATCAGTATGTAAAGAAGTATGTTTGATTGTCTGAAGACTTTCTTTGTTTTTATTTTCATACTAAGACCGTGTTTTTTGTTTGTTGCCCCAGGGCAACGTTGTGCTATAAGGGTACTAAAACACCAAGGTTTTTTATCTGATAAGATATCCATTAGAAAGTTTTACTCTAACAAACATCAATCACAAATGATTCCACTTAATCACAAACATGACTAATTAGTTTTATGGGCAACATTGTGCAGTTAGACCACTTTTATTCAGGCAAAATCATCCCAAAATGATGCATAACACACACATAAAAACACGCACACACACACACACACACACCCACACACACACATGCACGCACGCACACACAAACACACACACAAACACATGCACACATTTGTTGGTTTATATGTTTATATGTAAATTTGGAAAACATTAACACATGCAGTGTTAGTTACAATTAGTAGTGTTCATGTTTGGCTATAATCATTTGTGATTGATGTTTTTTTTTCTAATGCATATATTTATCATATACAGGGTTCCCACACCTTAGTTAACGTCAAATTCAAGGACCTTTCAAGGACTTTCCAGGTCCAATACCCTCAAATTCAGAGTCTAAATGTGGGGACATATTTCAAAGGAGAACAAGGTTACAGATACATTGTTACAGTTCCCTTTCAAGGGAACTCGCGCTGCGTCACTGCGGTGACACTTTGGGGACGCCTCTAGAGGTAAGTGCGTCTGAATGTGTATATCAAATTCAACCAATGGTGAGGCTAAACAACAAAGACAGGGTGACGCAGGTGCCAGGAAGTATATCGCTATCTGAAATATTGCCAAAGACGACGTTACAGGGACGCAGGAAGTATGGCAAGGGAGACGCAGCGTCTCGTTCCCTTCTCAGGGAACAACAGTAACATACGTAACCCGAGACGTTTTCAAGTGTCAAACACAACTATGCAAAAAAGCATTTTGGTATGAATCAACATTCGCATACAGAAGATATAAGCATTTAAACTTAACAGTTTAGCACGTGTGCTTAAAAGGCTAGAAATGTATGATATTATCCTACACTACACAGGGAATAATATGGATTTTTTTACCAGAAATCTTCTTGCATAAAATACATTCAATGACCTGTAATTATGTATGTATATTTTCAAAAACTTCCCAGGGCCTTGAATTTTTCCTCCCAGATTCACAAACTTTCATGGATGGAAAACCTGCATATAAAAAACCTTGGTGTTTTTATACCATTGTAGCACAATGTTGCCCTGAGGCAACAAAGTAAATTCTGAGTCAGGGGTGGTGGCGGGATAAATTGTATGATGGATATTTTATCAGTGACCCCCAAACTCCCAAAAAGTGAGGTGAAATATTTTTTTCCCCAAAAAATAAAAAGTCATGCCATAGAGGGTTAAGAAAGATTCCTGGACATAAAATTAGCAAATAATACAGCAGATGCCAACAGTGTCTTTGGGTTTTGAAAGAAGCAAACAAATCTTCTTTAGATCTGATAGTGTTCATGTATTTTTGGTTTTGACTCTGACTCTACCAGCCAGCCAACTGTCTGAGCATAGGCAGCAATACAGATTTTGTCAGCCCAGCTTCAACTCATCCTCTGTAGTCTAGTGGTTAGAGCACTGATTCTCCCATAGAGCCCCAGGCCCCAGGTTCAAGTCTCACAAGGTTTAAGTGGAGTTCTCCACTGACAAGTAGTCACTTGTTTAGCTCTGATAGAGTTTGTGGGCAGCTTATAGCCTGCATGTTCTATTTTGCCTTCCCAAATGCAGTAGGTTGTTCATTTTATTACTGTTCCTATGTCTCATGAAGCAGTCTTCATAGCTGATGTGGGCTTAACATTTTTGCTGGACATTTGAGATAAAATTTAAGATAGAGTTCTGGACATAAAATTCAGGGCTTTCAAGCAAAATGTATTCCTGTAAGTTTCAATTTAAGAAAGAGTCCTGGACATAAAATTAGCAAATAATACAGCAGATGCCAACAGTATCTTTGGGTTTTGAAAGAAGCAAACAAATCTTTTTTAGATCTGATAGTTTCATGAATTTTTGGTTTTGAATCTGACTGTACCAGCCAGCCAACTGTCTGAGCAAAGACAGCAATACACAAGACCAGGTTCTGTCAGCCCTGCTCCAACTCATTCTCTGTAGTCTAGTGGTTAGAGCACTGATTCTCACATGTGGGAGACCCAGGTTCAAGTCCCCCAATGTTTAAGTGGAGCTCTCTACTGACAAGTAGTCACTTCTTTAACTCTGATAGAGTTTGTGGGCAGCTTATAGCCTGCATAATCTTTTTGCCTTCCCAAATCCAGTAGTTTGTTCATTTTATTACTGCTCCTATGTCTCCTGAAGCAGTCTTCATAGCTGATGTGGGCTTAAGATTTCTGCTGGACATTTAAGATCAAACTTAAGATAGAGTTCTGGACCTAACATTCAGTGCCTCCAAGCAAAATGTATTCCTGTAAGTTTCAATTTAAGAAAGATTCCTGGACATAAAATTAGCAAATAATACAGCAGATGCCAACAGTGTCTTTGGGTTTTGAAAGAAGCAAACAAATCTTCTTTAGATCTGATAGTTTTCATGTATTTTTGGTTTTGACTCTGACTCGACCAGCCAGCCAACTGTCTGAGCATAGGCAGCAATACAGATGTTGTCAGCCCAGCTTCAACTCATCCTCTGTAGTCTAGTGGTTAGAGCACTGATTCTCCCATAGAGCCCCAGGCCCCAGGTTCAAGTCTCACAAGGTTTAAGTGGAGTTCTCCACTGACAAGTAGTCACTTGTTTAGCTCTGATAGAGTTTGTGGGGAGCTTATAGCCTGCATATTCTATATTGCCTTCCCAAATCCAGTAGGTTGTTCATTTTATTACTGTCCCTCTGTCTCATGAAGCAGTCTTCATAGCTGATGTGGGCTTAAGATTTTTGCTGGACATTTGAGATAAAATTTAAGATAGATTTCTGGACCTAAAATTCAGGGCTTTCAAGCAAAATGTATTCCTGTAAGTTTCAATTTAAGAAAGAGTCCTGGAAATAAAATTAGCAAATAATACAGCAGATGCCAACAGTATCTTTGGGGTTTGAAAGAAGCAAACAAATCTTCTTTAGATCTGATAGTTTCATGTATTTTTGGTTTTGAATCTGACTGTACCAGCCAGCCAACTGTCTGAGCATAGGCAGCAATACACAGGACCAGGTTCTGTCAGCCCTGCTCCACCTCATCCTCTGTAGTCTAGTGGTTAGAGCACTGATTCTCCCATAGAGCCCCAGGCCCCAGGTTCAAGTCTCACAAGGTTTAAGTGGAGTTCTCCACTAACAAGTAGTCACTTGTTTAGCTCTGATAGAGTTTGTGGGCAGCTTATAGCCTGCATATTCTATATTGCCTTCCCAAATCCAGTAGGTTGTTCATTTTATTACTGTCCCTCTGTCTCATGAAGCAGTCTTCATAGCTGATGTGGCCTTAAGATTTCTGCTGGACATTTAAGATCAAACTTAAGATAGAGTTCTGGACCTAACATTCAGTGCCTCCAAGCAAAATGTATTCCTGTAAGTTTCAATTTAAGAAAGATTCCTGGACATAAAATTAGCAAATAATACAGCAGATGCCAACAGTGTCTTTGGGTTTTGAAAGAAGCAAACAAATCTTCTTTAGATCTGATAGTTTTCATGTATTTTTGGTTTTGACTCTGACTCGACCAGCCAGCCAACTGTCTGAGCATAGGCAGCAATACAGATGTTGTCAGCCCAGCTTCAACTCATCCTCTGTAGTCTAGTGGTTAGAGCACTGATTCTCCCATAGAGCCCCAGGCCCCAGGTTCAAGTCTCACAAGGTTTAAGTGGAGTTCTCCACTGACAAGTAGTCACTTGTTTAGCTCTGATAGAGTTTGTGGGGAGCTTATAGCCTGCATATTCTATATTGCCTTCCCAAATCCAGTAGGTTGTTCATTTTATTACTGTCCCTCTGTCTCATGAAGCAGTCTTCATAGCTGATGTGGGCTTAAGATTTTTGCTGGACATTTGAGATAAAATTTAAGATAGATTTCTGGACCTAAAATTCAGGGCTTTCAAGCAAAATGTATTCCTGTAAGTTTCAATTTAAGAAAGAGTCCTGGAAATAAAATTAGCAAATAATACAGCAGATGCCAACAGTATCTTTGGGGTTTGAAAGAAGCAAACAAATCTTCTTTAGATCTGATAGTTTCATGTATTTTTGGTTTTGAATCTGACTGTACCAGCCAGCCAACTGTCTGAGCATAGGCAGCAATACACAGGACCAGGTTCTGTCAGCCCTGCTCCACCTCATCCTCTGTAGTCTAGTGGTTAGAGCACTGATTCTCCCATAGAGCCCCAGGCCCCAGGTTCAAGTCTCACAAGGTTTAAGTGGAGTTCTCCACTAACAAGTAGTCACTTGTTTAGCTCTGATAGAGTTTGTGGGCAGCTTATAGCCTGCATATTCTATATTGCCTTCCCAAATCCAGTAGGTTGTTCATTTTATTACTGTCCCTCTGTCTCATGAAGCAGTCTTCATAGCTGATGTGGCCTTAAGATTTCTGCTGGACATTTAAGATCAAACTTAAGATAGAGTTCTGGACCTAACATTCAGTGCCTCCAAGCAAAATGTATTCCTGTAAGTTTCAATTTAAGAAAGATTCCTGGACATAAAATTAGCAAATAATACAGCAGATGCCAACAGTGTCTTTGGGTTTTGAAAGAAGCAAACAAATCTTCTTTAGATCTGATAGTTTTCATGTATTTTTGGTTTTGACTCTGACTCGACCAGCCAGCCAACTGTCTGAGCATAGGCAGCAATACAGATGTTGTCAGCCCAGCTTCAACTCATCCTCTGTAGTCTAGTGGTTAGAGCACTGATTCTCCCATAGAGCCCCAGGCCCCAGGTTCAAGTCTCACAAGGTTTAAGTGGAGTTCTCCACTGACAAGTAGTCACTTGTTTAGCTCTGATAGAGTTTGTGGGGAGCTTATAGCCTGCATATTCTATATTGCCTTCCCAATTCCAGTAGGTTGTTCATTTTATTACTGTCCCTCTGTCTCATGAAGCAGTCTTCATAGCTGATGTGGGCTTAAGATTTTTGCTGGACATTTGAGATAAAATTTAAGATAGATTTCTGGACCTAAAATTCAGGGCTTTCAAGCAAAATGTATTCCTGTAAGTTTCAATTTAAGAAAGAGTCCTGGAAATAAAATTAGCAAATAATACAGCAGATGCCAACAGTATCTTTGGGGTTTGAAAGAAGCAAACAAATCTTCTTTAGATCTGATAGTTTCATGTATTTTTGGTTTTGAATCTGACTGTACCAGCCAGCCAACTGTCTGAGCATAGGCAGCAATACACAGGACCAGGTTCTGTCAGCCCTGCTCCAACTCATCCTCTGTAGTCTAGTGGTTAGAGCACTGATTCTCCCATAGAGCCCCAGGCCCCAGGTTCAAGTCTCACAAGGTTTAAGTGGAGTTCTCCACTAACAAGTAGTCACTTGTTTAGCTCTGATAGAGTTTGTGGGCAGCTTATAGCCTGCATATTCTATATTGCCTTCCCAAATCCAGTAGGTTGTTCATTTTATTACTGTCCCTCTGTCTCATGAAGCAGTCTTCATAGCTGATGTGGCCTTAAGATTTCTGCTGGACATTTAAGATCAAATTTAAGATAGAGTTCTGGACCTAACATTCAGTGCCTCCAAGCAAAATGTATTCCTGTAAGTTTCAATTTAAGAAAGATTCCTGGACATAAAATTAGCAAATAATACAGCAGATGCCAACAGTGTCTTTGGGTTTTAAAAGAAGCAAACAAATCTTCTTTAGATCTGATAGTGCTCATGTATTTTTGGTTTTGACTCTGACTCTACCAGCCAGCCAACTGTCTGAGCATAGGCAGCAATACAGATTTTGTCAGCCCAGCTTCAACTCATCCTCTGTAGTCTAGTGGTTAGAGCACTGATTCTCCCATAGAGCCCCAGGCCCCAGGTTCAAGTCTCACAAGGTTTAAGTGGAGTTCTCCACTGACAAGTAGTCACTTGTTTAGCTCTGATAGAGTTTGTGGGCAGCTTATAGCCTGCATATTCTATATTGCCTTCCCAAATCCAGTAGGTTGTTCATTTTATTACTGTCCCTCTGTCTCATGAAGCAGTCTTTATAGCTGATGTGGGCTTAAGATTTTTGCTGGACATTTGAGATAAAATTTAAGATAGACTTCTGGACATAAAATTCAGGGCTTTCAAGCAAAATGTATTCCTGTAAGTTTCAATTTAAGAAAGAGTCCTGGACATAAAATTAGCAAATAATACAGCAGATGCCAACAGTATCTTTGGGTTTTGAAAGAAGCAAACAAATCTTCTTTAGATCTGATAGTTTCATGTATTTTTGGTTTTGAATCTGACTGTACCAGCCAGCCAACTGTCTGAGCATAGGCAGCAATACACAGGACCAGGTTCTGTCAGCCCTGCTCCAACTCATCCTCTGTAGTCTAGTGGTTAGAGCACTGATTCTCACATGTGGGAGACCCAGGTTCAAGTCCCCCAATGTTTAAGTGGAGCTCTCTACTGACAAGTAGTCACTTGTTTAACTCTGATAGAGTGTGTGGGCAGCTTAAAGCCTGCATAATCTTTTTGCCTTCCCAAATCCAGTAGTTTGTTCATTTTATTACTGCTCCTATGTCTCCTGAAGCAGTCTTCATAGCTAATGTGGGCTTAAGATTTCTGCTGGACATTTAAGATCAAATTTAAGATAGAGTTCTGGACCTAACATTCAGTGCCTCCAAGCAAAATGTATTCCTGTAAGTTTCAATTTAAGAAAGATTCCTGGACATAAAATTAGCAAATAATACAGCAGATGCCAACAGTGTCTTTGGGTTTTGAAAGAAGCAAACAAATCTTCTTTAGATCTGATAGTGTTCATGTATTTTTGGTTTTGACTCTGACTCTACCAGCCAGCCAACTGTCTGAGCATAGGCAGCAATACAGATTTTGTCAGCCCAGCTTCAACTCATCCTCTGTAGTCTAGTGGTTAGAGCACTGATTCTCCCATAGAGCCCCAGGCCCCAGGTTCAAGTCTCACAAGGTTTAAGTGGAGTTCTCCACTGACAAGTAGTCACTTGTTTAGCTCTGATAGAGTTTGTGGGCAGCTTATAGCCTGCATATTCTATATTGCCTTCCCAAATCCAGTAGGTTGTTCATTTTATTACTGTCCCTCTGTCTCATGAATCAGTCTTCATAGCTGATGTGGGCTTAAGATTTTTGCTGGTCATTTGAGATAAAATTTATGATAGACTTCTGGACATAAAATTCAGGGCTTTCAAGCAAAATGTATTCCTGTAAGTTTCAATTTAAGAAAGAGTCCTGGACATAAAATTAGCAAATAATACAGCAGATGCCAACAGTATCTTTGGGTTTTGAAAGAAGCAAACAAATCTTCTTTAGATCTGATAGTTTCATGTATTTTTGGTTTTGAATCTGACTGTACCAGCCAGCCAACTGTCTGAGCATAGGCAGCAATACACAGGACCAGGTTCTGTCAGCCCTGCTCCAACTCATCCTCTGTAGTCTAGTGGTTAGAGCACTGATTCTCACATGTGGGAGACCCAGGTTCAAGTCCCCCAATGTTTAAGTGGAGCTCTCTACTGACAAGTAGTCACTTCTTTAACTCTGATAGAGTTTGTGGGCAGCTTATAGCCTGCATATTCTATTTTGCCTTCCCAAATCCAGTAGGTTGTTCATTTTATTACTGTTCCTATGTCTCATGAAGCAGTCTTCATAGCTGATGTGGGCTTAAGATTTTTGCTGGACATTTGAGATAAAATTTAAGATAGAGTTCTGGACCTAACATTCAGTGCCTCCAAGCAAAATGTATTCCTGTAAGTTTCAATTTAAGAAAGAGTCCTGGACATAAAATTAGCAAATAATACAGCAGATGCCAACAGTATCTTTGGGTTTTGAAAGAAGCAAACAAATCTTCTTTAGATCTGATAGTTTCATGTATTTTTGGTTTTGAATCTGACTCTACCAGCCAGCCAACTGTCTGAGCATAGGCAGCAATACAGATTTTGTCAGCCCAGCTTCAACTCATCCTCTGTAGTCTAGTGGTTAGGGCACTGATTCTCCCATAGAGCCCCAGGCCCCAGGTTCAAGTCTCACAAGGTTTAAGTGGAGTTCTCCACTGACAAGTAGTCACTTGTTTAGCTCTGATAGAGTTTGTGGGCAGCTTATAGCCTGCATATTCTATATTGCCTTCCCAAATCCAGTAGGTTGTTCATTTTATTACTGTCCCTCTGTCTCATGAATCAGTCTTCATAGCTGATGTGGGCTTAAGATTTTTGCTGGACATTTGAGATAAAATTTAAGATAGACTTCTGGACATAAAATTCAGGGCTTTCAAGCAAAATGTATTCCTGTAAGTTTCAATTTAAGAAAGAGTCCTGGACATAAAATTAGCAAATAATACAGCAGATGCCAACAGTATCTTTGGGTTTTGAAAGAAGCAAACAAATCTTCTTTAGATCTGATAGTTTCATGTATTTTTGGTTTTGAATCTGACTGTACCAGCCAGCCAACTGTCTGAGCATAGGCAGCAATACACAGGACCAGGTTCTGTCAGCCCTGCTCCAACTCATCCTCTGTAGTCTAGTGGTTAGAGCACTGATTCTCACATGTGGGAGACCCAGGTTCAAGTCCCCCAATGTTTAAGTGGAGCTCTCTACTGACAAGTAGTCACTTCTTTAACTCTGATAGAGTTTGTGGGCAGCTTATAGCCTGCATATTCTATTTTGCCTTCCCAAATCCAGTAGGTTGTTCATTTTATTACTGTTCCTATGTCTCATGAAGCAGTCTTCATAGCTGATGTGGGCTTAAGATTTTTGCTGGACATTTGAGATAAAATTTAAGATAGAGTTCTGGACCTAACATTCAGTGCCTCCAAGCAAAATGTATTCCTGTAAGTTTCAATTTAAGAAAGATTCCTGGACATAAAATTAGCAAATAATACAGCAGATGCCAACAGTGTCTTTGGGTTTTGAAAGAAGCAAACAAATCTTCTTTAGATCTGATAGTGTTCATGTATTTTTGGTTTTGACTCTGACTCTACCAGCCAGCCAACTGTCTGAGCATAGGCAGCAATACAGATTTTGTCAGCCCAGCTTCAACTTATCCTCTGTAGTCTAGTGGTTAGAGCACTGATTCTCCCATAGAGCCCCAGGCCCCAGGTTCAAGTCTCACAAGGTTTAAGTGGAGTTCTCCACTGACAAGTAGTCACTTGTTTAGCTCTGATAGAGTTTGTGGGCAGCTTATAGCCTGCATATTCTATATTGCCTTCCCAAATCCAGTAGGTTGTTCATTTTATTACTGTCCCTCTGTCTCATGAATCAGTCTTCATAGCTGATGTGGGCTTAAGATTTTTGCTGGACATTTGAGATAAAATTTAAGATAGACTTCTGGACATAAAATTCAGGGCTTTCAAGCAAAATGTATTCCTGTAAGTTTCAATTTAAGAAAGAGTCCTGGACATAAAATTAGCAAATAATACAGCAGATGCCAACAGTATCTTTGGGTTTTGAAAGAAGCAAACAAATCTTCTTTAGATCTGATAGTTTCATGTATTTTTGGTTTTGAATCTGACTGTACCAGCCAGCCAACTGTCTGAGCATAGGCAGCAATACACAGGACCAGGTTCTGTCAGCCCTGCTCCAACTCATCCTCTGTAGTCTAGTGGTTAGAGCACTGATTCTCACATGTGGGAGACCCAGGTTCAAGTCCCCCAATGTTTAAGTGGAGCTCTCTACTGACAAGTAGTCACTTCTTTAACTCTGATAGAGTTTGTGGGCAGCTTATAGCCTGCATATTCTATTTTGCCTTCCCAAATCCAGTAGGTTGTTCATTTTATTACTGTTCCTATGTCTCATGAAGCAGTCTTCATAGCTGATGTGGGCTTAAGATTTTTGCTGGACATTTGAGATAAAATTTAAGATAGAGTTCTGGACCTAACATTCAGTGCCTCCAAGCAAAATGTATTCCTGTAAGTTTCAATTTAAGAAAGATTCCTGGACATAAAATTAGCAAATAATACAGCAGATGCCAACAGTGTCTTTGGGTTTTGAAAGAAGCAAACAAATCTTCTTTAGATCTGATAGTGTTCATGTATTTTTGGTTTTGACTCTGACTCTACCAGCCAGCCAACTGTCTGAGCATAGGCAGCAATACAGATTTTGTCAGCCCAGCTTCAACTCATCCTCTGTAGTCTAGTGGTTAGAGCACTGATTCTCCCATAGAGCCCCAGGCCCCAGGTTCAAGTCTCACAAGGTTTAAGTGGAGTTCTCCACTGACAAGTAGTCACTTGTTTAGCTCTGATAGAGTTTGTGGGCAGCTTATAGCCTGCATATTCTATATTGCCTTCCCAAATCCAGTAGGTTGTTCATTTTATTACTGTCCCTCTGTCTCATGAATCAGTCTTCATAGCTGATGTGGGCTTAAGATTTTTGCTGGACATTTGAGATAAAATTTAAGATAGACTTCTGGACATAAAATTCAGGGCTTTCAAGCAAAATGTATTCCTGTAAGTTTCAATTTAAGAAAGAGTCCTGGACATAAAATTAGCAAATAATACAGCAGATGCCAACAGTATCTTTGGGTTTTGAAAGAAGCAAACAAATCTTCTTTAGATCTGATAGTTTCATGTATTTTTGGTTTTGAATCTGACTGTACCAGCCAGCCAACTGTCTGAGCATAGGCAGCAATACACAGGACCAGGTTCTGTCAGCCCTGCTCCAACTCATCCTCTGTAGTCTAGTGGTTAGAGCACTGATTCTCACATGTGGGAGACCCAGGTTCAAGTCCCCCAATGTTTAAGTGAAGCTCTCTACTGACAAGTAGTCACTTCTTTAACTCTGATAGAGTGTGTGGGCAGCTTATAGCCTGCATAATCTTTTTGCCTTCCCAAATCCAGTAGTTTGTTCATTTTATTACTGCTCCTATGTCTCCTGAAGCAGTCTTCATAGCTGATGTGGGCTTAAGATTTCTGCTGGACATTTAAGATCAAATTTAAGATAGAGTTCTGGACCAAACATTCAGTGCCTCCAAGCAAAATGTATTCCTGTAAGTTTCAATTTAAGAAAGATTCCTGGACATAAAATTAGCAAATAATACAGCAGATGCCAACAGTGTCTTTGGGTTTTGAAAGAAGCAAACAAATCTTCTTTAGATCTGATAGTGTTCATGTATTTTTGGTTTTGACTCTGACTCTACCAGCCAGCCAACTGTCTGAGCATAGGCAGCAATACAGATTTTGTCAGCCCAGCTTCAACTCATCCTCTGTAGTCTAGTGGTTAGAGCACTGATTCTCCCATAGAGCCCCAGGCCCCAGGTTCAAGTCTCACAAGGTTTAAGTGGAGTTCTCCACTGACAAGTAGTCACTTGTTTAGCTCTGATAGAGTTTGTGGGCAGCTTATAGCCTGCATATTCTATATTGCCTTCCCAAATCCAGTAGGTTGTTCATTTTATTACTGCTCCTATGTCTCCTGAAGCAGTCTTCATAGCTGATGTGGGCTTAAGATTTCTGCTGGACATTTAAGATCAAATTTAAGATAGAGTTCTGGACCTAACATTCAGTGCCTCCAAGCAAAATGTATTCCTGTAAGTTTCAATTTAAGAAAGATTCCTGGACATAAAATTAGCAAATAATACAGCAGATGCCAACAGTGTCTTTGGGTTTTGAAAGAAGCAAACAAATCTTCTTTAGATCTGATAGTGTTCATGTATTTTTGGTTTTGACTCTGACTCTACCAGCCAGCCAACTGTCTGAGCATAGGCAGCAATACAGATTTTGTCAGCCCAGCTTCAACTCATCCTCTGTAGTCTAGTGGTTAGAGCACTGATTCTCCCATAGAGCCCCAGGCCCCAGGTTCAAGTCTCACAAGGTTTAAGTGGAGTTCTCCACTGACAAGTAGTCACTTGTTTAGCTCTGATAGAGTTTGTGGGCAGCTTATAGCCTGCATATTCTATATTGCCTTCCCAAATCCAGTAGGTTGTTCATTTTATTACTGTCCCTCTGTCTCATGAATCAGTCTTCATAGCTGATGTGGGCTTAAGATTTTTGCTGGACATTTGAGATAAAATTTAAGATAGACTTCTGGACATAAAATTCAGGGCTTTCAAGCAAAATGTATTCCTGTAAGTTTCAATTTAAGAAAGAGTCCTGGACATAAAATTAGCAAATAATACAGCAGATGCCAACAGTATCTTTGGGTTTTGAAAGAAGCAAACAAATCTTCTTTAGATCTGATAGTTTCATGTATTTTTGGTTTTGAATCTGACTGTACCAGCCAGCCAACTGTCTGAGCATAGGCAGCAATACACAGGACCAGGTTCTGTCAGCCCTGCTCCAACTCATCCTCTGTAGTCTAGTGGTTAGAGCACTGATTCTCACATGTGGGAGACCCAGGTTCAAGTCCCCCAATGTTTAAGTGAAGCTCTCTACTGACAAGTAGTCACTTCTTTAACTCTGATAGAGTGTGTGGGCAGCTTATAGCCTGCATAATCTTTTTGCCTTCCCAAATCCAGTAGTTTGTTCATTTTATTACTGCTCCTATGTCTCCTGAAGCAGTCTTCATAGCTGATGTGGGCTTAAGATTTCTGCTGGACATTTAAGATCAAATTTAAGATAGAGTTCTGGACCTAACATTCAGTGCCTCCAAGCAAAATGTATTCCTGTAAGTTTCAATTTAAGAAAGATTCCTGGACATAAAATTAGCAAATAATACAGCAGATGCCAACAGTGTCTTTGGGTTTTGAAAGAAGCAAACAAATCTTCTTTAGATCTGATAGTGTTCATGTATTTTTGGTTTTGACTCTGACTCTACCAGCCAGCCAACTGTCTGAGCATAGGCAGCAATACAGATTTTGTCAGCCCAGCTTCAACTCATCCTCTGTAGTCTAGTGGTTAGAGCACTGATTCTCCCATAGAGCCCCAGGCCCCAGGTTCAAGTCTCACAAGGTTTAAGTGGAGTTCTCCACTGACAAGTAGTCACTTGTTTAGCTCTGATAGAGTTTGTGGGCAGCTTATAGCCTGCATATTCTATATTGCCTTCCCAAATCCAGTAGGTTGTTCATTTTATTACTGTCCCTCTGTCTCATGAATCAGTCTTCATAGCTGATGTGGGCTTAAGATTTTTGCTGGACATTTGAGATAAAATTTAAGATAGACTTCTGGACATAAAATTCAGGGCTTTCAAGCAAAATGTATTCCTGTAAGTTTCAATTTAAGAAAGAGTCCTGGACATAAAATTAGCAAATAATACAGCAGATGCCAACAGTATCTTTGGGTTTTGAAAGAAGCAAACAAATCTTCTTTAGATCTGATAGTTTCATGTATTTTTGGTTTTGAATCTGACTGTACCAGCCAGCCAACTGTCTGAGCATAGGCAGCAATACACAGGACCAGGTTCTGTCAGCCCTGCTCCAACTCATCCTCTGTAGTCTAGTGGTTAGAGCACTGATTCTCACATGTGGGAGACCCAGGTTCAAGTCCCCCAATGTTTAAGTGGAGCTCTCTACTGACAAATAGTCACTTCTTTAACTCTGATAGAGTTTGTGGGCAGCTTATAGCCTGCATATTCTATTTTGCCTTCCCAAATCCAGTAGTTTGTTCATTTTATTACTGCTCCTATGTCTCCTGAAGCAGTCTTCATAGCTGATGTGGGCTTAAGATTTCTGCTGGACATTTAAGATCAAATTTAAGATAGAGTTCTGGACCTAACATTCAGTGCCTCCAAGCAAAATGTATTCCTGTAAGTTTCAATTTAAGAAAGATTCCTGGACATAAAATTAGCAAATAATACAGCAGATGCCAACAGTGTCTTTGGGTTTTGAAAGAAGCAAACAAATCTTCTTTAGATCTGTTAGTTTTCATGTATTTTTGGTTTTGACTCTGACTCTACCAGCCAGCCAACTGTCTGAGCATAGGCAGCAATACAGATGTTGTCAGCCCAGCTTCAACTCATCCTCTGTAGTCTAGTGGTTAGAGCACTGATTCTCCCATAGAGCCCCAGGTTCCAGGTTCAAGTCTCACAAGGTTTAAGTGGAGTTCTCCAATGACAAGTAGTCACTTGTTTAGCTCTGATAGAGTTTGTGGGCAGCTTATAGCGTGCATATTCTATTTTGCCTTCCCAAATCCAGTAGTTTGTTCATTTTATTACTGCTCCTATGTCTCCTGAAGCAGTCTTCATAGCTGATGTGGGCTTAAGATTTCTGCTGGACATTTAAGATCAAATTTAAGATAGAGTTCTGGACCTAACATTCAGTGCCTCCAAGCAAAATGTATTCCTGTAAGTTTCAATTTAAGAAAGATTCCTGGACATAAAATTAGCAAATAATACAGCAGATGCCAACAGTGTCTTTGGGTTTTGAAAGAAGCAAACAAATCTTCTTTAGATCTGATAGTGTTCATGTATTTTTGGTTTTGACTCTGACTCTACCAGCCAGCCAACTGTCTGAGCATAGGCAGCAATACAGATTTTGTCAGCCCAGCTTCAACTCATCCTCTGTAGTCTAGTGGTTAGAGCACTGATTCTCCCATAGAGCCCCAGGCCCCAGGTTCAAGTCTCACAAGGTTTAAGTGGAGTTCTTCACTGACAAGTAGTCACTTGTTTAGCTCTGATAGAGTTTGTGGGCAGCTTATAGCCTGCATATTCTATATTGCCTTCCCAAATCCAGTAGGTTGTTCATTTTATTACTGTCCCTCTGTCTCATGAATCAGTCTTCATAGCTGATGTGGGCTTAAGATTTTTGCTGGACATTTTAGATAAAATTTAAGATAGAGTTCTGGACATAAAATTCAGGGCTTTCAAGCAAAATGTATTCCTGTAAGTTTCAATTTAAGAAAGAGTCCTGTACATAAAATTAGCAAATAATACAGCAGATGCCAACAGTATCTTTGGGTTTTGAAAGAAGCAAACAAATCTTCTTTAGATCTGATAGTTTCATGTATTTTTGGTTTTGAATCTGACTGTACCAGCCAGCCAACTGTCTGAGCATAGACAGCAATACACAAGACCAGGTTCTGTCAGCCCTGCTCCAACTCATTCTCTGTAGTCTAGTGGTTAGAGCACTGATTCTCACATGTGGGAGACCCAGGTTCAAGTCCCCCAATGTTTAAGTGGAGCTCTCTACTGACAAGTAGTCACTTCTTTAACTCTGATAGAGTTTGTGGGCAGCTTATAGCCTGCATAATCTTTTTGCCTTCCCAAATCCAGTAGTTTGTTCATTTTATTACTGCTCCTATGTCTCCTGAAGCAGTCTTCATAGCTGATGTGGGCTTAAGATTTCTGCTGGACATTTAAGATCAAACTTAAGATAGAGTTCTGGACCTAACATTCAGTGCCTCCAAGCAAAATGTATTCCTGTAAGTTTCAATTTAAGAAAGATTCCTGGACATAAAATTAGCAAATAATACAGCAGATGCCAACAGTGTCTTTGGGTTTTGAAAGAAGCAAACAAATCTTCTTTAGATCTGATAGTTTTCATGTATTTTTGGTTTTGACTCTGACTCGACCAGCCAGCCAACTGTCTGAGCATAGGCAGCAATACAGATGTTGTCAGCCCAGCTTCAACTCATCCTCTGTAGTCTAGTGGTTAGAGCACTGATTCTCCCATAGAGCCCCAGGCCCCAGGTTCAAGTCTCACAAGGTTTAAGTGGAGTTCTCCACTGACAAGTAGTCACTTGTTTAGCTCTGATAGAGTTTGTGGGGAGCTTATAGCCTGCATATTCTATATTGCCTTCCCAAATCCAGTAGGTTGTTCATTTTATTACTGTCCCTCTGTCTCATGAAGCAGTCTTCATAGCTGATGTGGGCTTAAGATTTTTGCTGGACATTTGAGATAAAATTTAAGATAGATTTCTGGACCTAAAATTCAGGGCTTTCAAGCAAAATGTATTCCTGTAAGTTTCAATTTAAGAAAGAGTCCTGGAAATAAAATTAGCAAATAATACAGCAGATGCCAACAGTATCTTTGGGGTTTGAAAGAAGCAAACAAATCTTCTTTAGATCTGATAGTTTCATGTATTTTTGGTTTTGAATCTGACTGTACCAGCCAGCCAACTGTCTGAGCATAGGCAGCAATACACAGGACCAGGTTCTGTCAGCCCTGCTCCAACTCATCCTCTGTAGTCTAGTGGTTAGAGCACTGATTCTCCCATAGAGCCCCAGGCCCCAGGTTCAAGTCTCACAAGGTTTAAGTGGAGTTCTCCACTAACAAGTAGTCACTTGTTTAGCTCTGATAGAGTTTGTGGGCAGCTTATAGCCTGCATATTCTATATTGCCTTCCCAAATCCAGTAGGTTGTTCATTTTATTACTGTCCCTCTGTCTCATGAAGCAGTCTTCATAGCTGATGTGGCCTTAAGATTTCTGCTGGACATTTAAGATCAAATTTAAGATAGAGTTCTGGACCTAACATTCAGTGCCTCCAAGCAAAATGTATTCCTGTAAGTTTCAATTTAAGAAAGATTCCTGGACATAAAATTAGCAAATAATACAGCAGATGCCAACAGTGTCTTTGGGTTTTAAAAGAAGCAAACAAATCTTCTTTAGATCTGATAGTGCTCATGTATTTTTGGTTTTGACTCTGACTCTACCAGCCAGCCAACTGTCTGAGCATAGGCAGCAATACAGATTTTGTCAGCCCAGCTTCAACTCATCCTCTGTAGTCTAGTGGTTAGAGCACTGATTCTCCCATAGAGCCCCAGGCCCCAGGTTCAAGTCTCACAAGGTTTAAGTGGAGTTCTCCACTGACAAGTAGTCACTTGTTTAGCTCTGATAGAGTTTGTGGGCAGCTTATAGCCTGCATATTCTATATTGCCTTCCCAAATCCAGTAGGTTGTTCATTTTATTACTGTCCCTCTGTCTCATGAAGCAGTCTTTATAGCTGATGTGGGCTTAAGATTTTTGCTGGACATTTGAGATAAAATTTAAGATAGACTTCTGGACATAAAATTCAGGGCTTTCAAGCAAAATGTATTCCTGTAAGTTTCAATTTAAGAAAGAGTCCTGGACATAAAATTAGCAAATAATACAGCAGATGCCAACAGTATCTTTGGGTTTTGAAAGAAGCAAACAAATCTTCTTTAGATCTGATAGTTTCATGTATTTTTGGTTTTGAATCTGACTGTACCAGCCAGCCAACTGTCTGAGCATAGGCAGCAATACACAGGACCAGGTTCTGTCAGCCCTGCTCCAACTCATCCTCTGTAGTCTAGTGGTTAGAGCACTGATTCTCACATGTGGGAGACCCAGGTTCAAGTCCCCCAATGTTTAAGTGGAGCTCTCTACTGACAAGTAGTCACTTGTTTAACTCTGATAGAGTGTGTGGGCAGCTTAAAGCCTGCATAATCTTTTTGCCTTCCCAAATCCAGTAGTTTGTTCATTTTATTACTGCTCCTATGTCTCCTGAAGCAGTCTTCATAGCTGATGTGGGCTTAAGATTTCTGCTGGACATTTAAGATCAAATTTAAGATAGAGTTCTGGACCTAACATTCAGTGCCTCCAAGCAAAATGTATTCCTGTAAGTTTCAATTTAAGAAAGATTCCTGGACATAAAATTAGCAAATAATACAGCAGATGCCAACAGTGTCTTTGGGTTTTGAAAGAAGCAAACAAATCTTCTTTAGATCTGATAGTGTTCATGTATTTTTGGTTTTGACTCTGACTCTACCAGCCAGCCAACTGTCTGAGCATAGGCAGCAATACAGATTTTGTCAGCCCAGCTTCAACTCATCCTCTGTAGTCTAGTGGTTAGAGCACTGATTCTCCCATAGAGCCCCAGGCCCCAGGTTCAAGTCTCACAAGGTTTAAGTGGAGTTCTCCACTGACAAGTAGTCACTTGTTTAGCTCTGATAGAGTTTGTGGGCAGCTTATAGCCTGCATATTCTATATTGCCTTCCCAAATCCAGTAGGTTGTTCATTTTATTACTGTCCCTCTGTCTCATGAATCAGTCTTCATAGCTGATGTGGGCTTAAGATTTTTGCTGGACATTTGAGATAAAATTTAAGATAGAGTTCTGGACATAAAATTCAGGGCTTTCAAGCAAAATGTATTCCTGTAAGTTTCAATTTAAGAAAGAGTCCTGGACATAAAATTAGCAATTAATACAGCAGATGCCAACAGTATCTTTGGGTTTTGAAAGAAGCAAACAAATCTTCTTTAGATCTGATAGTTTCATGTATTTTTGGTTTTGAATCTGACTGTACCAGCCAGCCAACTGTCTGAGCATAGGCAGCAATACACAGGACCAGGTTCTGTCAGCCCTGCTCCAACTCATCCTCTGTAGTCTAGTGGTTAGAGCACTGATTCTCACATGTGGGAGACCCAGGTTCAAGTCCCCCAATGTTTAAGTGGAGCTCTCTACTGACAAGTAGTCACTTCTTTAACTCTGATAGAGTTTGTGGGCAGCTTATAGCCTGCATATTCTATTTTGCCTTCCCAAATCCAGTAGGTTGTTCATTTTATTACTGTTCCTATGTCTCATGAAGCAGTCTTCATAGCTGATGTGGGCTTAAGATTTTTGCTGGACATTTGAGATAAAATTTAAGATAGAGTTCTGGACCTAACATTCAGTGCCTCCAAGCAAAATGTATTCCTGTAAGTTTCAATTTAAGAAAGATTCCTGGACATAAAATTAGCAAATAATACAGCAGATGCCAACAGTGTCTTTGGGTTTTGAAAGAAGCAAACAAATCTTCTTTAGATCTGATAGTGTTCATGTATTTTTGGTTTTGACTCTGACTCTACCAGCCAGCCAACTGTCTGAGCATAGGCAGCAATACAGATTTTGTCAGCCCAGCTTCAACTCATCCTCTGTAGTCTAGTGGTTAGAGCACTGATTCTCCCATAGAGCCCCAGGCCCCAGGTTCAAGTCTCACAAGGTTTAAGTGGAGTTCTCCACTGACAAGTAGTCACTTGTTTAGCTCTGATAGAGTTTGTGGGCAGCTTATAGCCTGCATATTCTATATTGCCTTCCCAAATCCAGTAGGTTGTTCATTTTATTACTGTCCCTCTGTCTCATGAATCAGTCTTCATAGCTGATGTGGGCTTAAGATTTTTGCTGGACATTTGAGATAAAATTTAAGATAGACTTCTGGACATAAAATTCAGGGCTTTCAAGCAAAATGTATTCCTGTAAGTTTCAATTTAAGAAAGAGTCCTGGACATAAAATTAGCAAATAATACAGCAGATGCCAACAGTATCTTTGGGTTTTGAAAGAAGCAAACAAATCTTCTTTAGATCTGATAGTTTCATGTATTTTTGGTTTTGAATCTGACTGTACCAGCCAGCCAACTGTCTGAGCATAGGCAGCAATACACAGGACCAGGTTCTGTCAGCCCTGCTCCAACTCATCCTCTGTAGTCTAGTGGTTAGAGCACTGATTCTCACATGTGGGAGACCCAGGTTCAAGTCCCCCAATGTTTAAGTGAAGCTCTCTACTGACAAGTAGTCACTTCTTTAACTCTGATAGAGTGTGTGGGCAGCTTATAGCCTGCATAATCTTTTTGCCTTCCCAAATCCAGTAGTTTGTTCATTTTATTACTGCTCCTATGTCTCCTGAAGCAGTCTTCATAGCTGATGTTGGCTTAAGATTTCTGCTGGACATTTAAGATCAAATTTAAGATAGAGTTCTGGACCTAACATTCAGTGCCTCCAAGCAAAATGTATTCCTGTAAGTTTCAATTTAAGAAAGATTCCTGGACATAAAATTAGCAAATAATACAGCAGATGCCAACAGTGTCTTTGGGTTTTGAAAGAAGCAAACAAATCTTCTTTAGATCTGATAGTGTTCATGTATTTTTGGTTTTGACTCTGACTCTACCAGCCAGCCAACTGTCTGAGCATAGGCAGCAATACAGATTTTGTCAGCCCAGCTTCAACTCATCCTCTGTAGTCTAGTGGTTAGAGCACTGATTCTCCCATAGAGCCCCAGGCCCCAGGTTCAAGTCTCACAAGGTTTAAGTGGAGTTCTCCACTGACAAGTAGTCACTTGTTTAGCTCTGATAGAGTTTGTGGGCAGCTTATAGCCTGCATATTCTATATTGCCTTCCCAAATCCAGTAGGTTGTTCATTTTATTACTGTCCCTCTGTCTCATGAATCAGTCTTCATAGCTGATGTGGGCTTAAGATTTTTGCTGGACATTTGAGATAAAATTTAAGATAGACTTCTGGACATAAAATTCAGGGCTTTCAAGCAAAATGTATTCCTGTAAGTTTCAATTTAAGAAAGAGTCCTGGACATAAAATTAGCAAATAATACAGCAGATGCCAACAGTATCTTTGGGTTTTGAAAGAAGCAAACAAATCTTCTTTAGATCTGATAGTTTCATGTATTTTTGGTTTTGAATCTGACTGTACCAGCCAGCCAACTGTCTGAGCATAGGCAGCAATACACAGGACCAGGTTCTGTCAGCCCTGCTCCAACTCATCCTCTGTAGTCTAGTGGTTAGAGCACTGATTCTCACATGTGGGAGACCCAGGTTCAAGTCCCCCAATGTTTAAGTGAAGCTCTCTACTGACAAGTAGTCACTTCTTTAACTCTGATAGAGTGTGTGGGCAGCTTATAGCCTGCATAATCTTTTTGCCTTCCCAAATCCAGTAGTTTGTTCATTTTATTACTGCTCCTATGTCTCCTGAAGCAGTCTTCATAGCTGATGTGGGCTTAAGATTTCTGCTGGACATTTAAGATCAAATTTAAGATAGAGTTCTGGACCTAACATTCAGTGCCTCCAAGCAAAATGTATTCCTGTAAGTTTCAATTTAAGAAAGATTCCTGGACATAAAATTAGCAAATAATACAGCAGATGTTAACAGTGTCTTTGGGTTTTGAAAGAAGCAAACAAATCTTCTTTAGATCTGATAGTGTTCATGTATTTTTGGTTTTGACTCTGACTATACCAGCCAGCCAACTGTCTGAGCATAGGCAGCAATACAGATTTTGTCAGCCCAGCTTCAACTCATCCTCTGTAGTCTAGTGGTTAGAGCACTGATTCTCCCATAGAGCCCCAGGCCCCAGGTTCAAGTCTCACAAGGTTTAAGTGGAGTTCTCCACTGACAAGTAGTCACTTGTTTAGCTCTGATAGAGTTTGTGGGCAGCTTATAGCCTGCATATTCTATATTGCCTTCCCAAATCCAGTAGGTTGTTCATTTTATTACTGTCCCTCTGTCTCATGAATCAGTCTTCATAGCTGATGTGGGCTTAAGATTTTTGCTGGACATTTGAGATAAAATTTAAGATAGACTTCTGGACATAAAATTCAGGGCTTTCAAGCAAAATGTATTCCTGTAAGTTTCAATTTAAGAAAGAGTCCTGGACATAAAATTAGCAAATAATACAGCAGATGCCAACAGTATCTTTGGGTTTTGAAAGAAGCAAACAAATCTTCTTTAGATCTGATAGTTTCATGTATTTTTGGTTTTGAATCTGACTGTACCAGCCAGCCAACTGTCTGAGCATAGGCAGCAATACACAGGACCAGGTTCTGTCAGCCCTGCTCCAACTCATCCTCTGTAGTCTAGTGGTTAGAGCACTGATTCTCACATGTGGGAGACCCAGGTTCAAGTCCCCCAATGTTTAAGTGGAGCTCTCTACTGACAAGTAGTCACTTCTTTAACTCTGATAGAGTTTGTGGGCAGCTTATAGCCTGCATATTCTATTTTGCCTTCCCAAATCCAGTAGGTTGTTCATTTTATTACTGTTCCTATGTCTCATGAAGCAGTCTTCATAGCTGATGTGGGCTTAAGATTTTTGCTGGACATTTGAGATAAAATTTAAGATAGAGTTCTGGACCTAACATTCAGTGCCTCCAAGCAAAATGTATTCCTGTAAGTTTCAATTTAAGAAAGATTCCTGGACATAAAATTAGCAAATAATACAGCAGATGCCAACAGTGTCTTTGGGTTTTGAAAGAAGCAAACAAATCTTCTTTAGATCTGATAGTGTTCATGTATTTTTGGTTTTGACTCTGACTCTACCAGCCAGCCAACTGTCTGAGCATAGGCAGCAATACAGATTTTGTCAGCCCAGTTTCAACTCATCCTCTGTAGTCTAGTGGTTAGAGCACTGATTCTCCCATAGAGCCCCAGGCCCCAGGTTCAAGTCTCACAAGGTTTAAGTGGAGTTCTCCACTGACAAGTAGTCACTTGTTTAGCTCTGATAGAGTTTGTGGGCAGCTTATAGCCTGCATATTCTATATTGCCTTCCCAAATCCAGTAGGTCGTTCATTTTATTACTGTCCCTCTGTCTCATGAATCAGTCTTCATAGCTGATGTGGGCTTAAGATTTTTGCTGGACATTTGAGATAAAATTTAAGATAGACTTCTGGACATAAAATTCAGGGCTTTCAAGCAAAATGTATTCCTGTAAGTTTCAATTTAAGAAAGAGTCCTGGACATAAAATTAGCAAATAATACAGCAGATGCCAACAGTATCTTTGGGTTTTGAAAGAAGCAAACAAATCTTCTTTAGATCTGATAGTTTCATGTATTTTTGGTTTTGAATCTGACTGTACCAGCCAGCCAACTGTCTGAGCATAGGCAGCAATACACAGGACCAGGTTCTGTCAGCCCTGCTCCAACTCATCCTCTGTAGTCTAGTGGTTAGAGCACTGATTCTCACATGTGGGAGACCCAGGTTCAAGTCCCCCAATGTTTAAGTGAAGCTCTCTACTGACAAGTAGTCACTTCTTTAACTCTGATAGAGTGTGTGGGCAGCTTATAGCCTGCATAATCTTTTTGCCTTCCCAAATCCAGTAGTTTGTTCATTTTATTACTGCTCCTATGTCTCCTGAAGCAGTCTTCATAGCTGATGTGGGCTTAAGATTTCTGCTGGACATTTAAGATCAAATTTAAGATAGAGTTCTGGACCTAACATTCAGTGCCTCCAAGCAAAATGTATTCCTGTAAGTTTCAATTTAAGAAAGATTCCTGGACATAAAATTAGCAAATAATACAGCAGATGTTAACAGTGTCTTTGGGTTTTGAAAGAAGCAAACAAATCTTCTTTAGATCTGATAGTGTTCATGTATTTTTGGTTTTGACTCTGACTATACCAGCCAGCCAACTGTCTGAGCATAGGCAGCAATACAGATTTTGTCAGCCCAGCTTCAACTCATCCTCTGTAGTCTAGTGGTTAGAGCACTGATTCTCCCATAGAGCCCCAGGCCCCAGGTTCAAGTCTCACAAGGTTTAAGTGGAGTTCTCCACTGACAAGTAGTCACTTGTTTAGCTCTGATAGAGTTTGTGGGCAGCTTATAGCCTGCATATTCTATATTGCCTTCCCAAATCCAGTAGGTTGTTCATTTTATTACTGTCCCTCTGTCTCATGAATCAGTCTTCATAGCTGATGTGGGCTTAAGATTTTTGCTGGACATTTGAGATAAAATTTAAGATAGACTTCTGGACATAAAATTCAGGGCTTTCAAGCAAAATGTATTCCTGTAAGTTTCAATTTAAGAAAGAGTCCTGGACATAAAATTAGCAAATAATACAGCAGATGCCAACAGTATCTTTGGGTTTTGAAAGAAGCAAACAAATCTTCTTTAGATCTGATAGTTTCATGTATTTTTGGTTTTGAATCTGACTGTACCAGCCAGCCAACTGTCTGAGCATAGGCAGCAATACACAGGACCAGGTTCTGTCAGCCCTGCTCCAACTCATCCTCTGTAGTCTAGTGGTTAGAGCACTGATTCTCACATGTGGGAGACCCAGGTTCAAGTCCCCCAATGTTTAAGTGGAGCTCTCTACTGACAAGTAGTCACTTCTTTAACTCTGATAGAGTTTGTGGGCAGCTTATAGCCTGCATATTCTATTTTGCCTTCCCAAATCCAGTAGGTTGTTCATTTTATTACTGTTCCTATGTCTCATGAAGCAGTCTTCATAGCTGATGTGGGCTTAAGATTTTTGCTGGACATTTGAGATAAAATTTAAGATAGAGTTCTGGACCTAACATTCAGTGCCTCCAAGCAAAATGTATTCCTGTAAGTTTCAATTTAAGAAAGATTCCTGGACATAAAATTAGCAAATAATACAGCAGATGCCAACAGTGTCTTTGGGTTTTGAAAGAAGCAAACAAATCTTCTTTAGATCTGATAGTGTTCATGTATTTTTGGTTTTGACTCTGACTCTACCAGCCAGCCAACTGTCTGAGCATAGGCAGCAATACAGATTTTGTCAGCCCAGTTTCAACTCATCCTCTGTAGTCTAGTGGTTAGAGCACTGATTCTCCCATAGAGCCCCAGGCCCCAGGTTCAAGTCTCACAAGGTTTAAGTGGAGTTCTCCACTGACAAGTAGTCACTTGTTTAGCTCTGATAGAGTTTGTGGGCAGCTTATAGCCTGCATATTCTATATTGCCTTCCCAAATCCAGTAGGTCGTTCATTTTATTACTGTCCCTCTGTCTCATGAATCAGTCTTCATAGCTGATGTGGGCTTAAGATTTTTGCTGGACATTTGAGATAAAATTTAAGATAGACTTCTGGACATAAAATTCAGGGCTTTCAAGCAAAATGTATTCCTGTAAGTTTCAATTTAAGAAAGAGTCCTGGACATAAAATTAGCAAATAATACAGCAGATGCCAACAGTATCTTTGGGTTTTGAAAGAAGCAAACAAATCTTCTTTAGATCTGATAGTTTCATGTATTTTTGGTTTTGAATCTGACTGTACCAGCCAGCCAACTGTCTGAGCATAGGCAGCAATACACAGGACCAGGTTCTGTCAGCCCTGCTCCAACTCATCCTCTGTAGTCTAGTGGTTAGAGCACTGATTCTCACATGTGGGAGACCCAGGTTCAAGTCCCCCAATGTTTAAGTGAAGCTCTCTACTGACAAGTAGTCACTTCTTTAACTCTGATAGAGTGTGTGGGCAGCTTATAGCCTGCATAATCTTTTTGCCTTCCCAAATCCAGTAGTTTGTTCATTTTATTACTGCTCCTATGTCTCCTGAAGCAGTCTTCATAGCTGATGTGGGCTTAAGATTTCTGCTGGACATTTAAGATCAAATTTAAGATAGAGTTCTGGACCTAACATTCAGTGCCTCCAAGCAAAATGTATTCCTGTAAGTTTCAATTTAAGAAAGATTCCTGGACATAAAATTAGCAAATAATACAGCAGATGCCAACAGTGTCTTTGGGTTTTGAAAGAAGCAAACAAATCTTCTTTAGATCTGATAGTGTTCATGTATTTTTGGTTTTGACTCTGACTCTACCAGCCAGCCAACTGTCTGAGCATAGGCAGCAATACAGATTTTGTCAGCCCAGCTTCAACTCATCCTCTGTAGTCTAGTGGTTAGAGCACTGATTCTCCCATAGAGCCCCAGGCCCCAGGTTCAAGTCTCACAAGGTTTAAGTGGAGTTCTCCACTGACAAGTAGTCACTTGTTTAGCTCTGATAGAGTTTGTGGGCAGCTTATAGCCTGCATATTCTATATTGCCTTCCCAAATCCAGTAGGTTGTTCATTTTATTACTGTCCCTCTGTCTCATGAATCAGTCTTCATAGCTGATGTGGGCTTAAGATTTTTGCTGGACATTTAAGATAAAATTTAAGATAGACTTCTGGACATAAAATTCAGGGCTTTCAAGCAAAATGTATTCCTGTAAGTTTCAATTTAAGAAAGAGTCCTGGACATAAAATTAGCAAATAATACAGCAGATGCCAACAGTATCTTTGGGTTTTGAAAGAAGCAAACAAATCTTCTTTAGATCTGATAGTTTCATGTATTTTTGGTTTTGAATCTGACTGTACCAGCCAGCCAACTGTCTGAGCATAGGCAGCAATACACAGGACCAGGTTCTGTCAGCCCTGCTCCAACTCATCCTCTGTAGTCTAGTGGTTAGAGCACTGATTCTCACATGTGGGAGACCCAGGTTCAAGTCCCCCAATGTTTAAGTGGAGCTCTCTACTGACAAGTAGTCACTTCTTTAACTCTGATAGAGTTTGTGGGCAGCTTATAGCCTGCATATTCTATTTTGCCTTCCCAAATCCAGTAGGTTGTTCATTTTATTACTGTTCCTATGTCTCATGAAGCAGTCTTCATAGCTGATGTGGGCTTAAGATTTTTGCTGGACATTTGAGATAAAATTTAAGATAGAGTTCTGGACCTAACATTCAGTGCCTCCAAGCAAAATGTATTCCTGTAAGTTTCAATTTAAGAAAGATTCCTGGACATAAAATTAGCAAATAATACAGCAGATGCCAACAGTGTCTTTGGGTTTTGAAAGAAGCAAACAAATCTTCTTTAGATCTGATAGTGTTCATGTATTTTTGGTTTTGACTCTGACTCTACCAGCCAGCCAACTGTCTGAGCATAGGCAGCAATACAGATTTTGTCAGCCCAGTTTCAACTCATCCTCTGTAGTCTAGTGGTTAGAGCACTGATTCTCCCATAGAGCCCCAGGCCCCAGGTTCAAGTCTCACAAGGTTTAAGTGGAGTTCTCCACTGACAAGTAGTCACTTGTTTAGCTCTGATAGAGTTTGTGGGCAGCTTATAGCCTGCATATTCTATATTGCCTTCCCAAATCCAGTAGGTCGTTCATTTTATTACTGTCCCTCTGTCTCATGAATCAGTCTTCATAGCTGATGTGGGCTTAAGATTTTTGCTGGACATTTGAGATAAAATTTAAGATAGACTTCTGGACATAAAATTCAGGGCTTTCAAGCAAAATGTATTCCTGTAAGTTTCAATTTAAGAAAGAGTCCTGGACATAAAATTAGCAAATAATACAGCAGATGCCAACAGTATCTTTGGGTTTTGAAAGAAGCAAACAAATCTTCTTTAGATCTGATAGTTTCATGTATTTTTGGTTTTGAATCTGACTGTACCAGCCAGCCAACTGTCTGAGCATAGGCAGCAATACACAGGACCAGGTTCTGTCAGCCCTGCTCCAACTCATCCTCTGTAGTCTAGTGGTTAGAGCACTGATTCTCACATGTGGGAGACCCAGGTTCAAGTCCCCCAATGTTTGAGTGAAGCTCTCTACTGACAAGTAGTCACTTCTTTAACTCTGATAGAGTGTGTGGGCAGCTTATAGCCTGCATAATCTTTTTGCCTTCCCAAATCCAGTAGTTTGTTCATTTTATTACTGCTCCTATGTCTCCTGAAGCAGTCTTCATAGCTGATGTGGGCTTAAGATTTCTGCTGGACATTTAAGATCAAATTTAAGATAGAGTTCTGGACCTAACATTCAGTGCCTCCAAGCAAAATGTATTCCTGTAAGTTTCAATTTAAGAAAGATTCCTGGACATAAAATTAGCAAATAATACAGCAGATGCCAACAGTGTCTTTGGGTTTTGAAAGAAGCAAACAAATCTTCTTTAGATCTGATAGTGTTCATGTATTTTTGGTTTTGACTCTGACTCTACCAGCCAGCCAACTGTCTGAGCATAGGCAGCAATACAGATTTTGTCAGCCCAGCTTCAACTCATCCTCTGTAGTCTAGTGGTTAGAGCACTGATTCTCCCATAGAGCCCCAGGCCCCAGGTTCAAGTCTCACAAGGTTTAAGTGGAGTTCTCCACTGACAAGTAGTCACTTGTTTAGCTCTGATAGAGTTTGTGGGCAGCTTATAGCCTGCATATTCTATATTGCCTTCCCAAATCCAGTAGGTTGTTCATTTTATTACTGTCCCTCTGTCTCATGAATCAGTCTTCATAGCTGATGTGGGCTTAAGATTTTTGCTGGACATTTAAGATAAAATTTAAGATAGACTTCTGGACATAAAATTCAGGGCTTTCAAGCAAAATGTATTCCTGTAAGTTTCAATTTAAGAAAGAGTCCTGGACATAAAATTAGCAAATAATACAGCAGATGCCAACAGTATCTTTGGGTTTTGAAAGAAGCAAACAAATCTTCTTTAGATCTGATAGTTTCATGTATTTTTGGTTTTGAATCTGACTGTACCAGCCAGCCAACTGTCTGAGCATAGGCAGCAATACACAGGACCAGGTTCTGTCAGCCCTGCTCCAACTCATCCTCTGTAGTCTAGTGGTTAGAGCACTGATTCTCACATGTGGGAGACCCAGGTTCAAGTCCCCCAATGTTTAAGTGGAGCTCTCTACTGACAAGTAGTCACTTCTTTAACTCTGATAGAGTTTGTGGGCAGCTTATAGCCTGCATATTCTATTTTGCCTTCCCAAATCCAGTAGGTTGTTCATTTTATTACTGTTCCTATGTCTCATGAAGCAGTCTTCATAGCTGATGTGGGCTTAAGATTTTTGCTGGACATTTGAGATAAAATTTAAGATAGAGTTCTGGACCTAACATTCAGTGCCTCCAAGCAAAATGTATTCCTGTAAGTTTCAATTTAAGAAAGATTCCTGGACATAAAATTAGCAAATAATACAGCAGATGCCAACAGTGTCTTTGGGTTTTGAAAGAAGCAAACAAATCTTCTTTAGATCTGATAGTGTTCATGTATTTTTGGTTTTGACTCTGACTCTACCAGCCAGCCAACTGTCTGAGCATAGGCAGCAATACAGATTTTGTCAGCCCAGCTTCAACTCATCCTCTGTAGTCTAGTGGTTAGAGCACTGATTCTCCCATAGAGCCCCAGGCCCCAGGTTCAAGTCTCACAAGGTTTAAGTGGAGTTCTCCACTGACAAGTAGTCACTTGTTTAGCTCTGATAGAGTTTGTGGGCAGCTTATAGCCTGCATATTCTATATTGCCTTCCCAAATCCAGTAGGTTGTTCATTTTATTACTGTCCCTCTGTCTCATGAATCAGTCTTCATAGCTGATGTGGGCTTAAGATTTTTGCTGGACATTTGAGATAAAATTTAAGATAGACTTCTGGACATAAAATTCAGGGCTTTCAAGCTAAATGTATTCCTGTAAGTTTCAATTTAAGAAAGAGTCCTGGACATAAAATTAGCAAATAATACAGCAGATGCCAACAGTATCTTTGGGTTTTGAAAGAAGCAAACAAATCTTCTTTAGATCTGATAGTTTCATGTATTTTTGGTTTTGAATCTGACTGTACCAGCCAGCCAACTGTCTGAGCATAGGCAGCAATACACAGGACCAGGTTCTGTCAGCCCTGCTCCAACTCATCCTCTGTAGTCTAGTGGTTAGAGCACTGATTCTCACATGTGGGAGACCCAGGTTCAAGTCCCCCAATGTTTAAGTGAAGCTCTCTACTGACAAGTAGTCACTTCTTTAACTCTGATAGAGTGTGTGGGCAGCTTATAGCCTGCATAATCTTTTTGCCTTCCCAAATCCAGTAGTTTGTTCATTTTATTACTGCTCCTATGTCTCCTGAAGCAGTCTTCATAGCTGATGTGGGCTTAAGATTTCTGCTGGACATTTAAGATCAAATTTAAGATAGAGTTCTGGACCTAACATTCAGTGCCTCCAAGCAAAATGTATTCCTGTAAGTTTCAATTTAAGAAAGATTCCTGGACATAAAATTAGCAAATAATACAGCAGATGTTAACAGTGTCTTTGGGTTTTGAAAGAAGCAAACAAATCTTCTTTAGATCTGATAGTGTTCATGTATTTTTGGTTTTGACTCTGACTATACCAGCCAGCCAACTGTCTGAGCATAGGCAGCAATACAGATTTTGTCAGCCCAGCTTCAACTCATCCTCTGTAGTCTAGTGGTTAGAGCACTGATTCTCCCATAGAGCCCCAGGCCCCAGGTTCAAGTCTCACAAGGTTTAAGTGGAGTTCTCCACTGACAAGTAGTCACTTGTTTAGCTCTGATAGAGTTTGTGGGCAGCTTATAGCCTGCATATTCTATATTGCCTTCCCAAATCCAGTAGGTTGTTCATTTTATTACTGTCCCTCTGTCTCATGAATCAGTCTTCATAGCTGATGTGGGCTTAAGATTTTTGCTGGACATTTGAGATAAAATTTAAGATAGACTTCTGGACATAAAATTCAGGGCTTTCAAGCAAAATGTATTCCTGTAAGTTTCAATTTAAGAAAGAGTCCTGGACATAAAATTAGCAAATAATACAGCAGATGCCAACAGTATCTTTGGGTTTTGAAAGAAGCAAACAAATCTTCTTTAGATCTGATAGTTTCATGTATTTTTGGTTTTGAATCTGACTGTACCAGCCAGCCAACTGTCTGAGCATAGGCAGCAATACACAGGACCAGGTTCTGTCAGCCCTGCTCCAACTCATCCTCTGTAGTCTAGTGGTTAGAGCACTGATTCTCACATGTGGGAGACCCAGGTTCAAGTCCCCCAATGTTTAAGTGGAGCTCTCTACTGACAAGTAGTCACTTCTTTAACTCTGATAGAGTTTGTGGGCAGCTTATAGCCTGCATATTCTATTTTGCCTTCCCAAATCCAGTAGGTTGTTCATTTTATTACTGTTCCTATGTCTCATGAAGCAGTCTTCATAGCTGATGTGGGCTTAAGATTTTTGCTGGACATTTGAGATAAAATTTAAGATAGAGTTCTGGACCTAACATTCAGTGCCTCCAAGCAAAATGTATTCCTGTAAGTTTCAATTTAAGAAAGATTCCTGGACATAAAATTAGCAAATAATACAGCAGATGCCAACAGTGTCTTTGGGTTTTGAAAGAAGCAAACAAATCTTCTTTAGATCTGATAGTGTTCATGTATTTTTGGTTTTGACTCTGACTCTACCAGCCAGCCAACTGTCTGAGCATAGGCAGCAATACAGATTTTGTCAGCCCAGTTTCAACTCATCCTCTGTAGTCTAGTGGTTAGAGCACTGATTCTCCCATAGAGCCCCAGGCCCCAGGTTCAAGTCTCACAAGGTTTAAGTGGAGTTCTCCACTGACAAGTAGTCACTTGTTTAGCTCTGATAGAGTTTGTGGGCAGCTTATAGCCTGCATATTCTATATTGCCTTCCCAAATCCAGTAGGTCGTTCATTTTATTACTGTCCCTCTGTCTCATGAATCAGTCTTCATAGCTGATGTGGGCTTAAGATTTTTGCTGGACATTTGAGATAAAATTTAAGATAGACTTCTGGACATAAAATTCAGGGCTTTCAAGCAAAATGTATTCCTGTAAGTTTCAATTTAAGAAAGAGTCCTGGACATAAAATTAGCAAATAATACAGCAGATGCCAACAGTATCTTTGGGTTTTGAAAGAAGCAAACAAATCTTCTTTAGATCTGATAGTTTCATGTATTTTTGGTTTTGAATCTGACTGTACCAGCCAGCCAACTGTCTGAGCATAGGCAGCAATACACAGGACCAGGTTCTGTCAGCCCTGCTCCAACTCATCCTCTGTAGTCTAGTGGTTAGAGCACTGATTCTCACATGTGGGAGACCCAGGTTCAAGTCCCCCAATGTTTAAGTGAAGCTCTCTACTGACAAGTAGTCACTTCTTTAACTCTGATAGAGTGTGTGGGCAGCTTATAGCCTGCATAATCTTTTTGCCTTCCCAAATCCAGTAGTTTGTTCATTTTATTACTGCTCCTATGTCTCCTGAAGCAGTCTTCATAGCTGATGTGGGCTTAAGATTTCTGCTGGACATTTAAGATCAAATTTAAGATAGAGTTCTGGACCTAACATTCAGTGCCTCCAAGCAAAATGTATTCCTGTAAGTTTCAATTTAAGAAAGATTCCTGGACATAAAATTAGCAAATAATACAGCAGATGCCAACAGTGTCTTTGGGTTTTGAAAGAAGCAAACAAATCTTCTTTAGATCTGATAGTGTTCATGTATTTTTGGTTTTGACTCTGACTCTACCAGCCAGCCAACTGTCTGAGCATAGGCAGCAATACAGATTTTGTCAGCCCAGCTTCAACTCATCCTCTGTAGTCTAGTGGTTAGAGCACTGATTCTCCCATAGAGCCCCAGGCCCCAGGTTCAAGTCTCACAAGGTTTAAGTGGAGTTCTCCACTGACAAGTAGTCACTTGTTTAGCTCTGATAGAGTTTGTGGGCAGCTTATAGCCTGCATATTCTATATTGCCTTCCCAAATCCAGTAGGTTGTTCATTTTATTACTGTCCCTCTGTCTCATGAATCAGTCTTCATAGCTGATGTGGGCTTAAGATTTTTGCTGGACATTTAAGATAAAATTTAAGATAGACTTCTGGACATAAAATTCAGGGCTTTCAAGCAAAATGTATTCCTGTAAGTTTCAATTTAAGAAAGAGTCCTGGACATAAAATTAGCAAATAATACAGCAGATGCCAACAGTATCTTTGGGTTTTGAAAGAAGCAAACAAATCTTCTTTAGATCTGATAGTTTCATGTATTTTTGGTTTTGAATCTGACTGTACCAGCCAGCCAACTGTCTGAGCATAGGCAGCAATACACAGGACCAGGTTCTGTCAGCCCTGCTCCAACTCATCCTCTGTAGTCTAGTGGTTAGAGCACTGATTCTCACATGTGGGAGACCCAGGTTCAAGTCCCCCAATGTTTAAGTGGAGCTCTCTACTGACAAGTAGTCACTTCTTTAACTCTGATAGAGTTTGTGGGCAGCTTATAGCCTGCATATTCTATTTTGCCTTCCCAAATCCAGTAGGTTGTTCATTTTATTACTGTTCCTATGTCTCATGAAGCAGTCTTCATAGCTGATGTGGGCTTAAGATTTTTGCTGGACATTTGAGATAAAATTTAAGATAGAGTTCTGGACCTAACATTCAGTGCCTCCAAGCAAAATGTATTCCTGTAAGTTTCAATTTAAGAAAGATTCCTGGACATAAAATTAGCAAATAATACAGCAGATGCCAACAGTGTCTTTGGGTTTTGAAAGAAGCAAACAAATCTTCTTTAGATCTGATAGTGTTCATGTATTTTTGGTTTTGACTCTGACTCTACCAGCCAGCCAACTGTCTGAGCATAGGCAGCAATACAGATTTTGTCAGCCCAGCTTCAACTCATCCTCTGTAGTCTAGTGGTTAGAGCACTGATTCTCCCATAGAGCCCCAGGCCCCAGGTTCAAGTCTCACAAGGTTTAAGTGGAGTTCTCCACTGACAAGTAGTCACTTGTTTAGCTCTGATAGAGTTTGTGGGCAGCTTATAGCCTGCATATTCTATATTGCCTTCCCAAATCCAGTAGGTTGTTCATTTTATTACTGTCCCTCTGTCTCATGAATCAGTCTTCATAGCTGATGTGGGCTTAAGATTTTTGCTGGACATTTGAGATAAAATTTAAGATAGACTTCTGGACATAAAATTCAGGGCTTTCAAGCTAAATGTATTCCTGTAAGTTTCAATTTAAGAAAGAGTCCTGGACATAAAATTAGCAAATAATACAGCAGATGCCAACAGTATCTTTGGGTTTTGAAAGAAGCAAACAAATCTTCTTTAGATCTGATAGTTTCATGTATTTTTGGTTTTGAATCTGACTGTACCAGCCAGCCAACTGTCTGAGCATAGGCAGCAATACACAGGACCAGGTTCTGTCAGCCCTGCTCCAACTCATCCTCTGTAGTCTAGTGGTTAGAGCACTGATTCTCACATGTGGGAGACCCAGGTTCAAGTCCCCCAATGTTTAAGTGAAGCTCTCTACTGACAAGTAGTCACTTCTTTAACTCTGATAGAGTGTGTGGGCAGCTTATAGCCTGCATAATCTTTTTGCCTTCCCAAATCCAGTAGTTTGTTCATTTTATTACTGCTCCTATGTCTCCTGAAGCAGTCTTCATAGCTGATGTGGGCTTAAGATTTCTGCTGGACATTTAAGATCAAATTTAAGATAGAGTTCTGGACCTAACATTCAGTGCCTCCAAGCAAAATGTATTCCTGTAAGTTTCAATTTAAGAAAGATTCCTGGACATAAAATTAGCAAATAATACAGCAGATGCCAACAGTGTCTTTGGGTTTTGAAAGAAGCAAACAAATCTTCTTTAGATCTGATAGTGTTCATGTATTTTTGGTTTTGACTCTGACTCTACCAGCCAGCCAACTGTCTGAGCATAGGCAGCAATACAGATTTTGTCAGCCCAGCTTCAACTCATCCTCTGTAGTCTAGTGGTTAGAGCACTGATTCTCCCATAGAGCCCCAGGCCCCAGGTTCAAGTCTCACAAGGTTTAAGTGGAGTTCTCCACTGACAAGTAGTCACTTGTTTAGCTCTGATAGAGTTTGTGGGCAGCTTATAGCCTGCATATTCTATATTGCCTTCCCAAATCCAGTAGGTTGTTCATTTTATTACTGTCCCTCTGTCTCATGAATCAGTCTTCATAGCTGATGTGGGCTTAAGATTTTTGCTGGACATTTGAGATAAAATTTAAGATAGACTTCTGGACATAAAATTCAGGGCTTTCAAGCAAAATGTATTCCTGTAAGTTTCAATTTAAGAAAGAGTCCTGGACATAAAATTAGCAATTAATACAGCAGATGCCAACAGTATCTTTGGGTTTTGAAAGAAGCAAACAAATCTTCTTTAGATCTGATAGTTTCATGTATTTTTGGTTTTGAATCTGACTGTACCAGCCAGCCAACTGTCTGAGCATAGGCAGCAATACACAGGACCAGGTTCTGTCAGCCCTGCTCCAACTCATCCTCTGTAGTCTAGTGGTTAGAGCACTGATTCTCACATGTGGGAGACCCAGGTTCAAGTCCCCTAATGTTTAAGTGGAGCTCTCTACTGACAAGTAGTCACTTCTTTAACTCTGATAGAGTTTGTGGGCAGCTTATAGCCTGCATATTCTATTTTGCCTTCCCGAATCCAGTAGTTTGTTCATTTTATTACTGCTCATATGTCTCCTGAAGCAGTCTTCATAGCTGATGTGGGCTTAAGATTTCTGCTGGACATTTAAGATCAAATTTAAGATAGAGTTCTGGACCTAACATTCAGTGCCTCCAAGCAAAATGTATTCCTGTAAGTTTCAATTTAAGAAAGATTCCTGGACATAAAATTAGCAAATAATACAGCAGATGCCAACAGTGTCTTTGGGTTTTGAAAGAAGCAAACAAATCTTCTTTAGATCTGTTAGTTTTCATGTATTTTTGGTTTTGACTCTGACTCTACCAGCCAGCCAACTGTCTGAGCATAGGCAGCAATACAGATGTTGTCAGCCCAGCTTCAACTCATCCTCTGTAGTCTAGTGGTTAGAGCACTGATTCTCCCATAGAGCCCCAGGCCCCAGGTTCAAGTCTCCAAGGTTTAAGTGGAGTTCTCCAATGACAAGTAGTCACTTGTTTAGCTCTGATAGAGTTTGTGGGCAGCTTATAGCGTGCATATTCTATTTTGCCTTCCCAAATCCAGTAGTTTGTTCATTTTATTACTGCTCCTATGTCTCCTGAAGCAGTCTTCATAGCTGATGTGGGCTTAAGATTTCTGCTGGACATTTAAGATCAAATTTAAGATAGAGTTCTGGACCTAACATTCAGTGCCTCCAAGCAAAATGTATTCCTGTAAGTTTCAATTTAAGAAAGATTCCTGGACATAAAATTAGCAAATAATACAGCAGATGCCAACAGTGTCTTTGGGTTTTGAAAGAAGCAAACAAATCTTCTTTAGATCTGATAGTGTTCATGTATTTTTGGTTTTGACTCTGACTCTACCAGCCAGCCAACTGTCTGAGCATAGGCAGCAATACAGATTTTGTCAGCCCAGCTTCAACTCATCCTCTGTAGTCTAGTGGTTAGAGCACTGATTCTCCCATAGAGCCCCAGGCCCCAGGTTCAAGTCTCACAAGGTTTAAGTGGAGTTCTCCACTGACAAGTAGTCACTTGTTTAGCTCTGATAGAGTTTGTGGGCAGCTTATAGCCTGCATATTCTATATTGCCTTCCCAAATCCAGTAGGTTGTTCATTTTATTACTGTCCCTCTGTCTCATGAATCAGTCTTCATAGCTGATGTGGGCTTAAGATTTTTGCTGGACATTTGAGATAAAATTTAAGATAGACTTCTGGACATAAAATTCAGGGCTTTCAAGCAAAATGTATTCCTGTAAGTTTCAATTTAAGAAAGAGTCCTGGACATAAAATTAGCAAATAATACAGCAGATGCCAACAGTATCTTTGGGTTTTGAAAGAAGCAAACAAATCTTCTTTAGATCTGATAGTTTCATGTATTTTTGGTTTTGAATCTGACTGTACCAGCCAGCCAACTGTCTGAGCATAGGCAGCAATACACAGGACCAGGTTCTGTCAGCCCTGCTCCAACTCATCCTCTGTAGTCTAGTGGTTAGAGCACTGATTCTCACATGTGGGAGACCCAGGTTCAAGTCCCCCAATGTTTAAGTGGAGCTCTCTACTGACAAGTAGTCACTTCTTTAACTCTGATAGAGTTTGTGGGCAGCTTATAGCCTGCATATTCTATTTTGCCTTCCCAAATCCAGTAGTTTGTTCATTTTATTACTGCTCCTATGTCTCCTGAAGCAGTCTTCATAGCTGATGTGGGCTTAAGATTTCTGCTGGACATTTAAGATCAAATTTAAGATAGAGTTCTGGACCTAACATTCAGTGCCTCCAAGCAAAATGTATTCCTGTAAGTTTCAATTTAAGAAAGATTCCTGGACATAAAATTAGCAAATAATACAGCAGATGCCAACAGTGTCTTTGGGTTTTGAAAGAAGCAAACAAATCTTCTTTAGATCTGATAGTGTTCATGTATTTTTGGTTTTGACTCTGACTCTACCAGCCAGCCAACTGTCTGAGCATAGGCAGCAATACAGATTTTGTCAGCCCAGCTTCAACTCATCCTCTGTAGTCTAGTGGTTAGAGCACTGATTCTCCCATAGAGCCCCAGGCCCCAGGTTCAAGTCTCACAAGGTTTAAGTGGAGTTCTCCACTGACAAGTAGTCACTTGTTTAGCTCTGATAGAGTTTGTGGGCAGCTTATAGCCTGCATATTCTATATTGCCTTCCCAAATCCAGTAGGTTGTTCATTTTATTACTGTCCCTCTGTCTCATGAATCAGTCTTCATAGCTGATGTGGGCTTAAGATTTTTGCTGGACATTTGAGATAAAATTTAAGATAGAGTTCTGGACATAAAATTCAGGGCTTTCAAGCAAAATGTATTCCTGTAAGTTTCAATTTAAGAAAGAGTCCTGGACATAAAATTAGCAAATAATACAGCAGATGCCAACAGTATCTTTGGGTTTTGAAAGAAGCAAACAAATCTTCTTTAGATCTGATAGTTTCATGTATTTTTGGTTTTGAATCTGACTGTACCAGCCAGCCAACTGTCTGAGCATAGGCAGCAATACACAGGACCAGGTTCTGTCAGCCCTGCTCCAACTCATCCTCTGTAGTCTAGTGGTTAGAGCACTGATTCTCACATGTGGGAGACCCAGGTTCAAGTCCCCCAATGTTTAAGTGGAGCTCTCTACTGACAAGTAGTCACTTCTTTAACTCTGATAGAGTTTGTGGGCAGCTTATAGCCTGCATATTCTATTTTGCCTTCCCAAATCCAGTAGGTTGTTCATTTTATTACTGTTCCTATGTCTCATGAAGCAGTCTTCATAGCTGATGTGGGCTTAAGATTTTTGCTGGACATTTGAGATAAAATTTAAGATAGAGTTCTGGACCTAACATTCAGTGCCTCCAAGCAAAATGTATTCCTGTAAGTTTCAATTTAAGAAAGAGTCCTGGACATAAAATTAGCAAATAATACAGCAGATGCCAACAGTATCTTTGGGTTTTGAAAGAAGCAAACAAATCTTCTTTAGATCTGATAGTTTCATGTATTTTTGGTTTTGAATCTGACTCTACCAGCCAGCCAACTGTCTGAGCATAGGCAGCAATACAGATTTTGTCAGCCCAGCTTCAACTCATCCTCTGTAGTCTAGTGGTTAGGGCACTGATTCTCCCATAGAGCCCCAGGCCCCAGGTTCAAGTCTCACAAGGTTTAAGTGGAGTTCTCCACTGACAAGTAGTCACTTATTTAGCTCAGATAGAGTTTGTGGGCAGCTTATAGCCTGCATATTCTATATTGCCTTCCCAAATCCAGTAGGTTGTTCATTTTATTACTGTCCCTCTGTCTCATGAATCAGTCTTCATAGCTGATGTGGGCTTAAGATTTTTGCTGGACATTTGAGATAAAATTTAAGATAGAGTTCTGGACATAAAATTCAGGGCTTTCAAGCAAAATGTATTCCTGTAAGTTTCAATTTAAGAAAGAGTCCTGGACATAAAATTAGCAAATAATACAGCAGATGCCAACAGTATCTTTGGGTTTTGAAAGAAGCAAACAAATCTTCTTTAGATCTGATAGTTTCATGTATTTTTGGTTTTGAATCTGACTGTACCAGCCAGCCAACTGTCTGAGCATAGGCAGCAATACACAGGACCAGGTTCTGTCAGCCCTGCTCCAACTCATCCTCTGTAGTCTAGTGGTTAGAGCACTGATTCTCACATGTGGGAGACCCAGGTTCAAGTCCCCCAATGTTTAAGTGGAGCTCTCTACTGACAAGTAGTCACTTCTTTAACTCTGATAGAGTTTGTGGGCAGCTTATAGCCTGCATATTCTATTTTGCCTTCCCAAATCCAGTAGGTTGTTCATTTTATTACTGTTCCTATGTCTCATGAAGCAGTCTTCATAGCTGATGTGGGCTTAAGATTTTTGCTGGACATTTGAGATAAAATTTAAGATAGAGTTCTGGACCTAACATTCAGTGCCTCCAAGCAAAATGTATTCCTGTAAGTTTCAATTTAAGAAAGATTCCTGGACATAAAATTAGCAAATAATACAGCAGATGCCAACAGTGTCTTTGGGTTTTGAAAGAAGCAAACAAATCTTCTTTAGATCTGATAGTGTTCATGTATTTTTGGTTTTGACTCTGACTCTACCAGCCAGCCAACTGTCTGAGCATAGGCAGCAATACAGATTTTGTCAGCCCAGCTTCAACTCATCCTCTGTAGTCTAGTGGTTAGAGCACTGATTCTCCCATAGAGCCCCAGGCCCCAGGTTCAAGTCTCACAAGGTTTAAGTGGAGTTCTCCACTGACAAGTAGTCACTTGTTTAGCTCTGATAGAGTTTGTGGGCAGCTTATAGCCTGCATATTCTATATTGCCTTCCCAAATCCAGTAGGTTGTTCATTTTATTACTGTCCCTCTGTCTCATGAATCAGTCTTCATAGCTGATGTGGGCTTAAGATTTTTGCTGGACATTTGAGATAAAATTTAAGATAGACTTCTGGACATAAAATTCAGGGCTTTCAAGCAAAATGTATTCCTGTAAGTTTCAATTTAAGAAAGAGTCCTGGACATAAAATTAGCAAATAATACAGCAGATGCCAACAGTATCTTTGGGTTTTGAAAGAAGCAAACAAATCTTCTTTAGATCTGATAGTTTCATGTATTTTTGGTTTTGAATCTGACTGTACCAGCCAGCCAACTGTCTGAGCATAGGCAGCAATACACAGGACCAGGTTCTGTCAGCCCTGCTCCAACTCATCCTCTGTAGTCTAGTGGTTAGAGCACTGATTCTCACATGTGGGAGACCCAGGTTCAAGTCCCCCAATGTTTAAGTGAAGCTCTCTACTGACAAGTAGTCACTTCTTTAACTCTGATAGAGTGTGTGGGCAGCTTATAGCCTGCATAATCTTTTTGCCTTCCCAAATCCAGTAGTTTGTTCATTTTATTACTGCTCCTATGTCTCCTGAAGCAGTCTTCATAGCTGATGTGGGCTTAAGATTTCTGCTGGACATTTAAGATCAAATTTAAGATAGAGTTCTGGACCTAACATTCAGTGCCTCCAAGCAAAATGTATTCCTGTAAGTTTCAATTTAAGAAAGATTCCTGGACATAAAATTAGCAAATAATACAGCAGATGCCAACAGTGTCTTTGGGTTTTGAAAGAAGCAAACAAATCTTCTTTAGATCTGATAGTGTTCATGTATTTTTGGTTTTGACTCTGACTCTACCAGCCAGCCAACTGTCTGAGCATAGGCAGCAATACAGATTTTGTCAGCCCAGCTTCAACTCATCCTCTGTAGTCTAGTGGTTAGAGCACTGATTCTCCCATAGAGCCCCAGGCCCCAGGTTCAAGTCTCACAAGGTTTAAGTGGAGTTCTCCACTGACAAGTAGTCACTTGTTTAGCTCTGATAGAGTTTGTGGGCAGCTTATAGCCTGCATATTCTATATTGCCTTCCCAAATCCAGTAGGTTGTTCATTTTATTACTGTCCCTCTGTCTCATGAATCAGTCTTCATAGCTGATGTGGGCTTAAGATTTTTGCTGGACATTTGAGATAAAATTTAAGATAGACTTCTGGACATAAAATTCAGGGCTTTCAAGCAAAATGTATTCCTGTAAGTTTCAATTTAAGAAAGAGTCCTGGACATAAAATTAGCAAATAATACAGCAGATGCCAACAGTATCTTTGGGTTTTGAAAGAAGCAAACAAATCTTCTTTAGATCTGATAGTTTCATGTATTTTTGGTTTTGAATCTGACTGTACCAGCCAGCCAACTGTCTGAGCATAGGCAGCAATACACAGGACCAGGTTCTGTCAGCCCTGCTCCAACTCATCCTCTGTAGTCTAGTGGTTAGAGCACTGATTCTCACATGTGGGAGACCCAGGTTCAAGTCCCCCAATGTTTAAGTGGAGCTCTCTACTGACAAGTAGTCACTTCTTTAACTCTGATAGAGTTTGTGGGCAGCTTATAGCCTGCATATTCTATTTTGCCTTCCCAAATCCAGTAGGTTGTTCATTTTATTACTGTTCCTATGTCTCATGAAGCAGTCTTCATAGCTGATGTGGGCTTAAGATTTTTGCTGGACATTTGAGATAAAATTTAAGATAGAGTTCTGGACCTAACATTCAGTGCCTCCAAGCAAAATGTATTCCTGTAAGTTTCAATTTAAGAAAGATTCCTGGACATAAAATTAGCAAATAATACAGCAGATGCCAACAGTGTCTTTGGGTTTTGAAAGAAGCAAACAAATCTTCTTTAGATCTGATAGTGTTCATGTATTTTTGGTTTTGACTCTGACTCTACCAGCCAGCCAACTGTCTGAGCATAGGCAGCAATACAGATTTTGTCAGCCCAGCTTCAACTCATCCTCTGTAGTCTAGTGGTTAGAGCACTGATTCTCCCATAGAGCCCCAGGCCCCAGGTTCAAGTCTCACAAGGTTTAAGTGGAGTTCTCCACTGACAAGTAGTCACTTGTTTAGCTCTGATAGAGTTTGTGGGCAGCTTATAGCCTGCGTATTCTATATTGCCTTCCCAAATCCAGTAGGTTGTTCATTTTATTACTGTCCCTCTGTCTCATGAATCAGTCTTCATAGCTGATGTGGGCTTAAGATTTTTGCTGGACATTTGAGATAAAATTTAAGATAGACTTCTGGACATAAAATTCAGGGCTTTCAAGCAAAATGTATTCCTGTAAGTTTCAATTTAAGAAAGAGTCCTGGACATAAAATTATCAAATAATACAGCAGATGCCGACAGTATCTTTGGGTTTTGAAAGAAGCAAACAAATCTTCTTTAGATCTGATAGTTTCATGTATTTTTGGTTTTGAATCTGACTGTACCAGCCAGCCAACTGTCTGAGCATAGGCAGCAATACACAGGACCAGGTTCTGTCAGCCCTGCTCCAACTCATCCTCTGTAGTCTAGTGGTTAGAGCACTGATTCTCACATGTGGGAGACCCAGGTTCAAGTCCCCCAATGTTTAAGTGGAGCTCTCTACTGACAAGTAGTCACTTCTTTAACTCTGATAGAGTTTGTGGGCAGCTTATAGCCTGCATATTCTATTTTGCCTTCCCAAATCCAGTAGGTTTGTTCATTTTATTACTGTTCCTATGTCTCATGAAGCAGTCTTCATAGCTGATGTGGGCTTAAGATTTTTGCTGGACATTTGAGATAAAATTTAAGATAGAGTTCTGGACCTAACATTCAGTGCCTCCAAGCAAAATGTATTCCTGTAAGTTTCAATTTAAGAAAGATTCCTGGACATAAAATTAGCAAATAATACAGCAGATGCCAACAGTGTCTTTGGGTTTTGAAAGAAGCAAACAAATCTTCTTTAGATCTGATAGTGTTCATGTATTTTTGGTTTTGACTCTGACTCTACCAGCCAGCCAACTGTCTGAGCATAGGCAGCAATACAGATTTTGTCAGCCCAGCTTCAACTCATCCTCTGTAGTCTAGTGGTTAGAGCACTGATTCTCCCATAGAGCCCCAGGCCCCAGGTTCAAGTCTCACAAGGTTTAAGTGGAGTTCTCCACTGACAAGTAGTCACTTGTTTAGCTCTGATAGAGTTTGTGGAAAGCTTATAGCCTGCATATTCTATATTGCCTTCCCAAATCCAGTAGGTTGTTCATTTTATTACTGTCCCTCTGTCTCATGAATCAGTCTTCATAGCTGATGTGGGCTTAAGATTTTTGCTGGACATTTGAGATAAAATTTAAGATAGACTTCTGGACATAAAATTCAGGGCTTTCAAGCAAAATGTATTCCTGTAAGTTTCAATTTAAGAAAGAGTCCTGGACATAAAATTAGCAAATAATACAGCAGATGCCAACAGTATCTTTGGGTTTTGAAAGAAGCAAACAAATCTTCTTTAGATCTGATAGTTTCATGTATTTTTGGTTTTGAATCTGACTGTACCAGCCAGCCAACTGTCTGAGCATAGGCAGCAATACACAGGACCAGGTTCTGTCAGCCCTGCTCCAACTCATCCTCTGTAGTCTAGTGGTTAGAGCACTGATTCTCACATGTGGGAGACCCAGGTTCAAGTCCCCCAATGTTTAAGTGAAGCTCTCTACTGACAAGTAGTCACTTCTTTAACTCTGATAGAGTGTGTGGGCAGCTTATAGCCTGCATAATCTTTTTGCCTTCCCAAATCCAGTAGTTTGTTCATTTTATTACTGCTCCTATGTCTCCTGAAGCAGTCTTCATAGCTGATGTGGGCTTAAGATTTCTGCTGGACATTTAAGATCAAATTTAAGATAGAGTTCTGGACCTAACATTCAGTGCCTCCAAGCAAAATGTATTCCTGTAAGTTTCAATTTAAGAAAGATTCCTGGACATAAAATTAGCAAATAATACAGCAGATGCCAACAGTGTCTTTGGGTTTTGAAAGAAGCAAACAAATCTTCTTTAGATCTGATAGTGTTCATGTATTTTTGGTTTTGACTCTGACTCTACCAGCCAGCCAACTGTCTGAGCATAGGCAGCAATACAGATTTTGTCAGCCCAGCTTCAACTCATCCTCTGTAGTCTAGTGGTTAGAGCACTGATTCTCCCATAGAGCCCCAGGCCCCAGGTTCAAGTCTCACAAGGTTTAAGTGGAGTTCTCCACTGACAAGTAGTCACTTGTTTAGCTCTAATAGAGTTTGTGGGCAGCTTATAGCCTGCATATTCTATATTGCCTTCCCAAATCCAGTAGGTTGTTCATTTTATTACTGTCCCTCTGTCTCATGAATCAGTCTTCATAGCTGATGTGGGCTTAAGATTTTTGCTGGACATTTGAGATAAAATTTAAGATAGACTTCTGGACATAAAATTCAGGGCTTTCAAGCAAAATGTATTCCTGTAAGTTTCAATTTAAGAAAGAGTCCTGGACATAAAATTAGCAAATAATACAGCAGATGCCAACAGTATCTTTGGGTTTTGAAAGAAGCAAACAAATCTTCTTTAGATCTGATAGTTTCATGTATTTTTGGTTTTGAATCTGACTGTACCAGCCAGCCAACTGTCTGAGCATAGGCAGCAATACACAGGACCAGGTTCTGTCAGCCCTGCTCCAACTCATCCTCTGTAGTCTAGTGGTTAGAGCACTGATTCTCACATGTGGGAGACCCAGGTTCAAGTCCCCCAATGTTTAAGTGGAGCTCTCTACTGACAAGTAGTCACTTCTTTAACTCTGATAGAGTTTGTGGGCAGCTTATAGCCTGCATATTCTATTTTGCCTTCCCAAATCCAGTAGTTTGTTCATTTTATTACTGCTCCTATGTCTCCTGAAGCAGTCTTCATAGCTGATGTGGGCTTAAGATTTCTGCTGGACATTTAAGATCAAATTTAAGATAGAGTTCTGGACCTAACATTCAGTGCCTCCAAGCAAAATGTATTCCTGTAAGTTTCAATTTAAGAAAGATTCCTGGACATAAAATTAGCAAATAATACAGCAGATGCCAACAGTGTCTTTGGGTTTTGAAAGAAGCAAACAAATCTTCTTTAGATCTGTTAGTTTTCATGTATTTTTGGTTTTGACTCTGACTCTACCAGCCAGCCAACTGTCTGAGCATAGGCAGCAATACAGATGTTGTCAGCCCAGCTTCAACTCATCCTCTGTAGTCTAGTGGTTAGAGCACTGATTCTCCCATAGAGCCCCAGGCCCCAGGTTCAAGTCTCACAAGGTTTAAGTGGAGTTCTCCAATGACAAGTAGTCACTTGTTTAGCTCTGATAGAGTTTGTGGGCAGCTTATAGCGTGCATATTCTATTTTGCCTTCCCAAATCCAGTAGGTTGTTCATTTTATTACTGTTCCTATGTCTCATGAAGCAGTCTTCATAGCTGATGTGGGCTTAAGATTTTTGCTGGACATTTGAGATAAATTTTAAGATAGAGTTCTGGACAAAAAATTCAGGGCTTTCAAGCAAAATGTATTCCTGTAAGTTTCAATTTAAGAAAGAGTCCTGGACATAAAATTAGCAAATAATACAGCAGATGCCAACAGTATCTTTGGGTTTTGAAAGAAGCAAACAAATCTTCTTTAGATCTGATAGTTTCATGTATTTTTGGTTTTGAATCTGACTGTACCAGCCAGCCAACTGTCTGAGCATAGGCAGCAATACACAGGACCAGGTTCTGTCAGCCCTGCTCCAACTCATCCTCTGTAGTCTAGTGGTTAGAGCACTGATTCTCACATGTGGGAGACCCAGGTTCAAGTCCCCCAATGTTTAAGTGGAGCTCTCTACTGACAAGTAGTCACTTGTTTAACTCTGATAGAGTGTGTGGGCAGCTTATAGCCTGCATAATCTTTTTGCCTTCCCAAATCCAGTAGTTTGTTCATTTTATTACTGCTCCTATGTCTCCTGAAGCAGTCTTCATAGCTGATGTGGGCTTAAGATTTCTGCTGGACATTTAAGATCAAATTTAAGATAGAGTTCTGGACCTAACATTCAGTGCCTCCAAGCAAAATGTATTCCTGTAAGTTTCAATTTAAGAAAGATTCCTGGACATAAAATTAGCAAATAATACAGCAGATGCCAACAGTGTCTTTGGGTTTTGAAAGAAGCAAACAAATCTTCTTTAGATCTGATAGTGTTCATGTATTTTTGGTTTTGACTCTGACTCTACCAGCCAGCCAACTGTCTGAGCATAGGCAGCAATACAGATTTTGTCAGCCCAGCTTCAACTCATCCTTTGTAGTCTAGTGGTTAGAGCACTGATTCTCCCATAGAGCCCCAGGCCCCAGGTTCAAGTCTCACAAGGTTTAAGTGGAGTTCTCCACTGACAAGTAGTCACTTGTTTAGCTCTGATAGAGTTTGTGGGCAGCTTATAGCCTGCATATTCTATATTGCCTTCCCAAATCCAGTAGGTTGTTCATTTTATTACTGTCCCTCTGTCTCATGAATCAGTCTTCATAGCTGATGTGGGCTTAAGATTTTTGCTGGACATTTGAGATAAAATTTAAGATAGAGTTCTGGACATAAAATTCAGGGCTTTCAAGCAAAATGTATTCCTGTAAGTTTCAATTTAAGAAAGAGTCCTGGACATAAAATTAGCAAATAATACAGCAGATGCCAACAGTATCTTTGGGTTTTGAAAGAAGCAAACAAATCTTCTTTAGATCTGATAGTTTCATGTATTTTTGGTTTTGAATCTGACTGTACCAGCCAGCCAACTGTCTGAGCATAGGCAGCAATACACAGGACCAGGTTCTGTCAGCCCTGCTCCAACTCATCCTCTGTAGTCTAGTGGTTAGAGCACTGATTCTCACATGTGGGAGACCCAGGTTCAAGTCCCCCAATGTTTAAGTGGAGCTCTCTACTGACAAGTAGTCACTTCTTTAACTCTGATAGAGTTTGTGGGCAGCTTATAGCCTGCATATTCTATTTTGCCTTCCCAAATCCAGTAGGTTGTTCATTTTATTACTGTTCCTATGTCTCATGAAGCAGTCTTCATAGCTGATGTGGGCTTAAGATTTTTGCTGGACATTTGAGATAAAATTTAAGATAGAGTTCTGGACCTAACATTCAGTGCCTCCAAGCAAAATGTATTCCTGTAAGTTTCAATTTAAGAAAGATTCCTGGACATAAAATTAGCAAATAATACAGCAGATGCCAACAGTGTCTTTGGGTTTTGAAAGAAGCAAACAAATCTTCTTTAGATCTGATAGTGTTCATGTATTTTTGGTTTTGACTCTGACTCTACCAGCCAGCCAACTGTCTGAGCATAGGCAGCAATACAGATTTTGTCAGCCCAGCTTCAACTCATCCTCTGTAGTCTAGTGGTTAGAGCACTGATTCTCCCATAGAGCCCCAGGCCCCAGGTTCAAGTCTCACAAGGTTTAAGTGGAGTTCTCCACTGACAAGTAGTCACTTGTTTAGCTCTGATAGAGTTTGTGGGCAGCTTATAGCCTGCATATTCTATAATGCCTTCCCAAATCCAGTAGGTTGTTCATTTTATTACTGTCCCTCTGTCTCATGAATCAGTCTTCATAGCTGATGTGGGCTTAAGATTTTTGCTGGACATTTGAGATAAAATTTAAGATAGACTTCTGGACATAAAATTCAGGGCTTTCAAGCAAAATGTATTCCTGTAAGTTTCAATTTAAGAAAGAGTCCTGGACATAAAATTAGCAAATAATACAGCAGATGCCAACAGTATCTTTGGGTTTTGAAAGAAGCAAACAAATCTTCTTTAGATCTGATAGTTTCATGTATTTTTGGTTTTGAATCTGACTGTACCAGCCAGCCAACTGTCTGAGCATAGGCAGCAATACACAGGACCAGGTTCTGTCAGCCCTGCTCCAACTCATCCTCTGTAGTCTAGTGGTTAGAGCACTGATTCTCACATGTGGGAGACCCAGGTTCAAGTCCCCCAATGTTTAAGTGAAGCTCTCTACTGACAAGTAGTCACTTCTTTAACTCTGATAGAGTGTGTGGGCAGCTTATAGCCTGCATAATCTTTTTGCCTTCCCAAATCCAGTAGTTTGTTCATTTTATTACTGCTCCTATGTCTCCTGAAGCAGTCTTCATAGCTGATGTGGGCTTAAGATTTCTGCTGGACATTTAAGATCAAATTTAAGATAGAGTTCTGGACCTAACATTCAGTGCCTCCAAGCAAAATGTATTCCTGTAAGTTTCAATTTAAGAAAGATTCCTGGACATAAAATTAGCAAATAATACAGCAGATGCCAACAGTGTCTTTGGGTTTTGAAAGAAGCAAACAAATCTTCTTTAGATCTGATAGTGTTCATGTATTTTTGGTTTTGACTCTGACTCTACCAGCCAGCCAACTGTCTGAGCATAGGCAGCAATACAGATTTTGTCAGCCCAGCTTCAACTCATCCTCTGTAGTCTAGTGGTTAGAGCACTGATTCTCCCATAGAGCCCCAGGCCCCAGGTTCAAGTCTCACAAGGTTTAAGTGGAGTTCTCCACTGACAAGTAGTCACTTGTTTAGCTCTGATAGAGTTTGTGGGCAGCTTATAGCCTGCATATTCTATAATGCCTTCCCAAATCCAGTAGGTTGTTCATTTTATTACTGTCCCTCTGTCTCATGAATCAGTCTTCATAGCTGATGTGGGCTTAAGATTTTTGCTGGACATTTGAGATAAAATTTAAGATAGACTTCTGGACATAAAATTCAGGGCTTTCAAGCAAAATGTATTCCTGTAAGTTTCAATTTAAGAAAGAGTCCTGGACATAAAATTAGCAAATAATACAGCAGATGCCAACAGTATCTTTGGGTTTTGAAAGAAGCAAACAAATCTTCTTTAGATCTGATAGTTTCATGTATTTTTGGTTTTGAATCTGACTGTACCAGCCAGCCAACTGTCTGAGCATAGGCAGCAATACACAGGACCAGGTTCTGTCAGCCCTGCTCCAACTCATCCTCTGTAGTCTAGTGGTTAGAGCACTGATTCTCACATGTGGGAGACCCAGGTTCAAGTCCCCCAATGTTTAAGTGAAGCTCTCTACTGACAAGTAGTCACTTCTTTAACTCTGATAGAGTGTGTGGGCAGCTTATAGCCTGCATAATCTTTTTGCCTTCCCAAATCCAGTAGTTTGTTCATTTTATTACTGCTCCTATGTCTCCTGAAGCAGTCTTCATAGCTGATGTGGGCTTAAGATTTCTGCTGGACATTTAAGATAAAATTTAAGATAGAGTTCTGGACCTAACATTCAGTGCCTCCAAGCAAAATGTATTCCTGTAAGTTTCAATTTAAGAAAGATTCCTGGACATAAAATTAGCAAATAATACAGCAGATGCCAACAGTGTCTTTGGGTTTTGAAAGAAGCAAACAAATCTTCTTTAGATCTGATAGTGTTCATGTATTTTTGGTTTTGACTCTGACTCTACCAGCCAGCCAACTGTCTGAGCATAGGCAGCAATACAGATTTTGTCAGCCCAGCTTCAACTCATCCTCTGTAGTCTAGTGGTTAGAGCACTGATTCTCCCATAGAGCCCCAGGCCCCAGGTTCAAGTCTCACAAGGTTTAAGTGGAGTTCTCCACTGACAAGTAGTCACTTGTTTAGCTCTGATAGAGTTTGTGGAAAGCTTATAGCCTGCATATTCTATATTGCCTTCCCAAATCCAGTAGGTTGTTCATTTTATTACTGTCCCTCTGTCTCATGAATCAGTCTTCATAGCTGATGTGGGCTTAAGATTTTTGCTGGACATTTGAGATAAAATTTAAGATAGACTTCTGGACATAAAATTCAGGGCTTTCAAGCAAAATGTATTCCTGTAAGTTTCAATTTAAGAAAGAGTCCTGGACATAAAATTAGCAAATAATACAGCAGATGCCAACAGTATCTTTGGGTTTTGAAAGAAGCAAACAAATCTTCTTTAGATCTGATAGTTTCATGTATTTTTGGTTTTGAATCTGACTGTACCAGCCAGCCAACTGTCTGAGCATAGGCAGCAATACACAGGACCAGGTTCTGTCAGCCCTGCTCCAACTCATCCTCTGTAGTCTAGTGGTTAGAGCACTGATTCTCACATGTGGGAGACCCAGGTTCAAGTCCCCCAATGTTTAAGTGAAGCTCTCTACTGACAAGTAGTCACTTCTTTAACTCTGATAGAGTGTGTGGGCAGCTTATAGCCTGCATAATCTTTTTGCCTTCCCAAATCCAGTAGTTTGTTCATTTTATTACTGCTCCTATGTCTCCTGAAGCAGTCTTCATAGCTGATGTGGGCTTAAGATTTCTGCTGGACATTTAAGATCAAATTTAAGATAGAGTTCTGGACCTAACATTCAGTGCCTCCAAGCAAAATGTATTCCTGTAAGTTTCAATTTAAGAAAGATTCCTGGACATAAAATTAGCAAATAATACAGCAGATGCCAACAGTGTCTTTGGGTTTTGAAAGAAGCAAACAAATCTTCTTTAGATCTGATAGTGTTCATGTATTTTTGGTTTTGACTCTGACTCTACCAGCCAGCCAACTGTCTGAGCATAGGCAGCAATACAGATTTTGTCAGCCCAGCTTCAACTCATCCTCTGTAGTCTAGTGGTTAGAGCACTGATTCTCCCATAGAGCCCCAGGCCCCAGGTTCAAGTCTCACAAGGTTTAAGTGGAGTTCTCCACTGACAAGTAGTCACTTGTTTAGCTCTAATAGAGTTTGTGGGCAGCTTATAGCCTGCATATTCTATATTGCCTTCCCAAATCCAGTAGGTTGTTCATTTTATTACTGTCCCTCTGTCTCATGAATCAGTCTTCATAGCTGATGTGGGCTTAAGATTTTTGCTGGACATTTGAGATAAAATTTAAGATAGACTTCTGGACATAAAATTCAGGGCTTTCAAGCAAAATGTATTCCTGTAAGTTTCAATTTAAGAAAGAGTCCTGGACATAAAATTAGCAAATAATACAGCAGATGCCAACAGTATCTTTGGGTTTTGAAAGAAGCAAACAAATCTTCTTTAGATCTGATAGTTTCATGTATTTTTGGTTTTGAATCTGACTGTACCAGCCAGCCAACTGTCTGAGCATAGGCAGCAATACACAGGACCAGGTTCTGTCAGCCCTGCTCCAACTCATCCTCTGTAGTCTAGTGGTTAGAGCACTGATTCTCACATGTGGGAGACCCAGGTTCAAGTCCCCCAATGTTTAAGTGAAGCTCTCTACTGACAAGTAGTCACTTCTTTAACTCTGATAGAGTGTGTGGGCAGCTTATAGCCTGCATAATCTTTTTGCCTTCCCAAATCCAGTAGTTTGTTCATTTTATTACTGCTCCTATGTCTCCTGAAGCAGTCTTCATAGCTGATGTGGGCTTAAGATTTCTGCTGGACATTTAAGATAAAATTTAAGATAGAGTTCTGGACCTAACATTCAGTGCCTCCAAGCAAAATGTATTCCTGTAAGTTTCAATTTAAGAAAGATTCCTGGACATAAAATTAGCAAATAATACAGCAGATGCCAACAGTGTCTTTGGGTTTTGAAAGAAGCAAACAAATCTTCTTTAGATCTGATAGTGTTCATGTATTTTTGGTTTTGACTCTGACTCTACCAGCCAGCCAACTGTCTGAGCATAGGCAGCAATACAGATTTTGTCAGCCCAGCTTCAACTCATCCTCTGTAGTCTAGTGGTTAGAGCACTGATTCTCCCATAGAGCCCCAGGCCCCAGGTTCAAGTCTCACAAGGTTTAAGTGGAGTTCTCCACTGACAAGTAGTCACTTGTTTAGCTCTGATAGAGTTTGTGGAAAGCTTATAGCCTGCATATTCTATATTGCCTTCCCAAATCCAGTAGGTTGTTCATTTTATTACTGTCCCTCTGTCTCATGAATCAGTCTTCATAGCTGATGTGGGCTTAAGATTTTTGCTGGACATTTGAGATAAAATTTAAGATAGACTTCTGGACATAAAATTCAGGGCTTTCAAGCAAAATGTATTCCTGTAAGTTTCAATTTAAGAAAGAGTCCTGGACATAAAATTAGCAAATAATACAGCAGATGCCAACAGTATCTTTGGGTTTTGAAAGAAGCAAACAAATCTTCTTTAGATCTGATAGTTTCATGTATTTTTGGTTTTGAATCTGACTGTACCAGCCAGCCAACTGTCTGAGCATAGGCAGCAATACACAGGACCAGGTTCTGTCAGCCCTGCTCCAACTCATCCTCTGTAGTCTAGTGGTTAGAGCACTGATTCTCACATGTGGGAGACCCAGGTTCAAGTCCCCCAATGTTTAAGTGAAGCTCTCTACTGACAAGTAGTCACTTCTTTAACTCTGATAGAGTGTGTGGGCAGCTTATAGCCTGCATAATCTTTTTGCCTTCCCAAATCCAGTAGTTTGTTCATTTTATTACTGCTCCTATGTCTCCTGAAGCAGTCTTCATAGCTGATGTGGGCTTAAGATTTCTGCTGGACATTTAAGATCAAATTTAAGATAGAGTTCTGGACCTAACATTCAGTGCCTCCAAGCAAAATGTATTCCTGTAAGTTTCAATTTAAGAAAGATTCCTGGACATAAAATTAGCAAATAATACAGCAGATGCCAACAGTGTCTTTGGGTTTTGAAAGAAGCAAACAAATCTTCTTTAGATCTGATAGTGTTCATGTATTTTTGGTTTTGACTCTGACTCTACCAGCCAGCCAACTGTCTGAGCATAGGCAGCAATACAGATTTTGTCAGCCCAGCTTCAACTCATCCTCTGTAGTCTAGTGGTTAGAGCACTGATTCTCCCATAGAGCCCCAGGCCCCAGGTTCAAGTCTCACAAGGTTTAAGTGGAGTTCTCCACTGACAAGTAGTCACTTGTTTAGCTCTAATAGAGTTTGTGGGCAGCTTATAGCCTGCATATTCTATATTGCCTTCCCAAATCCAGTAGGTTGTTCATTTTATTACTGTCCCTCTGTCTCATGAATCAGTCTTCATAGCTGATGTGGGCTTAAGATTTTTGCTGGACATTTGAGATAAAATTTAAGATAGACTTCTGGACATAAAATTCAGGGCTTTCAAGCAAAATGTATTCCTGTAAGTTTCAATTTAAGAAAGAGTCCTGGACATAAAATTAGCAAATAATACAGCAGATGCCAACAGTATCTTTGGGTTTTGAAAGAAGCAAACAAATCTTCTTTAGATCTGATAGTTTCATGTATTTTTGGTTTTGAATCTGACTGTACCAGCCAGCCAACTGTCTGAGCATAGGCAGCAATACACAGGACCAGGTTCTGTCAGCCCTGCTCCAACTCATCCTCTGTAGTCTAGTGGTTAGAGCACTGATTCTCACATGTGGGAGACCCAGGTTCAAGTCCCCCAATGTTTAAGTGGAGCTCTCTACTGACAAGTAGTCACTTCTTTAACTCTGATAGAGTTTGTGGGCAGCTTATAGCCTGCATATTCTATTTTGCCTTCCCAAATCCAGTAGTTTGTTCATTTTATTACTGCTCCTATGTCTCCTGAAGCAGTCTTCATAGCTGATGTGGGCTTAAGATTTCTGCTGGACATTTAAGATCAAATTTAAGATAGAGTTCTGGACCTAACATTCAGTGCCTCCAAGCAAAATGTATTCCTGTAAGTTTCAATTTAAGAAAGATTCCTGGACATAAAATTAGCAAATAATACAGCAGATGCCAACAGTGTCTTTGGGTTTTGAAAGAAGCAAACAAATCTTCTTTAGATCTGTTAGTTTTCATGTATTTTTGGTTTTGACTCTGACTCTACCAGCCAGCCAACTGTCTGAGCATAGGCAGCAATACAGATGTTGTCAGCCCAGCTTCAACTCATCCTCTGTAGTCTAGTGGTTAGAGCACTGATTCTCCCATAGAGCCCCAGGCCCCAGGTTCAAGTCTCACAAGGTTTAAGTGGAGTTCTCCAATGACAAGTAGTCACTTGTTTAGCTCTGATAGAGTTTGTGGGCAGCTTATAGCGTGCATATTCTATTTTGCCTTCCCAAATCCAGTAGGTTGTTCATTTTATTACTGTTCCTATGTCTCATGAAGCAGTCTTCATAGCTGATGTGGGCTTAAGATTTTTGCTGGACATTTGAGATAAATTTTAAGATAGAGTTCTGGACAAAAAATTCAGGGCTTTCAAGCAAAATGTATTCCTGTAAGTTTCAATTTAAGAAAGAGTCCTGGACATAAAATTAGCAAATAATACAGCAGATGCCAACAGTATCTTTGGGTTTTGAAAGAAGCAAACAAATCTTCTTTAGATCTGATAGTTTCATGTATTTTTGGTTTTGAATCTGACTGTACCAGCCAGCCAACTGTCTGAGCATAGGCAGCAATACACAGGACCAGGTTCTGTCAGCCCTGCTCCAACTCATCCTCTGTAGTCTAGTGGTTAGAGCACTGATTCTCACATGTGGGAGACCCAGGTTCAAGTCCCCCAATGTTTAAGTGGAGCTCTCTACTGACAAGTAGTCACTTCTTTAACTCTGATAGAGTTTGTGGGCAGCTTATAGCCTGCATATTCTATTTTGCCTTCCCAAATCCAGTAGGTTGTTCATTTTATTACTGTTCCTATGTCTCATGAAGCAGTCTTCATAGCTGATGTGGGCTTAAGATTTTTGCTGGACATTTGAGATAAAATTTAAGATAGAGTTCTGGACCTAACATTCAGTGCCTCCAAGCAAAATGTATTCCTGTAAGTTTCAATTTAAGAAAGAGTCCTGGACATAAAATTAGCAAATAATACAGCAGATGCCAACAGTATCTTTGGGTTTTGAAAGAAGCAAACAAATCTTCTTTAGATCTGATAGTTTCATGTATTTTTGGTTTTGAATCTGACTCTACCAGCCAGCCAACTGTCTGAGCATAGGCAGCAATACAGATTTTGTCAGCCCAGCTTCAACTCATCCTCTGTAGTCTAGTGGTTAGGGCACTGATTCTCCCATAGAGCCCCAGGCCCCAGGTTCAAGTCTCACAAGGTTTAAGTGGAGTTCTCCACTGACAAGTAGTCACTTATTTAGCTCAGATAGAGTTTGTGGGCAGCTTATAGCCTGCATATTCTATATTGCCTTCCCAAATCCAGTAGGTTGTTCATTTTATTACTGTCCCTCTGTCTCATGAATCAGTCTTCATAGCTGATGTGGGCTTAAGATTTTTGCTGGACATTTGAGATAAAATTTAAGATAGAGTTCTGGACATAAAATTCAGGGCTTTCAAGCAAAATGTATTCCTGTAAGTTTCAATTTAAGAAAGAGTCCTGGACATAAAATTAGCAAATAATACAGCAGATGCCAACAGTATCTTTGGGTTTTGAAAGAAGCAAACAAATCTTCTTTAGATCTGATAGTTTCATGTATTTTTGGTTTTGAATCTGACTGTACCAGCCAGCCAACTGTCTGAGCATAGGCAGCAATACACAGGACCAGGTTCTGTCAGCCCTGCTCCAACTCATCCTCTGTAGTCTAGTGGTTAGAGCACTGATTCTCACATGTGGGAGACCCAGGTTCAAGTCCCCCAATGTTTAAGTGGAGCTCTCTACTGACAAGTAGTCACTTCTTTAACTCTGATAGAGTTTGTGGGCAGCTTATAGCCTGCATATTCTATTTTGCCTTCCCAAATCCAGTAGGTTGTTCATTTTATTACTGTTCCTATGTCTCATGAAGCAGTCTTCATAGCTGATGTGGGCTTAAGATTTTTGCTGGACATTTGAGATAAAATTTAAGATAGAGTTCTGGACCTAACATTCAGTGCCTCCAAGCAAAATGTATTCCTGTAAGTTTCAATTTAAGAAAGATTCCTGGACATAAAATTAGCAAATAATACAGCAGATGCCAACAGTGTCTTTGGGTTTTGAAAGAAGCAAACAAATCTTCTTTAGATCTGATAGTGTTCATGTATTTTTGGTTTTGACTCTGACTCTACCAGCCAGCCAACTGTCTGAGCATAGGCAGCAATACAGATTTTGTCAGCCCAGCTTCAACTCATCCTCTGTAGTCTAGTGGTTAGAGCACTGATTCTCCCATAGAGCCCCAGGCCCCAGGTTCAAGTCTCACAAGGTTTAAGTGGAGTTCTCCACTGACAAGTAGTCACTTGTTTAGCTCTGATAGAGTTTGTGGGCAGCTTATAGCCTGCATATTCTATATTGCCTTCCCAAATCCAGTAGGTTGTTCATTTTATTACTGTCCCTCTGTCTCATGAATCAGTCTTCATAGCTGATGTGGGCTTAAGATTTTTGCTGGACATTTGAGATAAAATTTAAGATAGACTTCTGGACATAAAATTCAGGGCTTTCAAGCAAAATGTATTCCTGTAAGTTTCAATTTAAGAAAGAGTCCTGGACATAAAATTAGCAAATAATACAGCAGATGCCAACAGTATCTTTGGGTTTTGAAAGAAGCAAACAAATCTTCTTTAGATCTGATAGTTTCATGTATTTTTGGTTTTGAATCTGACTGTACCAGCCAGCCAACTGTCTGAGCATAGGCAGCAATACACAGGACCAGGTTCTGTCAGCCCTGCTCCAACTCATCCTCTGTAGTCTAGTGGTTAGAGCACTGATTCTCACATGTGGGAGACCCAGGTTCAAGTCCCCCAATGTTTAAGTGGAGCTCTCTACTGACAAGTAGTCACTTGTTTAACTCTGATAGAGTGTGTGGGCAGCTTATAGCCTGCATAATCTTTTTGCCTTCCCAAATCCAGTAGTTTGTTCATTTTATTACTGCTCCTATGTCTCCTGAAGCAGTCTTCATAGCTGATGTGGGCTTAAGATTTCTGCTGGACATTTAAGATCAAATTTAAGATAGAGTTCTGGACCTAACATTCAGTGCCTCCAAGCAAAATGTATTCCTGTAAGTTTCAATTTAAGAAAGATTCCTGGACATAAAATTAGCAAATAATACAGCAGATGCCAACAGTGTCTTTGGGTTTTGAAAGAAGCAAACAAATCTTCTTTAGATCTGATAGTGTTCATGTATTTTTGGTTTTGACTCTGACTCTACCAGCCAGCCAACTGTCTGAGCATAGGCAGCAATACAGATTTTGTCAGCCCAGCTTCAACTCATCCTCTGTAGTCTAGTGGTTAGAGCACTGATTCTCCCATAGAGCCCCAGGCCCCAGGTTCAAGTCTCACAAGGTTTAAGTGGAGTTCTCCACTGACAAGTAGTCACTTGTTTAGCTCTGATAGAGTTTGTGGGCAGCTTATAGCCTGCATATTCTATATTGCCTTCCCAAATCCAGTAGGTTGTTCATTTTATTACTGTCCCTCTGTCTCATGAATCAGTCTTCATAGCTGATGTGGGCTTAAGATTTTTGCTGGACATTTGAGATAAAATTTAAGATAGACTTCTGGACATAAAATTCAGGGCTTTCAAGCAAAATGTATTCCTGTAAGTTTCAATTTAAGAAAGAGTCCTGGACATAAAATTAGCAAATAATACAGCAGATGCCAACAGTATCTTTGGGTTTTGAAAGAAGCAAACAAATCTTCTTTAGATCTGATAGTTTCATGTATTTTTGGTTTTGAATCTGACTGTACCAGCCAGCCAACTGTCTGAGCATAGGCAGCAATACACAGGACCAGGTTCTGTCAGCCCTGCTCCAACTCATCCTCTGTAGTCTAGTGGTTAGAGCACTGATTCTCACATGTGGGAGACCCAGGTTCAAGTCCCCCAATGTTTAAGTGGAGCTCTCTACTGACAAGTAGTCACTTCTTTAACTCTGATAGAGTTTGTGGGCAGCTTATAGCCTGCATATTCTATTTTGCCTTCCCAAATCCAGTAGGTTGTTCATTTTATTACTGTTCCTATGTCTCATGAAGCAGTCTTCATAGCTGATGTGGGCTTAAGATTTTTGCTGGACATTTGAGATAAAATTTAAGATAGAGTTCTGGACCTAACATGCAGTGCCTCCAAGCAAAATGTATTCCTGTAAGTTTCAATTTAAGAAAGAGTCCTGGACATAAAATTAGCAAATAATACAGCAGATGCCAACAGTATCTTTGGGTTTTGAAAGAAGCAAACAAATCTTCTTTAGATCTGATAGTTTCATGTATTTTTGGTTTTGAATCTGACTCTACCAGCCAGCCAACTGTCTGAGCATAGGCAGCAATACAGATTTTGTCAGCCCAGCTTCAACTCATCCTCTGTAGTCTAGTGGTTAGGGCACTGATTCTCCCATAGAGCCCCAGGCCCCAGGTTCAAGTCTCACAAGGTTTAAGTGGAGTTCTCCACTGACAAGTAGTCACTTATTTAGCTCAGATAGAGTTTGTGGGCAGCTTATAGCCTGCATATTCTATATTGCCTTCCCAAATCCAGTAGGTTGTTCATTTTATTACTGTCCCTCTGTCTCATGAATCAGTCTTCATAGCTGATGTGGGCTTAAGATTTTTGCTGGACATTTGAGATAAAATTTAAGATAGAGTTCTGGACATAAAATTCAGGGCTTTCAAGCAAAATGTATTCCTGTAAGTTTCAATTTAAGAAAGAGTCCTGGACATAAAATTAGCAAATAATACAGCAGATGCCAACAGTATCTTTGGGTTTTGAAAGAAGCAAACAAATCTTCTTTAGATCTGATAGTTTCATGTATTTTTGGTTTTGAATCTGACTGTACCAGCCAGCCAACTGTCTGAGCATAGGCAGCAATACACAGGACCAGGTTCTGTCAGCCCTGCTCCAACTCATCCTCTGTAGTCTAGTGGTTAGAGCACTGATTCTCACATGTGGGAGACCCAGGTTCAAGTCCCCCAATGTTTAAGTGGAGCTCTCTACTGACAAGTAGTCACTTCTTTAACTCTGATAGAGTTTGTGGGCAGCTTATAGCCTGCATATTCTATTTTGCCTTCCCAAATCCAGTAGGTTGTTCATTTTATTACTGTTCCTATGTCTCATGAAGCAGTCTTCATAGCTGATGTGGGCTTAAGATTTTTGCTGGACATTTGAGATAAAATTTAAGATAGAGTTCTGGACCTAACATTCAGTGCCTCCAAGCAAAATGTATTCCTGTAAGTTTCAATTTAAGAAAGATTCCTGGACATAAAATTAGCAAATAATACAGCAGATGCCAACAGTGTCTTTGGGTTTTGAAAGAAGCAAACAAATCTTCTTTAGATCTGATAGTGTTCATGTATTTTTGGTTTTGACTCTGACTCTACCAGCCAGCCAACTGTCTGAGCATAGGCAGCAATACAGATTTTGTCAGCCCAGCTTCAACTCATCCTCTGTAGTCTAGTGGTTAGAGCACTGATTCTCCCATAGAGCCCCAGGCCCCAGGTTCAAGTCTCACAAGGTTTAAGTGGAGTTCTCCACTGACAAGTAGTCACTTGTTTAGCTCTGATAGAGTTTGTGGGCAGCTTATAGCCTGCATATTCTATATTGCCTTCCCAAATCCAGTAGGTTGTTCATTTTATTACTGTCCCTCTGTCTCATGAATCAGTCTTCATAGCTGATGTGGGCTTAAGATTTTTGCTGGACATTTGAGATAAAATTTAAGATAGACTTCTGGACATAAAATTCAGGGCTTTCAAGCAAAATGTATTCCTGTAAGTTTCAATTTAAGAAAGAGTCCTGGACATAAAATTAGCAAATAATACAGCAGATGCCAACAGTATCTTTGGGTTTTGAAAGAAGCAAACAAATCTTCTTTAGATCTGATAGTTTCATGTATTTTTGGTTTTGAATCTGACTGTACCAGCCAGCCAACTGTCTGAGCATAGGCAGCAATACACAGGACCAGGTTCTGTCAGCCCTGCTCCAACTCATCCTCTGTAGTCTAGTGGTTAGAGCACTGATTCTCACATGTGGGAGACCCAGGTTCAAGTCCCCCAATGTTTAAGTGGAGCTCTCTACTGACAAGTAGTCACTTGTTTAACTCTGATAGAGTGTGTGGGCAGCTTATAGCCTGCATAATCTTTTTGCCTTCCCAAATCCAGTAGTTTGTTCATTTTATTACTGCTCCTATGTCTCCTGAAGCAGTCTTCATAGCTGATGTGGGCTTAAGATTTCTGCTGGACATTTAAGATCAAATTTAAGATAGAGTTCTGGACCTAACATTCAGTGCCTCCAAGCAAAATGTATTCCTGTAAGTTTCAATTTAAGAAAGATTCCTGGACATAAAATTAGCAAATAATACAGCAGATGCCAACAGTGTCTTTGGGTTTTGAAAGAAGCAAACAAATCTTCTTTAGATCTGATAGTGTTCATGTATTTTTGGTTTTGACTCTGACTCTACCAGCCAGCCAACTGTCTGAGCATAGGCAGCAATACAGATTTTGTCAGCCCAGCTTCAACTCATCCTCTGTAGTCTAGTGGTTAGAGCACTGATTCTCCCATAGAGCCCCAGGCCCCAGGTTCAAGTCTCACAAGGTTTAAGTGGAGTTCTCCACTGACAAGTAGTCACTTGTTTAGCTCTGATAGAGTTTGTGGGCAGCTTATAGCCTGCATATTCTATATTGCCTTCCCAAATCCAGTAGGTTGTTCATTTTATTACTGTCCCTCTGTCTCATGAATCAGTCTTCATAGCTGATGTGGGCTTAAGATTTTTGCTGGACATTTGAGATAAAATTTAAGATAGAGTTCTGGACATAAAATTCAGGGCTTTCAAGCAAAATGTATTCCTGTAAGTTTCAATTTAAGAAAGAGTCCTGGACATAAAATTAGCAAATAATACAGCAGATGCCAACAGTATCTTTGGGTTTTGAAAGAAGCAAACAAATCTTCTTTAGATCTGATAGTTTCATGTATTTTTGGTTTTGAATCTGACTGTACCAGCCAGCCAACTGTCTGAGCATAGGCAGCAATACACAGGACCAGGTTCTGTCAGCCCTGCTCCAACTCATCCTCTGTAGTCTAGTGGTTAGAGCACTGATTCTCACATGTGGGAGACCCAGGTTCAAGTCCCCCAATGTTTAAGTGGAGCTCTCTACTGACAAGTAGTCACTTCTTTAACTCTGATAGAGTTTGTGGGCAGCTTATAGCCTGCATATTCTATTTTGCCTTCCCAAATCCAGTAGGTTGTTCATTTTATTACTGTTCCTATGTCTCATGAAGCAGTCTTCATAGCTGATGTGGGCTTAAGATTTTTGCTGGACATTTGAGATAAAATTTAAGATAGAGTTCTGGACCTAACATGCAGTGCCTCCAAGCAAAATGTATTCCTGTAAGTTTCAATTTAAGAAAGAGTCCTGGACATAAAATTAGCAAATAATACAGCAGATGCCAACAGTATCTTTGGGTTTTGAAAGAAGCAAACAAATCTTCTTTAGATCTGATAGTTTCATGTATTTTTGGTTTTGAATCTGACTCTACCAGCCAGCCAACTGTCTGAGCATAGGCAGCAATACAGATTTTGTCAGCCCAGCTTCAACTCATCCTCTGTAGTCTAGTGGTTAGGGCACTGATTCTCCCATAGAGCCCCAGGCCCCAGGTTCAAGTCTCACAAGGTTTAAGTGGAGTTCTCCACTGACAAGTAGTCACTTATTTAGCTCAGATAGAGTTTGTGGGCAGCTTATAGCCTGCATATTCTATATTGCCTTCCCAAATCCAGTAGGTTGTTCATTTTATTACTGTCCCTCTGTCTCATGAATCAGTCTTCATAGCTGATGTGGGCTTAAGATTTTTGCTGGACATTTGAGATAAAATTTAAGATAGAGTTCTGGACATAAAATTCAGGGCTTTCAAGCAAAATGTATTCCTGTAAGTTTCAATTTAAGAAAGAGTCCTGGACATAAAATTAGCAAATAATACAGCAGATGCCAACAGTATCTTTGGGTTTTGAAAGAAGCAAACAAATCTTCTTTAGATCTGATAGTTTCATGTATTTTTGGTTTTGAATCTGACTGTACCAGCCAGCCAACTGTCTGAGCATAGGCAGCAATACACAGGACCAGGTTCTGTCAGCCCTGCTCCAACTCATCCTCTGTAGTCTAGTGGTTAGAGCACTGATTCTCACATGTGGGAGACCCAGGTTCAAGTCCCCCAATGTTTAAGTGGAGCTCTCTACTGACAAGTAGTCACTTCTTTAACTCTGATAGAGTTTGTGGGCAGCTTATAGCCTGCATATTCTATTTTGCCTTCCCAAATCCAGTAGGTTGTTCATTTTATTACTGTTCCTATGTCTCATGAAGCAGTCTTCATAGCTGATGTGGGCTTAAGATTTTTGCTGGACATTTGAGATAAAATTTAAGATAGAGTTCTGGACCTAACATTCAGTGCCTCCAAGCAAAATGTATTCCTGTAAGTTTCAATTTAAGAAAGATTCCTGGACATAAAATTAGCAAATAATACAGCAGATGCCAACAGTGTCTTTGGGTTTTGAAAGAAGCAAACAAATCTTCTTTAGATCTGATAGTGTTCATGTATTTTTGGTTTTGACTCTGACTCTACCAGCCAGCCAACTGTCTGAGCATAGGCAGCAATACAGATTTTGTCAGCCCAGCTTCAACTCATCCTCTGTAGTCTAGTGGTTAGAGCACTGATTCTCCCATAGAGCCCCAGGCCCCAGGTTCAAGTCTCACAAGGTTTAAGTGGAGTTCTCCACTGACAAGTAGTCACTTGTTTAGCTCTGATAGAGTTTGTGGGCAGCTTATAGCCTGCATATTCTATATTGCCTTCCCAAATCCAGTAGGTTGTTCATTTTATTACTGTCCCTCTGTCTCATGAATCAGTCTTCATAGCTGATGTGGGCTTAAGATTTTTGCTGGACATTTGAGATAAAATTTAAGATAGACTTCTGGACATAAAATTCAGGGCTTTCAAGCAAAATGTATTCCTGTAAGTTTCAATTTAAGAAAGAGTCCTGGACATAAAATTAGCAAATAATACAGCAGATGCCAACAGTATCTTTGGGTTTTGAAAGAAGCAAACAAATCTTCTTTAGATCTGATAGTTTCATGTATTTTTGGTTTTGAATCTGACTGTACCAGCCAGCCAACTGTCTGAGCATAGGCAGCAATACACAGGACCAGGTTCTGTCAGCCCTGCTCCAACTCATCCTCTGTAGTCTAGTGGTTAGAGCACTGATTCTCACATGTGGGAGACCCAGGTTCAAGTCCCCCAATGTTTAAGTGAAGCTCTCTACTGACAAGTAGTCACTTCTTTAACTCTGATAGAGTGTGTGGGCAGCTTATAGCCTGCATAATCTTTTTGCCTTCCCAAATCCAGTAGTTTGTTCATTTTATTACTGCTCCTATGTCTCCTGAAGCAGTCTTCATAGCTGATGTGGGCTTAAGATTTCTGCTGGACATTTAAGATCAAATTTAAGATAGAGTTCTGGACCTAACATTCAGTGCCTCCAAGCAAAATGTATTCCTGTAAGTTTCAATTTAAGAAAGATTCCTGGACATAAAATTAGCAAATAATACAGCAGATGCCAACAGTGTCTTTGGGTTTTGAAAGAAGCAAACAAATCTTCTTTAGATCTGATAGTGTTCATGTATTTTTGGTTTTGACTCTGACTCTACCAGCCAGCCAACTGTCTGAGCATAGGCAGCAATACAGATTTTGTCAGCCCAGCTTCAACTCATCCTCTGTAGTCTAGTGGTTAGAGCACTGATTCTCCCATAGAGCCCCAGGCCCCAGGTTCAAGTCTCACAAGGTTTAAGTGGAGTTCTCCACTGACAAGTAGTCACTTGTTTAGCTCTAATAGAGTTTGTGGGCAGCTTATAGCCTGCATATTCTATATTGCCTTCCCAAATCCAGTAGGTTGTTCATTTTATTACTGTCCCTCTGTCTCATGAATCAGTCTTCATAGCTGATGTGGGCTTAAGATTTTTGCTGGACATTTGAGATAAAATTTAAGATAGACTTCTGGACATAAAATTCAGGGCTTTCAAGCAAAATGTATTCCTGTAAGTTTCAATTTAAGAAAGAGTCCTGGACATAAAATTAGCAAATAATACAGCAGATGCCAACAGTATCTTTGGGTTTTGAAAGAAGCAAACAAATCTTCTTTAGATCTGATAGTTTCATGTATTTTTGGTTTTGAATCTGACTGTACCAGCCAGCCAACTGTCTGAGCATAGGCAGCAATACACAGGACCAGGTTCTGTCAGCCCTGCTCCAACTCATCCTCTGTAGTCTAGTGGTTAGAGCACTGATTCTCACATGTGGGAGACCCAGGTTCAAGTCCCCCAATGTTTAAGTGGAGCTCTCTACTGACAAGTAGTCACTTCTTTAACTCTGATAGAGTTTGTGGGCAGCTTATAGCCTGCATATTCTATTTTGCCTTCCCAAATCCAGTAGTTTGTTCATTTTATTACTGCTCCTATGTCTCCTGAAGCAGTCTTCATAGCTGATGTGGGCTTAAGATTTCTGCTGGACATTTAAGATCAAATTTAAGATAGAGTTCTGGACCTAACATTCAGTGCCTCCAAGCAAAATGTATTCCTGTAAGTTTCAATTTAAGAAAGATTCCTGGACATAAAATTAGCAAATAATACAGCAGATGCCAACAGTGTCTTTGGGTTTTGAAAGAAGCAAACAAATCTTCTTTAGATCTGTTAGTTTTCATGTATTTTTGGTTTTGACTCTGACTCTACCAGCCAGCCAACTGTCTGAGCATAGGCAGCAATACAGATGTTGTCAGCCCAGCTTCAACTCATCCTCTGTAGTCTAGTGGTTAGAGCACTGATTCTCCCATAGAGCCCCAGGCCCCAGGTTCAAGTCTCACAAGGTTTAAGTGGAGTTCTCCAATGACAAGTAGTCACTTGTTTAGCTCTGATAGAGTTTGTGGGCAGCTTATAGCGTGCATATTCTATTTTGCCTTCCCAAATCCAGTAGGTTGTTCATTTTATTACTGTTCCTATGTCTCATGAAGCAGTCTTCATAGCTGATGTGGGCTTAAGATTTTTGCTGGACATTTGAGATAAATTTTAAGATAGAGTTCTGGACAAAAAATTCAGGGCTTTCAAGCAAAATGTATTCCTGTAAGTTTCAATTTAAGAAAGAGTCCTGGACATAAAATTAGCAAATAATACAGCAGATGCCAACAGTATCTTTGGGTTTTGAAAGAAGCAAACAAATCTTCTTTAGATCTGATAGTTTCATGTATTTTTGGTTTTGAATCTGACTGTACCAGCCAGCCAACTGTCTGAGCATAGGCAGCAATACACAGGACCAGGTTCTGTCAGCCCTGCTCCAACTCATCCTCTGTAGTCTAGTGGTTAGAGCACTGATTCTCACATGTGGGAGACCCAGGTTCAAGTCCCCCAATGTTTAAGTGGAGCTCTCTACTGACAAGTAGTCACTTGTTTAACTCTGATAGAGTGTGTGGGCAGCTTATAGCCTGCATAATCTTTTTGCCTTCCCAAATCCAGTAGTTTGTTCATTTTATTACTGCTCCTATGTCTCCTGAAGCAGTCTTCATAGCTGATGTGGGCTTAAGATTTCTGCTGGACATTTAAGATCAAATTTAAGATAGAGTTCTGGACCTAACATTCAGTGCCTCCAAGCAAAATGTATTCCTGTAAGTTTCAATTTAAGAAAGATTCCTGGACATAAAATTAGCAAATAATACAGCAGATGCCAACAGTGTCTTTGGGTTTTGAAAGAAGCAAACAAATCTTCTTTAGATCTGATAGTGTTCATGTATTTTTGGTTTTGACTCTGACTCTACCAGCCAGCCAACTGTCTGAGCATAGGCAGCAATACAGATTTTGTCAGCCCAGCTTCAACTCATCCTCTGTAGTCTAGTGGTTAGAGCACTGATTCTCCCATAGAGCCCCAGGCCCCAGGTTCAAGTCTCACAAGGTTTAAGTGGAGTTCTCCACTGACAAGTAGTCACTTGTTTAGCTCTGATAGAGTTTGTGGGCAGCTTATAGCCTGCATATTCTATATTGCCTTCCCAAATCCAGTAGGTTGTTCATTTTATTACTGTCCCTCTGTCTCATGAATCAGTCTTCATAGCTGATGTGGGCTTAAGATTTTTGCTGGACATTTGAGATAAAATTTAAGATAGAGTTCTGGACATAAAATTCAGGGCTTTCAAGCAAAATGTATTCCTGTAAGTTTCAATTTAAGAAAGAGTCCTGGACATAAAATTAGCAAATAATACAGCAGATGCCAACAGTATCTTTGGGTTTTGAAAGAAGCAAACAAATCTTCTTTAGATCTGATAGTTTCATGTATTTTTGGTTTTGAATCTGACTGTACCAGCCAGCCAACTGTCTGAGCATAGGCAGCAATACACAGGACCAGGTTCTGTCAGCCCTGCTCCAACTCATCCTCTGTAGTCTAGTGGTTAGAGCACTGATTCTCACATGTGGGAGACCCAGGTTCAAGTCCCCCAATGTTTAAGTGGAGCTCTCTACTGACAAGTAGTCACTTCTTTAACTCTGATAGAGTTTGTGGGCAGCTTATAGCCTGCATATTCTATTTTGCCTTCCCAAATCCAGTAGGTTGTTCATTTTATTACTGTTCCTATGTCTCATGAAGCAGTCTTCATAGCTGATGTGGGCTTAAGATTTTTGCTGGACATTTGAGATAAAATTTAAGATAGAGTTCTGGACCTAACATTCAGTGCCTCCAAGCAAAATGTATTCCTGTAAGTTTCAATTTAAGAAAGATTCCTGGACATAAAATTAGCAAATAATACAGCAGATGCCAACAGTGTCTTTGGGTTTTGAAAGAAGCAAACAAATCTTCTTTAGATCTGATAGTGTTCATGTATTTTTGGTTTTGACTCTGACTCTACCAGCCAGCCAACTGTCTGAGCATAGGCAGCAATACAGATTTTGTCAGCCCAGCTTCAACTCATCCTCTGTAGTCTAGTGGTTAGAGCACTGATTCTCCCATAGAGCCCCAGGCCCCAGGTTCAAGTCTCACAAGGTTTAAGTGGAGTTCTCCACTGACAAGTAGTCACTTGTTTAGCTCTGATAGAGTTTGTGGGCAGCTTATAGCCTGCATATTCTATAATGCCTTCCCAAATCCAGTAGGTTGTTCATTTTATTACTGTCCCTCTGTCTCATGAATCAGTCTTCATAGCTGATGTGGGCTTAAGATTTTTGCTGGACATTTGAGATAAAATTTAAGATAGACTTCTGGACATAAAATTCAGGGCTTTCAAGCAAAATGTATTCCTGTAAGTTTCAATTTAAGAAAGAGTCCTGGACATAAAATTAGCAAATAATACAGCAGATGCCAACAGTATCTTTGGGTTTTGAAAGAAGCAAACAAATCTTCTTTAGATCTGATAGTTTCATGTATTTTTGGTTTTGAATCTGACTGTACCAGCCAGCCAACTGTCTGAGCATAGGCAGCAATACACAGGACCAGGTTCTGTCAGCCCTGCTCCAACTCATCCTCTGTAGTCTAGTGGTTAGAGCACTGATTCTCACATGTGGGAGACCCAGGTTCAAGTCCCCCAATGTTTAAGTGAAGCTCTCTACTGACAAGTAGTCACTTCTTTAACTCTGATAGAGTGTGTGGGCAGCTTATAGCCTGCATAATCTTTTTGCCTTCCCAAATCCAGTAGTTTGTTCATTTTATTACTGCTCCTATGTCTCCTGAAGCAGTCTTCATAGCTGATGTGGGCTTAAGATTTCTGCTGGACATTTAAGATCAAATTTAAGATAGAGTTCTGGACCTAACATTCAGTGCCTCCAAGCAAAATGTATTCCTGTAAGTTTCAATTTAAGAAAGATTCCTGGACATAAAATTAGCAAATAATACAGCAGATGCCAACAGTGTCTTTGGGTTTTGAAAGAAGCAAACAAATCTTCTTTAGATCTGATAGTGTTCATGTATTTTTGGTTTTGACTCTGACTCTACCAGCCAGCCAACTGTCTGAGCATAGGCAGCAATACAGATTTTGTCAGCCCAGCTTCAACTCATCCTCTGTAGTCTAGTGGTTAGAGCACTGATTCTCCCATAGAGCCCCAGGCCCCAGGTTCAAGTCTCACAAGGTTTAAGTGGAGTTCTCCACTGACAAGTAGTCACTTGTTTAGCTCTGATAGAGTTTGTGGGCAGCTTATAGCCTGCATATTCTATAATGCCTTCCCAAATCCAGTAGGTTGTTCATTTTATTACTGTCCCTCTGTCTCATGAATCAGTCTTCATAGCTGATGTGGGCTTAAGATTTTTGCTGGACATTTGAGATAAAATTTAAGATAGACTTCTGGACATAAAATTCAGGGCTTTCAAGCAAAATGTATTCCTGTAAGTTTCAATTTAAGAAAGAGTCCTGGACATAAAATTAGCAAATAATACAGCAGATGCCAACAGTATCTTTGGGTTTTGAAAGAAGCAAACAAATCTTCTTTAGATCTGATAGTTTCATGTATTTTTGGTTTTGAATCTGACTGTACCAGCCAGCCAACTGTCTGAGCATAGGCAGCAATACACAGGACCAGGTTCTGTCAGCCCTGCTCCAACTCATCCTCTGTAGTCTAGTGGTTAGAGCACTGATTCTCACATGTGGGAGACCCAGGTTCAAGTCCCCCAATGTTTAAGTGAAGCTCTCTACTGACAAGTAGTCACTTCTTTAACTCTGATAGAGTGTGTGGGCAGCTTATAGCCTGCATAATCTTTTTGCCTTCCCAAATCCAGTAGTTTGTTCATTTTATTACTGCTCCTATGTCTCCTGAAGCAGTCTTCATAGCTGATGTGGGCTTAAGATTTCTGCTGGACATTTAAGATCAAATTTAAGATAGAGTTCTGGACCTAACATTCAGTGCCTCCAAGCAAAATGTATTCCTGTAAGTTTCAATTTAAGAAAGATTCCTGGACATAAAATTAGCAAATAATACAGCAGATGCCAACAGTGTCTTTGGGTTTTGAAAGAAGCAAACAAATCTTCTTTAGATCTGATAGTGTTCATGTATTTTTGGTTTTGACTCTGACTCTACCAGCCAGCCAACTGTCTGAGCATAGGCAGCAATACAGATTTTGTCAGCCCAGCTTCAACTCATCCTCTGTAGTCTAGTGGTTAGAGCACTGATTCTCCCATAGAGCCCCAGGCCCCAGGTTCAAGTCTCACAAGGTTTAAGTGGAGTTCTCCACTGACAAGTAGTCACTTGTTTAGCTCTGATAGAGTTTGTGGGCAGCTTATAGCCTGCATATTCTATATTGCCTTCCCAAATCCAGTAGGTTGTTCATTTTATTACTGTCCCTCTGTCTCATGAATCAGTCTTCATAGCTGATGTGGGCTTAAGATTTTTGCTGGACATTTGAGATAAAATTTAAGATAGAGTTCTGGACATAAAATTCAGGGCTTTCAAGCAAAATGTATTCCTGTAAGTTTCAATTTAAGAAAGAGTCCTGGACATAAAATTAGCAAATAATACAGCAGATGCCAACAGTATCTTTGGGTTTTGAAAGAAGCAAACAAATCTTCTTTAGATCTGATAGTTTCATGTATTTTTGGTTTTGAATCTGACTGTACCAGCCAGCCAACTGTCTGAGCATAGGCAGCAATACACAGGACCAGGTTCTGTCAGCCCTGCTCCAACTCATCCTCTGTAGTCTAGTGGTTAGAGCACTGATTCTCACATGTGGGAGACCCAGGTTCAAGTCCCCCAATGTTTAAGTGGAGCTCTCTACTGACAAGTAGTCACTTCTTTAACTCTGATAGAGTTTGTGGGCAGCTTATAGCCTGCATATTCTATTTTGCCTTCCCAAATCCAGTAGGTTGTTCATTTTATTACTGTTCCTATGTCTCATGAAGCAGTCTTCATAGCTGATGTGGGCTTAAGATTTTTGCTGGACATTTGAGATAAAATTTAAGATAGAGTTCTGGACCTAACATTCAGTGCCTCCAAGCAAAATGTATTCCTGTAAGTTTCAATTTAAGAAAGATTCCTGGACATAAAATTAGCAAATAATACAGCAGATGCCAACAGTGTCTTTGGGTTTTGAAAGAAGCAAACAAATCTTCTTTAGATCTGATAGTGTTCATGTATTTTTGGTTTTGACTCTGACTCTACCAGCCAGCCAACTGTCTGAGCATAGGCAGCAATACAGATTTTGTCAGCCCAGCTTCAACTCATCCTCTGTAGTCTAGTGGTTAGAGCACTGATTCTCCCATAGAGCCCCAGGCCCCAGGTTCAAGTCTCACAAGGTTTAAGTGGAGTTCTCCACTGACAAGTAGTCACTTGTTTAGCTCTGATAGAGTTTGTGGGCAGCTTATAGCCTGCATATTCTATAATGCCTTCCCAAATCCAGTAGGTTGTTCATTTTATTACTGTCCCTCTGTCTCATGAATCAGTCTTCATAGCTGATGTGGGCTTAAGATTTTTGCTGGACATTTGAGATAAAATTTAAGATAGACTTCTGGACATAAAATTCAGGGCTTTCAAGCAAAATGTATTCCTGTAAGTTTCAATTTAAGAAAGAGTCCTGGACATAAAATTAGCAAATAATACAGCAGATGCCAACAGTATCTTTGGGTTTTGAAAGAAGCAAACAAATCTTCTTTAGATCTGATAGTTTCATGTATTTTTGGTTTTGAATCTGACTGTACCAGCCAGCCAACTGTCTGAGCATAGGCAGCAATACACAGGACCAGGTTCTGTCAGCCCTGCTCCAACTCATCCTCTGTAGTCTAGTGGTTAGAGCACTGATTCTCACATGTGGGAGACCCAGGTTCAAGTCCCCCAATGTTTAAGTGAAGCTCTCTACTGACAAGTAGTCACTTCTTTAACTCTGATAGAGTGTGTGGGCAGCTTATAGCCTGCATAATCTTTTTGCCTTCCCAAATCCAGTAGTTTGTTCATTTTATTACTGCTCCTATGTCTCCTGAAGCAGTCTTCATAGCTGATGTGGGCTTAAGATTTCTGCTGGACATTTAAGATCAAATTTAAGATAGAGTTCTGGACCTAACATTCAGTGCCTCCAAGCAAAATGTATTCCTGTAAGTTTCAATTTAAGAAAGATTCCTGGACATAAAATTAGCAAATAATACAGCAGATGCCAACAGTGTCTTTGGGTTTTGAAAGAAGCAAACAAATCTTCTTTAGATCTGATAGTGTTCATGTATTTTTGGTTTTGACTCTGACTCTACCAGCCAGCCAACTGTCTGAGCATAGGCAGCAATACAGATTTTGTCAGCCCAGCTTCAACTCATCCTCTGTAGTCTAGTGGTTAGAGCACTGATTCTCCCATAGAGCCCCAGGCCCCAGGTTCAAGTCTCACAAGGTTTAAGTGGAGTTCTCCACTGACAAGTAGTCACTTGTTTAGCTCTGATAGAGTTTGTGGGCAGCTTATAGCCTGCATATTCTATAATGCCTTCCCAAATCCAGTAGGTTGTTCATTTTATTACTGTCCCTCTGTCTCATGAATCAGTCTTCATAGCTGATGTGGGCTTAAGATTTTTGCTGGACATTTGAGATAAAATTTAAGATAGACTTCTGGACATAAAATTCAGGGCTTTCAAGCAAAATGTATTCCTGTAAGTTTCAATTTAAGAAAGAGTCCTGGACATAAAATTAGCAAATAATACAGCAGATGCCAACAGTATCTTTGGGTTTTGAAAGAAGCAAACAAATCTTCTTTAGATCTGATAGTTTCATGTATTTTTGGTTTTGAATCTGACTGTACCAGCCAGCCAACTGTCTGAGCATAGGCAGCAATACACAGGACCAGGTTCTGTCAGCCCTGCTCCAACTCATCCTCTGTAGTCTAGTGGTTAGAGCACTGATTCTCACATGTGGGAGACCCAGGTTCAAGTCCCCCAATGTTTAAGTGAAGCTCTCTACTGACAAGTAGTCACTTCTTTAACTCTGATAGAGTGTGTGGGCAGCTTATAGCCTGCATAATCTTTTTGCCTTCCCAAATCCAGTAGTTTGTTCATTTTATTACTGCTCCTATGTCTCCTGAAGCAGTCTTCATAGCTGATGTGGGCTTAAGATTTCTGCTGGACATTTAAGATCAAATTTAAGATAGAGTTCTGGACCTAACATTCAGTGCCTCCAAGCAAAATGTATTCCTGTAAGTTTCAATTTAAGAAAGATTCCTGGACATAAAATTAGCAAATAATACAGCAGATGCCAACAGTGTCTTTGGGTTTTGAAAGAAGCAAACAAATCTTCTTTAGATCTGATAGTGTTCATGTATTTTTGGTTTTGACTCTGACTCTACCAGCCAGCCAACTGTCTGAGCATAGGCAGCAATACAGATTTTGTCAGCCCAGCTTCAACTCATCCTCTGTAGTCTAGTGGTTAGAGCACTGATTCTCCCATAGAGCCCCAGGCCCCAGGTTCAAGTCTCACAAGGTTTAAGTGGAGTTCTCCACTGACAAGTAGTCACTTGTTTAGCTCTGATAGAGTTTGTGGAAAGCTTATAGCCTGCATATTCTATATTGCCTTCCCAAATCCAGTAGGTTGTTCATTTTATTACTGTCCCTCTGTCTCATGAATCAGTCTTCATAGCTGATGTGGGCTTAAGATTTTTGCTGGACATTTGAGATAAAATTTAAGATAGACTTCTGGACATAAAATTCAGGGCTTTCAAGCAAAATGTATTCCTGTAAGTTTCAATTTAAGAAAGAGTCCTGGACATAAAATTAGCAAATAATACAGCAGATGCCAACAGTATCTTTGGGTTTTGAAAGAAGCAAACAAATCTTCTTTAGATCTGATAGTTTCATGTATTTTTGGTTTTGAATCTGACTGTACCAGCCAGCCAACTGTCTGAGCATAGGCAGCAATACACAGGACCAGGTTCTGTCAGCCCTGCTCCAACTCATCCTCTGTAGTCTAGTGGTTAGAGCACTGATTCTCACATGTGGGAGACCCAGGTTCAAGTCCCCCAATGTTTAAGTGAAGCTCTCTACTGACAAGTAGTCACTTCTTTAACTCTGATAGAGTGTGTGGGCAGCTTATAGCCTGCATAATCTTTTTGCCTTCCCAAATCCAGTAGTTTGTTCATTTTATTACTGCTCCTATGTCTCCTGAAGCAGTCTTCATAGCTGATGTGGGCTTAAGATTTCTGCTGGACATTTAAGATCAAATTTAAGATAGAGTTCTGGACCTAACATTCAGTGCCTCCAAGCAAAATGTATTCCTGTAAGTTTCAATTTAAGAAAGATTCCTGGACATAAAATTAGCAAATAATACAGCAGATGCCAACAGTGTCTTTGGGTTTTGAAAGAAGCAAACAAATCTTCTTTAGATCTGATAGTGTTCATGTATTTTTGGTTTTGACTCTGACTCTACCAGCCAGCCAACTGTCTGAGCATAGGCAGCAATACAGATTTTGTCAGCCCAGCTTCAACTCATCCTCTGTAGTCTAGTGGTTAGAGCACTGATTCTCCCATAGAGCCCCAGGCCCCAGGTTCAAGTCTCACAAGGTTTAAGTGGAGTTCTCCACTGACAAGTAGTCACTTGTTTAGCTCTAATAGAGTTTGTGGGCAGCTTATAGCCTGCATATTCTATATTGCCTTCCCAAATCCAGTAGGTTGTTCATTTTATTACTGTCCCTCTGTCTCATGAATCAGTCTTCATAGCTGATGTGGGCTTAAGATTTTTGCTGGACATTTGAGATAAAATTTAAGATAGACTTCTGGACATAAAATTCAGGGCTTTCAAGCAAAATGTATTCCTGTAAGTTTCAATTTAAGAAAGAGTCCTGGACATAAAATTAGCAAATAATACAGCAGATGCCAACAGTATCTTTGGGTTTTGAAAGAAGCAAACAAATCTTCTTTAGATCTGATAGTTTCATGTATTTTTGGTTTTGAATCTGACTGTACCAGCCAGCCAACTGTCTGAGCATAGGCAGCAATACACAGGACCAGGTTCTGTCAGCCCTGCTCCAACTCATCCTCTGTAGTCTAGTGGTTAGAGCACTGATTCTCACATGTGGGAGACCCAGGTTCAAGTCCCCCAATGTTTAAGTGGAGCTCTCTACTGACAAGTAGTCACTTCTTTAACTCTGATAGAGTTTGTGGGCAGCTTATAGCCTGCATATTCTATTTTGCCTTCCCAAATCCAGTAGTTTGTTCATTTTATTACTGCTCCTATGTCTCCTGAAGCAGTCTTCATAGCTGATGTGGGCTTAAGATTTCTGCTGGACATTTAAGATCAAATTTAAGATAGAGTTCTGGACCTAACATTCAGTGCCTCCAAGCAAAATGTATTCCTGTAAGTTTCAATTTAAGAAAGATTCCTGGACATAAAATTAGCAAATAATACAGCAGATGCCAACAGTGTCTTTGGGTTTTGAAAGAAGCAAACAAATCTTCTTTAGATCTGTTAGTTTTCATGTATTTTTGGTTTTGACTCTGACTCTACCAGCCAGCCAACTGTCTGAGCATAGGCAGCAATACAGATGTTGTCAGCCCAGCTTCAACTCATCCTCTGTAGTCTAGTGGTTAGAGCACTGATTCTCCCATAGAGCCCCAGGCCCCAGGTTCAAGTCTCACAAGGTTTAAGTGGAGTTCTCCAATGACAAGTAGTCACTTGTTTAGCTCTGATAGAGTTTGTGGGCAGCTTATAGCGTGCATATTCTATTTTGCCTTCCCAAATCCAGTAGGTTGTTCATTTTATTACTGTTCCTATGTCTCATGAAGCAGTCTTCATAGCTGATGTGGGCTTAAGATTTTTGCTGGACATTTGAGATAAATTTTAAGATAGAGTTCTGGACAAAAAATTCAGGGCTTTCAAGCAAAATGTATTCCTGTAAGTTTCAATTTAAGAAAGAGTCCTGGACATAAAATTAGCAAATAATACAGCAGATGCCAACAGTATCTTTGGGTTTTGAAAGAAGCAAACAAATCTTCTTTAGATCTGATAGTTTCATGTATTTTTGGTTTTGAATCTGACTGTACCAGCCAGCCAACTGTCTGAGCATAGGCAGCAATACACAGGACCAGGTTCTGTCAGCCCTGCTCCAACTCATCCTCTGTAGTCTAGTGGTTAGAGCACTGATTCTCACATGTGGGAGACCCAGGTTCAAGTCCCCCAATGTTTAAGTGGAGCTCTCTACTGACAAGTAGTCACTTGTTTAACTCTGATAGAGTGTGTGGGCAGCTTATAGCCTGCATAATCTTTTTGCCTTCCCAAATCCAGTAGTTTGTTCATTTTATTACTGCTCCTATGTCTCCTGAAGCAGTCTTCATAGCTGATGTGGGCTTAAGATTTCTGCTGGACATTTAAGATCAAATTTAAGATAGAGTTCTGGACCTAACATTCAGTGCCTCCAAGCAAAATGTATTCCTGTAAGTTTCAATTTAAGAAAGATTCCTGGACATAAAATTAGCAAATAATACAGCAGATGCCAACAGTGTCTTTGGGTTTTGAAAGAAGCAAACAAATCTTCTTTAGATCTGATAGTGTTCATGTATTTTTGGTTTTGACTCTGACTCTACCAGCCAGCCAACTGTCTGAGCATAGGCAGCAATACAGATTTTGTCAGCCCAGCTTCAACTCATCCTCTGTAGTCTAGTGGTTAGAGCACTGATTCTCCCATAGAGCCCCAGGCCCCAGGTTCAAGTCTCACAAGGTTTAAGTGGAGTTCTCCACTGACAAGTAGTCACTTGTTTAGCTCTGATAGAGTTTGTGGGCAGCTTATAGCCTGCATATTCTATAATGCCTTCCCAAATCCAGTAGGTTGTTCATTTTATTACTGTCCCTCTGTCTCATGAATCAGTCTTCATAGCTGATGTGGGCTTAAGATTTTTGCTGGACATTTGAGATAAAATTTAAGATAGACTTCTGGACATAAAATTCAGGGCTTTCAAGCAAAATGTATTCCTGTAAGTTTCAATTTAAGAAAGAGTCCTGGACATAAAATTAGCAAATAATACAGCAGATGCCAACAGTATCTTTGGGTTTTGAAAGAAGCAAACAAATCTTCTTTAGATCTGATAGTTTCATGTATTTTTGGTTTTGAATCTGACTGTACCAGCCAGCCAACTGTCTGAGCATAGGCAGCAATACACAGGACCAGGTTCTGTCAGCCCTGCTCCAACTCATCCTCTGTAGTCTAGTGGTTAGAGCACTGATTCTCACATGTGGGAGACCCAGGTTCAAGTCCCCCAATGTTTAAGTGAAGCTCTCTACTGACAAGTAGTCACTTCTTTAACTCTGATAGAGTGTGTGGGCAGCTTATAGCCTGCATAATCTTTTTGCCTTCCCAAATCCAGTAGTTTGTTCATTTTATTACTGCTCCTATGTCTCCTGAAGCAGTCTTCATAGCTGATGTGGGCTTAAGATTTCTGCTGGACATTTAAGATCAAATTTAAGATAGAGTTCTGGACCTAACATTCAGTGCCTCCAAGCAAAATGTATTCCTGTAAGTTTCAATTTAAGAAAGATTCCTGGACATAAAATTAGCAAATAATACAGCAGATGCCAACAGTGTCTTTGGGTTTTGAAAGAAGCAAACAAATCTTCTTTAGATCTGATAGTGTTCATGTATTTTTGGTTTTGACTCTGACTCTACCAGCCAGCCAACTGTCTGAGCATAGGCAGCAATACAGATTTTGTCAGCCCAGCTTCAACTCATCCTCTGTAGTCTAGTGGTTAGAGCACTGATTCTCCCATAGAGCCCCAGGCCCCAGGTTCAAGTCTCACAAGGTTTAAGTGGAGTTCTCCACTGACAAGTAGTCACTTGTTTAGCTCTGATAGAGTTTGTGGAAAGCTTATAGCCTGCATATTCTATATTGCCTTCCCAAATCCAGTAGGTTGTTCATTTTATTACTGTCCCTCTGTCTCATGAATCAGTCTTCATAGCTGATGTGGGCTTAAGATTTTTGCTGGACATTTGAGATAAAATTTAAGATAGACTTCTGGACATAAAATTCAGGGCTTTCAAGCAAAATGTATTCCTGTAAGTTTCAATTTAAGAAAGAGTCCTGGACATAAAATTAGCAAATAATACAGCAGATGCCAACAGTATCTTTGGGTTTTGAAAGAAGCAAACAAATCTTCTTTAGATCTGATAGTTTCATGTATTTTTGGTTTTGAATCTGACTGTACCAGCCAGCCAACTGTCTGAGCATAGGCAGCAATACACAGGACCAGGTTCTGTCAGCCCTGCTCCAACTCATCCTCTGTAGTCTAGTGGTTAGAGCACTGATTCTCACATGTGGGAGACCCAGGTTCAAGTCCCCCAATGTTTAAGTGAAGCTCTCTACTGACAAGTAGTCACTTCTTTAACTCTGATAGAGTGTGTGGGCAGCTTATAGCCTGCATAATCTTTTTGCCTTCCCAAATCCAGTAGTTTGTTCATTTTATTACTGCTCCTATGTCTCCTGAAGCAGTCTTCATAGCTGATGTGGGCTTAAGATTTCTGCTGGACATTTAAGATCAAATTTAAGATAGAGTTCTGGACCTAACATTCAGTGCCTCCAAGCAAAATGTATTCCTGTAAGTTTCAATTTAAGAAAGATTCCTGGACATAAAATTAGCAAATAATACAGCAGATGCCAACAGTGTCTTTGGGTTTTGAAAGAAGCAAACAAATCTTCTTTAGATCTGATAGTGTTCATGTATTTTTGGTTTTGACTCTGACTCTACCAGCCAGCCAACTGTCTGAGCATAGGCAGCAATACAGATTTTGTCAGCCCAGCTTCAACTCATCCTCTGTAGTCTAGTGGTTAGAGCACTGATTCTCCCATAGAGCCCCAGGCCCCAGGTTCAAGTCTCACAAGGTTTAAGTGGAGTTCTCCACTGACAAGTAGTCACTTGTTTAGCTCTAATAGAGTTTGTGGGCAGCTTATAGCCTGCATATTCTATATTGCCTTCCCAAATCCAGTAGGTTGTTCATTTTATTACTGTCCCTCTGTCTCATGAATCAGTCTTCATAGCTGATGTGGGCTTAAGATTTTTGCTGGACATTTGAGATAAAATTTAAGATAGACTTCTGGACATAAAATTCAGGGCTTTCAAGCAAAATGTATTCCTGTAAGTTTCAATTTAAGAAAGAGTCCTGGACATAAAATTAGCAAATAATACAGCAGATGCCAACAGTATCTTTGGGTTTTGAAAGAAGCAAACAAATCTTCTTTAGATCTGATAGTTTCATGTATTTTTGGTTTTGAATCTGACTGTACCAGCCAGCCAACTGTCTGAGCATAGGCAGCAATACACAGGACCAGGTTCTGTCAGCCCTGCTCCAACTCATCCTCTGTAGTCTAGTGGTTAGAGCACTGATTCTCACATGTGGGAGACCCAGGTTCAAGTCCCCCAATGTTTAAGTGGAGCTCTCTACTGACAAGTAGTCACTTCTTTAACTCTGATAGAGTTTGTGGGCAGCTTATAGCCTGCATATTCTATTTTGCCTTCCCAAATCCAGTAGTTTGTTCATTTTATTACTGCTCCTATGTCTCCTGAAGCAGTCTTCATAGCTGATGTGGGCTTAAGATTTCTGCTGGACATTTAAGATCAAATTTAAGATAGAGTTCTGGACCTAACATTCAGTGCCTCCAAGCAAAATGTATTCCTGTAAGTTTCAATTTAAGAAAGATTCCTGGACATAAAATTAGCAAATAATACAGCAGATGCCAACAGTGTCTTTGGGTTTTGAAAGAAGCAAACAAATCTTCTTTAGATCTGTTAGTTTTCATGTATTTTTGGTTTTGACTCTGACTCTACCAGCCAGCCAACTGTCTGAGCATAGGCAGCAATACAGATGTTGTCAGCCCAGCTTCAACTCATCCTCTGTAGTCTAGTGGTTAGAGCACTGATTCTCCCATAGAGCCCCAGGCCCCAGGTTCAAGTCTCACAAGGTTTAAGTGGAGTTCTCCAATGACAAGTAGTCACTTGTTTAGCTCTGATAGAGTTTGTGGGCAGCTTATAGCGTGCATATTCTATTTTGCCTTCCCAAATCCAGTAGGTTGTTCATTTTATTACTGTTCCTATGTCTCATGAAGCAGTCTTCATAGCTGATGTGGGCTTAAGATTTTTGCTGGACATTTGAGATAAATTTTAAGATAGAGTTCTGGACAAAAAATTCAGGGCTTTCAAGCAAAATGTATTCCTGTAAGTTTCAATTTAAGAAAGAGTCCTGGACATAAAATTAGCAAATAATACAGCAGATGCCAACAGTATCTTTGGGTTTTGAAAGAAGCAAACAAATCTTCTTTAGATCTGATAGTTTCATGTATTTTTGGTTTTGAATCTGACTGTACCAGCCAGCCAACTGTCTGAGCATAGGCAGCAATACACAGGACCAGGTTCTGTCAGCCCTGCTCCAACTCATCCTCTGTAGTCTAGTGGTTAGAGCACTGATTCTCACATGTGGGAGACCCAGGTTCAAGTCCCCCAATGTTTAAGTGGAGCTCTCTACTGACAAGTAGTCACTTGTTTAACTCTGATAGAGTGTGTGGGCAGCTTATAGCCTGCATAATCTTTTTGCCTTCCCAAATCCAGTAGTTTGTTCATTTTATTACTGCTCCTATGTCTCCTGAAGCAGTCTTCATAGCTGATGTGGGCTTAAGATTTCTGCTGGACATTTAAGATCAAATTTAAGATAGAGTTCTGGACCTAACATTCAGTGCCTCCAAGCAAAATGTATTCCTGTAAGTTTCAATTTAAGAAAGATTCCTGGACATAAAATTAGCAAATAATACAGCAGATGCCAACAGTGTCTTTGGGTTTTGAAAGAAGCAAACAAATCTTCTTTAGATCTGATAGTGTTCATGTATTTTTGGTTTTGACTCTGACTCTACCAGCCAGCCAACTGTCTGAGCATAGGCAGCAATACAGATTTTGTCAGCCCAGCTTCAACTCATCCTCTGTAGTCTAGTGGTTAGAGCACTGATTCTCCCATAGAGCCCCAGGCCCCAGGTTCAAGTCTCACAAGGTTTAAGTGGAGTTCTCCACTGACAAGTAGTCACTTGTTTAGCTCTGATAGAGTTTGTGGGCAGCTTATAGCCTGCATATTCTATATTGCCTTCCCAAATCCAGTAGGTTGTTCATTTTATTACTGTCCCTCTGTCTCATGAATCAGTCTTCATAGCTGATGTGGGCTTAAGATTTTTGCTGGACATTTGAGATAAAATTTAAGATAGAGTTCTGGACATAAAATTCAGGGCTTTCAAGCAAAATGTATTCCTGTAAGTTTCAATTTAAGAAAGAGTCCTGGACATAAAATTAGCAAATAATACAGCAGATGCCAACAGTATCTTTGGGTTTTGAAAGAAGCAAACAAATCTTCTTTAGATCTGATAGTTTCATGTATTTTTGGTTTTGAATCTGACTGTACCAGCCAGCCAACTGTCTGAGCATAGGCAGCAATACACAGGACCAGGTTCTGTCAGCCCTGCTCCAACTCATCCTCTGTAGTCTAGTGGTTAGAGCACTGATTCTCACATGTGGGAGACCCAGGTTCAAGTCCCCCAATGTTTAAGTGGAGCTCTCTACTGACAAGTAGTCACTTCTTTAACTCTGATAGAGTTTGTGGGCAGCTTATAGCCTGCATATTCTATTTTGCCTTCCCAAATCCAGTAGGTTGTTCATTTTATTACTGTTCCTATGTCTCATGAAGCAGTCTTCATAGCTGATGTGGGCTTAAGATTTTTGCTGGACATTTGAGATAAAATTTAAGATAGAGTTCTGGACCTAACATTCAGTGCCTCCAAGCAAAATGTATTCCTGTAAGTTTCAATTTAAGAAAGATTCCTGGACATAAAATTAGCAAATAATACAGCAGATGCCAACAGTGTCTTTGGGTTTTGAAAGAAGCAAACAAATCTTCTTTAGATCTGATAGTGTTCATGTATTTTTGGTTTTGACTCTGACTCTACCAGCCAGCCAACTGTCTGAGCATAGGCAGCAATACAGATTTTGTCAGCCCAGCTTCAACTCATCCTCTGTAGTCTAGTGGTTAGAGCACTGATTCTCCCATAGAGCCCCAGGCCCCAGGTTCAAGTCTCACAAGGTTTAAGTGGAGTTCTCCACTGACAAGTAGTCACTTGTTTAGCTCTGATAGAGTTTGTGGGCAGCTTATAGCCTGCATATTCTATAATGCCTTCCCAAATCCAGTAGGTTGTTCATTTTATTACTGTCCCTCTGTCTCATGAATCAGTCTTCATAGCTGATGTGGGCTTAAGATTTTTGCTGGACATTTGAGATAAAATTTAAGATAGACTTCTGGACATAAAATTCAGGGCTTTCAAGCAAAATGTATTCCTGTAAGTTTCAATTTAAGAAAGAGTCCTGGACATAAAATTAGCAAATAATACAGCAGATGCCAACAGTATCTTTGGGTTTTGAAAGAAGCAAACAAATCTTCTTTAGATCTGATAGTTTCATGTATTTTTGGTTTTGAATCTGACTGTACCAGCCAGCCAACTGTCTGAGCATAGGCAGCAATACACAGGACCAGGTTCTGTCAGCCCTGCTCCAACTCATCCTCTGTAGTCTAGTGGTTAGAGCACTGATTCTCACATGTGGGAGACCCAGGTTCAAGTCCCCCAATGTTTAAGTGAAGCTCTCTACTGACAAGTAGTCACTTCTTTAACTCTGATAGAGTGTGTGGGCAGCTTATAGCCTGCATAATCTTTTTGCCTTCCCAAATCCAGTAGTTTGTTCATTTTATTACTGCTCCTATGTCTCCTGAAGCAGTCTTCATAGCTGATGTGGGCTTAAGATTTCTGCTGGACATTTAAGATCAAATTTAAGATAGAGTTCTGGACCTAACATTCAGTGCCTCCAAGCAAAATGTATTCCTGTAAGTTTCAATTTAAGAAAGATTCCTGGACATAAAATTAGCAAATAATACAGCAGATGCCAACAGTGTCTTTGGGTTTTGAAAGAAGCAAACAAATCTTCTTTAGATCTGATAGTGTTCATGTATTTTTGGTTTTGACTCTGACTCTACCAGCCAGCCAACTGTCTGAGCATAGGCAGCAATACAGATTTTGTCAGCCCAGCTTCAACTCATCCTCTGTAGTCTAGTGGTTAGAGCACTGATTCTCCCATAGAGCCCCAGGCCCCAGGTTCAAGTCTCACAAGGTTTAAGTGGAGTTCTCCACTGACAAGTAGTCACTTGTTTAGCTCTGATAGAGTTTGTGGGCAGCTTATAGCCTGCATATTCTATAATGCCTTCCCAAATCCAGTAGGTTGTTCATTTTATTACTGTCCCTCTGTCTCATGAATCAGTCTTCATAGCTGATGTGGGCTTAAGATTTTTGCTGGACATTTGAGATAAAATTTAAGATAGACTTCTGGACATAAAATTCAGGGCTTTCAAGCAAAATGTATTCCTGTAAGTTTCAATTTAAGAAAGAGTCCTGGACATAAAATTAGCAAATAATACAGCAGATGCCAACAGTATCTTTGGGTTTTGAAAGAAGCAAACAAATCTTCTTTAGATCTGATAGTTTCATGTATTTTTGGTTTTGAATCTGACTGTACCAGCCAGCCAACTGTCTGAGCATAGGCAGCAATACACAGGACCAGGTTCTGTCAGCCCTGCTCCAACTCATCCTCTGTAGTCTAGTGGTTAGAGCACTGATTCTCACATGTGGGAGACCCAGGTTCAAGTCCCCCAATGTTTAAGTGAAGCTCTCTACTGACAAGTAGTCACTTCTTTAACTCTGATAGAGTGTGTGGGCAGCTTATAGCCTGCATAATCTTTTTGCCTTCCCAAATCCAGTAGTTTGTTCATTTTATTACTGCTCCTATGTCTCCTGAAGCAGTCTTCATAGCTGATGTGGGCTTAAGATTTCTGCTGGACATTTAAGATCAAATTTAAGATAGAGTTCTGGACCTAACATTCAGTGCCTCCAAGCAAAATGTATTCCTGTAAGTTTCAATTTAAGAAAGATTCCTGGACATAAAATTAGCAAATAATACAGCAGATGCCAACAGTGTCTTTGGGTTTTGAAAGAAGCAAACAAATCTTCTTTAGATCTGATAGTGTTCATGTATTTTTGGTTTTGACTCTGACTCTACCAGCCAGCCAACTGTCTGAGCATAGGCAGCAATACAGATTTTGTCAGCCCAGCTTCAACTCATCCTCTGTAGTCTAGTGGTTAGAGCACTGATTCTCCCATAGAGCCCCAGGCCCCAGGTTCAAGTCTCACAAGGTTTAAGTGGAGTTCTCCACTGACAAGTAGTCACTTGTTTAGCTCTGATAGAGTTTGTGGGCAGCTTATAGCCTGCATATTCTATATTGCCTTCCCAAATCCAGTAGGTTGTTCATTTTATTACTGTCCCTCTGTCTCATGAATCAGTCTTCATAGCTGATGTGGGCTTAAGATTTTTGCTGGACATTTGAGATAAAATTTAAGATAGACTTCTGGACATAAAATTCAGGGCTTTCAAGCAAAATGTATTCCTGTAAGTTTCAATTTAAGAAAGAGTCCTGGACATAAAATTAGCAAATAATACAGCAGATGCCAACAGTATCTTTGGGTTTTGAAAGAAGCAAACAAATCTTCTTTAGATCTGATAGTTTCATGTATTTTTGGTTTTGAATCTGACTGTACCAGCCAGCCAACTGTCTGAGCATAGGCAGCAATACACAGGACCAGGTTCTGTCAGCCCTGCTCCAACTCATCCTCTGTAGTCTAGTGGTTAGAGCACTGATTCTCACATGTGGGAGACCCAGGTTCAAGTCCCCCAATGTTTAAGTGGAGCTCTCTACTGACAAGTAGTCACTTCTTTAACTCTGATAGAGTTTGTGGGCAGCTTATAGCCTGCATATTCTATTTTGCCTTCCCAAATCCAGTAGTTTGTTCATTTTATTACTGCTCCTATGTCTCCTGAAGCAGTCTTCATAGCTGATGTGGGCTTAAGATTTCTGCTGGACATTTAAGATCAAATTTAAGATAGAGTTCTGGACCTAACATTCAGTGCCTCCAAGCAAAATGTATTCCTGTAAGTTTCAATTTAAGAAAGATTCCTGGACATAAAATTAGCAAATAATACAGCAGATGCCAACAGTGTCTTTGGGTTTTGAAAGAAGCAAACAAATCTTCTTTAGATCTGTTAGTTTTCATGTATTTTTGGTTTTGACTCTGACTCTACCAGCCAGCCAACTGTCTGAGCATAGGCAGCAATACAGATGTTGTCAGCCCAGCTTCAACTCATCCTCTGTAATCTAGTGGTTAGAGCACTGATTCTCCCATAGAGCCCCAGGCCCCAGGTTCAAGTCTCACAAGGTTTAAGTGGAGTTCTCCAATGACAAGTAGTCACTTGTTTAGCTCTGATAGAGTTTGTGGGCAGCTTATAGCGTGCATATTCTATTTTGCCTTCCCAAATCCAGTAGGTTGTTCATTTTATTACTGTTCCTATGTCTCATGAAGCAGTCTTCATAGCTGATGTGGGCTTAAGATTTTTGCTGGACATTTGAGATAAATTTTAAGATAGAGTTCTGGACAAAAAATTCAGGGCTTTCAAGCAAAATGTATTCCTGTAAGTTTCAATTTAAGAAAGAGTCCTGGACATAAAATTAGCAAATAATACAGCAGATGCCAACAGTATCTTTGGGTTTTGAAAGAAGCAAACAAATCTTCTTTAGATCTGATAGTTTCATGTATTTTTGGTTTTGAATCTGACTGTACCAGCCAGCCAACTGTCTGAGCATAGGCAGCAATACACAGGACCAGGTTCTGTCAGCCCTGCTCCAACTCATCCTCTGTAGTCTAGTGGTTAGAGCACTGATTCTCACATGTGGGAGACCCAGGTTCAAGTCCCCCAATGTTTAAGTGGAGCTCTCTACTGACAAGTAGTCACTTGTTTAACTCTGATAGAGTGTGTGGGCAGCTTATAGCCTGCATAATCTTTTTGCCTTCCCAAATCCAGTAGTTTGTTCATTTTATTACTGCTCCTATGTCTCCTGAAGCAGTCTTCATAGCTGATGTGGGCTTAAGATTTCTGCTGGACATTTAAGATCAAATTTAAGATAGAGTTCTGGACCTAACATTCAGTGCCTCCAAGCAAAATGTATTCCTGTAAGTTTCAATTTAAGAAAGATTCCTGGACATAAAATTAGCAAATAATACAGCAGATGCCAACAGTGTCTTTGGGTTTTGAAAGAAGCAAACAAATCTTCTTTAGATCTGATAGTGTTCATGTATTTTTGGTTTTGACTCTGACTCTACCAGCCAGCCAACTGTCTGAGCATAGGCAGCAATACAGATTTTGTCAGCCCAGCTTCAACTCATCCTCTGTAGTCTAGTGGTTAGAGCACTGATTCTCCCATAGAGCCCCAGGCCCCAGGTTCAAGTCTCACAAGGTTTAAGTGGAGTTCTCCACTGACAAGTAGTCACTTGTTTAGCTCTGATAGAGTTTGTGGGCAGCTTATAGCCTGCATATTCTATATTGCCTTCCCAAATCCAGTAGGTTGTTCATTTTATTACTGTCCCTCTGTCTCATGAATCAGTCTTCATAGCTGATGTGGGCTTAAGATTTTTGCTGGACATTTGAGATAAAATTTAAGATAGACTTCTGGACATAAAATTCAGGGCTTTCAAGCAAAATGTATTCCTGTAAGTTTCAATTTAAGAAAGAGTCCTGGACATAAAATTAGCAAATAATACAGCAGATGCCAACAGTATCTTTGGGTTTTGAAAGAAGCAAACAAATCTTCTTTAGATCTGATAGTTTCATGTATTTTTGGTTTTGAATCTGACTGTACCAGCCAGCCAACTGTCTGAGCATAGGCAGCAATACACAGGACCAGGTTCTGTCAGCCCTGCTCCAACTCATCCTCTGTAGTCTAGTGGTTAGAGCACTGATTCTCACATGTGGGAGACCCAGGTTCAAGTCCCCCAATGTTTAAGTGGAGCTCTCTACTGACAAGTAGTCACTTCTTTAACTCTGATAGAGTTTGTGGGCAGCTTATAGCCTGCATATTCTATTTTGCCTTCCCAAATCCAGTAGGTTGTTCATTTTATTACTGTTCCTATGTCTCATGAAGCAGTCTTCATAGCTGATGTGGGCTTAAGATTTTTGCTGGACATTTGAGATAAAATTTAAGATAGAGTTCTGGACCTAACATTCAGTGCCTCCAAGCAAAATGTATTCCTGTAAGTTTCAATTTAAGAAAGATTCCTGGACATAAAATTAGCAAATAATACAGCAGATGCCAACAGTGTCTTTGGGTTTTGAAAGAAGCAAACAAATCTTCTTTAGATCTGATAGTGTTCATGTATTTTTGGTTTTGACTCTGACTCTACCAGCCAGCCAACTGTCTGAGCATAGGCAGCAATACAGATTTTGTCAGCCCAGCTTCAACTCATCCTCTGTAGTCTAGTGGTTAGAGCACTGATTCTCCCATAGAGCCCCAGGCCCCAGGTTCAAGTCTCACAAGGTTTAAGTGGAGTTCTCCACTGACAAGTAGTCACTTGTTTAGCTCTGATAGAGTTTGTGGGCAGCTTATAGCCTGCATATTCTATATTGCCTTCCCAAATCCAGTAGGTTGTTCATTTTATTACTGTCCCTCTGTCTCATGAATCAGTCTTCATAGCTGATGTGGGCTTAAGATTTTTGCTGGACATTTGAGATAAAATTTAAGATAGACTTCTGGACATAAAATTCAGGGCTTTCAAGCAAAATGTATTCCTGTAAGTTTCAATTTAAGAAAGAGTCCTGGACATAAAATTAGCAAATAATACAGCAGATGCCAACAGTATCTTTGGGTTTTGAAAGAAGCAAACAAATCTTCTTTAGATCTGATAGTTTCATGTATTTTTGGTTTTGAATCTGACTGTACCAGCCAGCCAACTGTCTGAGCATAGGCAGCAATACACAGGACCAGGTTCTGTCAGCCCTGCTCCAACTCATCCTCTGTAGTCTAGTGGTTAGAGCACTGATTCTCCCATAGAGCCCCAGGCCCCAGGTTCAAGTCTCACAAGGTTTAAGTGGAGTTCTCCACTGACAAGTAGTCACTTGTTTAGCTCTGATAGAGTTTGTGGGCAGCTTATAGCCTGCATATTCTATATTGCCTTCCCAAATCCAGTAGGTTGTTCATTTTATTACTGTCCCTCTGTCTCATGAATCAGTCTTCATAGCTGATGTGGGCTTAAGATTTTTGCTGGACATTTGAGATAAAATTTAAGATAGACTTCTGGACATAAAATTCAGGGCTTTCAAGCAAAATGTATTCCTGTAAGTTTCAATTTAAGAAAGAGTCCTGGACATAAAATTAGCAAATAATACAGCAGATGCCAACAGTATCTTTGGGTTTTGAAAGAAGCAAACAAATCTTCTTTAGATCTGATAGTTTCATGTATTTTTGGTTTTGAATCTGACTGTACCAGCCAGCCAACTGTCTGAGCATAGGCAGCAATACACAGGACCAGGTTCTGTCAGCCCTGCTCCAACTCATCCTCTGTAGTCTAGTGGTTAGAGCACTGATTCTCACATGTGGGAGACCCAGGTTCAAGTCCCCCAATGTTTAAGTGGAGCTCTCTACTGACAAGTAGTCACTTCTTTAACTCTGATAGAGTTTGTGGGCAGCTTATAGCCTGCATATTCTATTTTGCCTTCCCAAATCCAGTAGTTTGTTCATTTTATTACTGCTCCTATGTCTCCTGAAGCAGTCTTCATAGCTGATGTGGGCTTAAGATTTCTGCTGGACATTTAAGATCAAATTTAAGATAGAGTTCTGGACCTAACATTCAGTGCCTCCAAGCAAAATGTATTCCTGTAAGTTTCAATTTAAGAAAGATTCCTGGACATAAAATTAGCAAATAATACAGCAGATGCCAACAGTGTCTTTGGGTTTTGAAAGAAGCAAACAAATCTTCTTTAGATCTGTTAGTTTTCATGTATTTTTGGTTTTGACTCTGACTCTACCAGCCAGCCAACTGTCTGAGCATAGGCAGCAATACAGATGTTGTCAGCCCAGCTTCAACTCATCCTCTGTAGTCTAGTGGTTAGAGCACTGATTCTCCCATAGAGCCCCAGGCCCCAGGTTCAAGTCTCACAAGGTTTAAGTGGAGTTCTCCAATGACAAGTAGTCACTTGTTTAGCTCTGATAGAGTTTGTGGGCAGCTTATAGCGTGCATATTCTATTTTGCCTTCCCAAATCCAGTAGGTTGTTCATTTTATTACTGTTCCTATGTCTCATGAAGCAGTCTTCATAGCTGATGTGGGCTTAAGATTTTTGCTGGACATTTGAGATAAATTTTAAGATAGAGTTCTGGACAAAAAATTCAGGGCTTTCAAGCAAAATGTATTCCTGTAAGTTTCAATTTAAGAAAGAGTCCTGGACATAAAATTAGCAAATAATACAGCAGATGCCAACAGTATCTTTGGGTTTTGAAAGAAGCAAACAAATCTTCTTTAGATCTGATAGTTTCATGTATTTTTGGTTTTGAATCTGACTGTACCAGCCAGCCAACTGTCTGAGCATAGGCAGCAATACACAGGACCAGGTTCTGTCAGCCCTGCTCCAACTCATCCTCTGTAGTCTAGTGGTTAGAGCACTGATTCTCACATGTGGGAGACCCAGGTTCAAGTCCCCCAATGTTTAAGTGGAGCTCTCTACTGACAAGTAGTCACTTCTTTAACTCTGATAGAGTTTGTGGGCAGCTTATAGCCTGCATATTCTATTTTGCCTTCCCAAATCCAGTAGGTTGTTCATTTTATTACTGTTCCTATGTCTCATGAAGCAGTCTTCATAGCTGATGTGGGCTTAAGATTTCTGCTGGACATTTAAGATCAAATTTAAGATAGAGTTCTGGACCTAACATTCAGTGCCTCCAAGCAAAATGTATTCCTGTAAGTTTCAATTTAAGAAAGATTCCTGGACATAAAATTAGCAAATAATACAGCAGATGCCAACAGTGTCTTTGGGTTTTGAAAGAAGCAAACAAATCTTCTTTAGATCTGATAGTTTTCATGTATTTTTGGTTTTGACTCTGACTCTACCAGCCAGCCAACTGTCTGAGCATAGGCAGCAATACAGATGTTGTCAGCCCAGCTTCAACTCATCCTCTGTAGTCTAGTGGTTAGAGCACTGATTCTCCCATAGAGCCCCAGGCCCCAGGTTCAAGTCTCACAAGGTTTAAGTGGAGTTCTCCACTGACAAGTAGTCACTTGTTTAGCTCTGATAGAGTTTGTGGGCAGCTTATAGCCTGCATATTCTATTTTGCCTTCCCAAATCCAGTAGGTTGTTCATTTTATTACTGTTCCTATGTCTCATGAAGCAGTATTCATAGCTGATGTGGGCTTAATATTTTTGCTGGACATTTGAGATAAAATTTAAGATAGAGTTCTGGACATAAAATTCAGGGCTTTCAAGCAAAATGTATTCCTGTAAGTTTCAATTTAAGAAAGAGTCCTGTACATAAAATTAGCAAATAATACAGCAGATGCCAACAGTATCTTTGGGTTTTGAAAGAAGCAAACAAATCTTCTTTAGATCTGATAGTTTCATGTATTTTTGGTTTTGAATCTGACTGTACCAGCCAGCCAACTGTCTGAGCATAGGCAGCAATACAGATTTTGTCAGCCCAGCTTCAACTCATCATCTGTAGTCTAGTGGTTAGAGCACTGATTCTCCCATAGAGCCCCAGGCCCCAGGTTCAAGTCTCACAAGGTTTAAGTGGAGTTCTCCACTGACAAGTAGTCACTTGTTTAGCTCTGATAGAGTTTGTGGGCAGCTTATAGCCTGCATATTCTATATTGCCTTCCCAAATCCAGTAGGTTGTTCATTTTATTACTGTCCCTCTGTCTCATGAAGCAGTCTTCATAGCTGATGTGGGCTTAAGATTTTTGCTGGACATTTGAGAAAAATTTAAGATAGACTTCTGGACATAAAATTCAGGGCTTTCAAGCAAAATGTATTCCTGTAAGTTTCAATTTAAGAAAGAGTCCTGGACATAAAATTAGCAAATAATACAGCAGATGCCAACAGTATCTTTGGGTTTTGAAAGAAGCAAACAAATCTTCTTTAGATCTGATAGTTTCATGTATTTTTGGTTTTGAATCTGACTGTACCAGCCAGCCAACTGTCTGAGCATAGGCAGCAATACACAGGACCAGGTTCTGTCAGCCCTGCTCCAACTCATCCTCTGTAGTCTAGTGGTTAGAGCACTGATTCTCACATGTGGGAGACCCAGGTTCAAGTCCCCCAATGTTTAAGTGAAGCTCTCTACTGACAAGTAGTCACTTCTTTAACTCTGATAGAGTGTGTGGGCAGCTTATAGCCTGCATAATCTTTTTGCCTTCCCAAATCCAGTAGTTTGTTCATTTTATTACTGCTCCTATGTCTCCTGAAGCAGTCTTCATAGCTGATGTGGGCTTAAGATTTCTGCTGGACATTTAAGATCAAATTTGAGATAGAGTTCTGGACCTAACATTCAGTGCCTCCAAGCAAATGTATTCCTGTAAGTTTCAATTTAAGAAAGATTCCTGGACATAAAATTAGCAAATAATACAGCAGATGCCAACAGTGTCTTTGGGTTTTGAAAGAAGCAAACAAATCTTCTTTAGATCTGATAGTGTTCATGTATTTTTGGTTTTGACTCTGACTCTACCAGCCAGCCAACTGTCTGAGCATAGGCAGCAATACAGATTTTGTCAGCCCAGCTTCAACTCATCCTCTGTAGTCTAGTGGTTAGAGCACTGATTCTCCCATAGAGCCCCAGGCCCCAGGTTCAAGTCTCACAAGGTTTAAGTGGAGTTCTCCACTGACAAGTAGTCACTTGTTTAGCTCTGATAGAGTTTGTGGGCAGCTTATAGCCTGCATATTCTATATTGCCTTCCCAAATCCAGTAGGTTGTTCATTTTATTACTGTCCCTCTGTCTCATGAATCAGTCTTCATAGCTGATGTGGGCTTAAGATTTTTGCTGGACATTTGAGATAAAATTTAAGATAGACTTCTGGACATAAAATTCAGGGCTTTCAAGCAAAATGTATTCCTGTAAGTTTCAATTTAAGAAAGAGTCCTGGACATAAAATTAGCAAATAATACAGCAGATGCCAACAGTATCTTTGGGTTTTGAAAGAAGCAAACAAATCTTCTTTAGATCTGATAGTTTCATGTATTTTTGGTTTTGAATCTGACTGTACCAGCCAGCCAACTGTCTGAGCATAGGCAGCAATACACAGGACCAGGTTCTGTCAGCCCTGCTCCAACTCATCCTCTGTAGTCTAGTGGTTAGAGCACTGATTCTCACATGTGGGAGACCCAGGTTCAAGTCCCCCAATGTTTAAGTGGAGCTCTCTACTGACAAGTAGTCACTTCTTTAACTCTGATAGAGTTTGTGGGCAGCTTATAGCCTGCATATTCTATTTTGCCTTCCCAAATCCAGTAGTTTGTTCATTTTATTACTGCTCCTATGTCTCCTGAAGCAGTCTTCATAGCTGATGTGGGCTTAAGATTTCTGCTGGACATTTAAGATCAAATTTAAGATAGAGTTCTGGACCTAACATTCAGTGCCTCCAAGCAAAATGTATTCCTGTAAGTTTCAATTTAAGAAAGATTCCTGGACATAAAATTAGCAAATAATACAGCAGATGCCAACAGTGTCTTTGGGTTTTGAAAGAAGCAAACAAATCTTCTTTAGATCTGTTAGTTTTCATGTATTTTTGGTTTTGACTCTGACTCTACCAGCCAGCCAACTGTCTGAGCATAGGCAGCAATACAGATGTTGTCAGCCCAGCTTCAACTCATCCTCTGTAGTCTAGTGGTTAGAGCACTGATTCTCCCATAGAGCCCCAGGCCCCAGGTTCAAGTCTCACAAGGTTTAAGTGGAGTTCTCCAATGACAAGTAGTCACTTGTTTAGCTCTGATAGAGTTTGTGGGCAGCTTATAGCGTGCATATTCTATTTTGCCTTCCCAAATCCAGTAGGTTGTTCATTTTATTACTGTTCCTATGTCTCATGAAGCAGTCTTCATAGCTGATGTGGGCTTAAGATTTTTGCTGGACATTTGAGATAAATTTTAAGATAGAGTTCTGGACAAAAAATTCAGGGCTTTCAAGCAAAATGTATTCCTGTAAGTTTCAATTTAAGAAAGAGTCCTGGACATAAAATTAGCAAATAATACAGCAGATGCCAACAGTATCTTTGGGTTTTGAAAGAAGCAAACAAATCTTCTTTAGATCTGATAGTTTCATGTATTTTTGGTTTTGAATCTGACTGTACCAGCCAGCCAACTGTCTGAGCATAGGCAGCAATACACAGGACCAGGTTCTGTCAGCCCTGCTCCAAATCATTCTCTGTAGTCTAGTGGTTAGAGCACTGATTCTCACATGTGGGAGACCCAGGTTCAAGTCCCCCAATGTTTAAGTGGAGCTCTCTACTGACAAGTAGTCACTTCTTTAACTCTGATAGAGTTTGTGGGCAGCTTATAGCCTGCATATTCTATTTTGCCTTCCCAAATCCAGTAGTTTGTTCATTTTATTACTGCTCCTATGTCTCCTGAAGCAGTCTTCATAGCTGATGTGGGCTTAAGATTTCTGCTGGACATTTAAGATCAAATTTAAGATAGAGTTCTGGACCTAACATTCAGTGCCTCCAAGCAAAATGTATTCCTGTAAGTTTCAATTTAAGAAAGATTCCTGGACATAAAATTAGCAAATAATGCAGCAGATGCCAACAGTGTCTTTGGGTTTTGAAAGAAGCAAACAAATCTTCTTTAGATCTGATAGTTTTCATGTATTTTTGGTTTTGACTCTGACTCTACCAGCCAGCCAACTGTCTGAGCATAGGCAGCAATACAGATGTTGTCAGCCCAGCTTCAACTCATCCTCTGTAGTCTAGTGGTTAGAGCACTGATTCTCCCATAGAGCCCCAGGCCCCAGGTTCAAGTCTCACAAGGTTTAAGTGGAGTTCTCCAATGACAAGTAGTCACTTGTTTAGCTCTGTTAGAGTTTGTGGGCAGCTTATAGCGTGCATATTCTATTTTGCCTTCCCAAATCCAGTAGGTTGTTCATTTTATTACTGTTCCTATGTCTCATGAAGCAGTCTTCATAGCTGATGTGGGCTTAAGATTTTTGCTGGACATTTGAGATAAATTTTAAGATAGAGTTCTGGACAAAAAATTCAGGGCTTTCAAGCAAAATGTATTCCTGTAAGTTTCAATTTAAGAAAGAGTCCTGGACATAAAATTAGCAAATAATACAGCAGATGCCAACAGTATCTTTGGGTTTTGAAAGAAGCAAACAAATCTTCTTTAGATCTGATAGTTTCATGTATTTTTGGTTTTGAATCTGACTGTACCAGCCAGCCAACTGTCTGAGCATAGGCAGCAATACACAGGACCAGGTTCTGTCAGCCCTGCTCCAACTCATCCTCTGTAGTCTAGTGGTTAGAGCACTGATTCTCACATGTGGGAGACCCAGGTTCAAGTCCCCCAATGTTTAAGTGGAGCTCTCTACTGACAAGTAGTCACTTCTTTAACTCTGATAGAGTTTGTGGGCAGCTTATAGCCTGCATATTCTATTTTGCCTTCCCAAATCCAGTAGGTTGTTCATTTTATTACTGTTCCTATGTCTCATGAAGCAGTCTTCATAGCTGATGTGGGCTTAAGATTTCTGCTGGACATTTAAGATCAAATTTAAGATAGAGTTCTGGACCTAACATTCAGTGCCTCCAAGCAAAATGTATTCCTGTAAGTTTCAATTTAAGAAAGATTCCTGGACATAAAATTAGCAAATAATACAGCAGATGCCAACAGTGTCTTTGGGTTTTGAAAGAAGCAAACAAATCTTCTTTAGATCTGATAGTTTTCATGTATTTTTGGTTTTGACTCTGACTCTACCAGCCAGCCAACTGTCTGAGCATAGGCAGCAATACAGATGTTGTCAGCCCAGCTTCAACTCATCCTCTGTAGTCTAGTGGTTAGAGCACTGATTCTCCCATAGAGCCCCAGGCCCCAGGTTCAAGTCTCACAAGGTTTAAGTGGAGTTCTCCACTGACAAGTAGTCACTTGTTTAGCTCTGATAGAGTTTGTGGGCAGCTTATAGCCTGCATATTCTATTTTGCCTTCCCAAATCCAGTAGGTTGTTCATTTTATTACTGTTCCTATGTCTCATGAAGCAGTATTCATAGCTGATGTGGGCTTAATATTTTTGCTGGACATTTGAGATAAAATTTAAGATAGAGTTCTGGACATAAAATTCAGGGCTTTCAAGCAAAATGTATTCCTGTAAGTTTCAATTTAAGAAAGAGTCCTGTACATAAAATTAGCAAATAATACAGCAGATGCCAACAGTATCTTTGGGTTTTGAAAGAAGCAAACAAATCTTCTTTAGATCTGATAGTTTCATGTATTTTTGGTTTTGAATCTGACTGTACCAGCCAGCCAACTGTCTGAGCATAGGCAGCAATACAGATTTTGTCAGCCCAGCTTCAACTCATCATCTGTAGTCTAGTGGTTAGAGCACTGATTCTCCCATAGAGCCCCAGGCCCCAGGTTCAAGTCTCACAAGGTTTAAGTGGAGTTCTCCACTGACAAGTAGTCACTTGTTTAGCTCTGATAGAGTTTGTGGGCAGCTTATAGCCTGCATATTCTATATTGCCTTCCCAAATCCAGTAGGTTGTTCATTTTATTACTGTCCCTCTGTCTCATGAAGCAGTCTTCATAGCTGATGTGGGCTTAAGATTTTTGCTGGACATTTGAGAAAAATTTAAGATAGACTTCTGGACATAAAATTCAGGGCTTTCAAGCAAAATGTATTCCTGTAAGTTTCAATTTAAGAAAGAGTCCTGGACATAAAATTAGCAAATAATACAGCAGATGCCAACAGTATCTTTGGGTTTTGAAAGAAGCAAACAAATCTTCTTTAGATCTGATAGTTTCATGTATTTTTGGTTTTGAATCTGACTGTACCAGCCAGCCAACTGTCTGAGCATAGGCAGCAATACACAGGACCAGGTTCTGTCAGCCCTGCTCCAACTCATCCTCTGTAGTCTAGTGGTTAGAGCACTGATTCTCACATGTGGGAGACCCAGGTTCAAGTCCCCCAATGTTTAAGTGAAGCTCTCTACTGACAAGTAGTCACTTCTTTAACTCTGATAGAGTGTGTGGGCAGCTTATAGCCTGCATAATCTTTTTGCCTTCCCAAATCCAGTAGTTTGTTCATTTTATTACTGCTCCTATGTCTCCTGAAGCAGTCTTCATAGCTGATGTGGGCTTAAGATTTCTGCTGGACATTTAAGATCAAATTTGAGATAGAGTTCTGGACCTAACATTCAGTGCCTCCAAGCAAATGTATTCCTGTAAGTTTCAATTTAAGAAAGATTCCTGGACATAAAATTAGCAAATAATACAGCAGATGCCAACAGTGTCTTTGGGTTTTGAAAGAAGCAAACAAATCTTCTTTAGATCTGATAGTGTTCATGTATTTTTGGTTTTGACTCTGACTCTACCAGCCAGCCAACTGTCTGAGCATAGGCAGCAATACAGATTTTGTCAGCCCAGCTTCAACTCATCCTCTGTAGTCTAGTGGTTAGAGCACTGATTCTCCCATAGAGCCCCAGGCCCCAGGTTCAAGTCTCACAAGGTTTAAGTGGAGTTCTCCACTGACAAGTAGTCACTTGTTTAGCTCTGATAGAGTTTGTGGGCAGCTTATAGCCTGCATATTCTATATTGCCTTCCCAAATCCAGTAGGTTGTTCATTTTATTACTGTCCCTCTGTCTCATGAATCAGTCTTCATAGCTGATGTGGGCTTAAGATTTTTGCTGGACATTTGAGATAAAATTTAAGATAGACTTCTGGACATAAAATTCAGGGCTTTCAAGCAAAATGTATTCCTGTAAGTTTCAATTTAAGAAAGAGTCCTGGACATAAAATTAGCAAATAATACAGCAGATGCCAACAGTATCTTTGGGTTTTGAAAGAAGCAAACAAATCTTCTTTAGATCTGATAGTTTCATGTATTTTTGGTTTTGAATCTGACTGTACCAGCCAGCCAACTGTCTGAGCATAGGCAGCAATACACAGGACCAGGTTCTGTCAGCCCTGCTCCAACTCATCCTCTGTAGTCTAGTGGTTAGAGCACTGATTCTCACATGTGGGAGACCCAGGTTCAAGTCCCCCAATGTTTAAGTGGAGCTCTCTACTGACAAGTAGTCACTTCTTTAACTCTGATAGAGTTTGTGGGCAGCTTATAGCCTGCATATTCTATTTTGCCTTCCCAAATCCAGTAGTTTGTTCATTTTATTACTGCTCCTATGTCTCCTGAAGCAGTCTTCATAGCTGATGTGGGCTTAAGATTTCTGCTGGACATTTAAGATCAAATTTAAGATAGAGTTCTGGACCTAACATTCAGTGCCTCCAAGCAAAATGTATTCCTGTAAGTTTCAATTTAAGAAAGATTCCTGGACATAAAATTAGCAAATAATACAGCAGATGCCAACAGTGTCTTTGGGTTTTGAAAGAAGCAAACAAATCTTCTTTAGATCTGTTAGTTTTCATGTATTTTTGGTTTTGACTCTGACTCTACCAGCCAGCCAACTGTCTGAGCATAGGCAGCAATACAGATGTTGTCAGCCCAGCTTCAACTCATCCTCTGTAGTCTAGTGGTTAGAGCACTGATTCTCCCATAGAGCCCCAGGCCCCAGGTTCAAGTCTCACAAGGTTTAAGTGGAGTTCTCCAATGACAAGTAGTCACTTGTTTAGCTCTGATAGAGTTTGTGGGCAGCTTATAGCGTGCATATTCTATTTTGCCTTCCCAAATCCAGTAGGTTGTTCATTTTATTACTGTTCCTATGTCTCATGAAGCAGTCTTCATAGCTGATGTGGGCTTAAGATTTTTGCTGGACATTTGAGATAAATTTTAAGATAGAGTTCTGGACAAAAAATTCAGGGCTTTCAAGCAAAATGTATTCCTGTAAGTTTCAATTTAAGAAAGAGTCCTGGACATAAAATTAGCAAATAATACAGCAGATGCCAACAGTATCTTTGGGTTTTGAAAGAAGCAAACAAATCTTCTTTAGATCTGATAGTTTCATGTATTTTTGGTTTTGAATCTGACTGTACCAGCCAGCCAACTGTCTGAGCATAGGCAGCAATACACAGGACCAGGTTCTGTCAGCCCTGCTCCAAATCATTCTCTGTAGTCTAGTGGTTAGAGCACTGATTCTCACATGTGGGAGACCCAGGTTCAAGTCCCCCAATGTTTAAGTGGAGCTCTCTACTGACAAGTAGTCACTTCTTTAACTCTGATAGAGTTTGTGGGCAGCTTATAGCCTGCATATTCTATTTTGCCTTCCCAAATCCAGTAGTTTGTTCATTTTATTACTGCTCCTATGTCTCCTGAAGCAGTCTTCATAGCTGATGTGGGCTTAAGATTTCTGCTGGACATTTAAGATCAAATTTAAGATAGAGTTCTGGACCTAACATTCAGTGCCTCCAAGCAAAATGTATTCCTGTAAGTTTCAATTTAAGAAAGATTCCTGGACATAAAATTAGCAAATAATGCAGCAGATGCCAACAGTGTCTTTGGGTTTTGAAAGAAGCAAACAAATCTTCTTTAGATCTGATAGTTTTCATGTATTTTTGGTTTTGACTCTGACTCTACCAGCCAGCCAACTGTCTGAGCATAGGCAGCAATACAGATGTTGTCAGCCCAGCTTCAACTCATCCTCTGTAGTCTAGTGGTTAGAGCACTGATTCTCCCATAGAGCCCCAGGCCCCAGGTTCAAGTCTCACAAGGTTTAAGTGGAGTTCTCCACTGACAAGTAGCCACTTGTTTAGCTCTGATAGAGTTTGTGGGCAGCTTATAGCCTGCATATTCTATTTTGCCTTCCCAAATCCAGTAGGTTGTTCATTTTATTACTGTTCCTATGTCTCATGAAGCAGTATTCATAGCTGATGTGGGCTTAATATTTTTGCTGGACATTTGAGATAAAATTTAAGATAGAGTTCTGGACATAAAATTCAGGGCTTTCAAGCAAAATGTATTCCTGTAAGTTTCAATTTAAGAAAGAGTCCTGTACATAAAATTAGCAAATAATACAGCAGATGCCAACAGTATCTTTGGGTTTTGAAAGAAGCAAACAAATCTTCTTTAGATCTGATAGTTTCATGTATTTTTGGTTTTGAATCTGACTGTACCAGCCAGCCAACTGTCTGAGCATAGGCAGCAATACACAGGACCAGGTTCTGTCAGCCCTGCTCCAACTCATCCTCTGTAGTCTAGTGGTTAGAGCACTGATTCTCACATGTGGGAGACCCAGGTTCAAGTCCCCCAATGTTTAAGTGAAGCTCTCTACTGACAAGTAGTCACTTCTTTAACTCTGATAGAGTGTGTGGGCAGCTTATAGCCTGCATAATCTTTTTGCCTTCCCAAATCCAGTAGTTTGTTCATTTTATTACTGCTCCTATGTCTCCTGAAGCAGTCTTCATAGCTGATGTGGGCTTAAGATTTCTGCTGGACATTTAAGATCAAATTTAAGATAGAGTTCTGGACCTAACATTCAGTGCCTCCAAGCAAAATGTATTCCTGTAAGTTTCAATTTAAGAAAGATTCCTGGACATAAAATTAGCAAATAATACAGCAGATGCCAACAGTGTCTTTGGGTTTTGAAAGAAGCAAACAAATCTTCTTTAGATCTGATAGTGTTCATGTATTTTTGGTTTTGACTCTGACTCTACCAGCCAGCCAACTGTCTGAGCATAGGCAGCAATACAGATTTTGTCAGCCCAGCTTCAACTCATCCTCTGTAGTCTAGTGGTTAGAGCACTGATTCTCCCATAGAGCCCCAGGCCCCAGGTTCAAGTCTCACAAGGTTTAAGTGGAGTTCTCCACTGACAAGTAGTCACTTGTTTAGCTCTGATAGAGTTTGTGGGCAGCTTATAGCCTGCATATTCTATATTGCCTTCCCAAATCCAGTAGGTTGTTCATTTTATTACTGTCCCTCTGTCTCATGAATCAGTCTTCATAGCTGATGTGGGCTTAAGATTTTTGCTGGACATTTGAGATAAAATTTAAGATAGACTTCTGGACATAAAATTCAGGGCTTTCAAGCAAAATGTATTCCTGTAAGTTTCAATTTAAGAAAGAGTCCTGGACATAAAATTAGCAAATAATACAGCAGATGCCGACAGTATCTTTGGGTTTTGAAAGAAGCAAACAAATCTTCTTTAGATCTGATAGTTTCATGTATTTTTGGTTTTGAATCTGACTGTACCAGCCAGCCAACTGTCTGAGCATAGGCAGCAATACACAGGACCAGGTTCTGTCAGCCCTGCTCCAACTCATCCTCTGTAGTCTAGTGGTTAGAGCACTGATTCTCACATGTGGGAGACCCAGGTTCAAGTCCCCCAATGTTTAAGTGGAGCTCTCTACTGACAAGTAGTCACTTCTTTAACTCTGATAGAGTTTGTGGGCAGCTTATAGCCTGCATATTCTATTTTGCCTTCCCAAATCCAGTAGGTTGTTCATTTTATTACTGTTCCTATGTCTCATGAAGCAGTCTTCATAGCTGATGTGGGCTTAAGATTTTTGCTGGACATTTGAGATAAAATTTAAGATAGAGTTCTGGACCTAACATTCAGTGCCTCCAAGCAAAATGTATTCCTGTAAGTTTCAATTTAAGAAAGATTCCTGGACATAAAATTAGCAAATAATACAGCAGATGCCAACAGTGTCTTTGGGTTTTGAAAGAAGCAAACAAATCTTCTTTAGATCTGATAGTGTTCATGTATTTTTTGTTTTGACTCTGACTCTACCAGCCAGCCAACTGTCTGAGCATAGGCAGCAATACAGATTTTGTCAGCCCAGCTTCAACTCATCCTCTGTAGTCTAGTGGTTAGAGCACTGATTCTCCCATAGAGCCCCAGGCCCCAGGTTCAAGTCTCACAAGGTTTAAGTGGAGTTCTCCACTGACAAGTAGTCACTTGTTTAGCTCTGATAGAGTTTGTGGAAAGCTTATAGCCTGCATATTCTATATTGCCTTCCCAAATCCAGTAGGTTGTTCATTTTATTACTGTCCCTCTGTCTCATGAATCAGTCTTCATAGCTGATGTGGGCTTAAGATTTTTGCTGGACATTTGAGATAAAATTTAAGATAGACTTCTGGACATAAAATTCAGGGCTTTCAAGCAAAATGTATTCCTGTAAGTTTCAATTTAAGAAAGAGTCCTGGACATAAAATTAGCAAATAATACAGCAGATGCCAACAGTATCTTTGGGTTTTGAAAGAAGCAAACAAATCTTCTTTAGATCTGATAGTTTCATGTATTTTTGGTTTTGAATCTGACTGTACCAGCCAGCCAACTGTCTGAGCATAGGCAGCAATACACAGGACCAGGTTCTGTCAGCCCTGCTCCAACTCATCCTCTGTAGTCTAGTGGTTAGAGCACTGATTCTCACATGTGGGAGACCCAGGTTCAAGTCCCCCAATGTTTAAGTGAAGCTCTCTACTGACAAGTAGTCACTTCTTTAACTCTGATAGAGTGTGTGGGCAGCTTATAGCCTGCATAATCTTTTTGCCTTCCCAAATCCAGTAGTTTGTTCATTTTATTACTGCTCCTATGTCTCCTGAAGCAGTCTTCATAGCTGATGTGGGCTTAAGATTTCTGCTGGACATTTAAGATCAAATTTAAGATAGAGTTCTGGACCTAACATTCAGTGCCTCCAAGCAAAATGTATTCCTGTAAGTTTCAATTTAAGAAAGATTCCTGGACATAAAATTAGCAAATAATACAGCAGATGCCAACAGTGTCTTTGGGTTTTGAAAGAAGCAAACAAATCTTCTTTAGATCTGATAGTGTTCATGTATTTTTGGTTTTGACTCTGACTCTACCAGCCAGCCAACTGTCTGAGCATAGGCAGCAATACAGATTTTGTCAGCCCAGCTTCAACTCATCCTCTGTAGTCTAGTGGTTAGAGCACTGATTCTCCCATAGAGCCCCAGGCCCCAGGTTCAAGTCTCACAAGGTTTAAGTGGAGTTCTCCACTGACAAGTAGTCACTTGTTTAGCTCTAATAGAGTTTGTGGGCAGCTTATAGCCTGCATATTCTATATTGCCTTCCCAAATCCAGTAGGTTGTTCATTTTATTACTGTCCCTCTGTCTCATGAATCAGTCTTCATAGCTGATGTGGGCTTAAGATTTTTGCTGGACATTTGAGATAAAATTTAAGATAGACTTCTGGACATAAAATTCAGGGCTTTCAAGCAAAATGTATTCCTGTAAGTTTCAATTTAAGAAAGAGTCCTGGACATAAAATTAGCAAATAATACAGCAGATGCCAACAGTATCTTTGGGTTTTGAAAGAAGCAAACAAATCTTCTTTAGATCTGATAGTTTCATGTATTTTTGGTTTTGAATCTGACTGTACCAGCCAGCCAACTGTCTGAGCATAGGCAGCAATACACAGGACCAGGTTCTGTCAGCCCTGCTCCAACTCATCCTCTGTAGTCTAGTGGTTAGAGCACTGATTCTCACATGTGGGAGACCCAGGTTCAAGTCCCCCAATGTTTAAGTGGAGCTCTCTACTGACAAGTAGTCACTTCTTTAACTCTGATAGAGTTTGTGGGCAGCTTATAGCCTGCATATTCTATTTTGCCTTCCCAAATCCAGTAGTTTGTTCATTTTATTACTGCTCCTATGTCTCCTGAAGCAGTCTTCATAGCTGATGTGGGCTTAAGATTTCTGCTGGACATTTAAGATCAAATTTAAGATAGAGTTCTGGACCTAACATTCAGTGCCTCCAAGCAAAATGTATTCCTGTAAGTTTCAATTTAAGAAAGATTCCTGGACATAAAATTAGCAAATAATACAGCAGATGCCAACAGTGTCTTTGGGTTTTGAAAGAAGCAAACAAATCTTCTTTAGATCTGTTAGTTTTCATGTATTTTTGGTTTTGACTCTGACTCTACCAGCCAGCCAACTGTCTGAGCATAGGCAGCAATACAGATGTTGTCAGCCCAGCTTCAACTCATCCTCTGTAGTCTAGTGGTTAGAGCACTGATTCTCCCATAGAGCCCCAGGCCCCAGGTTCAAGTCTCACAAGGTTTAAGTGGAGTTCTCCAATGACAAGTAGTCACTTGTTTAGCTCTGATAGAGTTTGTGGGCAGCTTATAGCGTGCATATTCTATTTTGCCTTCCCAAATCCAGTAGGTTGTTCATTTTATTACTGTTCCTATGTCTCATGAAGCAGTCTTCATAGCTGATGTGGGCTTAAGATTTTTGCTGGACATTTGAGATAAATTTTAAGATAGAGTTCTGGACAAAAAATTCAGGGCTTTCAAGCAAAATGTATTCCTGTAAGTTTCAATTTAAGAAAGAGTCCTGGACATAAAATTAGCAAATAATACAGCAGATGCCAACAGTATCTTTGGGTTTTGAAAGAAGCAAACAAATCTTCTTTAGATCTGATAGTTTCATGTATTTTTGGTTTTGAATCTGACTGTACCAGCCAGCCAACTGTCTGAGCATAGGCAGCAATACACAGGACCAGGTTCTGTCAGCCCTGCTCCAACTCATCCTCTGTAGTCTAGTGGTTAGAGCACTGATTCTCACATGTGGGAGACCCAGGTTCAAGTCCCCCAATGTTTAAGTGGAGCTCTCTACTGACAAGTAGTCACTTGTTTAACTCTGATAGAGTGTGTGGGCAGCTTATAGCCTGCATAATCTTTTTGCCTTCCCAAATCCAGTAGTTTGTTCATTTTATTACTGCTCCTATGTCTCCTGAAGCAGTCTTCATAGCTGATGTGGGCTTAAGATTTCTGCTGGACATTTAAGATCAAATTTAAGATAGAGTTCTGGACCTAACATTCAGTGCCTCCAAGCAAAATGTATTCCTGTAAGTTTCAATTTAAGAAAGATTCCTGGACATAAAATTAGCAAATAATACAGCAGATGCCAACAGTGTCTTTGGGTTTTGAAAGAAGCAAACAAATCTTCTTTAGATCTGATAGTGTTCATGTATTTTTGGTTTTGACTCTGACTCTACCAGCCAGCCAACTGTCTGAGCATAGGCAGCAATACAGATTTTGTCAGCCCAGCTTCAACTCATCCTCTGTAGTCTAGTGGTTAGAGCACTGATTCTCCCATAGAGCCCCAGGCCCCAGGTTCAAGTCTCACAAGGTTTAAGTGGAGTTCTCCACTGACAAGTAGTCACTTGTTTAGCTCTGATAGAGTTTGTGGGCAGCTTATAGCCTGCATATTCTATATTGCCTTCCCAAATCCAGTAGGTTGTTCATTTTATTACTGTCCCTCTGTCTCATGAATCAGTCTTCATAGCTGATGTGGGCTTAAGATTTTTGCTGGACATTTGAGATAAAATTTAAGATAGAGTTCTGGACATAAAATTCAGGGCTTTCAAGCAAAATGTATTCCTGTAAGTTTCAATTTAAGAAAGAGTCCTGGACATAAAATTAGCAAATAATACAGCAGATGCCAACAGTATCTTTGGGTTTTGAAAGAAGCAAACAAATCTTCTTTAGATCTGATAGTTTCATGTATTTTTGGTTTTGAATCTGACTGTACCAGCCAGCCAACTGTCTGAGCATAGGCAGCAATACACAGGACCAGGTTCTTTCAGCCCTGCTCCAACTCATCCTCTGTAGTCTAGTGGTTAGAGCACTGATTCTCACATGTGGGAGACCCAGGTTCAAGTCCCCCAATGTTTAAGTGGAGCTCTCTACTGACAAGTAGTCACTTCTTTAACTCTGATAGAGTTTGTGGGCAGCTTATAGCCTGCATATTCTATTTTGCCTTCCCAAATCCAGTAGGTTGTTCATTTTATTACTGTTCCTATGTCTCATGAAGCAGTCTTCATAGCTGATGTGGGCTTAAGATTTTTGCTGGACATTTGAGATAAAATTTAAGATAGAGTTCTGGACCTAACATTCAGTGCCTCCAAGCAAAATGTATTCCTGTAAGTTTCAATTTAAGAAAGATTCCTGGACATAAAATTAGCAAATAATACAGCAGATGCCAACAGTGTCTTTGGGTTTTGAAAGAAGCAAACAAATCTTCTTTAGATCTGATAGTGTTCATGTATTTTTGGTTTTGACTCTGACTCTACCAGCCAGCCAACTGTCTGAGCATAGGCAGCAATACAGATTTTGTCAGCCCAGCTTCAACTCATCCTCTGTAGTCTAGTGGTTAGAGCACTGATTCTCCCATAGAGCCCCAGGCCCCAGGTTCAAGTCTCACAAGGTTTAAGTGGAGTTCTCCACTGACAAGTAGTCACTTGTTTAGCTCTGATAGAGTTTGTGGGCAGCTTATAGCCTGCATATTCTATAATGCCTTCCCAAATCCAGTAGGTTGTTCATTTTATTACTGTCCCTCTGTCTCATGAATCAGTCTTCATAGCTGATGTGGGCTTAAGATTTTTGCTGGACATTTGAGATAAAATTTAAGATAGACTTCTGGACATAAAATTCAGGGCTTTCAAGCAAAATGTATTCCTGTAAGTTTCAATTTAAGAAAGAGTCCTGGACATAAAATTAGCAAATAATACAGCAGATGCCAACAGTATCTTTGGGTTTTGAAAGAAGCAAACAAATCTTCTTTAGATCTGATAGTTTCATGTATTTTTGGTTTTGAATCTGACTGTACCAGCCAGCCAACTGTCTGAGCATAGGCAGCAATACACAGGACCAGGTTCTGTCAGCCCTGCTCCAACTCATCCTCTGTAGTCTAGTGTTTAGAGCACTGATTCTCACATGTGGGAGACCCAGGTTCAAGTCCCCCAATGTTTAAGTGAAGCTCTCTACTGACAAGTAGTCACTTCTTTAACTCTGATAGAGTGTGTGGGCAGCTTATAGCCTGCATAATCTTTTTGCCTTCCCAAATCCAGTAGTTTGTTCATTTTATTACTGCTCCTATGTCTCCTGAAGCAGTCTTCATAGCTGATGTGGGCTTAAGATTTCTGCTGGACATTTAAGATCAAATTTAAGATAGAGTTCTGGACCTAACATTCAGTGCCTCCAAGCAAAATGTATTCCTGTAAGTTTCAATTTAAGAAAGATTCCTGGACATAAAATTAGCAAATAATACAGCAGATGCCAACAGTGTCTTTGGGTTTTGAAAGAAGCAAACAAATCTTCTTTAGATCTGATAGTGTTCATGTATTTTTGGTTTTGACTCTGACTCTACCAGCCAGCCAACTGTCTGAGCATAGGCAGCAATACAGATTTTGTCAGCCCAGCTTCAACTCATCCTCTGTAGTCTAGTGGTTAGAGCACTGATTCTCCCATAGAGCCCCAGGCCCCAGGTTCAAGTCTCACAAGGTTTAAGTGGAGTTCTCCACTGACAAGTAGTCACTTGTTTAGCTCTGATAGAGTTTGTGGGCAGCTTATAGCCTGCATATTCTATATTGCCTTCCCAAATCCAGTAGGTTGTTCATTTTATTACTGTCCCTCTGTCTCATGAATCAGTCTTCATAGCTGATGTGGGCTTAAGATTTTTGCTGGACATTTGAGATAAAATTTAAGATAGACTTCTGGACATAAAATTCAGGGCTTTCAAGCAAAATGTATTCCTGTAAGTTTCAATTTAAGAAAGAGTCCTGGACATAAAATTAGCAAATAATACAGCAGATGCCAACAGTATCTTTGGGTTTTGAAAGAAGCAAACAAATCTTCTTTAGATCTGATAGTTTCATGTATTTTTGGTTTTGAATCTGACTGTACCAGCCAGCCAACTGTCTGAGCATAGGCAGCAATACACAGGACCAGGTTCTGTCAGCCCTGCTCCAACTCATCCTCTGTAGTCTAGTGGTTAGAGCACTGATTCTCACATGTGGGAGACCCAGGTTCAAGTCCCCCAATGTTTAAGTGGAGCTCTCTACTGACAAGTGGTCACTTCTTTAACTCTGATAGAGTTTGTGGGCAGCTTATAGCCTGCATATTCTATTTTGCCTTCCCAAATCCAGTAGTTTGTTCATTTTATTACTGCTCCTATGTCTCCTGAAGCAGTCTTCATAGCTGATGTGGGCTTAAGATTTCTGCTGGACATTTAAGATCAAATTTAAGATAGAGTTCTGGACCTAACATTCAGTGCCTCCAAGCAAAATGTATTCCTGTAAGTTTCAATTTAAGAAAGATTCCTGGACATAAAATTAGCAAATAATACAGCAGATGCCAACAGTGTCTTTGGGTTTTGAAAGAAGCAAACAAATCTTCTTTAGATCTGTTAGTTTTCATGTATTTTTGGTTTTGACTCTGACTCTACCAGCCAGCCAACTGTCTGAGCATAGGCAGCAATACAGATGTTGTCAGCCCAGCTTCAACTCATCCTCTGTAGTCTAGTGGTTAGAGCACTGATTCTCCCATAGAGCCCCAGGCCCCAGGTTCAAGTCTCACAAGGTTTAAGTGGAGTTCTCCAATGACAAGTAGTCACTTGTTTAGCTCTGATAGAGTTTGTGGGCAGCTTATAGCGTGCATATTCTATTTTGCCTTCCCAAATCCAGTAGGTTGTTCATTTTATTACTGTTCCTATGTCTCATGAAGCAGTCTTCATAGCTGATGTGGGCTTAAGATTTTTGCTGGACATTTGAGATAAATTTTAAGATAGAGTTCTGGACAAAAAATTCAGGGCTTTCAAGCAAAATGTATTCCTGTAAGTTTCAATTTAAGAAAGAGTCCTGGACATAAAATTAGCAAATAATACAGCAGATGCCAACAGTATCTTTGGGTTTTGAAAGAAGCAAACAAATCTTCTTTAGATCTGATAGTTTCATGTATTTTTGGTTTTGAATCTGACTGTACCAGCCAGCCAACTGTCTGAGCATAGGCAGCAATACACAGGACCAGGTTCTGTCAGCCCTGCTCCAACTCATCCTCTGTAGTCTAGTGGTTAGAGCACTGATTCTCACATGTGGGAGACCCAGGTTCAAGTCCCCCAATGTTTAAGTGGAGCTCTCTACTGACAAGTAGTCACTTGTTTAACTCTGATAGAGTGTGTGGGCAGCTTATAGCCTGCATAATCTTTTTGCCTTCCCAAATCCAGTAGTTTGTTCATTTTATTACTGCTCCTATGTCTCCTGAAGCAGTCTTCATAGCTGATGTGGGCTTAAGATTTCTGCTGGACATTTAAGATCAAATTTAAGATAGAGTTCTGGACCTAACATTCAGTGCCTCCAAGCAAAATGTATTCCTGTAAGTTTCAATTTAAGAAAGATTCCTGGACATAAAATTAGCAAATAATACAGCAGATGCCAACAGTGTCTTTGGGTTTTGAAAGAAGCAAACAAATCTTCTTTAGATCTGATAGTGTTCATGTATTTTTGGTTTTGACTCTGACTCTACCAGCCAGCCAACTGTCTGAGCATAGGCAGCAATACAGATTTTGTCAGCCCAGCTTCAACTCATCCTCTGTAGTCTAGTGGTTAGAGCACTGATTCTCCCATAGAGCCCCAGGCCCCAGGTTCAAGTCTCACAAGGTTTAAGTGGAGTTCTCCACTGACAAGTAGTCACTTGTTTAGCTCTGATAGAGTTTGTGGGCAGCTTATAGCCTGCATATTCTATATTGCCTTCCCAAATCCAGTAGGTTGTTCATTTTATTACTGTCCCTCTGTCTCATGAATCAGTCTTCATAGCTGATGTGGGCTTAAGATTTTTGCTGGACATTTGAGATAAAATTTAAGATAGACTTCTGGACATAAAATTCAGGGCTTTCAAGCAAAATGTATTCCTGTAAGTTTCAATTTAAGAAAGAGTCCTGGACATAAAATTAGCAAATAATACAGCAGATGCCAACAGTATCTTTGGGTTTTGAAAGAAGCAAACAAATCTTCTTTAGATCTGATAGTTTCATGTATTTTTGGTTTTGAATCTGACTGTACCAGCCAGCCAACTGTCTGAGCATAGGCAGCAATACACAGGACCAGGTTCTGTCAGCCCTGCTCCAACTCATCCTCTGTAGTCTAGTGGTTAGAGCACTGATTCTCACATGTGGGAGACCCAGGTTCAAGTCCCCCAATGTTTAAGTGGAGCTCTCTACTGACAAGTAGTCACTTCTTTAACTCTGATAGAGTTTGTGGGCAGCTTATAGCCTGCATATTCTATTTTGCCTTCCCAAATCCAGTAGGTTGTTCATTTTATTACTGTTCCTATGTCTCATGAAGCAGTCTTCATAGCTGATGTGGGCTTAAGATTTTTGCTGGACATTTGAGATAAAATTTAAGATAGAGTTCTGGACCTAACATTCAGTGCCTCCAAGCAAAATGTATTCCTGTAAGTTTCAATTTAAGAAAGATTCCTGGACATAAAATTAGCAAATAATACAGCAGATGCCAACAGTGTCTTTGGGTTTTGAAAGAAGCAAACAAATCTTCTTTAGATCTGATAGTGTTCATGTATTTTTGGTTTTGACTCTGACTCTACCAGCCAGCCAACTGTCTGAGCATAGGCAGCAATACAGATTTTGTCAGCCCAGCTTCAACTCATCCTCTGTAGTCTAGTGGTTAGAGCACTGATTCTCCCATAGAGCCCCAGGCCCCAGGTTCAAGTCTCACAAGGTTTAAGTGGAGTTCTCCACTGACAAGTAGTCACTTGTTTAGCTCTGATAGAGTTTGTGGGCAGCTTATAGCCTGCATATTCTATATTGCCTTCCCAAATCCAGTAGGTTGTTCATTTTATTACTGTCCCTCTGTCTCATGAATCAGTCTTCATAGCTGATGTGGGCTTAAGATTTTTGCTGGACATTTGAGATAAAATTTAAGATAGACTTCTGGACATAAAATTCAGGGCTTTCAAGCAAAATGTATTCCTGTAAGTTTCAATTTAAGAAAGAGTCCTGGACATAAAATTAGCAAATAATACAGCAGATGCCAACAGTATCTTTGGGTTTTGATAGAAGCAAACAAATCTTCTTTAGATCTGATAGTTTCATGTATTTTTGGTTTTGAATCTGACTGTACCAGCCAGCCAACTGTCTGAGCATAGGCAGCAATACACAGGACCAGGTTCTGTCAGCCCTGCTCCAACTCATCCTCTGTAGTCTAGTGGTTAGAGCACTGATTCTCCCATAGAGCCCCAGGCCCCAGGTTCAAGTCTCACAAGGTTTAAGTGGAGTTCTCCACTGACAAGTAGTCACTTGTTTAGCTCTGATAGAGTTTGTGGGCAGCTTATAGTCTGCATATTCTATATTGCCTTCCCAAATCCAGTAGGTTGTTCATTTTATTACTGTCCCTCTGTCTCATGAATCAGTCTTCATAGCTGATGTGGGCTTAAGATTTTTGCTGGACATTTGAGATAAAATTTAAGATAGACTTCTGGACATAAAATTCAGGGCTTTCAAGCAAAATGTATTCCTGTAAGTTTCAATTTAAGAAAGAGTCCTGGACATAAAATTAGCAAATAATACAGCAGATGCCAACCGTATCTTTGGGTTTTGAAAGAAGCAAACAAATCTTCTTTAGATCTGATAGTTTCATGTATTTTTGGTTTTGAATCTGACTGTACCAGCCAGCCAACTGTCTGAGCATAGGCAGCAATACACAGGACCAGGTTCTGTCAGCCCTGCTCCAACTCATCCTCTGTAGTCTAGTGGTTAGAGCACTGATTCTCACATGTGGGAGACCCAGGTTCAAGTCCCCCAATGTTTAAGTGGAGCTCTCTACTGACAAGTAGTCACTTCTTTAACTCTGATAGAGTTTGTGGGCAGCTTATAGCCTGCATATTCTATTTTGCCTTCCCAAATCCAGTAGTTTGTTCATTTTATTACTGCTCCTATGTCTCCTGAAGCAGTCTTCATAGCTGATGTGGGCTTAAGATTTCTGCTGGACATTTAAGATCAAATTTAAGATAGAGTTCTGGACCTAACATTCAGTGCCTCCAAGCAAAATGTATTCCTGTAAGTTTCAATTTAAGAAAGATTCCTGGACATAAAATTAGCAAATAATACAGCAGATGCCAACAGTGTCTTTGGGTTTTGAAAGAAGCAAACAAATCTTCTTTAGATCTGTTAGTTTTCATGTATTTTTGGTTTTGACTCTGACTCTACCAGCCAGCCAACTGTCTGAGCATAGGCAGCAATACAGATTTTGTCAGCCCAGCTTCAACTCATCCTCTGTAGTCTAGTGGTTAGAGCACTGATTCTCCCATAGAGCCCCAGGCCCCAGGTTCAAGTCTCACAAGGTTTAAGTGGAGTTCTCCACTGACAAGTAGTCACTTGTTTAGCTCTGATAGAGTTTGTGGGCAGCTTATAGCCTGCATATTCTATATTGCCTTCCCAAATCCAGTAGGTTGTTCATTTTATTACTGTCCCTCTGTCTCATGAATCAGTCTTCATAGCTGATGTGGGCTTAAGATTTTTGCTGGACATTTGAGATAAAATTTAAGATAGACTTCTGGACATAAAATTCAGGGCTTTCAAGCAAAATGTATTCCTGTAAGTTTCAATTTAAGAAAGAGTCCTGGACATAAAATTAGCAAATAATACAGCAGATGCCAACAGTATCTTTGGGTTTTGATAGAAGCAAACAAATCTTCTTTAGATCTGATAGTTTCATGTATTTTTGGTTTTGAATCTGACTGTACCAGCCAGCCAACTGTCTGAGCATAGGCAGCAATACACAGGACCAGGTTCTGTCAGCCCTGCTCCAACTCATCCTCTGTAGTCTAGTGGTTAGAGCACTGATTCTCCCATAGAGCCCCAGGCCCCAGGTTCAAGTCTCACAAGGTTTAAGTGGAGTTCTCCACTGACAAGTAGTCACTTGTTTAGCTCTGATAGAGTTTGTGGGCAGCTTATAGTCTGCATATTCTATATTGCCTTCCCAAATCCAGTAGGTTGTTCATTTTATTACTGTCCCTCTGTCTCATGAATCAGTCTTCATAGCTGATGTGGGCTTAAGATTTTTGCTGGACATTTGAGATAAAATTTAAGATAGACTTCTGGACATAAAATTCAGGGCTTTCAAGCAAAATGTATTCCTGTAAGTTTCAATTTAAGAAAGAGTCCTGGACATAAAATTAGCAAATAATACAGCAGATGCCAACCGTATCTTTGGGTTTTGAAAGAAGCAAACAAATCTTCTTTAGATCTGATAGTTTCATGTATTTTTGGTTTTGAATCTGACTGTACCAGCCAGCCAACTGTCTGAGCATAGGCAGCAATACACAGGACCAGGTTCTGTCAGCCCTGCTCCAACTCATCCTCTGTAGTCTAGTGGTTAGAGCACTGATTCTCACATGTGGGAGACCCAGGTTCAAGTCCCCCAATGTTTAAGTGGAGCTCTCTACTGACAAGTAGTCACTTCTTTAACTCTGATAGAGTTTGTGGGCAGCTTATAGCCTGCATATTCTATTTTGCCTTCCCAAATCCAGTAGTTTGTTCATTTTATTACTGCTCCTATGTCTCCTGAAGCAGTCTTCATAGCTGATGTGGGCTTAAGATTTCTGCTGGACATTTAAGATCAAATTTAAGATAGAGTTCTGGACCTAACATTCAGTGCCTCCAAGCAAAATGTATTCCTGTAAGTTTCAATTTAAGAAAGATTCCTGGACATAAAATTAGCAAATAATACAGCAGATGCCAACAGTGTCTTTGGGTTTTGAAAGAAGCAAACAAATCTTCTTTAGATCTGTTAGTTTTCATGTATTTTTGGTTTTGACTCTGACTCTACCAGCCAGCCAACTGTCTGAGCATAGGCAGCAATACAGATGTTGTCAGCCCAGCTTCAACTCATCCTCTGTAGTCTAGTGGTTAGAGCACTGATTCTCCCATAGAGCCCCAGGCCCCAGGTTCAAGTCTCACAAGGTTTAAGTGGAGTTCTCCAATGACAAGTAGTCACTTGTTTAGCTCTGATAGAGTTTGTGGGCAGCTTATAGCGTGCATATTCTATTTTGCCTTCCCAAATCCAGTAGGTTGTTCATTTTATTACTGTTCCTATGTCTCATGAAGCAGTCTTCATAGCTGATGTGGGCTTAAGATTTTTGCTGGACATTTGAGATAAATTTTAAGATAGAGTTCTGGACAAAAAATTCAGGGCTTTCAAGCAAAATGTATTCCTGTAAGTTTCAATTTAAGAAAGAGTCCTGGACATAAAATTAGCAAATAATACAGCAGATGCCAACAGTATCTTTGGGTTTTGAAAGAAGCAAACAAATCTTCTTTAGATCTGATAGTTTCATGTATTTTTGGTTTTGAATCTGACTGTACCAGCCAGCCAACTGTCTGAGCATAGGCAGCAATACACAGGACCAGGTTCTGTCAGCCCTGCTCCAACTCATCCTCTGTAGTCTAGTGGTTAGAGCACTGATTCTCACATGTGGGAGACCCAGGTTCAAGTCCCCCAATGTTTAAGTGGAGCTCTCTACTGACAAGTAGTCACTTCTTTAACTCTGATAGAGTTTGTGGGCAGCTTATAGCCTGCATATTCTATTTTGCCTTCCCAAATCCAGTAGGTTGTTCATTTTATTACTGTTCCTATGTCTCATGAAGCAGTCTTCATAGCTGATGTGGGCTTAAGATTTCTGCTGGACATTTAAGATCAAATTTAAGATAGAGTTCTGGACCTAACATTCAGTGCCTCCAAGCAAAATGTATTCCTGTAAGTTTCAATTTAAGAAAGATTCCTGGACATAAAATTAGCAAATAATACAGCAGATGCCAACAGTGTCTTTGGGTTTTGAAAGAAGCAAACAAATCTTCTTTAGATCTGATAGTTTTCATGTATTTTTGGTTTTGACTCTGACTCTACCAGCCAGCCAACTGTCTGAGCATAGGCAGCAATACAGATGTTGTCAGCCCAGCTTCAACTCATCCTCTGTAGTCTAGTGGTTAGAGCACTGATTCTCCCATAGAGCCCCAGGCCCCAGGTTCAAGTCTCACAAGGTTTAAGTGGAGTTCTCCACTGACAAGTAGTCACTTGTTTAGCTCTGATAGAGTTTGTGGGCAGCTTATAGCCTGCATATTCTATTTTGCCTTCCCAAATCCAGTAGGTTGTTCATTTTATTACTGTTCCTATGTCTCATGAAGCAGTATTCATAGCTGATGTGGGCTTAATATTTTTGCTGGACATTTGAGATAAAATTTAAGATAGAGTTCTGGACATAAAATTCAGGGCTTTCAAGCAAAATGTATTCCTGTAAGTTTCAATTTAAGAAAGAGTCCTGTACATAAAATTAGCAAATAATACAGCAGATGCCAACAGTATCTTTGGGTTTTGAAAGAAGCAAACAAATCTTCTTTAGATCTGATAGTTTCATGTATTTTTGGTTTTGAATCTGACTGTACCAGCCAGCCAACTGTCTGAGCATAGGCAGCAATACAGATTTTGTCAGCCCAGCTTCAACTCATCATCTGTAGTCTAGTGGTTAGAGCACTGATTCTCCCATAGAGCCCCAGGCCCCAAGTTCAAGTCTCACAAGGTTTAAGTGGAGTTCTCCACTGACAAGTAGTCACTTGTTTAGCTCTGATAGAGTTTGTGGGCAGCTTATAGCCTGCATATTCTATATTGCCTTCCCAAATCCAGTAGGTTGTTCATTTTATTACTGTCCCTCTGTCTCATGAAGCAGTCTTCATAGCTGATGTGGGCTTAAGATTTTTGCTGGACATTTGAGAAAAATTTAAGATAGACTTCTGGACATAAAATTCAGGGCTTTCAAGCAAAATGTATTCCTGTAAGTTTCAATTTAAGAAAGAGTCCTGGACATAAAATTAGCAAATAATACAGCAGATGCCAACAGTATCTTTGGGTTTTGAAAGAAGCAAACAAATCTTCTTTAGATCTGATAGTTTCATGTATTTTTGGTTTTGAATCTGACTGTACCAGCCAGCCAACTGTCTGAGCATAGGCAGCAATACACAGGACCAGGTTCTGTCAGCCCTGCTCCAACTCATCCTCTGTAGTCTAGTGGTTAGAGCACTGATTCTCACATGTGGGAGACCCAGGTTCAAGTCCCCCAATGTTTAAGTGAAGCTCTCTACTGACAAGTAGTCACTTCTTTAACTCTGATAGAGTGTGTGGGCAGCTTATAGCCTGCATAATCTTTTTGCCTTCCCAAATCCAGTAGTTTGTTCATTTTATTACTGCTCCTATGTCTCCTGAAGCAGTCTTCATAGCTGATGTGGGCTTAAGATTTCTGCTGGACATTTAAGATCAAATTTGAGATAGAGTTCTGGACCTAACATTCAGTGCCTCCAAGCAAATGTATTCCTGTAAGTTTCAATTTAAGAAAGATTCCTGGACATAAAATTAGCAAATAATACAGCAGATGCCAACAGTGTCTTTGGGTTTTGAAAGAAGCAAACAAATCTTCTTTAGATCTGATAGTGTTCATGTATTTTTGGTTTTGACTCTGACTCTACCAGCCAGCCAACTGTCTGAGCATAGGCAGCAATACAGATTTTGTCAGCCCAGCTTCAACTCATCCTCTGTAGTCTAGTGGTTAGAGCACTGATTCTCCCATAGAGCCCCAGGCCCCAGGTTCAAGTCTCACAAGGTTTAAGTGGAGTTCTCCACTGACAAGTAGTCACTTGTTTAGCTCTGATAGAGTTTGTGGGCAGCTTATAGCCTGCATATTCTATATTGCCTTCCCAAATCCAGTAGGTTGTTCATTTTATTACTGTCCCTCTGTCTCATGAATCAGTCTTCATAGCTGATGTGGGCTTAAGATTTTTGCTGGACATTTGAGATAAAATTTAAGATAGACTTCTGGACATAAAATTCAGGGCTTTCAAGCAAAATGTATTCCTGTAAGTTTCAATTTAAGAAAGAGTCCTGGACATAAAATTAGCAAATAATACAGCAGATGCCAACAGTATCTTTGGGTTTTGAAAGAAGCAAACAAATCTTCTTTAGATCTGATAGTTTCATGTATTTTTGGTTTTGAATCTGACTGTACCAGCCAGCCAACTGTCTGAGCATAGGCAGCAATACACAGGACCAGGTTCTGTCAGCCCTGCTCCAACTCATCCTCTGTAGTCTAGTGGTTAGAGCACTGATTCTCACATGTGGGAGACCCAGGTTCAAGTCCCCCAATGTTTAAGTGGAGCTCTCTACTGACAAGTAGTCACTTCTTTAACTCTGATAGAGTTTGTGGGCAGCTTATAGCCTGCATATTCTATTTTGCCTTCCCAAATCCAGTAGTTTGTTCATTTTATTACTGCTCCTATGTCTCCTGAAGCAGTCTTCATAGCTGATGTGGGCTTAAGATTTCTGCTGGACATTTAAGATCAAATTTAAGATAGAGTTCTGGACCTAACATTCAGTGCCTCCAAGCAAAATGTATTCCTGTAAGTTTCAATTTAAGAAAGATTCCTGGACATAAAATTAGCAAATAATACAGCAGATGCCAACAGTGTCTTTGGGTTTTGAAAGAAGCAAACAAATCTTCTTTAGATCTGTTAGTTTTCATGTATTTTTGGTTTTGACTCTGACTCTACCAGCCAGCCAACTGTCTGAGCATAGGCAGCAATACAGATGTTGTCAGCCCAGCTTCAACTCATCCTCTGTAGTCTAGTGGTTAGAGCACTGATTCTCCCATAGAGCCCCAGGCCCCAGGTTCAAGTCTCACAAGGTTTAAGTGGAGTTCTCCAATGACAAGTAGTCACTTGTTTAGCTCTGATAGAGTTTGTGGGCAGCTTATAGCGTGCATATTCTATTTTGCCTTCCCAAATCCAGTAGGTTGTTCATTTTATTACTGTTCCTATGTCTCATGAAGCAGTCTTCATAGCTGATGTGGGCTTAAGATTTTTGCTGGACATTTGAGATAAAATTTAAGATAGAGTTCTGGACATAAAATTCAGGGCTTTCAAGCAAAATGTATTCCTGTAAGTTTCAATTTAAGAAAGAGTCCTGGACATAAAATTAGCAAATAATACAGCAGATGCCAACAGTATCTTTGGGTTTTGAAAGAAGCAAACAAATCTTCTTTAGATCTGATAGTTTCATGTATTTTTGGTTTTGAATCTGACTGTACCAGCCAGCCAACTGTCTGAGCATAGGCAGCAATACACAAGACCAGGTTCTGTCAGCCCTGCTCCAACTCATTCACTGTAGTCTAGTGGTTAGAGCACTGATTCTCACATGTGGGAGACCCAGGTTCAAGTCCCCCAATGTTTAAGTGGAGCTCTCTACTGACAAGTAGTCACTTCTTTAACTCTGATAGAGTTTGTGGGCAGCTTATAGCCTGCATAATCTTTTTGCCTTCCCAAATCCAGTAGTTTGTTCATTTTATTACTGCTCCTATGTCTCCTGAAGCAGTCTTCATAGCTGATGTGGGCTTAAGATTTCTGCTGGACATTTAAGATCAAATTTAAGATAGAGTTCTGGACCTAACATTCAGTGCCTCCAAGCAAAATGTATTCCTGTAAGTTTCAATTTAAGAAAGATTCCTGGACATAAAATTAGCAAATAATACAGCAGATGCCAACAGTGTCTTTGGGTTTTGAAAGAAGCAAACAAATCTTCTTTAGATCTGTTAGTTTTCATGTATTTTTGGTTTTGACTCTGACTCTACCAGCCAGCCAACTGTCTGAGCATAGGCAGCAATACAGATGTTGTCAGCCCAGCTTCAACTCATCCTCTGTAGTCTAGTGGTTAGAGCACTGATTCACCCATAGAGCCCCATGCCCCAGGTTCAAGTCTCACAAGGTTTAAGTGGAGTTCTCCACTGACAAGTAGTCACTTGTTTAGCTCTGATAGAGTTTGTGGGCAGCTTATAGCGTGCATATTCTATTTTGCCTTCCCAAATCCAGTAGGTTGTTCATTTTATTACTGTTCCTATGTCTCATGAAGCAGTCTTCATAGCTGATGTGGGCTTAAGATTTTTGCTGGACATTTGAGATAAAATTTAAGATAGAGTTCTGGACAAAAAATTCAGGGCTTTCAAGCAAAATGTATTCCTGTAAGTTTCAATTTAAAAAAAGAGTCCTGGACATAAAATTAGCAAATAATACAGCAGATGCCAACAGTATCTTTGGGTTTTGAAAGAAGCAAACAAATCTTCTTTAGATCTGATAGTTTCATGTATTTTTGGTTTTGAATCTGACTGTACCAGCCAGCCAACTGTCTGAGCATAGGCAGCAATACACAGGACCAGGTTCTGTCAGCCCTGCTCCAAATCATCCTCTGTAGTCTAGTGGTTAGAGCACTGATTCTCACATGTGGGAGACCCAGGTTCAAGTCCCCCAATGTTTAAGTGGAGCTCTCTACTGACAAGTAGTCACTTCTTTAACTCTGATAGAGTTTGTGGGCAGCTTATAGCCTGCATATTCTATTTTGCCTTCCCAAATCCAGTAGGTTGTTCATTTTATTACTGTTCCTATGTTTCATGAAGCAGTCTTCATAGCTGATGTGGGCTTAAGATTTTTGCTGGACATTTGAGATAAAATTTAAGATAGAGTTCTGGACATAAAATTCAGGGCTTTCAAGCAAAATGTATTCCTGTAAGTTTCAATTTAAGAAAGAGTCCTGGACATAAAATTAGCAAATAATACAGCAGATGCCAACAGTATCTTTGGGGTTTGAAAGAAGCAAACAAATCTTCTTTAGATCTGATAGTTTCATGTATTTTTGGTTTTGAATCTGACTCTACCAGCCAGCCAACTGTCTGAGCATAGGCAGCAATACAGATGTTGTCAGCCAAGCCTTAACTCATCCTCTGTAGTCTAGTGGTTAGAGCACTGATTCTCCCATAGAGCCCCAGGCCCCAGCTTCAAGTCTCACAAGGTTTAAGTGGAGTTCTCCACTGACAAGTAGTCACTTGTTTAGCTCTGATAGAGTTTGTGGGCAGCTTATAGCCTGCATATTCTATTTTGCCTTCCCAAATCCAGTAGGTTGTTCATTTTATTACTGTTCCTATGTTTCATGAAGCAGTCTTCATAGCTGATGTGGGCTTAAGATTTTTGTTGGACATTTGAGATAAAATTTAAAGGGGACATATTATGAGATTTTTTTTAAGATGAAAACTAAGTCTAAAATAGGTCTGAGCAAAAGTGTGCCGTTTTGGGTGTGTCATTTAAAATGCAAATGAGCGGATGAAGTGCAACCACTGATCACAATGATGGTGGTTTGTTGCAATTGAAACTCTAGTGTGCTGTGAAATATTTTCTCTCTCTCTTTCTCTCCATACTAAATGGTTGTGCTGTGGTTGGATAGTGCAGATAAAGGGGGCGGTATTACCTTATTCTGACATCACAATTAGGCTTGTGCCGGTGTTCGGTAATACGGTAAACCACGGTAGTAAAACTGCACGGTAGTGTTATTGCGGGGTCTTCAAATTACCGCGAAAAGACGTGCATTATTTTTTTTCCTTTGACCGGTTCAAATTACACTGCACGGATGCTGCGTAGGTGTCACTCATACGCAGATGCACACCTTACCAGACTCTCATGGAGAAGGATGACGGAAGGATGAGTGCTGCTGCTGCTGCTTACTATTTTTACACATTACAAAAAATAATGTATGGAGTAAAGTATGGAAGTTTTTTTTGGCTTCGTGAAAAAACAAAGAGGGAGTGCTGGTGATAGACAATTCCCCTATGTGTAGAATATGTGGACGGAACGGGTCAGCAAATTACGTGAACACTAACTTTATGCATCTTCCAGACAATCATCCCCAGTTCACGGAGATAGAGGTAAGATACATGGCATCATATTTCATATCTTGTGTCTAGCAATGCTAATGTCCGCTAGCTAACGTTACGCTGTTTAGTTTGTCTAATATTATTACGTCTATTAAGCTAACGTTATATTAGCTATCCTACCGCTTGTAAATCTGGTAAAACACATATTATTAATTATAGCTGAAACTGAGCCTGACAGGTAACGTTAAGTTAATTACTTAATATTAAACAGACTACAATTAATGTTAGTGCAAAACGCAGCTGCTAGAGTTCTTACCAGGTCCCGCAAGTTTGATCATATAACCCAAATTTCAGTATCTTTACACTGGTAAGTTATCTTTTTACAAAAAAAATATTTTAATCTTCTAAATTGTGTTTTATGTATATTTTAATTGTGTACATTATGTATATTTTCATTGACTGTTAAATGCGTTATGTGAATTAAGTGATGTGTCACTGTCTGACTTTCAGTCAGTAATAATAACTATTTAAATATGTTACGTAATTTATTTGAACTCTGTATGTAACTCTGTATGTTGAATAAACAGTACTGTGAATACAAATGGGCATATTTAGCTGTATGTGTTCTTTTACTAAAATGAAAGGAACACATATTTATGTATCATATTTAATCATACAAACAAGTAAAAAGACAAACTATCAGTAAGCTTTACCTTATTTTATTCTCTATAATTGTCTAAAATGCATCTTTAAGGCGTGAAGTAATACTTTTCTTTGTTTTACAGAGTATCCAATCATCTAGCAGTGCTGCTGCTGGCTCATTTTCAGCTGAAGCTATACAGTCAACGGTCAAAGTGGCTTTCCAACATCAGGCTGCATATGGACTGATGATATTTTGCAATTTAATCATTTAAACCACTAAAGTTGACTGCTTTTGCAGTTTGGACGTTATTCTGTTTGAATCTGATTGGTTCAGTTTACTGTTTATTGTTTTATTTATATCATTTTAACAAGTTTAAGTTATTAAATCTTTTATTTACACTATAAAAAAGACGTTTGCTCATCTTTTCAACTTATTTTTGTAGTGCATTTCACCACCGTGGTAATACCGTCTACCATAATAAAACCTTCATAAATCACCGCAACATGAAAATTTAACACCGGCACAAGCCTAATCACAATAAGGGCCAAATTACAATGACCTATTTTTTCACATGCTTGCAGAAAATGGTTTACCAAAACTAAGTTATTGGGTTGATCTTTTTAACATTTTCTAGGTTGATAGAAGCACTGGGGACACAATTATAGCACTTAAACATGGAAAAAGTCTGATTTAATATGTCCCCTTTAAGATAGAGTTCTGGACATAAAATTCAGGGCTTTCAAGCAAAATGTATTCCTGTAAGTTTCAATTTAAGAAAGAGTCCTGGACATAAAATTAGCAAATAATACAGCAGATGCCAACAGTATCTTTGGGTTTTGAAAGAAGCAAACAAATCTTCTTTAGATCTGATAGTTTCATGTATTTTTGGTTTTGAATCTGACTGTACCAGCCAGCCAACTGTCTGAGCATAGGCAGCAATACACAGGACCAGGTTCTGTCAGCCCTGCTCCAACTCATCCTCTGTAGTCTAGTGGTTAGAGCACTGATTCTCACATGTGGGAGACCCAGGTTCAAGTCCCCCAATGTTTAAGTGGAGCTCTCTACTGACAAGTAGTCACTTCTTTAACTCTGATAGAGTTTGTGGGCAGCTTATAGCCTGCATAATCTTTTTGCCTTTCCAAATCCAGTAGTTTGTTCATTTTATTACTGCTCCTATGTCTCCTGAAGCAGTCTTCATAGCTGATGTGGCCTTAAGATTTCTGCTGGACATTTAAGATCAAATTTTAGATAGAGTTCTGGACCTAACATTCAGTGCCTCCAAGCAAAATGTATTCCTGTAAGTTTCAATTTAAGAAAGATTCCTGGACATAAAATTAGAAAATAATACAGCAGATGCCAACAGTGTCTTTGGGTTTTGAAAGAAGCAAACAAATCTTCTTTAGATCTGATAGTGTTCATGTATTTTTGGTTTTGACTCTGACTCTACCAGCCAGCCAACTGTCTGAGCATAGGCAGCAATACAGATTTTGTCAGCCCAGCTTCAACTCATCCTCTGTAGTCTAGTGGTTAGAGCACTGATTCTCCCATAGAGCCCCAGGCCCCAGGTTCAAGTCTCACAAGGTTTAAGTGGAGTTCTCCACTGACAAGTAGTCACTTGTTTAGCTCTGATAGAGTTTGTGGGCAGCTTATAGCCTGCATATTCTATATTGCCTTCCCAAATCCAGTAGGTTGTTCATTTTATTACTGTCCCTCTGTCTCATGAAGCAGTCTTCATAGCTGATGTGGGCTTAAGATTTTTGCTGGACATTTGAGATAAAATTTAAGATAGACTTCTGGACATAAAATTCAGGGCTTTCAAGCAAAATGTATTCCTGTAAGTTTCAATTTAAGAAAGAGTCCTGGACATAAAATTAGCAAATAATACAGCAGATGCCAACAGTATCTTTGGGTTTTGAAAGAAGCAAACAAATCTTCTTTAGATCTGATAGTTTCATGTATTTTTGGTTTTGAATCTGACTGTACCAGCCAGCCAACTGTCTGAGCATAGGCAGCAATACACAAGACCAGGTTCTGTCAGCGCTGCTCCAACTCATTCTCTGTAGTCTAGTGGTTAGAGCACTGATTCTCACATGTGGGAGACCCAGGTTCAAGTCCCCCAATGTTTAAGTGGAGCTCTCTACTGACAAGTAGTCACTTCTTTAACTCTGATAGAGTTTGTGGGCAGCTTATAGCCTGCATATTCTATTTTGCCTTCCCAAATCCAGTAGTTTGTTCATTTTATTACTGCTCCTATGTCTCCTGAAGCAGTCTTCATAGCTGATGTGGGCTTAAGATTTCTGCTGGACATTTAAGATCAAATTTAAGATAGAGTTCTGGACCTAACATTCAGTGCCTCCAAGCAAAATGTATTCCTGTAAGTTTCAATTTAAGAAAGATTCCTGGACATAAAATTAGCAAATAATACAGCAGATGCCAACAGTGTCTTTGGGTTTTGAAAGAAGCAAACAAATCTTCTTTAGATCTGTTAGTTTTCATGTATTTTTGGTTTTGACTCTGACTCTACCAGCCAGCCAACTGTCTGAGCATAGGCAGCAATACAGATGTTGTCAGCCCAGCTTCAACTCATCCTCTGTAGTCTAGTGGTTAGAGCACTGATTCACCCATAGAGCCCCAGGCCCCAGGTTCAAGTCTCACAAGGTTTAAGTGGAGTTCTCCACTGACAAGTAGTCACTTGTTTAGCTCTGATAGAGTTTGTGGGCAGCTTATAGCGTGCATATTCTATTTTGCCTTCCCAAATCCAGTAGGTTGTTCATTTTATTACTGTTCCTATGTCTCATGAAGCAGTCTTCATAGCTGATGTGGGCTTAAGATTTTTGCTGGACATTTGAGATAAAATTTAAGATAGAGTTCTGGACAAAAAATTCAGGGCTTTCAAGCAAAATGTATTCCTTTAAGTTTCAATTTAAGAAAGAGTCCTGGACATAAAATTAGCAAATAATACAGCAGATGCCAACAGTATCTTTGGGTTTTGAAAGAAGCAAACAAATCTTCTTTAGATCTGATAGTTTCATGTATTTTTGGTTTTGAATCTGACTGTACCAGCCAGCCAACTGTCTAAGCATAGGCAGCAATACACAGGACCAGGTTCTGTCAGTCATGCTCCAACTCATCCTCTGTAGTCTAGTGGTTAGAGCACTGATTCTCACATGTGGGAGACCCAGGTTCAAGTCCCCCAATGTTTAAGTGGAGCTCTCTACTGACAAGTAGTCACTTCTTTAACTCTGATAGAGTTTGTGGGCAGCTTATAGCCTGCATAATCTTTTTGCCTTCCCAAATCCAGTAGTTTGTTCATTTTATTACTGCTCCTATGTCTCCTGAAGCAGTCTTCATAGCTGATGTGGGCTTAAGATTTCTGCTGGACATTTAAGATCAAATGTAAGATAGAGTTCTGGACCTAACATTCAGTGCCTCCAAGCAAAATGTATTCCTGTAAGTTTCAATTTAAGAAAGATTCCTGGACATAAAATTAGCAAATAATACAGCAGATGCCAACAGTGTCTTTGGGTTTTGAAATAAGCAAACAAATCTTCTTTAGATCTGATAGTTTTCATGTATTTTTGGTTTTGACTCTGACTCTACCAGCCAGCCAACTGTCTGAGCATAGGCAGCAATACAGATGTTGTCAGCCCAGCTTCAACTCATCCTCTGTAGTCTAGTGGTTAGAGCACTGATTCTCCCATAGAGCCCCAGGCCCCAGGTTCAAGTCTCACAAGGTTTAAGTGGAGTTCTCCACTGACAAGTAGTCACTTGTTTAGCTCTGATAGAGTTTGTGGGCAGCTTATAGCCTGTATATTCTATTTTGCCTTCCCAAATCCAGTAGGTTGTTCATTTTATTACTGTTCCTATGTTTCATGAAGCAGTCTTCATAGCTGATGTGGGCTTAAGATTTTTGTTGGACATTTGAGATAAAATTTAAAGGGGACATATTATGAGATTTTTTTAAAGATGAAAACTAAGTCTAAAATAGGTCTGAGCAAAAGTGTGCCGTTTTGGGTGTGTCATTTAAAATGCAAATGAGCGGATGAAGTGCAACCACTGATCACAATGATGGTGGTTTGTTGCAATTGAAACTCTAGTGTGCTGTGAAATATTTTCTCTCTCTCTTTCTCTCCATACTAAATGGTTGTGCTGTGGTTGGATAGTGCAGATAAAGGGGGCGGTATTACCTTATTCTGACATCACAATAAGGGCCAAATTACAATGACCTATTTTTTCACATGCTTGCAGAAAATGGTTTACCAAAACTAAGTTATTGGGTTGATCTTTTTAACATTTTCTAGGTTGATAGAAGCACTGGGGACACAATTATAGCACTTAAACATGGAAAAAGTCTGATTTTCATAATATGTCCCCTTTAAGATAGAGTTCTGGACATAAAATTCAGGGCTTTCAAGCAAAATGTATTCCTGTAAGTTTCAATTTAAGAAAGAGTCCTGGACATAAAATTAGCAAATAATACAGCAGATGCCAACAGTATCTTTGGGTTTTGAAAGAAGCAAACAAATCTTCTTTAGATCTGATAGTTTCATGTATTTTTGGTTTTGAATCTGACTGTACCAGCCAGCCAACTGTCTAAGCATAGGCAGCAATACACAGGACCAGGTTCTGTCAGCCATGCTCCAACTCATCCTCTGTAGTCTAGTGGTTAGAGCACTGATTCTCACATGTGGGAGACCCAGGTTCAAGTCCCCCAATGTTTAAGTGGAGCTCTCTACTGACAAGTAGTCACTTCTTTAACTCTGATAGAGTTTGTGGGCAGCTTATAGCCTGCATAATCTTTTTGCCTTTCCAAATCCAGTAGTTTGTTCATTTTATTACTGCTCCTATGTCTCCTGAAGCAGTCTTCATAGCTGATGTGGCCTTAAGATTTCTGCTGGACATTTAAGATCAAATTTTAGATAGAGTTCTGGACCTAACATTCAGTGCCTCCAAGCAAAATGTATTCCTGTAAGTTTCAATTTAAGAAAGATTCCTGGACATAAAATTAGCAAATAATACAGCAGATGCCAACAGTGTCTTTGGGTTTTGAAAGAAGCAAACAAATCTTCTTTAGATCTGATAGTGTTCATGTATTTTTGGTTTTGACTCTGACTCTACCAGCCAGCCAACTGTCTGAGCATAGGCAGCAATACAGATTTTGTCAGCCCAGCTTCAACTCATCCTCTGTAGTCTAGTGGTTAGAGCACTGATTCTCCCATAGAGCCCCAGGCCCCAGGTTCAAGTCTCACAAGGTTTAAGTGGAGTTCTCCACTGACAAGTAGTCACTTGTTTAGCTCTGATAGAGTTTGTGGGCAGCTTATAGCCTGCATATTCTATATTGCCTTCCCAAATCCAGTAGGTTGTTCATTTTATTACTGTCCCTCTGTCTCATGAAGCAGTCTTCATAGCTGATGTGGGCTTAAGATTTTTGCTGGACATTTGAGATAAAATTTAAGATAGACTTCTGGACATAAAATTCAGGGCTTTCAAGCAAAATGTATTCCTGTAAGTTTCAATTTAAGAAAGAGTCCTGGACATAAAATTAGCAAATAATACAGCAGATGCCAACAGTATCTTTGGGTTTTGAAAGAAGCAAACAAATCTTCTTTAGATCTGATAGTTTCATGTATTTTTGGTTTTGAATCTGACTGTACCAGCCAGCCAACTGTCTGAGCATAGGCAGCAATACACAAGACCAGGTTATGTCAGCGCTGCTCCAACTCATTCTCTGTAGTCTAGTGGTTAGAGCACTGATTCTCACATGTGGGAGACACAGGTTCAAGTCCCCCAATGTTTAAGTGGAGCTCTCTACTGACAAGTAGTCACTTCTTTAACTCTGATAGAGTTTGTGGGCAGCTTATAGCCTGCATATTCTATTTTGCCTTCCCAAATCCAGTAGTTTGTTCATTTTATTACTGCTCCTATGTCTCCTGAAGCAGTCTTCATAGCTGATGTGGGCTTAAGATTTCTGCTGGACATTTAAGATCAAATTTAAGATAGAGTTCTGGACCTAACATTCAGTGCCTCCAAGCAAAATGTATTCCTGTAAGTTTCAATTTAAGAAAGATTCCTGGACATAAAATTAGCAAATAATACAGCAGATGCCAACAGTGTCTTTGGGTTTTGAAAGAAGCAAACAAATCTTCTTTAGATCTGTTAGTTTTCATGTATTTTTGGTTTTGACTCTGACTCTACCAGCCAGCCAACTGTCTGAGCATAGGCAGCAATACAGATGTTGTCAGCCCAGCTTCAACTCATCCTCTGTAGTCTAGTGGTTAGAGCACTGATTCACCCATAGAGCCCCAGGCCCCAGGTTCAAGTCTCACAAGGTTTAAGTGGAGTTCTCCACTGACAAGTAGTCACTTGTTTAGCTCTGATAGAGTTTGTGGGCAGCTTATAGCGTGCATATTCTATTTTGCCTTCCCAAATCCAGTAGGTTGTTCATTTTATTACTGTTCCTATGTCTCATGAAGCAGTCTTCATAGCTGATGTGGGCTTAAGATTTTTGCTGGACATTTGAGATAAAATTTAAGATAGACTTCTGGACATAAAATTCAGGGCTTTCAAGCAAAATGTATTCCTGTAAGTTTCAATTTAAGAAAGAGTCCTGGACATAAAATTAGCAAATAATACAGCAGATGCCAACAGTATCTTTGGGTTTTGAAAGAAGCAAACAAATCTTCTTTAGATCTGATAGTTTCATGTATTTTTGGTTTTGAATCTGACTGTACCAGCCAGCCAACTGTCTGAGCATAGGCAGCAATACACAAGACCAGGTTCTGTCAGCGCTGCTCCAACTCATTCTCTGTAGTCTAGTGGTTAGAGCACTGATTCTCACATGTGGGAGACCCAGGTTCAAGTCCCCCAATGTTTAAGTGGAGCTCTCTACTGACAAGTAGTCACTTCTTTAACTCTGATAGAGTTTGTGGGCAGCTTATAGCCTGCATATTCTATTTTGCCTTCCCAAATCCAGTAGTTTGTTCATTTTATTACTGCTCCTATGTCTCCTGAAGCAGTCTTCATAGCTGATGTGGGCTTAAGATTTCTGCTGGACATTTAAGATCAAATTTAAGATAGAGTTCTGGACCTAACATTCAGTGCCTCCAAGCAAAATGTATTCCTGTAAGTTTCAATTTAAGAAAGATTCCTGGACATAAAATTAGCAAATAATACAGCAGATGCCAACAGTGTCTTTGGGTTTTGAAAGAAGCAAACAAATCTTCTTTAGATCTGTTAGTTTTCATGTATTTTTGGTTTTGACTCTGACTCTACCAGCCAGCCAACTGTCTGAGCATAGGCAGCAATACAGATGTTGTCAGCCCAGCTTCAACTCATCCTCTGTAGTCTAGTGGTTAGAGCACTGATTCACCCATAGAGCCCCAGGCCCCAGGTTCAAGTCTCACAAGGTTTAAGTGGAGTTCTCCACTGACAAGTAGTCACTTGTTTAGCTCTGATAGAGTTTGTGGGCAGCTTATAGCGTGCATATTCTATTTTGCCTTCCCAAATCCAGTAGGTTGTTCATTTTATTACTGTTCCTATGTCTCATGAAGCAGTCTTCATAGCTGATGTGGGCTTAAGATTTTTGCTGGACATTTGAGATAAAATTTAAGATAGAGTTCTGGACAAAAAATTCAGGGCTTTCAAGCAAAATGTATTCCTTTAAGTTTCAATTTAAGAAAGAGTCCTGGACATAAAATTAGCAAATAATACAGCAGATGCCAACAGTATCTTTGGGTTTTGAAAGAAGCAAACAAATCTTCTTTAGATCTGATAGTTTCATGTATTTTTGGTTTTGAATCTGACTGTACCAGCCAGCCAACTGTCTAAGCATAGGCAGCAATACACAGGACCAGGTTCTGTCAGTCATGCTCCAACTCATCCTCTGTAGTCTAGTGGTTAGAGCACTGATTCTCACATGTGGGAGACCCAGGTTCAAGTCCCCCAATGTTTAAGTGGAGCTCTCTACTGACAAGTAGTCACTTCTTTAACTCTGATAGAGTTTGTGGGCAGCTTATAGCCTGCATATTCTATTTTGCCTTCCCAAATCCAGTAGTTTGTTCATTTTATTACTGCTCCTATGTCTCCTGAAGCAGTCTTCATAGCTGATGTGGGCTTAAGATTTCTGCTGGACATTTAAGATCAAATTTAAGATAGAGTTCTGGACCTAACATTCAGTGCCTCCAAGCAAAATGTATTCCTGTAAGTTTCAATTTAAGAAAGATTCCTGGACATAAAATTAGCAAATAATACAGCAGATGCCAACAGTGTCTTTGGGTTTTGAAAGAAGCAAACAAATCTTCTTTAGATCTGTTAGTTTTCATGTATTTTTGGTTTTGACTCTGACTCTACCAGCCAGCCAACTGTCTGAGCATAGGCAGCAATACAGATGTTGTCAGCCCAGCTTCAACTCATCCTCTGTAGTCTAGTGGTTAGAGCACTGATTCACCCATAGAGCCCCAGGCCCCAGGTTCAAGTCTCACAAGGTTTAAGTGGAGTTCTCCACTGACAAGTAGTCACTTGTTTAGCTCTGATAGAGTTTGTGGGCAGCTTATAGCGTGCATATTCTATTTTGCCTTCCCAAATCCAGTAGGTTGTTCATTTTATTACTGTTCCTATGTCTCATGAAGCAGTCTTCATAGCTGATGTGGGCTTAAGATTTTTGCTGGACATTTGAGATAAAATTTAAGATAGAGTTCTGGACAAAAAATTCAGGGCTTTCAAGCAAAATGTATTCCTTTAAGTTTCAATTTAAGAAAGAGTCCTGGACATAAAATTAGCAAATAATACAGCAGATGCCAACAGTATCTTTGGGTTTTGAAAGAAGCAAACAAATCTTCTTTAGATCTGATAGTTTCATGTATTTTTGGTTTTGAATCTGACTGTACCAGCCAGCCAACTGTCTAAGCATAGGCAGCAATACACAGGACCAGGTTCTGTCAGTCATGCTCCAACTCATCCTCTGTAGTCTAGTGGTTAGAGCACTGATTCTCACATGTGGGAGACCCAGGTTCAAGTCCCCCAATGTTTAAGTGGAGCTCTCTACTGACAAGTAGTCACTTCTTTAACTCTGATAGAGTTTGTGGGCAGCTTATAGCCTGCATAATCTTTTTGCCTTCCCAAATCCAGTAGTTTGTTCATTTTATTACTGCTCCTATGTCTCCTGAAGCAGTCTTCATAGCTGATGTGGGCTTAAGATTTCTGCTGGACATTTAAGATCAAATTTAAGATAGAGTTCTGGACCTAACATTCAGTGCCTCCAAGCAAAATGTATTCCTGTAAGTTTCAATTTAAGAAAGATTCCTGGACATAAAATTAGCAAATAATACAGCAGATGCCAACAGTGTCTTTGGGTTTTGAAATAAGCAAACAAATCTTCTTTAGATCTGATAGTTTTCATGTATTTTTGGTTTTGACTCTGACTCTACCAGCCAGCCAACTGTCTGAGCATAGGCAGCAATACAGATGTTGTCAGCCCAGCTTCAACTCATCCTCTGTAGTCTAGTGGTTAGAGCACTGATTCTCCCATAGAGCCCCAGGCCCCAGGTTCAAGTCTCACAAGGTTTAAGTGGAGTTCTCCACTGACAAGTAGTCACTTGTTTAGCTCTGATAGAGTTTGTGGGCAGCTTATAGCCTGTATATTCTATTTTGCCTTCCCAAATCCAGTAGGTTGTTCATTTTATTACTGTTCCTATGTTTCATGAAGCAGTCTTCATAGCTGATGTGGGCTTAAGATTTTTGTTGGACATTTGAGATAAAATTTAAAGGGGACATATTATGAGATTTTTTTAAAGATGAAAACTAAGTCTAAAATAGGTCTGAGCAAAAGTGTGCCGTTTTGGGTGTGTCATTTAAAATGCAAATGAGCGGATGAAGTGCAACCACTGATCACAATGATGGTGGTTTGTTGCAATTGAAACTCTAGTGTGCTGTGAAATATTTTCTCTCTCTCTTTCTCTCCATACTAAATGGTTGTGCTGTGGTTGGATAGTGCAGATAAAGGGGGCGGTATTACCTTATTCTGACATCACAATAAGGGCCAAATTACAATGACCTATTTTTTCACATGCTTGCAGAAAATGGTTTACCAAAACTAAGTTATTGGGTTGATCTTTTTAACATTTTCTAGGTTGATAGAAGCACTGGGGACACAATTATAGCACTTAAACATGGAAAAAGTCTGATTTTCATAATATGTCCCCTTTAAGATAGAGTTCTGGACATAAAATTCAGGGCTTTCAAGCAAAATGTATTCCTGTAAGTTTCAATTTAAGAAAGAGTCCTGGACATAAAATTAGCAAATAATACAGCAGATGCCAACAGTATCTTTGGGTTTTGAAAGAAGCAAACAAATCTTCTTTAGATCTGATAGTTTCATGTATTTTTGGTTTTGAATCTGACTGTACCAGCCAGCCAACTGTCTAAGCATAGGCAGCAATACACAGGACCAGGTTCTGTCAGCCATGCTCCAACTCATCCTCTGTAGTCTAGTGGTTAGAGCACTGATTCTCACATGTGGGAGACCCAGGTTCAAGTCCCCCAATGTTTAAGTGGAGCTCTCTACTGACAAGTAGTCACTTCTTTAACTCTGATAGAGTTTGTGGGCAGCTTATAGCCTGCATAATCTTTTTGCCTTTCCAAATCCAGTAGTTTGTTCATTTTATTACTGCTCCTATGTCTCCTGAAGCAGTCTTCATAGCTGATGTGGCCTTAAGATTTCTGCTGGACATTTAAGATCAAATTTTAGATAGAGTTCTGGACCTAACATTCAGTGCCTCCAAGCAAAATGTATTCCTGTAAGTTTCAATTTAAGAAAGATTCCTGGACATAAAATTAGCAAATAATACAGCAGATGCCAACAGTGTCTTTGGGTTTTGAAAGAAGCAAACAAATCTTCTTTAGATCTGATAGTGTTCATGTATTTTTGGTTTTGACTCTGACTCTACCAGCCAGCCAACTGTCTGAGCATAGGCAGCAATACAGATTTTGTCAGCCCAGCTTCAACTCATCCTCTGTAGTCTAGTGGTTAGAGCACTGATTCTCCCATAGAGCCCCAGGCCCCAGGTTCAAGTCTCACAAGGTTTAAGTGGAGTTCTCCACTGACAAGTAGTCACTTGTTTAGCTCTGATAGAGTTTGTGGGCAGCTTATAGCCTGCATATTCTATATTGCCTTCCCAAATCCAGTAGGTTGTTCATTTTATTACTGTCCCTCTGTCTCATGAAGCAGTCTTCATAGCTGATGTGGGCTTAAGATTTTTGCTGGACATTTGAGATAAAATTTAAGATAGACTTCTGGACATAAAATTCAGGGCTTTCAAGCAAAATGTATTCCTGTAAGTTTCAATTTAAGAAAGAGTCCTGGACATAAAATTAGCAAATAATACAGCAGATGCCAACAGTATCTTTGGGTTTTGAAAGAAGCAAACAAATCTTCTTTAGATCTGATAGTTTCATGTATTTTTGGTTTTGAATCTGACTGTACCAGCCAGCCAACTGTCTGAGCATAGGCAGCAATACACAAGACCAGGTTATGTCAGCGCTGCTCCAACTCATTCTCTGTAGTCTAGTGGTTAGAGCACTGATTCTCACATGTGGGAGACACAGGTTCAAGTCCCCCAATGTTTAAGTGGAGCTCTCTACTGACAAGTAGTCACTTCTTTAACTCTGATAGAGTTTGTGGGCAGCTTATAGCCTGCATATTCTATTTTGCCTTCCCAAATCCAGTAGTTTGTTCATTTTATTACTGCTCCTATGTCTCCTGAAGCAGTCTTCATAGCTGATGTGGGCTTAAGATTTCTGCTGGACATTTAAGATCAAATTTAAGATAGAGTTCTGGACCTAACATTCAGTGCCTCCAAGCAAAATGTATTCCTGTAAGTTTCAATTTAAGAAAGATTCCTGGACATAAAATTAGCAAATAATACAGCAGATGCCAACAGTGTCTTTGGGTTTTGAAAGAAGCAAACAAATCTTCTTTAGATCTGTTAGTTTTCATGTATTTTTGGTTTTGACTCTGACTCTACCAGCCAGCCAACTGTCTGAGCATAGGCAGCAATACAGATGTTGTCAGCCCAGCTTCAACTCATCCTCTGTAGTCTAGTGGTTAGAGCACTGATTCACCCATAGAGCCCCAGGCCCCAGGTTCAAGTCTCACAAGGTTTAAGTGGAGTTCTCCACTGACAAGTAGTCACTTGTTTAGCTCTGATAGAGTTTGTGGGCAGCTTATAGCGTGCATATTCTATTTTGCCTTCCCAAATCCAGTAGGTTGTTCATTTTATTACTGTTCCTATGTCTCATGAAGCAGTCTTCATAGCTGATGTGGGCTTAAGATTTTTGCTGGACATTTGAGATAAAATTTAAGATAGACTTCTGGACATAAAATTCAGGGCTTTCAAGCAAAATGTATTCCTGTAAGTTTCAATTTAAGAAAGAGTCCTGGACATAAAATTAGCAAATAATACAGCAGATGCCAACAGTATCTTTGGGTTTTGAAAGAAGCAAACAAATCTTCTTTAGATCTGATAGTTTCATGTATTTTTGGTTTTGAATCTGACTGTACCAGCCAGCCAACTGTCTGAGCATAGGCAGCAATACACAAGACCAGGTTCTGTCAGCGCTGCTCCAACTCATTCTCTGTAGTCTAGTGGTTAGAGCACTGATTCTCACATGTGGGAGACCCAGGTTCAAGTCCCCCAATGTTTAAGTGGAGCTCTCTACTGACAAGTAGTCACTTCTTTAACTCTGATAGAGTTTGTGGGCAGCTTATAGCCTGCATATTCTATTTTGCCTTCCCAAATCCAGTAGTTTGTTCATTTTATTACTGCTCCTATGTCTCCTGAAGCAGTCTTCATAGCTGATGTGGGCTTAAGATTTCTGCTGGACATTTAAGATCAAATTTAAGATAGAGTTCTGGACCTAACATTCAGTGCCTCCAAGCAAAATGTATTCCTGTAAGTTTCAATTTAAGAAAGATTCCTGGACATAAAATTAGCAAATAATACAGCAGATGCCAACAGTGTCTTTGGGTTTTGAAAGAAGCAAACAAATCTTCTTTAGATCTGTTAGTTTTCATGTATTTTTGGTTTTGACTCTGACTCTACCAGCCAGCCAACTGTCTGAGCATAGGCAGCAATACAGATGTTGTCAGCCCAGCTTCAACTCATCCTCTGTAGTCTAGTGGTTAGAGCACTGATTCACCCATAGAGCCCCAGGCCCCAGGTTCAAGTCTCACAAGGTTTAAGTGGAGTTCTCCACTGACAAGTAGTCACTTGTTTAGCTCTGATAGAGTTTGTGGGCAGCTTATAGCGTGCATATTCTATTTTGCCTTCCCAAATCCAGTAGGTTGTTCATTTTATTACTGTTCCTATGTCTCATGAAGCAGTCTTCATAGCTGATGTGGGCTTAAGATTTTTGCTGGACATTTGAGATAAAATTTAAGATAGAGTTCTGGACAAAAAATTCAGGGCTTTCAAGCAAAATGTATTCCTTTAAGTTTCAATTTAAGAAAGAGTCCTGGACATAAAATTAGCAAATAATACAGCAGATGCCAACAGTATCTTTGGGTTTTGAAAGAAGCAAACAAATCTTCTTTAGATCTGATAGTTTCATGTATTTTTGGTTTTGAATCTGACTGTACCAGCCAGCCAACTGTCTAAGCATAGGCAGCAATACACAGGACCAGGTTCTGTCAGTCATGCTCCAACTCATCCTCTGTAGTCTAGTGGTTAGAGCACTGATTCTCACATGTGGGAGACCCAGGTTCAAGTCCCCCAATGTTTAAGTGGAGCTCTCTACTGACAAGTAGTCACTTCTTTAACTCTGATAGAGTTTGTGGGCAGCTTATAGCCTGCATATTCTATTTTGCCTTCCCAAATCCAGTAGTTTGTTCATTTTATTACTGCTCCTATGTCTCCTGAAGCAGTCTTCATAGCTGATGTGGGCTTAAGATTTCTGCTGGACATTTAAGATCAAATTTAAGATAGAGTTCTGGACCTAACATTCAGTGCCTCCAAGCAAAATGTATTCCTGTAAGTTTCAATTTAAGAAAGATTCCTGGACATAAAATTAGCAAATAATACAGCAGATGCCAACAGTGTCTTTGGGTTTTGAAAGAAGCAAACAAATCTTCTTTAGATCTGTTAGTTTTCATGTATTTTTGGTTTTGACTCTGACTCTACCAGCCAGCCAACTGTCTGAGCATAGGCAGCAATACAGATGTTGTCAGCCCAGCTTCAACTCATCCTCTGTAGTCTAGTGGTTAGAGCACTGATTCACCCATAGAGCCCCAGGCCCCAGGTTCAAGTCTCACAAGGTTTAAGTGGAGTTCTCCACTGACAAGTAGTCACTTGTTTAGCTCTGATAGAGTTTGTGGGCAGCTTATAGCGTGCATATTCTATTTTGCCTTCCCAAATCCAGTAGGTTGTTCATTTTATTACTGTTCCTATGTCTCATGAAGCAGTCTTCATAGCTGATGTGGGCTTAAGATTTTTGCTGGACATTTGAGATAAAATTTAAGATAGAGTTCTGGACAAAAAATTCAGGGCTTTCAAGCAAAATGTATTCCTTTAAGTTTCAATTTAAGAAAGAGTCCTGGACATAAAATTAGCAAATAATACAGCAGATGCCAACAGTATCTTTGGGTTTTGAAAGAAGCAAACAAATCTTCTTTAGATCTGATAGTTTCATGTATTTTTGGTTTTGAATCTGACTGTACCAGCCAGCCAACTGTCTAAGCATAGGCAGCAATACACAGGACCAGGTTCTGTCAGTCATGCTCCAACTCATCCTCTGTAGTCTAGTGGTTAGAGCACTGATTCTCACATGTGGGAGACCCAGGTTCAAGTCCCCCAATGTTTAAGTGGAGCTCTCTACTGACAAGTAGTCACTTCTTTAACTCTGATAGAGTTTGTGGGCAGCTTATAGCCTGCATAATCTTTTTGCCTTCCCAAATCCAGTAGTTTGTTCATTTTATTACTGCTCCTATGTCTCCTGAAGCAGTCTTCATAGCTGATGTGGGCTTAAGATTTCTGCTGGACATTTAAGATCAAATTTAAGATAGAGTTCTGGACCTAACATTCAGTGCCTCCAAGCAAAATGTATTCCTGTAAGTTTCAATTTAAGAAAGATTCCTGGACATAAAATTAGCAAATAATACAGCAGATGCCAACAGTGTCTTTGGGTTTTGAAATAAGCAAACAAATCTTCTTTAGATCTGATAGTTTTCATGTATTTTTGGTTTTGACTCTGACTCTACCAGCCAGCCAACTGTCTGAGCATAGGCAGCAATACAGATGTTGTCAGCCCAGCTTCAACTCATCCTCTGTAGTCTAGTGGTTAGAGCACTGATTCTCCCATAGAGCCCCAGGCCCCAGGTTCAAGTCTCACAAGGTTTAAGTGGAGTTCTCCACTGACAAGTAGTCACTTGTTTAGCTCTGATAGAGTTTGTGGGCAGCTTATAGCCTGTATATTCTATTTTGCCTTCCCAAATCCAGTAGGTTGTTCATTTTATTACTGTTCCTATGTTTCATGAAGCAGTCTTCATAGCTGATGTGGGCTTAAGATTTTTGTTGGACATTTGAGATAAAATTTAAAGGGGACATATTATGAGATTTTTTTAAAGATGAAAACTAAGTCTAAAATAGGTCTGAGCAAAAGTGTGCCGTTTTGGGTGTGTCATTTAAAATGCAAATGAGCGGATGAAGTGCAACCACTGATCACAATGATGGTGGTTTGTTGCAATTGAAACTCTAGTGTGCTGTGAAATATTTTCTCTCTCTCTTTCTCTCCATACTAAATGGTTGTGCTGTGGTTGGATAGTGCAGATAAAGGGGGCGGTATTACCTTATTCTGACATCACAATAAGGGCCAAATTACAATGACCTATTTTTTCACATGCTTGCAGAAAATGGTTTACCAAAACTAAGTTATTGGGTTGATCTTTTTAACATTTTCTAGGTTGATAGAAGCACTGGGGACACAATTATAGCACTTAAACATGGAAAAAGTCTGATTTTCATAATATGTCCCCTTTAAGATAGAGTTCTGGACATAAAATTCAGGGCTTTCAAGCAAAATGTATTCCTGTAAGTTTCAATTTAAGAAAGAGTCCTGGACATAAAATTAGCAAATAATACAGCAGATGCCAACAGTATCTTTGGGTTTTGAAAGAAGCAAACAAATCTTCTTTAGATCTGATAGTTTCATGTATTTTTGGTTTTGAATCTGACTGTACCAGCCAGCCAACTGTCTAAGCATAGGCAGCAATACACAGGACCAGGTTCTGTCAGCCATGCTCCAACTCATCCTCTGTAGTCTAGTGGTTAGAGCACTGATTCTCACATGTGGGAGACCCAGGTTCAAGTCCCCCAATGTTTAAGTGGAGCTCTCTACTGACAAGTAGTCACTTCTTTAACTCTGATAGAGTTTGTGGGCAGCTTATAGCCTGCATAATCTTTTTGCCTTTCCAAATCCAGTAGTTTGTTCATTTTATTACTGCTCCTATGTCTCCTGAAGCAGTCTTCATAGCTGATGTGGCCTTAAGATTTCTGCTGGACATTTAAGATCAAATTTTAGATAGAGTTCTGGACCTAACATTCAGTGCCTCCAAGCAAAATGTATTCCTGTAAGTTTCAATTTAAGAAAGATTCCTGGACATAAAATTAGCAAATAATACAGCAGATGCCAACAGTGTCTTTGGGTTTTGAAAGAAGCAAACAAATCTTCTTTAGATCTGTTAGTTTTCATGTATTTTTGGTTTTGACTCTGACTCTACCAGCCAGCCAACTGTCTGAGCATAGGCAGCAATACAGATGTTGTCAGCCCAGCTTCAACTCATCCTCTGTAGTCTAGTGGTTAGAGCACTGATTCACCCATAGAGCCCCAGGCCCAAGGTTCAAGTCTCACAAGGTTTAAGTGGAGTTCTCCACTGACAAGTAGTCACTTGTTTAGCTCTGATAGAGTTTGTGGGCAGCTTATAGCGTGCATATTCTATTTTGCCTTCCCAAATCCAGTAGGTTGTTCATTTTATTACTGTTCCTATGTCTCATGAAGCAGTCTTCATAGCTGATGTGGGCTTAAGATTTTTGCTGGACATTTGAGATAAAATTTAAGATAGAGTTCTGGACAAAAAATTCAGGGCTTTCAAGCAAAATGTATTCCTGTAAGTTTCAATTTAAGAAAGAGTCCTGGACATAAAATTAGCAAATAATACAGCAGATGCCAACAGTATCTTTGGGTTTTGAAAGAAGCAAACAAATCTTCTTTAGATCTGATAGTTTCATGTATTTTTGGTTTTGAATCTGACTGTACCAGCCAGCCAACTGTCTAAGCATAGGCAGCAATACACAGGACCAGGTTCTGTCAGTCATGCTCCAACTCATCCTCTGTAGTCTAGTGGTTAGAGCACTGATTCTCACATGTGGGAGACCCAGGTTCAAGTCCCCCAATGTTTAAGTGGAGCTCTCTACTGACAAGTAGTCACTTCTTTAACTCTGATAGAGTTTGTGGGCAGCTTATAGCCTGCATAATCTTTTTGCCTTCCCAAATCCAGTAGTTTGTTCATTTTATTACTGCTCCTATGTCTCCTGAAGCAGTCTTCATAGCTGATGTGGGCTTAAGATTTCTGCTGGACATTTAAGATCAAATTTAAGATAGAGTTCTGGACCTAACATTCAGTGCCTCCAAGCAAAATGTATTCCTGTAAGTTTCAATTTAAGAAAGATTCCTGGACATAAAATTAGCAAATAATACAGCAGATGCCAACAGTGTCTTTGGGTTTTGAAATAAGCAAACAAATCTTCTTTAGATCTGATAGTTTTCATGTATTTTTGGTTTTGACTCTGACTCTACCAGCCAGCCAACTGTCTGAGCATAGGCAGCAATACAGATGTTGTCAGCCCAGCTTCAACTCATCCTCTGTAGTCTAGTGGTTAGAGCACTGATTCTCCCATAGAGCCCCAGGCCCCAGGTTCAAGTCTCACAAGGTTTAAGTGGAGTTCTCCACTGACAAGTAGTCACTTGTTTAGCTCTGATAGAGTTTGTGGGCAGCTTATAGCCTGTATATTCTATTTTGCCTTCCCAAATCCAGTAGGTTGTTCATTTTATTACTGTTCCTATGTTTCATGAAGCAGTCTTCATAGCTGATGTGGGCTTAAGATTTTTGTTGGACATTTGAGATAAAATTTAAAGGGGACATATTATGAGATTTTTTTTAAAGATGAAAACTAAGTCTAAAATAGGTCTGAGCAAAAGTGTGCCGTTTTGGGTGTGTCATTTAAAATGCAAATGAGCGGATGAAGTGCAACCACTGATCACAATGATGGTGGTTTGTTGCAATTGAAACTCTAGTGTGCTGTGAAATATTTTCTCTCTCTCTTTCTCTCCATACTAAATGGTTGTGCTGTGGTTGGATAGTGCAGATAAAGGGGGCGGTATTACCTTATTCTGACATCACAATAAGGGCCAAATTACAATGACCTATTTTTTCACATGCTTGCAGAAAATGGTTTACCAAAACTAAGTTATTGGGTTGATCTTTTTAACATTTTCTAGGTTGATAGAAGCACTGGGGACACAATTATAGCACTTAAACATGGAAAAAGTCTGATTTTCATAATATGTCCCCTTTAAGATAGAGTTCTGGACATAAAATTCAGGGCTTTCAAGCAAAATGTATTCCTGTAAGTTTCAATTTAAGAAAGAGTCCTGGACATAAAATTAGCAAATAATACAGCAGATGCCAACAGTATCTTTGGGTTTTGAAAGAAGCAAACAAATCTTCTTTAGATCTGATAGTTTCATGTATTTTTGGTTTTGAATCTGACTGTACCAGCCAGCCAACTGTCTAAGCATAGGCAGCAATACACAGGACCAGGTTCTGTCAGCCATGCTCCAACTCATCCTCTGTAGTCTAGTGGTTAGAGCACTGATTCTCACATGTGGGAGACCCAGGTTCAAGTCCCCCAATGTTTAAGTGGAGCTCTCTACTGACAAGTAGTCACTTCTTTAACTCTGATAGAGTTTGTGGGCAGCTTATAGCCTGCATAATCTTTTTGCCTTTCCAAATCCAGTAGTTTGTTCATTTTATTACTGCTCCTATGTCTCCTGAAGCAGTCTTCATAGCTGATGTGGCCTTAAGATTTCTGCTGGACATTTAAGATCAAATTTTAGATAGAGTTCTGGACCTAACATTCAGTGCCTCCAAGCAAAATGTATTCCTGTAAGTTTCAATTTAAGAAAGATTCCTGGACATAAAATTAGCAAATAATACAGCAGATGCCAACAGTGTCTTTGGGTTTTGAAAGAAGCAAACAAATCTTCTTTAGATCTGATAGTGTTCATGTATTTTTGGTTTTGACTCTGACTCTACCAGCCAGCCAACTGTCTGAGCATAGGCAGCAATACAGATTTTGTCAGCCCAGCTTCAACTCATCCTCTGTAGTCTAGTGGTTAGAGCACTGATTCTCCCATAGAGCCCCAGGCCCCAGGTTCAAGTCTCACAAGGTTTAAGTGGAGTTCTCCACTGACAAGTAGTCACTTGTTTAGCTCTGATAGAGTTTGTGGGCAGCTTATAGCCTGCATATTCTATATTGCCTTCCCAAATCCAGTAGGTTGTTCATTTTATTACTGTCCCTCTGTCTCATGAAGCAGTCTTCATAGCTGATGTGGGCTTAAGATTTTTGCTGGACATTTGAGATAAAATTTAAGATAGACTTCTGGACATAAAATTCAGGGCTTTCAAGCAAAATGTATTCCTGTAAGTTTCAATTTAAGAAAGAGTCCTGGACATAAAATTAGCAAATAATACAGCAGATGCCAACAGTATCTTTGGGTTTTGAAAGAAGCAAACAAATCTTCTTTAGATCTGATAGTTTCATGTATTTTTGGTTTTGACTCTGACCAGGGATGGGCAGTATTTCAAATACATGTATTTAAAATACTTATTTGAAATACAAAATAGTATTTTGTATTTTGTATTTTAAAGCCTTTGAAAAAAATGAAATGTAATTTGTATTTAAATACATTTAAGATGAGTATTTTTGTATTTTTAAAATACTCAAAATACTTTGAGCCAGTCAACCAGTCAGGGTGCTGTTTTCATGCATCAACTAGTTCAGACAAGACACCAGAGTTCAGGTAAGCAAATATATCTGTGCAGCTTTTAGTGGGCAATAATTAAAATGTTGGAATGGGAAAAAAGCAAGGGCGATTGCGTTATTGGGTGTGATGTGATTTGTGTAATTATAACTGTCGCGAAAGGAAATTCAAATTCACACTTGCACGTTGGCAGGCAGTTTAATGCACGACTGAGAGAGTGTGAAACGCTGACAAATAGGCCTACACTTTTGACTTAAAGGAAAACCACCATTTTTCAATATTTTACTATGTTCTTACCTCAACTTAGACAAATGAATACATAACTATCTATTCAATGCATGGAGGAAGAGCACTTAGTTTGCCGCATTTCGACCTCAGTGCACAGTAACATCTTAACAGGAGTGATGATGTTACTGCGCCAGAGGTCGAAGTGCTGCAAACTATGTGCTCTTCCACCATACAATATAGTTCTCATTTTTTATTCACTTAAAAATCATGTTTTATTTTGTGCCACCATACTTACTCGTGTAACTACTCATGTAACAGTCTTTGAATGGGGTAAACATGGAAGTGTTTGGTGGCTTATAAATTCTTCCCTGTTTGGATCCTAAGGAATAAATGGGACTAGGCTAAATGCTAACACATTCATGACACGCTGTGCAAAGATGACGTGCACATATTGAAAAAAGATAGGCATGCATTCATTCATCCAAGTTGAGGTAAGAACATAGTAAAATATTGAAAAACTGTGGTATTTTACTATAAAGGCCCTTTCACACGTGACGTGGCAAGTGGTGGAATCAGCATGCAGTTGCTGAGTTCTTTTTAGCTTTGTGCAGTTGAAGCCTTGTTTACACTTTTGCAATTCGCATGCATGGCTCTACTCTACAGCGTGAAACTGCTGAACCTGCAGGCTCCTCAGTAAACCTACAAGACTTTTATGCTTGACGTGCTCTCCGTTGTATAATTCTGTGAAATGACAGAGGGCGACTCGTGAGTAATTGTTCTCAAAACCATCAAAAAGCAGCAATGAGAGGAATAGTTTGCCGAAATAATTTGTCAAACACTCGTCTCGTGAGAAGCTTGTAAATACGTGGATTCAGGCCCGGATTGGCCGTAGGGAGAACCGGGAGGATTCCCGGTGGGCCGGTCTGTTTTTTTTTGCCACGAGGGCCGGTGTTGTCATGCCACCGAGATGACGCGTATTTGCGGGTGAGAGATGTCCCCGCTGCTTTATGATCAAGTTGATTGTGTCCCGAGTCCCGACCACTTATTGGAAGAATTCTTGCATTAGGGTGCATTGACATCTAAAACGCATGGGAAACGCAGGACGTGCCGCTGTCTTCTGGTTTTCAAAGCGCTTACTTGAACACGAGTTTTGTTTCAGACGCGTCTATATTGAGTGCGCTTGCCGGCCGCGCGTCTATATTTAAAATAAACTTGAGCGCGTCTTTTGAGTGCGCTTGCCGGCCGCGGGTCTATTATATTTTAAATAAACTTGAGCGCGTCTTTTGAGTGCGCTTGCCGGCCGCGCGTCTATTATATTTTAAATAAACGTGAGCGCGTCTTTTGAGTGCGCTTGCCGGCCGCGCGTCTATATTTTAAATAAACGTGAGCGCGTCTTTTGAGTGCGCTTGCCGGCCGCGCGTCTATATTTTAAATAAACTTGAGCGCGTCTTTTGAGTGCGCTTGCCGGCCGCGCGTCTATATTTTAAATAAACTTGAGCGCGTCTTTTGAGTGCGCTTGTCGGCCGCGCGTCTATATTTTAAATAAACTTGAGCGCGTCTTTTGAGTGCCCTTGCCGGCCGCGCGTCTATTATATTTTAAATAAACTTGAGCGCGTCTTAATACAAACGGGCTGGCCTCTAAACGTATTTTTTTATCCAAGTCATAGATGAATTCTCTATGAATAGTCATTATTCATCGTTTATTGCAAGAGGAACAAAAATCTATTTGATGCAAAACTCATTAGTTTCAAAAGTATATCCATGATGTTTTCTTTTTTTTAACACAATGTAGGCCTACGTTAAGACATGATCTAAGTACTAAAAAAAGATACAGATTATTTCCATTTGTTTCCAATGCATACTTGATAAATCTTGCTTGTGTATTGTATATCAGGGGTTTCCAAACGTTATCAACCCAACAGTTAATCTCAAGACTCACCATTTTTTAGAAATAGAAATATAGAGGAAAATACAAACACATTTGTTTCCTTTAGTTTTTGAATAAGTTTACTTTAGTAATATATGGTCTTATGGTAGGGCTGCATAATTATGGCAAAAATTATAATTGTTTACTGCATTTGCACGGAATATGAAATTATATATTTGAAAAATACAGTGAATTGCAAGGCTGCAGAGAACAGTGCACTACTGCAGACTTATACTACTGAGGGTTTAAAGATATTATTTTAATAGTCAGTCGTGAACTAAAGTGGGCCGGTCTAAGGCATGAAACTCCAGGGCTGAAAATGAGTCCCACTCCGGCCCTGCGTGGATTTCTTCAAATATAAACTGATTAGGTTGTGGGTCATTTTGACGACACATGAAAACGTTTTTATGAGGTTTTTATAAAACATCACTTTACTTGAATGGGTGTTCATATACATGACACCTTCATAACCATGACATGACACGTTTCATGAATATGAAGGAGATTTTATTGACGTTTATGACTACTGTCATTAAGTGTCATTTGTTCAATTATGTCATTTTTATAGCCAAGATGACATTGTTTGAGATGTCTTTGTTATGACAACTTGACCTTAACCAAGACAACATAACTGACCACTTTTTACCAGTGATAGAAATTGAATTTTTCATTAAAACATCATAAAGTGTTAATACTCTGTAAAATAGCTTTATAACAGCATCATGAATATTTTTCGTGACCTCAACTACAGTCGTACAAATATAATTTGTCATTAAGTGTTAATACTCTGTTAAATAGTTTTATAACAGCATCATGAATATTCTTCAGTTCATAATGTTTATTTGACCGAGTATTAATAATATTTGACATAGTATTAACACTTAATGACATTTAAATCACAGTTTAATGTAATGTTAACCCACAAAGTTCGTAGTTTCTTAAGTTTGATCATTATTGTTTATGATTTATAACAAGTTGTGTTTTATTGGTTTATGTCAAGTTGTCATAACAAAGATATCTCAAACAAAGAGGTATGTAAAATAAAATGAAAGTTTCTAAGCAGTTGCACAGATCTAAATGCTTTTTGGCATTCAGAAATAGACCCAGATAGATTTCAGCATAATAGGGATACTTGCACTGAATCACCAATTTCACATGTATTTTGTGTATTTTCAAAATACAAAATACTGTATTTGTATTTAAATACATTTTTTGACACAGTATTTTGTATTTGTATTTAAATACATTTTTCGACACAGTATTTTGTATTTGTATTTGAAATACATTTCCATGTATTTATGCCCATCTCTGACTCTGACTGTACCAGCCAGCCAACAGTCTGAGCATAGGCAGCAATACAGATTTTGTCAGCACAGCTTCAACTCATCCTCTGTAGTCTAGTGGTTAGAGCACTGATTCTCCCACATGGGAGACCCAGGTTTAAGTCCCACAAGGTTTAAGTGGAGTTCTCTACTGACAAGTAGTTACTTCTTTAGCTCTGATAGAGTTTGTGGGCAGCTTATAGTCTGCATAATCTATTTTGCCTTCCCAAATCCAGTAGGTTGTTCATTTTATTACTGTTTCTATGTCTCCTGATGCAGTCTTCATAACTGATGTGGGCTTAAGATTTCTGCTGGAAAATTTAAATTTAAAGGAGCATTTCACCTGTAGAAACATTAATCTTTATTGAAATTGTGTCATATTTGTAGTAGAAATTTAACACACACATCAAATGTGGTGCCTACTTGACCGAGAGTAGGCAGAAATTGACTTTGGGGTGTCATTTGTGTGGAGTGCCGCAGCTCCCACGGTGCGCCGCGATGCGCGGCTCCGCGGGCCGCTCCCACTGATCCAGAACACCGCCTACAAGACTTATTCATTTCACAGAAAACTTTTATTGAGTTAGTTGGCGAATTACTCCTCGTTTGTTTTTCTGTCAAAATGGTGAATTCTTGCATGGTACAGGGATGTTCAGTCAGAGGACGGAAAGGGCAACAAGTAAGTTTTCATTATCTACCGAAAGATACGGAGCGATGCAAACAGTGGCTCAGGGTGATAAATCATCCGTACTACCGGTACTCGGAACACACACCCGCGGAATATTTGACAAAACTAAAGGTTTGCAGTCTTCATTTCAAAAAAGAAGACTTCCAATTAAATGTCTTGGGAATGAAGAGAGTCGCTCTTTTGGACATTCCGTCGGTGTTTACCTTACCAGAAGACGATGAACAACCGGGGCCATCTGGACTTAGCAGCGCGAAACGCATTCGCTTGGAGGTAAGAGACTTCCTCGACTATATTTCTGTAAACATATACAGTCTTCTGAAGTAAAGCAGAACATACAATATGAGATGTGTATACGTTGGCTATTTACAAAGTAAATTTGACGTTTTCCGCGTGTTTTTCTTGCTCGTGGTTCTAATGTGTCGACATCACTAAACTGTAACTACTTGGCAAATTAGCATCGCAACATTATAAAGAAGACGCTTCAGATATGTTCTATATACGTTTGCTGGTATCAATGTAAATCCGCCTTGTTTCGCGTTTGATAGTTTGATGTTGTTAAAATGTTCGTTTGATAGTTTGATATTGTTGAAAAGTTTGTTTGATAGTTTGATGTTGTTGAATTGTTCGTTTGATATTGTTAAAATGTTCGTTTGATATTGTTAAAATGTTCGTTTGATATTGTTGAATTGTTTGTTTGATATCGTTGAAATGTTCGTTTGATATTGTTGAAATGTTCGTTTGATATTGTTGAAATGTTCGTTTGATATTGTTAAAAATGTTCGTTTGATATTGTAAAAATGTTCGTTTGATATTGTTGAAATGTTCGTTTGATATTGTTAAAATGTTCGTTTGATATTGTTAAAATGTTCGTTTGATATTGTTGAATTGTTTGTTTGATATCGTTGAAATGTTCGTTTGATATTGTTGAAATGTTTTTTAAAGTTATTGAACGTATGGCATTTCAGACTGAAACTGCGTCTGATGCTGCTTTGCTATCGTCGTCGTCGGAAGATGATGAACAACCGATTACAACATCAACACCTGTCAAGCAACCTACCCCTGTCCAAGCAGCACAGTTTGTAAGTTTTGTACACCATATTTCCTCTAATGGAATTCTCAAACCAATGTATTATTAAAATTAAAGAAATTTAACACTGAAAATAAACCTCTTTTTGATTGTACAGTTGCCAAGTACACCTGGTGCCCTCGACACAAGTGCCAGCAGCATTGAAGTTGGTTTCATCGAAGAAAGCTATCAGCTTGAGTCGACCATTACCCCCACATCATCATCTTCGTCATCAGAAGATGAAGGTGGAAAAGACTGGCATGAGAAGAAGGTTATTGTCAATGAATCTAGCCTAATGTCACTATTTAAATTCTGCCAGATGTGTGGGAAACCAATTTCTTCGAAAGACATCTTTGATAATGGGGCACAGAGAAAAGTAAAATGGACTTGTCTTGGGGGCCATTCGGGGACTTGGACATCTTCACCTGATGTTAGAGGAATGCCACAGGTGAATCTCCTTTCTGCAGCAGCTGTTTTGTTCAAGGGTGGAACATATACGGAACTGTCAGACTGGTGCACAACCATGAGCATCCAAATGATTTCACAAACGACATTTTACACCATTCAAAACGCATACTTGCATCCCGCTATTGAGAACTTGTATGAGGAGAGAAGAAATGAAGTTTTGGCAAGAGTTTATTTGGAACAGGAGGATGGGAAGCGCCCACACTTGGCGGGCGATGGCCGATGTGACTCGCCAGGTTTCAATGCAAAATATTGTCACTACACATTTATGCTAGACGATACAAAGGAGATAATCCACACGGAGCTGGTGCAGGGAAGATGCATATAAATGTATACAGAATCACAATAATTCAAAATCACTGCTGCTATGTTGAAAACTTTGATAACATCAAACTTGAACTTTAGTGTACAGAGGCCACCAGCTCTGGAGCCATGGAGCCATTAGGTTTTAGAAGGGGAATGACAGAGCTTCTAGACTTGGGCCTTGACGTGGAGGTGATGACAACGGACCGCTCGTCATCAATAAGGAAGATAATGAGGGAACAATATCATAATATCCAGCACAAATTCGACATCTGGCACACAGCCAAAGGTATGTTTTTTTTTTGCCACTCTTGTAAACACACACGCTACTCTCCACATTTTTCATTTCATTTTTCATTTCATTGTGTTACTCCCCACCCCACTCACAAATCTGTGCAGCCTTGCTGAACTTATTGTAGAGGTAAATCCCAGTGACAAGCCACACACTGTGCAATAGAGCACCATGTGAGTAAAATAAGTAATAGCTAAATAAACCTAAAATAAACAGTGGATATAAATGTCTCTGACAGGGTTAATAGGGACAATACAAAAATAAATGGACGATGTTGTTTTTTATCAAAATTATTCTGCATTTACGGCCACAGGTTTCCGGAATAAAATACTGACGAAAGGGAAAAAAAAGGACACTGCAATCCTTCTCGCATGGACCAGGTCAGTGTTGGTTTGTAGTCTTGGAAAATTTACATTACTTTACAAGGTTGGAAATTACTAATTTCAATATCATTCACAGGTCTATCGTAAACCACATGTGGTATACCTGTGCCACAAGTAAGGGGAACATAGAGGTAAGGAATCAAAAGCTGCAATACCACAATGTCTGTCTGATTTGTGTATTTTATAGCATTAGTATTATTGAAAACCTTTTCTTTCACAAAGGCACTGCAAAACCGTTGGAAATCCATTACACACCATGTTTGCAATGAACACAAGTGGAGAGATGATGACGGAACACTGCATCAGTGTGATCATCCTCCTCTTACTGCCCAGGACCAGAGGGGGCGAATGTGGATTGGCAAGGACTCGGTGGCATTGCAGGCCCTGTCGTCACTGGTCCTAGACCAAAAACTGTTGAAAGACCTCAACCAGATGGCACTCTTCAAACATACTGGTGAGAATATATGCACTTTTACTATTGCATCCTAAATGAACGTGTTTCAATTAATCCTATCCATCCTCTTTTCCTCTATGTAATTGTACACAGGGCCACTTTCATAGTGCCATGTTGAAATACCTCCCCAAGCGGCAGGCCTTCTCATACCAAGGGATGAGGGAGAGGTGCCACCTTGCCATCTTGGACCACAATGAAAACATTGTGAAAAGGAGGCAAGCCACCACAGTGACAGGTTTGTTACCATGTGCTCTTTTGATAGTTTATCCAAAATAAGAATAACAGCTAACTGAATTGGCATACTTTGCTGAAAGGTGTAATGTATTCATTGTGGAGAAATGTCTAGTGCAATCAAATCTACATTTATAATTTATTATATTATATTCCTTGTCATTTACAGGAGAAGAACGATTCAAGCAGGTGTACTGCAAGAAATCCAAGCAGTGGATACTAAAGAAAGTCTACACACCACATACCACAGACTTTGTCACAGATTTAATAGAGAAGGTCCTGGAAAATAGACAAAATCCAAACATCCCATTCAAAATGGCGACCTCGTCACTTGCCCTGCCACAACCTGCATTGCCACCCAACATAGCCCCAATACCGAAACCTTCAAAGGAGCCTGACAAAGAATCATTCCAAAGCAGCTTCTGATACATCGCACCCAACTCCATCTCTCACTGCTCTGCCTCACCAGCTGTGCCTTTTTATATTCTGCCACCACTGTGTGTGTCTGTGTGTGTATATATTTACATTTTATTTTTATCTTGTTTAGTTTCTATAACTACGTTCATGCCTTTGCTATTTAACTTTCTGAATATTTTAATTATTTTATTTGTGAATAAAACAAAACTTATTCAATCATGCACTCCTTTCTGTGTACACCAAAATTCTACATTATTAACTCGGAAGGAGGTAAATGGTTTTGCCAATGACTTATAGTGCAATTTAAATTCGCAAAATCAGAATAAAATAATATGACCTGACCATTATTTTCCTATCTGTTGTCATCAGGCAACAGTAGCTTAGTAGCTCCAGTTACAACATGTTTGTCGTCCAATAACTTTCTCTAATATAAACTTGGAAATGAAGACACTTGGAACTTTACTTCCAAATTATCAGAATTTTGATATGTAAAAAATAAGTTACATACACTAAAGTGTGGTGGGAAAAAATTATTAGCATTAAACTTGTTTTTATTTCAAGTTGTAAATAGTGTAATTTAGATATACCACATCTACTAAACCTTTATTATTTGCAGTTTTAAAATGTTTTTTTTATATTTACACAAAATATTTCTGTAGGAAACACCCTAAAATGTAAACTTCACGTTTATAACCTACACACAATGATAATTACCAGATTACAAGTGTTTGCCCTGGTCATGCCAGTCATTGTAACAGGAGCATTATTTTGATAACTGATAAATGGCTACCATCATTTTGATAAGTGATAAATGGCAAACCATTATTTTGATAAGTTATAAATGACGTACCTTTTATCACCTATCAAAATGATGGTTAGCCATACAGCACTGGCTGAATGATATTATAAATAATGTGAATGAATGAATCAATGAATGAATAGATGAATGAATATACTTTATTCGAATTATTGCTACAGTGCAAGAATATATAAAAATATAATACTGATGAAAAGATTTACACATTTATCATATTTTACAACATATTAACAATGGAAGTTACAGTTCCTCCTGAGCGTCCTCAACTTCTTGGTGCCCGCATTACTGGCCATCTGGAGCTGGATATTTCTGACGGATTGCCTGCACAACACAGGCGGGTAAAACGACACGATAGCCTCGACCCAATCTCTCGCCTCGCAGGACCCATTCAAGAAAGTGTCGGTAGGCTGTTAGGCGATATTGTCTACAAAACATTGACCACACAGTTAGCGATGCATGGTATTTGTGTTTAGCGTGCCACAGTAACGTTAGTTTGCAATGCAACATCAAGCTGTGTAGTAAATAAGCCAAGCTCAGCCGGCTGACGTTACGTATTAAACTGTAATAACTTCGTGCTAATGCTTGAACAAATTGTGTACATACATGCCACGTTGGTATGGGAAAGAAAATAGAAACACTTACTTTATACTCAGACGTCCGTTTGTCCCTGCAGGCTTTGGCTGTCGCTTCCAGTTGACCTTCGGTATTCTGAAATATGTATCCAAAACGCCGCTGTCCATATGCGGTGCGAAGCTTGGGTGGTTCACCACACAAACGTCCTCATCTGATGAAGCGATTTCGTCCAAAAGAAACTGGCATCTGTCAAATTCTCTGCAGCAGACAGACTCAATTTCTGTGTCCATAGGCGCACACCGAGAGCACAGGCACCACCAGTTCCTCCCAGCTCGAGTCAGTCCGAGCTCCTCGCCCGCGACAGGCAGGGCTACTGCCGCCGCGACCGCAGCCGCCTCCTGTTCCTCCATCTGCCTCAGCTGCTCTTCGCTATATTGTGGCTCAAAAAGATAGCCACGAAAACATCCGATTCGAGCACCACGGTTTCGAAATCACCCTCTTCCATATCATTCTGATTACCTTCCGCCATTTTTGTGAAATATCAAGCCTGGCTCCACAGCGTCGGTTAGCTTAGCTTAGCATAAAGATGGCGGCTGATCGTTTTTTTTCCGTGTGCATTCGTATGTTTTCGTAAGTCCCACCCACTGATATGTTATAGGTCTGTAGCATGAGTGGGTCCCACCCATAGCCCCCACCTTGGAAAAATGAGGAATGAGTGTCTGTTGTCTTTCACCCTCGACAAAGACACAGGACTTCCTTCTTTCAATGACGCAAAATGACGATTTTTACATAATTGAAAGAAGGAAGTGCCTGACTGAAATCTGTATTTCTCCCCTCTCAGGGGAAACTGAGGGAATAATGCACAACCATTCAAAAACATGACTGGGGTTCTAACTATATAAGCTTAATGCAAATTGGTGAAGTTGCCCTTTAAGTATTTTCATGCAACCGGGCACAAGTGTTTGGTTCTGGTGTTTGGGTTTCAGATTTCAGAAATTTTGTGTGTAAGCAGTTGAAAAAAAAATTAAATAGGCATTACAGGTCTAGTGTTTACTGTTTGGTCAATGTTTATATAGCACTTCACAATGACAATATCTCTAAAAAAATTAAACCCAAATCATATCAGAAGTTTTACATGTGTTTAAGATTTAGCATGACAGTGTGGTTCAAACAGAATCTGACTGTATGAACCATGCGAGTACCATACACTACCAAAACTGGGTTTTGAAAAATCATTGTTTTTGAATGAAGTGAGTGATGGATTTTGCAAAAGGTTTGAGATGCTCTGTTAATTGTTTGTGTAGATTTGTAAACCGTGTGTATTTTTATCTAGAAAATAAGCCTTATTTTCAAAATCATGCCAAAGCAATCGTAAAAAAAACTGTAATAGAATGTCCTAGTTTTGTTTTTCATTTAAGCAAACAACGGACTTGGTGCACCTCTGCATTTAAATTTTCTTCAGTAGTGCCGTAGAACTGTGCCATGAGCAGCAGACTACTTTAGAATGACCTGTGTTGTGGGCTACACCTGGGACCCCCCATTAGCACACTATCGGCATCTTTAAAGAAACGTCTTTTTAATTCACTGACCAGCCTGTCAACTACTTGATAGAAACATTTGACGTGCAGATCATCAACATTTGACACACATGTAGGAGCCTTAATGGTAAAGTCCCTTAGTAGATTGTTGCCGTCCATCTCTCCTCTGTGGTGGTAAACTCTCTAATGCTAGGCCAACCTTGGCACACAGTTCATTTGCTCCGTTTTGTATGTCACTTCAATGTTCCTCTGGACAATTTTCTGATAGATCTGTATAACAGACTAGATCAGATCACTTGCTGATGAGATATCCAGGTTGGGTGACTTAAGTGAACTTGATTACCCGCAAAACATTGCCCTGGCATCTCTTTTTTGCCTTACATTGTTTGGTCTTTGATATGCTGCAAGTTGACCAGGGGTGTTTCCCGAAAGCATAGTAACTTGCCGCACATTCGTCGGTTGAACGATGTTTGTTTAACAACATAGTGGATGATGTCACGTGGGAGGTGAAGTACTAATCAATCTGTGCAAATCGATTTAATGTCAGATTATTGCTAACATATATTGCATCGGAAGACTGATTTTGTTATCGTGATTTAGTTATCTGTTGTTTATTTTAAAGATATTTAAAGCAACACTATGTAGTTTCCATGTAAACAGCTTCCCCATGTGGTTGAAAAGCGCAACAGTGCCTGGTATCAGGCAGGGGGAGGGGCGGGGCTGTGTTTCCTACACTCCACCGCCACTTTCAGAGTGTGCTTGTAGCAGCTAGGAGGCTGCTCAGGTTGCAGCAACAGTACAATTTGTCCAGTTAAAAGTTGTTCTATCACTGAAATAATTTTAGACATTATTTAAAGGTAAAAAAACTACATAGTGTTGCTTTAATTCACGTGCAAGCTCCCTCTAACGTCACTCCTCCCAGGGATTTCCCAGGGTCTTAAAGCTCATAGGTTTGCGCACATGCGCAGTTTCAAATGCAGCGCTTTAAGTAAGCAATAAGGTACGAGAGGCTGTGCTGTATCCGCTTCGCGTCGTGCCTAACAACGCCCTTCAGCCGTGACTTATTCACGATAAAGCACTTGCCTCGAGTACCTTATTGCTTTTATAAAACGGTTACCACACAATATTAAAGTAAAAAAAATATTAGTGCAACTTTCATGAAGTTAAATCAATAAAAGCATTCCTTCCGCTAGAAAAAATAGTCCCTGACTGCGAACAACAAAATGAAAGCTCAAATAAAAACAACGAACTGTTCTCAGACTTTGTCTCATTATATGTTTATGTGTTGCTAAGGGTGTTGCTAAGGGCGCAGTGATATTAAAAAGAACCGTTGGGTGAAGCGGTCACAGCAGTGTTTTATCATGAATAAAGCACACCTATTGACCAATCAGAATCAAGGATTGGAACTAACCGTTTTATAATTCTGTTAACAGACCTAAAGATGTAAAATAAAATTTTAATATATTTAGAAGGATGGATATAGACTGTACTACATGGTTTTTGCTTATTTTGTTCAAAAGCATATGATAATAACAAAGAACGATGCTTCTAAAGACAGGTCAAGAGCTGTCATTCAAACCACACGAGTTTGCGATACAACTTGCGAATGTTCGTTTGAACTATGGTTTCGGGAAACACCAAATCGTTGAGCTTTGTCAGTAACGACGAAACTTCGGGAAATGCACCCCAGAATAGCTGGGAATTATTTTTTAATTACCCATAATAATAAGTGCCAATGTGCTCACTACGTTTCTTTAACTCTTTAACTCGATTTAAGGTCATGGACCACTGAATCAGAAAAAAATGTGCACAATCTCAATCTCAGCTGCTGGCTGGATATTGCATACACAGCCCATCAAGACAAGGTTAAGTCTGTGTGCATGAAAGTGCACGTATAATGCATGTGGGACCTCCTTTCGTAACTTTCCTGCACCCAGTTGTACCACCCCGACATCTGGCTGAAGCAGACGTTGACATAAATGTTGCAATTGTGGGGTCCAGTTGAATATGTTAACTGTAATGTTAAAGATGTAGATATAGAGAATGAATTAATAACCCCCTCTCATTTTTTTTATTTAAATAAAATAATATGAATTTGTTTTATATTATTTTGTGTTTTTAAGTTCATTATGAATTCATGTCATGTTTATGTCAAATGTAAATGCAAAGAGTTATTTAATTCACTGTAGAAGAGAATCCACATCATACAATCCTTCAGCTAGTGTAAAATTAAAAACTCCTTCATAACATTCCCTGTATGTAGATATCGGACCACCAACAAATCTGTTCCTTTTTGCTAATGTCTTTACCTTCATCTACAATCAAGACAAAATAAACCAAATCCCTTAGTTCAACACTAACCTTTTTTCTCGCCATAATGGTGATTATCTCATTTTGCACTTTGTGGTAAGTATATTTTGCATTTGAAGGAAGCTATCTTTTTAGCAACAGCTTGGTCAAACATTAGCCTGGTCCAACCAGACTTTCGTACATTCATTTCATTTGTACAGAGAGTTTGGCCACGCTCCATTGCAAAGCGTTACTTCCATTAAGGCAGGTCCTCTGTTGAAGTTTAAAGCTATTGGATCTGTCAGAGTCACTCGCTTACGTGTGGTTGTAATGTATATCATGCGCCGAAACCGGCTGGAAACAACCAGTTTGAATGATCAGACCAACAAAACTTAGCAAACATTGTTCTTGCTCCGGGTTTAACTTCTTTATATTCGGCAGTTTTGCAACAACGGACCGAATAGCTTTTCTCACGTCTTTCTCCGCTGCCATTACTAAACTACAACTCAAACTGAGGCACAACCTCAACGTCATCGTTCTTAGCCACCCCCCCCCCCCTGTTCGCTGATTGGACCTGCAGATTTTTGCCGGAGAAAACAAAAATGAACTTGGTTGGAGTCAGTTTTACTAAATAATTTCTTGTTCACTTTACTTAACAAACACAAGTTACTGCATATAATTACTTTGACTTAGTAATTTCAACAAAAGACTGTGTCTTGTCAGCTTTACTTTTACAAAAATTATTTGTTCAGTCAATATAACATTGTTGCGTAAAAGTAACAGATTAGTAAAACCAATACAGACTTGCATCTCATTGGCTGATGATGCTGCAGTGTATTATGGTTAAATTGTTGTTCTGGCACCCTCTTGCAGAAGTGTAGCACCATTAGATAGGTACATGAGTAATAAGTGGCCAAGTGTAAGTCAATGAACTTGTTCTGATATATTTTGGAACAAAACAAACCAACAAATGGTTTGAAATGTAACATTGCATTTCAAATATGTTTGTGATATGTTTGATAAACTGTAATTAAATAAAGGTTGTATTGAGCAGCTGCATTCCGATTGATTGATTCGTTGTTATGGAGTTATTAAATCATTATTTTTAATTTTGTTATCATCAATAAAATGTTTCTTAACAGTGACTTCACTAGGATTTATTTAGTACATGTAACATTTAAATTGTCAATTTTACACAAACCTTTTTAGTAGGGCCGGGACTTTAACGCGTTAATTAAGATTAATTAATTACACAAAAAATAATGTGTAAACATTTTTAATGCATTTTAATCGCACTTATTTTTGCACCGCGGAACATTTCTCATTGGATGAGTTTCGGCGGACCGATTATACTGGAGCACCAACTCGCGTTCGTGACTTCAGACAACAACAAACCACAGTGAACATGAACGAAGAAGCTGATGAGATCGCTTTGGTTGGCCCCGTGGATCGGAATTTTTTTAATAAAAAACGAATGGATAGAAGCGTCGATAAGAGCATGGTTGTGTGTAAGCTATGCAACAAGGAATTCACATATCACCGCAGCACATAGAGCCTCAAGTATCATCTCAATGCAAAACATATAGCAGCTAGCGTGGACATTAGCCCGACTCCGAGTACAACGACTTGGTTGAACAAAAAAAAAAACAATATTTTGTTGCTTAAAGGAATAGTCTACTCATTTTCAATACTAAACCATGTCACCACCCCAACCAAGAAGAGTTGACACATCCCTCCATCATCTGTGCGCGTGCACGCAAGCGCCGGAGCGCGCTGCGACACCTCGATAGCATTTAGCTTAGCCCCATTCATTCAATGGTATCAAACAGATATAAAGTTAGAAGTGACCAAACACATCAACGTTTTTCCTATTTAAGACGAGTAGTTATACAAGCAAGTTTGGTGGTACAAAATAAAACGTAGCGCTTTTCTAAGCGGATTTAAAAGAGGAACTATATTGTATGGCGTAATAGCACTTTTGGGAGTACTCTCTCATAATGGGAGAGGGAGGGTGTTACTGTGCCAAGTCGAAGTACTCCCATAAGTGCTATTACGCCATAAAATATAGTTCCTCTTTTAAATCCGCTTAGAAAAGCGCTACGTTTTATTTTGTACCACCAAATTTGCTCGTATAACTACTCGTCTTAAATAGGAAAAACGTTGATGTGTTTGGTCACTTCTAACTTCATATCTGTTTGATACCATTGAATGAATGGGGCTAAGCTAAATGGTATCCAAGTGTCGCAGCGCGCTCCAGCGCTTACGTGCACGCACACAGATGATAGAGGGATGTATCAACAATTCTCAGTTAAGGTAATAACATAGTTTAATATTGAAAATGAGTAGACTATTCCTTTAAGCTTATGTATTCAGTCATTATTCATGGTATACTAAAATCCATGTGAAAAAATAACAACTCTTTCCCCGCCATTGACGAGATATCTCGTCAATCAAGAGAAAACGCTTCCCCGCCAATGACGAGTATTTCCGTCTTTCCGCAATACCGCTATTATCCACTAGGTGGCGCCCTTCCGCAACTTTTTAAAGGCACACAAGGCAAGTCTGAGTATTATTTCTCTACTAGCTCCCCCTAGTGTCTGGGAGTAAATGCGTTCTATATCTGAGACTATACGAGACTGAAGGACACCGGGTCGGATACAGCGAACTTGCAAGTGGGGTATTCTTCCTACAGACGGTAGGGGCTGGCGAGAGAGTCTTCATTCGTCATGTAATGAGTCATTTAACCATATACCGACTTACGAAGATGATTTATTAACATAAAAATGCTGCCTTGTGTCCCTTTAAAACCGCAAGTATTGCCCTATGGCAAGCTGCTGCATGTCCGGGTCTGTTTTAAAGATCGCTCTGAATGGGATCTCTATGAAAAGTCTGTCACAAAAATGGAATTATCTCAGCTTTTTGCTCAAAATGTGGTGTTTTTGCAGAAACCTACCCATATTCAAAAGCTGATTACAAAAGAACTACTGAAGGTAGGAGTAAACACTTTTTTTTGTTTGAAAGCAGAGGGTCTGTTCTTTCATTTGGAATATTGTATTTGGAACAGCTCTGAGCATATGGACATAAACATTGTCAAGCCATATTTAAGCCAATTTAGATAAAGCAGTGTCCAGTAATTGTGTACCAGGAAAAAATCAGACACAGAGTTTTCATAGTAAATTTTAAAAGTAATTTCTTAAAATTCACTCAATCAATTGCAAAATTATAAATAATATTTGCTCTACTATGATAAGAAATGTCATCTTTTCATTTAATTTAAAACAAGTATAAATGTTTCTTTTCCTCTTCTTGACTAATTTGAGGCAGAAAAGAGGTCCGCAGGGCCCTGCCCCAGAGTCTGTCGGGAGATGCTACTTTCAAGTGGCTTAAAGCCGAGTTCTTCCACAGGGAGTCCAAATGCCCGCAGCTTTGCATCAGAAGTCCTCAGCAGGTCATTATAAGTCTGTGCATGGAAAGAGACAATTATGCTTCCATCAAAACAAACATTTTAGTATATCATTTATTTCACATGTTTTTTTGAAACAATACAATAGACAAATAAATCATGGTAGTGTGCTAAAACCTTAATGACGTTTTAATGCACTTCAAAATTAGGTTTCGGTTCAATTTACAAATTAATTTATTTTACTGTCATGTAAACACGTCTTTATTCCAGTTTTAGCCCAATTTGCATATTTACAGTGTTGTTGATTTTACAGCCCACAGTCCTCTCATTTCCTGATCAACAGATTAGTTGTACCAGCTGGGCATACACCCAGTCGTAAGATTAGTCTATGTAAAATTTACACCTGTTGCACCATCTAGGTGTAGCATACGTCTGTGACTAAATCTTCTCAACCTTAGCCTGATGTATCTGGCGGATCCTTCAGCAAATCAATGGCATTTGGGAGCATCATGATGGTCTTCGCTCTGATGTAGTCCAGCAACTTGAGATGATGTTGAAAGGCATCACATCTGTCTTGAACATCTTTAGCTTCAGCAAAATACTGTGTTCTCTTTCAGGACTGTAACCATTGTGTTTAATTGCACTTTGCCATTCATTACAAATGTTGGAATTTCTGATTACTTTGTGAACAATGTTGTGATTTGGGCCAACCATTTTTTCTCCCGTCAGTATCTTTGGGAAAGTCATACATCAGAATAGGGACAGAGCGCAGTTATGCAAATTTGAAAACCATCTTTTGAGAAGCAGCTTTTAGGCATTATTCAGTTTTTTGTTATAAGCCAGAAATGACAAGGAGGCGGCCTCTCGCAATACAAAGTCAATGGAGACGGTTGGATTGCTTGTCCCCCCGGTGGGCGTGGTTTTCAGGTTGTGACGCGCTGCGCTCTGTCTCTATTGCTTTCTCAGAGTGAATGGTGCATCCTAATGCCACACATCCAACCATAGTAAGACAGAACTAGAAAAGTGTTGTTAAACATAAATGAGACTTTTTGTATGTTTGATACTCTACGTTGTATTTGTTTATTCACATCATTTACATTACATGTTAATATTTACTGAAAATAGTTGTTGATGTTCTTCTACCATAAAGGGATAGTTCACCCAAAAATTACAATTCTGTCATCATCTACTTAACCTCATGTTGTTTAAAACCCGTAAACATTTATTTGTTCTGATTAACATAAAAGAACATCTCATCCATGATTAATAGTATTTATTTTCCCTTATATGGCAATAAACGGGAGATGAGATCTGTTTGGTTAATGACATTCTTCCGAATATATTCCTTTGTGTTCATCAACGCAAATACATTTTATAGGTTTTGAACAACCTAAGGGTGGGTGGGTAAATAATTACAGAACATCCATGTCTGGGTGAGCTATCCCTTTACCTATTCAAACCAAATCAAGATCAAATTGTACTGTATAACTTTACATGAATCACGTGACCACACGGTGGCGAGACCGAAGTGTGTCGTAACTCTCATTATACTACTCTGGTCTCAACTATCACTGCGGTTAAACACATTCGCGGGGGCATGTATTGTCTACACTGGTCAGAGTTTCTGATGGTGCGACAGGCGTAAATATTTTTCACAAAGCTGGACGTAGCTAAGCCTGGCGTAGGGCATACACACCACTTTTTTACGTTCAGTTGGTGCAACCGGCCCTAGATGTTTAGGCAGAAGGCAAGCAGGAATAGCTTTTTACCTTGCAAACTCGAGCCACTTCGTATTGTAAGTCTCTGATAGTATGGTTTTTGGAGTCCAAGACTTCCTAAAACACACACACAAAACAATCATAACGATAAAGAAACCAATGTAAATGGTTAAAAAAACCACACTGCTTATGACTGCTCTATATATATCATGACATATGTACCTCCAGCTTACGTGTGACCACACTCAGGGCAGTTGGGTCCAGGTTGGAAGCAGCTAACACTTCACTGAGCTGAGCTTCTTTCTTCTCCAGTGTGTCATTGAGTGCAGTCAGTTTGCGCTCCAGCAGCAGATTTTTGAAACCACTCTTCTGCTGAACTTCCAGAATAGCTTTAGTGAACTTCATGTACAGCTCATCCCGCTCCAGCTGAACCTGAATGCAAATTAAAGGGTCCTCATAATAGATCAGTACAATTAGGTATCAATTTCAGTTAAAGCTAAAGGTTTATGAAATTGAAGTAAATATTTAATACTTCAGAACTGGTATGTTGTAATACATCCAATAGATTTTGTGCTTTAACAACAGATCTAACCAACAACAAGTTGCATGTTCTGATGAGAAATTTTGGTTGTCCAAAAGAGCCCTGTAATGCATGTGTAACACTACAGTACAATAATGTAATGAAACCATCCTTACAGAACCTATTCTTTTCTACTAATTCTTAGTCCAGTAACAACCCAGGGGCCGGTTGCACCTTCTGGTGCACACCCAGTCATAAGACTGGTCTGTACGTAAAATGTGCTTTAAGCCTACATAGAATTTACATCTAGTTCTAGCGTACGTCTGAAAATGAATCTTACGTCTAGTCAAAAGTAAGTGTAAGTATAAAGTGTTGACTTGTTTCTATGGCAAAATAGAAATGATTAAATTGACGAGACATTGGCGTGTCTAATTGTTTCATGTCTAAGTTTGATGAGTCTGCACACATCTCAAGGGAATGGTGTCTCAACTATTAATGTGGTTAGATGCATACTATTAGATGGTGTTCCAGGTGTACAAATTTATCACAAAGCCGGACGTAGTTAAAGGCGGGGTGTATGATCTCTGAAAGCCAATGTTGACATTTGAAATCACCTAAACAAACACGCCCCTACCCCAATAGAATCTGAACCTTCTTTTGATAGACCCGCCCTACACATAAGCATTCCCAGGCAACGATGTTGGTTAGTAGACACGCCCCTTACTGCTAAATGGCTACAAGTGTGTTTTGGTACTCTGCCCGACACCCTTTTCCAAAACGTTTCTAAAAATCACGCACCCCGCCATTAAGTCGTACTGCTTACACCCAGCGTTTTTATGTCTAGCTGGAGCAACCGGCCCCTGTAGCTCTAAATATAGAATTAGAAAACATGTTGTTGTCTATTTTAGTAATGTTTTAAAAAATACAATAAATATCAGGCAGTAGTGATGAGCAAAATAATCAATAAGTTAGCATGTCTATACAGTAATGGTAATGTTCTTTTCATTACCGTGGTAAATCTTTGCTCCAACACCTCATGTTCCCATTTCAGGTCCCTCAGTTCTTTGTCAGACACTTTGAGGCGAGCTCGAGCTCTCTGACAGCAAAACACAAAAAACAAGACATGGTTTACGTATATGGTATTAAGACTATTTACAAAACAAAACACCTGCGTACAAAACAAATGCATAAAAATAAAGATGCTATAAAGGGTTCCTCACACAGTAATACCACAGAAGATAGATCTGTAAACCTGCTCCTACAGAGTTCAGCTCAAACACACAATAACCAGCTAAACAAAAGCTTTAGGATCATAACAGGCAGGTGTGTTAAAGGAGGTTTAAAAGTAAACTCTAAAGTAGATGTGCATTCTGATAGACAGGGTTCATACACACTACTCTGTAAACATGGGATATCCATTGACGTAGACTTTGGAACGCACCAAAAAAGGCAACGACAGAGCCACATAGATCATAACATAACACATTGTGTAATGTAATTCAAATTTAAAATGCATATAATAAACATACTACGTATCTTATAAATATAATCAACACTATGTTTATTATATGCTTGTAATTTATTTGAATATTAGCTTTAGCTATTAGTTGACCATTAACAGAGCTTTATTGTAACTGTCAGTTTCCTTTCTGTCGTCAACTACACGTTGTGTCGATGATGACAGTGGGGTGTGCTCTTGAGAGCCAATCCAGTCTGGCATGTATATAAAACGCCAATGAAATTGCGGGAATGGTATTTACATACCAGTCTCCGTCCATGCTTGCTTGAATAAAAGAAAACGGCAAAGCCCCATTCATTCGCTTTTGTTCTTCAAAGCTCGCTGGTCTGATCACTTCTATCCAGTCAAAGATCTCCTTTTTTACTGTTGGCATGACGGCGCGGCAGCGGATTTGTCTTGTGAACACCATCCCCTGGGTTTAGTAAGATTTGTTTTACAGAGCGCATTTCTTTACTGAGCGAACATCCTTTTAAGAATGGCTTTTCACCTCTGTACTCTTGGATGTGGCAGGTTTTTCTCTTCTGCTGATGGGAATGATTGTTTTTTGGGCTGTCTAGGACCACAGCATGCTGAGGCAGCATTTGTGGAGGGGACATTCTCTCATTGCAAGTCTATTAAGACGTTGCGGTCACAGCTGTCATCTTCTCTTGTGAAGCCGGCAGCCACCGCAACTGCTTCCCATGCTGGCGGATCGGCTGTCTCTCAGTTTGGTGAGAAGTGCGGGTGATTTGGGGGCCAGTGTGAGCAATTCATTGCCAGTTAAATACCTACAACCCGTTTGACCCCCCTACGCTCGTCTTCCCATCAGCTCGAAGCAAGAGGAGGCGTTTCTGCCTTCGGGCGGTCTCACACTCACTGTTCCAAGCAGAGCAGAGCAGAGGATGAGTTATCTGTTAAAGTATTGGAGGGCGACCTCCTGTTGTCTGATTCAGAGGATAAGTCCATGGAGCTCCCATCGGGCGGTCAAGCACAGCCAAGAACATTGGGCTGCAGTGCACCGCACCACCTTCGCCCAAGCATTCGAGGCTGGATGAGTGGTTTCTGGGTGCCGGTCGTGACTCTAAGACACACCCCGCACCAGTGCCATTATTTCCAGAGGTGCACGAGGAACTCACAAAGTCTTGGAAAGCACTGTTTTTGGCACAAGGCTAGAGGTTCGGTCATCCTCATCTCCCTAGACGGTGAAGCAGCTAAGGGCTATGTCGAGGTACTCCAAGTGTAGCATGCCGTTGTGGTGCAGTTATGTCCACCCCCTTCCAAAGCCTGTGAGTATTCCTCAGCACTTGTGTAGAGGGCTTACATGTCGGCGGGTCAAGCTGACTCCATCCTGCACACCATGGCCATCCTGCATGTCCACCAGGCCAAAGCGTTAAAAGATCTGCACAAAGGTAGGTCCGACCCTTAGATGATGCAGGAACTCCGTACCACCACTGACCTCGCCCTCCGGGTGACGAAGGTGATGGCCCGATGTCCACAATGGTGGTTTCAAGAGGGACATCTCTGGCTTAACCTTGCGTCGATGAGAGATGCCGAGAAAGTAAGTTCCTTGTCTGAAATCTCTCAGACATTGCACAGCGGTCACACTCAAGCTCTTTCAGAGGCTCCTAAGGTACATGGCATCCTCAGCGGCGGTCGTTCCCGTCGGGTTGATTTACATGAGACCGCTTCAACATTGGCTGTATGCCCCAGTCCCCAGGTTTGCATGGCACACCATCGTTCTTCTAACACTGCGGGGCCAACGCACTCTTAGCCCCTGGCAAGACCTTTCATTCCTCACAGCTGGTGTGCCTATTGGACAGGTTTCAAGGCGTACAGTGATCACCACAGATGCCTCGAAACTGGGCTGGGGTGCAGTGTGCAATGGGCATCACCATCACCTGCTTTCAGATAAAGCAACATTTACTAGACAGAGGCGTAGTTCATTGACAATCGGGGCAATTTCGCATTATCATCGAGATGCGCATGACTACTGCATGCGATTTATCATGCAGCCCTAATTGTAATGATGTCATATGCCAGTCTGCGCAGCTCAACACAACTTTACTACCACAGGCAATTGTTTTTTTTTTGTGTAAGAGATGTTCTGTGGATGTTAAAGGTTATCTATAGAACCTTACTTTCAGACAAAGAACCTCTTTATTTTTTGTATAAGTGTATGTTACATTAAAGTTTTTTAACATTATTAACTGAAGATACTAGCGTGAAATAATAATAATGTTATTAAATATGTGACCTACAGCCAGAGCACTCTTGTCCTTTTCATAGTTGACAAGCTGTTTCTGAAGCTCTGCAACTTCTTCTTTGGCTCTCTGTGGAGCCTCGATCAGCTCTTTATTTTTCTGAAGCACTTCTCCCATCTCTTTAGTTCTCCTCTCCTCCTTCTTTTTCATCTCCTTCAACTCCTCCTGCATGCAGAAGATAAAGTAAGCAAGGATTAGCCGCAGCTTGTCTGTATTGTTTTTGTCTGGGGTAAAATGTAATGTTTAATCATTTCTTTGATTATAAAAATAACATTTTGCATTGAAGAAAAGTAGATTTTTGTGTCTGTATGCTGTCAATCTTCAAAAAATCTGTATCAGGAGGTCACATATACAAAGAAATCAGAAAACAAGATCAGCCAACTGCTATCTGTGCATCCCTACTAGCAATCTAACACTATGGGCCCTATCATACACCGGGCTCAATGCGGCGCAATGTGTCTTTTGATAGTTATAACCCAGCGCAATTATCATTTTCACGTTTAGCGCCACGTTGTTTAAATAGCAAATGCATTTGTGCCCAATTTTGCGCACATGGGTGTTCTGGTCTGAAAATGAGGTGTGTTCAGGCGCATTGTTGCACGTTGCTATTTTGAGGCAACTAAAATAGACTGCACCATTGACCAACTAAATCCAAGTCTAAAGTCAATGGCGCAATATTATTTTTGTTATTAAATGAGCGTGTTAGTAATATGTGCCTATAATGCGCAATGATATTACGCAGCGCCTGACAAAAGTCACCTCGGTAACTTTCAATAGCAGGGGAATATTTTCGACTGCTGCGTAATATCATTGCGCCTCCTGCATCTATGTTACGACAGCAAAGTCCTTAATTATTATGCCAGAATGAGAGTATACTGTAGTTCGTGGCCATATCTGCCTAGAAAATCACAGCTTTTAATTTTCCGTCGTCGTAGTAAACAATGTAACTACAAAAGAGTCAAGTTTTAAATAGGAATAATATCACAACTCTTTGGTTATTTTTGAGCACGATACTAATGGTCTAATCAAATTCAATAGATTATGCTAAGCTATGCTAAAAGAGCTACCCCCAGACCCAGAGATCAGCTGAATGGATTCCAAAACAGTAAAAATGAAATGTTTAACTCTAGGGGAGCTGGGCTAGTCTCGCGCAAGATCGAAGGGGCGGCTCAAGAGGACGCCCTTCCCTATATACCCGATGGCACCTGTTCACACTACTGTCCCCTAGGAGAGGAGACCCCGCCCAGTCCGCGGCCGGGAGGGCGCACCTTGGTCGTCTGGGGCAAGAGGGTCGGGGGGCCTGGAGGTGCATAGGCCGCCCGGGTCCGCTTCTGAATACTCTCCTTCTGACTCGGGAGGTAAGGTCGGGGACCCTGGAGGTCACGCGCCACTGATGTATGAAATAAAACAATCTAAACCTAAAACTTGAATTCAACAAAAATATTAAATTATACAACGCAGTGCTGTTGGTAAGTAGTGGGTTTATTAGAGGTTTAATTAAATTGATAATAAATTATTCTATTTTATAAAATGTCATAAAACTGGGGCCCCCTGGCACCATCTCGCTGCCCCCAGTTTAAGTGCCACTGCTCTAATTAATATAATCATGCAGAGATATGGATGCTTTATGTAAATGTATGTTTATTATTAGTAAAAGAGTCAGCAAAAATAATTCAGTTAAAGATTTTTTAAGGTTGAAAAACAAAATCACTGCATCTATACCTGGGTTTCATACATTTGCATTATAAAAATTATTAGTGTTGTCAAAAATATTGATATTTCGATACATATCGATACTGGACATTTAAAACGATTCCAATACTTGTGTCCCATGGAAACGATACTCCGAGACAAGCTGCGCATTGTTGTTTTTTAACTCTGCGAAACCAGCTGTGCGTTCTTGCTCTCTCTCTCTCTTTCTTTTAAACGGCACACACACACCCACAGGCCCTGTCCCAAATGGCGCACTTCATGTAGACTTTCGGTCTTGTGGCCTTAAATTGCGCGTTCTCGCTTAGTCTACGAGTCCGTAGGTGTCCCATCTGTCATTTTTACGCTTTGAAGTGTGCTCATCAGCGCCTCCTTTGCCCCCTTGATGCGGCCTTCAGCGAAGCCCGCACTGCAGCAGGCTTCGCGCACTTTACCAACCCAGAAGTCCTTGCGAAAGGGCAATCAGAACAATCAGACGAAGGAAGGGAGGAGTTCACACTGACGGGCAACTTTCCTACCTATTTCCGGTGTGATTCTCGAGTCTGTCCCAAAATACGACTCCGGTGCACCCACGTGGACTCACATCAAGGGTCCCTAAAGTCTGGACTACGTGATGTCATCAAAGTGTGGACTCTGAGGAGGACCACAAGTCCGGAGTGTGCCATTTGGGACAGGGCCATTGTGCACATAAAGTGACTGCTCTCTCCTGCTCTCTAGCTACCTGGTGGGTGGAGACCTGGGTAGTGGGGTGGTGGGCGGGAAAATTCAAACGGAATGTGACGACAAGACTAGTTACGTCACAACGGAGCTGATTTTAAAACCGTGCAATCTTAGACTTGAGGCAGAGGACATTCAGAAACCTGTATCTCACTCAAAACAGCGTGGATGGATCTTTTTTCAAGTTTGTATGCGTATGGAAGCACCAGGCACACAAAAGAACACCCCAAAACCCAGAAAAAGTGAGTTTTTCATAATATGGGCACTTTAATTGTCCCTAGAGTATCAAAAGTGTCTAAACGTGGTAGATCCTTTTCCTACTTAGCCCCTAAGCTCTGGAATGACTTACCAAATAATGTTCGAGTATCAGACACAGTTGATCAATTTAAGTCTAAACTTAAGACATTCTTCTTTAACAAAGCATTCACATAAAATGTCCAGTAAATTTACTTATCCCGCAATAGTTAGTTTGTCCAGAACAAAGCATTCACTTAAGTCATCTGGGTAGCATACTTATGCTGCAATAGTTAGCCTGTCTGGAACCGAGCTGATTTAAACCACAATACTGTATGACACTTACATGTGAACGGCCCCTTCTGTATTTCTGTATCTCTCTCCCTGTCTCGTCCTCGACCCCGAGGACAATGAGACAAACAGACCCAGTTCCTGCTGCTGTGAAGGACATCACACCTCTGATCAACTTACTGTCCTTTAACGTGATGCCCAGTCGATGTCTGACCAACGACCACCGGCGGAACCAGTTTAATCTGCTTATCCGTTCCCATACCCCGATAGTATTTTATTTGTTTATATAAATATATATGTATCTCTCTCAGGGGTTTTTCTCCTCCTAGGACTTTTCCCCCTGGACTAGCTAGGAGGGTTTTTCTCCTAGGGTTTTTTTCACCCCCTGAAAAGACAGTACAATCATTTTGTATATATTTTCTCCTTTCATTCAATTTTTTGTGACCCTGCTGCCCCATCAGGATTTCTTGTCTAATGGTCACACCTCAATTTTTCACATTTTATGGCATGGCGTCTTTCTCGTGGACATAATAATAATAATGAATTTTCCAATGTGTGTTAAACATTTATTGACCCATTTTACCTGTAAATGATAATGTGCCTTATAATTACACACACCTGAATATAAGGTGTTTTTTTCTCCAGCCATCATTAACAATATTACTTGATTATTTACAAATGTAATGGTAGTAATTAAGATTAATTTGATTTGAAATTGGTTAAACAGTGTTTGGAAAAAAACTGTGATCAAATGTTTTTATATTTTTGCAACTGACCTCATTGCATATTCATTTCTAGGAGTTTCCCTTTCAGATGCAAAAAGTATGGTAGGAGAGTGTGATATTACTGTTTTTTGCACCATTATTTAATGCCAAAAAAGCATGTCTTACATGATTTTGCGCCTGAAATGGCTGAAATTGTAGCTGCTAGAAGAGGCATTAGAACTATGAACACTACTCCCCTGCTTTAACACATGAGTCAAATTTGGTTAACTGTTACTTCAAAACTCTACACACAAATCCCTACATTTGTCAGTGCTTATACCATCTGGTCATATTGATAAAACTCGAGCCACTCTAGCTGACCATGTCCTTGTCCATGGTACAACTATGAGGGAGGCTGAGCAACGAGTAAAGCCTAATTTGAGTCGCTTCACTGTTGCCTCCATCTTCAGAGCCTTCAGGGAGGAAACTGTGCATACATTGTTGGACTATGCTACTGGAATAAATAAATGCATCAAATTGCCTTGCATACAGATAGAAATATCAGTAGATGAATGCCAGGGGTGGACCATGCAAGAGGATTTTACCCTCGCTGTTTGGCTTGGACCAATATAGACTGTGATGTGGAGGAGATTCTCTGGCCTGACCCAGAACAAAGACGGGATGTTGGGATGTTGAGGCGAAATATTAATAAAAAAAATGTTTTACAGTTGTGCTGTGTAGCACATGAATGAATATAAATGTGCTAATGCATACATTGATTGTGTCTTGTGAAAAGGTTTTTGAGGGTGAGAATCACAAGTAACTTACCAGTTATATTGTTTTGAATTTATTGCACCAGTGTGTAATACTATGTTGTAGTGTGTGTGTTTTTGTAAGCTTGTGTGTGATGTCTGAGGGAAAATGTTGGTTTTTCAGTAAGAGTGAATGGTTTTGAGTGAAGAGCTTCATTTTGACCTGAAAATATGTTGTTTGGAGAATTGTGTGAGGCGTTATGATATTGTGTTTACTGTTTTGAGAAAATGAGGCATAGTGTTAATAAATGAGAAAAACGGTAATCGCACATAAAAAATTGTGTCGTTAATTTTGACAGCCCTAATTTTAAGTGAGTGTCCAGGGGTGTGACATGTGTTTTGATTACCTTAAGCAAACTGATGAGATTCAGATCCTTGTGCATAATGTCGTTGAAGTAGTTTTTGATTTCTCTGAAAGCTTTCTCGTGGTTCTTCATAAGTGTGCTGATGTGGCTGTTCTTTCGTTCCTCGATCTCATGAATCTCTGTCTTGCGTCTCAGTTCTTCTTCCTGGCGGAGTTTCTGCATTTTTTTCTCATATTTAGATCCAATTTCTGTAATAACAGTTTAACTTTCTCATAAACCTTCATGCCTATAAGACAAACACTTAAAACACGTTCATTTTGGCTTGACAAGCTTTGCACAGACCTAAACTAACTTACATTAACTGTGCATCTTCCTGTCTGTCTGTTGGTGAGGCCTGTACAATTAAGAGTTTGTGTATTTTAAACTTTTAGATAACGCTTAATCATGCAAACATTAGCATGTGTTTTTCTTTAAATACGGAAATTGAATTTACAACAAAGTTCTCTAAAATCCTATTGATTACTCTCAGATCATTTAAACTTAAATCATTTGGTAGTCAGAACCTCAATATTCTGACATGTATTTTACACATGACTATGAAAGAACCTTTGAATCTATCTTTGAAAAGAATACTTCACCTCGTACTTGTCTGGCAAAATCATTTCTCAGATTAGTAATTTCTTCATCATGTTTCTGTTGGAAGAGTCATATGTGTTTATTGACACAGAGTGAGATATAAATCAGGGGTATTATTAATTTTATTATTAGGATATTATCTACACACCAGCTGAAGGCGCTTGAGCACATTTTCACTGGACATCTCCTGCTTTTTCAAATCCATTTTTAGGTTGCAGAGATCCTTGTGCAGTTGTTTTTCGAGGTCAGCGTGCTCTTTCTGGAGCAGTTTAGTGCTGACAACACCTTCAGCTTTCAGCTCTGACAAGCTGTTCTGTTGTTCATAGAGTAGGTGCTTCACCTTCTGCTTATACACCTAAACAAAAACTCACACATGTCAGGATCATATTTATTATCATATCAACCTGCACATTCACATTTTGTCCATGGGCCCTTTATAATAAGGAAGTTAAAACTTGAACTTGGTTGGAAAAACGTCCTTTTAACATGCACGATCAGCCATAACATTATGATCACCTGCCTAATGTTGTGTTGGTCCCCCTTTAGTCACCAAAACAGCTGTGACCTGTTGAAGCACGGACTCCACTAGACCTTTCTATTAGAACCAGCATTCACTTTTTCACAAATTTCAGCTACAGTAGTTTGTCTGTTGGATCAGACCACACGAGCCAGCCTTCGATCCCCACGTGCATTATTAAGCCCTGGCCGCCCATGACCCTGTCACTGGTTTACCGCTTTTCCTTTCCTGGGCCACACTTTTGATAGGTACTGACTACTGCAGACCGGGAACACCCCACAAGAGCTGCAGTTTTCCTGCTTCTAACACATCAGCTTTGAGTACAAACATGTTGATTTGTTAGAAGCATGTATCCTGTGTGGCAGTGTTACAACGTTCTGGAAATGTTACGGTAATGTTACAAGGTCTATTTTGATGTAGTGATCCCAGAATCTATTATGGGACATGTTTTTCGCTTCCATTTCCAGTTTGCATGTTCTCCCTGTGTTAGTGTGGCTTTACTCTGGGTACCCTGGTTTCCTCCAACAGGCCAAAAACTTGCAAGCTAGGTAAATTGAAGATGCCAAATTCCCCCTTCCCCAAAGTGTGCATGGATTAACTTGTGTGGATCAATTTGTGCAATGTTGTTCAATTTATTTTTGTTTTTTCCAAAAATATATATTTAGCAGCTCACCATTTGGTCACTGGGGTCCCTCTGGGATCCACTCCTTTTCTCCATATACACAACATTCTTAAGACCTATCATACAGACACATGGCTTCTCCTGCCACTGCTATGATGACACCCAAATCTTCTTCACATTTCACACAGATGATCCCACCCTAGCAGTGCATATTACACCCTGCTTAGAAGACATCTAGCCTTGGATGAAGAAACATTACCTCCAGCTGAACCTTGCTAAAGCTGCTTATATTTCAAGCACATTACATCCATTCAACTTGGCAACACAAACATTTCTCCTTCCCAAACTGCAAGAAACCTTGGTGTAACAAAAACATCTCTTAAAAACCCATTTCTTGCGAAAAATACTTGACATAAATATTGCCCGCATTTCTTTTTCTTCTCTCTTTTTAGTTTAAAAAACAGGTATTGTTTCAGAATAGTGAAATCTTTTTTCCACATAAAATAGTGGAATGGAGTTTAAATGTGTTCTCTGATTTAGTCCTTATGTGTTCCTGTAACTTTAGACTATAGATAGAATACATTTTTGTTTTGAAATTGTTAAGTGTGACTATTTTGTACACTAAAATAATGCTGTTCTCTATTTTAATAAACATTCTGTGAGGGAAAAAAACAAATGCTTCTAAAACAGACAATATTCTAAGACCGTTTTAGGTAGAAAAATCTACGTGTATACCACTTCTCACTTCTATGTGCACTCTCCTCAAAACTCAAAAAATAGTATAGCGCTAGGTGTTCTTGTCAGATATTACTGTTAGATGTGCATCTGATATATGTGCCACATATTTTAATATGTTACCAGTTTAGCGGTGGCAAACTTTATATTGTCATCATTACCGAAACATTATCATCACTACCAAAAATATGCTGTCACTAGCAAAACATAAAATGCTTTGAAAAAATAAAGTGTATTGAATGATCAACTAGTGTTTGATTCTATGTAACTATAGAATCCCTTACTTTGAAATCAATGTCAACAACTTGAGGATTAGATTCAAAACATATCAAATGTCATAATTCACACTTGAAATACTGTGTAAACTGTATTGTTATTGATTGACCTGTGAAAACTTGTTTTACAAGGTAGATGTAAAAATATATTTACAAGGTAGATGTAGGCCTAAACAAAATCATAATACTATAGTTCTGCTGAAGAGCACAGTGTGAGGGAACAGCAAGTGATGACACTAAACAGAAACACAGCCACAAAAAAATCTGTTACTATTCTGACACAGATCAGATATTGCTGCTCATTTGTAAAAACAAAAAAACTTATCTCAGCCAATTCCAAATGTGGTTTTAAATCAGTAAAAACGTATATCTGATTCCTCTGTACTCTGATGTCACTAATGTAAATGAAGTCCAAGTTACGAGTTAACATTCTCAAGTGTTTTCAATAAACCTCTTATCTGAAATGGGCCCATGAACTAATTTACTGAAGCGAAACATAACTGACATCACAAGACCTTAATTTCCACTTGGTGCTGCTCTTCGGCCACCTCCATCTCACGCTCTCTGTTCCTCAGCTCACTTTTCTTCTCTTCCAAATGTCTTTTGGTGATTTCCCAAAATGTGTGGATCTTGTCTCTCTCCAGCTGAAAGTAGTTGCGTTCCTCTCGTTCTCTGTCGAGCTCCTCTCGGAGACGGACAATGTGCTCCTCCAACTATAAAACACATGATGGAGATGTAAAGTACTGAGGCAATAATTGATGCATTGTTTGACTGTGATTTAGGGGGTGTGCACATTTACGCCAGCGGTTGGTGTGTTTTTTTTTCTCCTCATGTACTATCTGTTTTCCAATTAGATGTTTATTGTGAAGCACATTGGTCAACTTGTGTTGTTTTAAATGGTGCTATATAAATAAAATTGCCATTGCCATTTTTTATTGTTTCCAATGAAAGTGCTGCGCTTTTCAAAAACGTCAGCAGCTGGCATGAGTTGAAAAATGGTCAACTTTGGGAGAAACACTCGGCTCGTCAATGTCACTTCTCACTCTGCCGTCTAATTACAGTGGAGAAGGGGCAAATATCACAACAACCAACCGGTGCATCATTCAACGACTGATAAACAAAGCAAAAGTTATCTCAGCAACCAAAAGCTCAGCTGAAAAAAGCTGGCAGTTTAGGCGCCTATTCGTTTTTATACCAATCAAAAGCCTCTAACATCATATTCTCCTCCTATAGACATGGAAGATCGATCAGAAATCACTCAAATATATTTTTCTTCTTACATATTTATGTTACTAAATGAAGACAGATAAAAGAGAAATGCTAAAACAATGTTAGTCTCTAAGGTATAAAACTCAGAGAACATTCAAGGAATAATTGGTTTATTTATGCTTTCACTTCATTTCCTGACAGTTTCACTTTTAACGTGAAAATAATGACTGACAAGACAACGACGCATTACATACAATATAATTACCTAACTAAATCTGAGAGAATATAAAAACATTAAAATATTTTTTCTCTTAAGATAGCCCGACGGGCAAGGACAGAGATACATTTTGGTAGCCCAAAAGGAATTACAATAGCCCCGGACGTTTGGCTACCAATTTTGCAAGCTCTGCATGTCTTCTATCTCTTGGTTTTGGCTAGAAGGGATACAGTTATGGCCTAAATCTCATGAGATATTGGGTTTAGGGTTAGGTTTGGGGATAGGATAAGGATAAAAACAGCACTCATTCGGCAGTTACTGCTTCCCTTCTTGCCACAACTCCATCTCTTCTTACGCTATGTCTTCTCAGCCAATCATCGTTGAGAATGACTTTTCTTTTTCCATTTGTTTTGACTCTCCGACTAAGCTACACTTGGTCATTTATCTACTGGGAAAATCTACAGGCTATCAAAAGTGTTTGTCTAGATAAAATAGCTGTATTCTGCACATTTGACTTAATTTTCTTCCAAATACCATAATTTTGAGGTTCTGGTATGATACTTGGACATTTCCAATCTGGCAACACTGTAACCCATACTTGGAATGTGACATGACCTCTGCATTTAGCCCATTCAGTGAGTAGTGAACACACACACACACACACACACACACACTCACACGGAGCAGTGGATTCGACACACATCACGGCTAAAAAAAACAATAGACACCATCACAGAAATTCTATTGGTTTTATTGTGAATTTTATTGGTTCTAATGGAATATGGCCCAAAACACACTACAGTGTAGTGGTCTTTGTTGGTCTCTAATGGTATGTATTGGTTCTATGTATTGGTTCTAATGGAATATGGCACAAAACACACTACAGTGTAGTGGTTTTAATGGTAAATGCTAATGGTTCCTATTGGTATTTTAATGGAAACCATTAGAATTTTCTGTAATGGTTTTATTGTTTTTTTTCAGCAGGCATAATGTAGAAATGCTGACATTGCAAGCACTGTCCCTTTGAAATAAAGCGTCTGCTAAACCCTACTGAAGAATCCAGCAAAGACCAGCATTTAAGCTGGTAGCTTTAAGGTGGCAGTAGCTGGTCTAAGCTGGTCCTCCCAGACTGGCAAAGCTGGTGGTTCAGCTGGACTATCAGCCAGACCAGCTAGCCTAGAAAAGCTTAAAAAGTGACCAAAACACAGCTAGACCAGCTTGCTACACCAGCAATACCAGCTAAAACCAAGCTGGGAGACCAGCTAAAACCAGCTCACCAGCTTATGCTGGTCTTAGCTGGATTTTTCAGTAGGGAATGCATAAATGTAATCGTGTAGTCGTCTATACTGTAGAGATGCCAACAGTATTGTAAAGTAAATGACAGACCTGCTCTTTGGACATCTCCTCTGTGGACACACCATCCACTACTGTTGGAGTTTTTCCCTTTGAGGACTTGGTGGACGCTTTTCTTTTCGGCGGCTGTAATACAAAACACGTGGGTTAAGTGTAAACATTAGTGGGGTACGATTTAGGGGGTAACTTATTTTGTCCTTTTACATTGACAGTCTGCCCTTTACATTAACATTTCGATATAACGTCTCAGCATAACTTTGTTTTTTATTTACTAGTACTTAATTTACAGTGCAAATAGTTTGATAACTGTTATCTAATTTTTTTATTCTACTTCAATAGCGAAAACTTGGCGCTAGAAACAGCGGCACATAGAGTCAACTGAACTGGTGCCTGAAGAAATAACATACGAAAATAAAACGCCGTCATTTTGTAATTATTGGACATATGCTCACCATTGTTCGTAGATGTGTTGTTTTTACATTCAGCTTAAGTCAAATAAAATAGTATATAGCTTCATGCGATGCTAATCCAACAACAATCCAGTTTCCTAGCAACACAAGATCTCGCGATGATGTGGAGGTGGAGGATGTGGGGTGGGCGTGCTTTAACTGACCGAAGAGTAAAAATGTCAATAATTATGTAGCAATAATAAAAAAATAAACAGATAAATAATTTAGAGGAACTCGTATTATACTGGTTTCAATCAATTAAATAAGTTACTATTTGTAATGTTTGGCATTATTTTATCCGTTCACATCATAGGACAGTGTCGACAGCAGTATAGCAGTATGACGCTCGATTGCTCTGCAGTAGATTAACTCGCCTGTCCCCATCCTCATTAGCATAACGTGACCCTGGATCATAAAACCAATTGTAAGGTCAATTTTTTAGAGATCTGTTCAGAGCAGAACAGATCTGATCAACACAGAAGTTTTGTGTGTTCAGGATAGGGAAAACATGAGAATGGTAAATGTTTGAACATGTAGTCTAGTCAAGTGTGAGGGAAAAATTACTTCTTTAATAGTTTTGGGAATTAATGATTTAACTACTAGGATATTGATAGGTCTATAAAGTCTCTGAATATATATTTTTAGTATAAATTTGAATAACGGATTTTACTTTACTTTTTTGTATTGTTGTGCTCCACACTCCAATCCAGTAGGTGGCGGGAATGTACAATTTAAGTTTGTTTTGCCAGCCGCCATTAAATATTGAAAGAAGAAGACAGTGTTGTGTCTTTTATCGGATTTTATTTCTTTCTGAGAAGAACTCGCTGTGTATTTAAAGGCAATGGCTGATGAAGAACTGGAGGGCATTAGACGGCAGCGCATGGCCGAACTGCAGCAGAAACATGGGGTAAGAAAAGTGATCCAGATAAGCGCTTTCTGTAAATACACCCAGAGCACATGTAACGTTAAGGCCCTGAAATATGAATTAAGTATTTTCACGCTAATTCATTATTGAATATTTGCACTGTCGTAATATTCATAAACATTATCTGGTAACGTTAGTTTATATATCTCGTTTATGTTCTGTTAGGCTTGTTTGCTAAGAACTGATTTTAGCAATCTGGTAATGGAGTTCTGATATTGTAGGCAGATAATATCATATCATAGTTTTGAGACACTCCTAAATTCATAAGCTTTCCTATAAGCAGTTATTTTGGTGTGCATACGCTATATTTATAGAGTAACCTTAAGTCAGACTCGCTATCAGTTATATTTAGTTTCAGCCACACCCCCTGAATGTTCACAATATTAATTAACTAATAACTTTGAGTCCATTCGTCATTAAATGATTACTTTAGCGTAGAGGTGTTGGTGAAAACATTTCTGACATATAATACATATGTAATAAGAGCTATATTATATTTAGTACTGCATTTATTTAGTTTAGTTTCTGCAGTTTATATATAAAATATAGCTCTTATTACACCTGTTCTTGATCTCATGTTAAGAGTTTTTCATTTAAAATGACTGAATTCTTTTATTTGTATTTGAATGAGTCAAAATTATAATATTAAATAAATTATATAAAATATTTTGAATTTACTCTCCTTAATCATCTATCTAGGACCCTTCCAGTGACCAGCAAGGACAGCAAGAGGCCAAACAAAGGTAGTAATTTGTAATAACAAGCTTTTTTTTAAAGAGTTTTGTTTTCTGTAAAATTACTTTAATTTAAATAATACTTATTGTTTTTACTGTTTTTAAATTTCATGTAATATTATCATTGTGAATTTTCACAGGGAGACTGATATGAGAAACACTATACTGGCTCAAGTCTTAGATCAGTCTGCCCGTGCCAGGTGTAAGTTCATTTACAAACCTTTGACAACCTTTCTCTGTCTTATATTATTTATGTTTTTAATGGCATCCACACATTTATAGCTGTTTAGAGAGTCTAGGGCTGTTTCTCAAGCGGAAGCTTGCAGCCTCTGGAGGTCACACGTGCAGGCTGCATACGTCATCAAGCCTGGTTTATTCAGTAAACTGAGCATTACATTTTCAAGGCATAAGCATATTACAACAATTTATTAATAACCAATTATAATAGTCAACCTTATAATTGCTAATATTCTGAAATAAGACAGTTTTATGACTTATGCAGCCTACAAATGCGACCTCCAAGGATGCAGCCTTCTGTTTGAGAAGAAAACATGTGGATTGGCTTTTTTCAGCATTTTATTGATCTGCTAGTTAGTAGTGGGAGCTTATAAAGAGAGGTTCTGGCTGTATCTCGGTGCATTCCCTGCCAACTTAGCACAGAGTTATATTCCCCTAGCCTAACTATTATGATATTTGAAATCACCTAAACAAACACGCCCCTACTCTAATAGAATCTGGACCTTCTTTTGATAGACCACACATACTTATATTCTGCTACACATGACATCCACAAAAACTGCCAAAACATAGATTATGTTTAGACTGCACACTTTAATGCTAAATTCAGATTTTTTTACTCAGATGTGACTTTTTATTGGCTCTTCACATTATGTGGCTAGTAGCAGATTCCAGTGTGAACTGGTCATGAACTGCATTGCATGTGCAAAGATAAAACAATAATGTCACACGCTGTTATAGGTAAATGACCGGGCAGACCCGCCAGTCCACGCCTGCTATCTCTGTTCCACGGGAGCGAGCAGTACGAGAACATACGAGCCAAGGCAGTCTGCTCCCAGGCCGCTCGAGGGTCGTTCTGCAAGTCAAACACACCGCTTACGTTTTGGGGCTTACGTGTATAAGGGGGAAAAAACTGATCTGGGTCACATATGAGCAAAAAATCTGAATTTTGATCAAAATCAAGTTTGCAACAAAAATAAGATTTAATAATTTTAGCTCATAATGTTTACATGTGGATGATGAAAGGCTAATCTTTATCAAGTAACAATACTTCTTTTTTTTTTATTTCAGTGAGTAATTTAGCTCTTGTAAAGCCAGATAAAGCAAAAGCTGTGGAAAATTATCTGATACAGATGGCTCGCTTTGGACAGCTTGGAGGAAAGATTACAGAAGCTGGTTTGATAGAGATCCTTGAAAAAGTCAGTCAACAGACAGAGAAGAAAACAACTGTAAAGGTAAGCGATTCAACATTTTGATGCTTAAGACTGTAAAAAGTAAACCTTAAAGGGACAGTTCACCCAAAAATGAAAATGTTTAGGAAAACAAATATTATGAAAGTATTTTGATAAATGAAGAAGATATTTTGATTAATAATGGAAGCCACACAGTTGATGGGACCCATTGTTTTTCTTGGTATGGAAGTCAATGTTTACAATCAGCTTACCATCATTTATCGAAATATCATCTTTTGTGTTTATCAGAAAAAATACATTCATAGATTTTAAGATTTTAAACAACATGAGTATGGGAAAATGATGACAGAATTTTCATTTTTGGGTGAACTTTCCCCTTTAAAAATGTCCTTTTCTAAAGACACTAGTTTAAAGTGAATGTGATTTGTTCCCAGTTTAACCGGCGGCGAGTAATGGACTCGGATGAAGAGGATGATGATTGATATGAAGGTATCCTGAGTCAACTGGGCTTTTTGTACTTCTGGGCAAATACTCTGGTCTGCCTGCTGATCAGGGCATAATCCCGACACCATCTCAGCCAAAGAACTTTGATCTGTGGCTGTACATGAACTCTTTATTTAAATATTTTCTCCAATTTCACAACAATTTAGCTCCAAGGCTTTCAGCTCTAGCCCTCGAGATGCACTTTGCAGAGTTTAGCCCTTACCATGATCACTCTTACCTGCTTGTAACTTTCAAGTATTTCTGAAGACCTTGATTATCTTGTTCAGTTGTGTATGATCCGGGTTGGAGCTAAACTCAGCAGGAAAGTGGATCTCGAGAGCCAGATCTGCTGGTTTAGCTGATTCTCCTTATTGTTCTTTGCCTTGAAACACCGGATTGTAGTAATGAAGCGACATTTTACTGACTTTTGTGAGCATACAGAGGACATTTCTGAATAATTTGAACTGGCAGACATGTATGGGCAACTGTTTACATAATAAAAGCCTTAAATGAAACTTTAGGATGATATTTTTTGCTATGTCAGTTGCATTGCATGTCATTCATAATCCACAAAATTCACATTATGCACAAACGTTTATTCACATGTACATAGAAAATTGTAGAATAATGCAGACAAATATCTGATATGTGACCCTGCCTGTGAAAACCTAGCTAAAGTCATTTTTTGTGATTTATGGTTGTCTAATATAATGTAAAGAACATTCTGTGAAAATATAACCTTGATATCTTTAATATTGACTGAGTAAGATCATGACAAAGATTGAAATCAATTACTGAAATCAAACTTCGATTTTTTTTTTTTACGTGTCTGCCAAAGGCATAAATGTAAAATACATTCATGTTTTTCTGTAATCTTGTTCGGTATACAAAACTGTAAAACCTGTAAACACCTGACAGTCGTTTGTTAAGCTTTTAATCACAAAGCTATGGGTTAATCACAATGTTTTGTTTACATGAATGGCAACTTTTTAACCAGTTCGAAAAAACAAAGTGCTTTATAATATTAGAGTTTTGGGTCAGACAAAACCTTTATGGATTTTTTTAGTTCTCATACTCTAATTTTGTCTGTTTTGCACAAAAATTTAGTGTAGCATCTAGAGACACTCCTGACCAGAAGTGACTAAAATCTTTTTGATAAACCAATCCATTCTCATAGAACATATTAATGAATCTGACAGCATACTACGCAGTCGTGTTTATATATGAAGAACACATGAGGAGAGAGACAAAATACAGCCATGGGACGTTCCAGAGTTAGGCTCAACAGGGAAAAGATATTAAAGAGCACATATTTTCCAATACACATTACATTTGTTAACGATATGCAAAAGGTACAAATCCCAAAGTAAACAATTATGAGAGTTTTCGTCTCTAAATCTCGAACTTAAATCTAATTTCTTGGACTAAAGCATGGATTGTAGGCAACAGTTTACTTCCTTGGCCTGTTGACGTGACATGACGATCATTATCATAATTCCGAACAATTCTGACTCACAACATGTAAGTAGTCTACTGAATAATCCATGACTCAAACACAAGTTTTGAGCAGTGCAGAGTAGTGCTTGCTTGTCGTTTTTACGATCACAAATGCAGACATGGTTTTATGTTTTAGTATCTTTACCTTACCAATCTGTTACGTTCTGCTCAAGCCGCACTGGCAAAGTTGATCGATCAGCTTGGTCATCTGCATTTTCTGGATCAAATAGATTGAATGACCTCGTATTGAAAGACGATATTAACTCCTGTCAGCATTGCATTGTGAGTAGTCTTCCAAACATGGTAAGGGGCGTCACTTTTCCGGCTGACGTCAGAGGTAATCAGGCCAATCATAACGTTCTGGTTTGCTGGCCATTCGAAGGACACTGCGCTTTTTAGAACGATGAGCTTTATACAAATTCAATGTGTTTAAGGAAGGCAGGGATTACAACAAACATGTACAATATGTGGAAAATGTTTTTTTTTACCAAACCACATTGTATTACAGCAAATACATAAAAGAATGTTGTTTTAGCAGCGTAATAGGGTGTCTTTAAAGTGATAGTTCACCCAAATATGAAAATTCTGTCATCATTTACTCATCCTCATGTTGAGTCCACAAAAAACCTGTATGAATATCTGTGTTCTGCTAAACCCAAAGGGTCAAAAAGCTTTAAAAAAATAAAGAAAGAAAACAAAATCTATCACCATAAGTTGTTTTGGGGGACAGTTAAAGAAACAAATCCTCAGCTCTAGTATTTTCATTTTCCATACTGGACCTTTAAACAGGACTGAGTTCTGCAGCCATATGAAATCAAAAAGGGTTTATTGGCCACAATGGCTTTTGGTGCACACTGGGATTCAAAAGTACTCCATGTCTACAGTTAAATATACCGCTTGTTACACATTTTTATTACGTACACTATAAAAAAAACATTTTAAATCAAATTGCCAATGCAAATCATTTTAACTTACAACATTATTGGGTGGTTTCCCAGACAGGGTTTAGATTAATCCAGGACTAGGCCTTAGTTATAGGATATTTAAGCAGTTCTTACAAACAAACATTACATAAAACATTATTGGTGTGCATCTTGAGATAAAACAATGATATATGTTGAGATGTGTCAGGGCAAGATGTTTTTAAATGTCAAACATGCATTTAAGTCTGGGACTAGGATAAACCTGTCTGGGAGCCTGCCCCTTTATGTTTTATGTACACTAAAATTTCAACTAAAAACTTAAAACACATTGAAATGACTTGGAAGAGGATTATGATACACGAAATGGAATTTTCCCATATAGGCCTATCTTTGCATTATATAATATTTTCTGATAATAAAAAAGCTTTATTAATGTGATTTCATACAGATGAAGCATTCTTTATTACCACATTGAATGTCATTCACAAATGTATACATTTTAAGAAATACAGACACAGCCTGTAGGGGGCTGTCATGCGACAGAAGCACTAATGTCTTGTTCACAAGGACTGACTCAGGAGGTAAGCTATCAGTCAGTTTCTTGTTAGAGCAGTTTCTTGTGGGAGCAAGGGGTATCACAATGGATAAAACTATTTGTAGGGCTACTTTTTTATATAGTTAACTTTTTGACAACTTTTTTGTTTTACTGGTTGATTTTATTTTATTTAACTTGTTGAAATGTTTTATCATTATTTAAAATGTTAACACACATACAAATAAGCATATAAAAGAATATAAAAATGTGTAATAAATAAATATTAAAATTAAGGCTATTAGAATGTGCTTTGGTGGGCACTTCACAGACTCCTTGCGGGCACCATGTTGGAGACCACTGGGCTACAGAGTTTATTTGCTAATGTCAAGAAAATAAGCATTTTTGTTTATCATAGTAATTGACTGCATTATTATTTATTTCTTGTTAGAAACGTCACAATTGTTTGTATAAGTGGTCGTTCGGGGAAAATGTGTGAACGAGCACGCAATTCTATTCAATTGAACGAAAAAAACGAAATGACTTGGAAAAACCGTTCATATAATCCGAACTTCCCATCACAATTTGTCACGTGACTCATCACCGCCAATGAGAGCCTGCCCTGAGCAGAGAGGGCATCTTTGATATCATACACTTCCGGGGAATAATGCGCTAGCTGTGATGATTTCATTAAAATGAAGGGGGATGTCAATGCAATGCTACGTTTCTTTCAGACCTCTCTGGTTGACGTAAACGTGAAGTTGAAATAAAAACGACTGAGCATGCGCGGAGAATCTGTCTTTCTATTCGTATGACTATGGTCCGACCTTATTCATTGGTTAGGCTCGTACAGCGATAACTCTAATTGGTCAAGTGCGTGTCCTCGCGCTGAGCACAAGCCAATCCAAAGTCACGCGTGTGTTTTCATTAGCTATGTGAGTTTGACATGCTGTCACATTGACTTCGATATATCCAGTGAGTGTATGTATGCTGTACGTAAACAACCGGCTGCTTTAGCTAAACCGGTTTATCTATATAGATATATATTTTAAGTACCAGTATGTCTGATAACGGTCACCAAAATGTCACCATGATCACCTGCACGGCACCTGTAAACATCGCGGTCATTAAATATTGTAAGTAAAGTGAGCCAGATCTTTAAATGGGAATAAACTGTAATGTAAGAACTACATAATACGAGAGTTGTGATTACTGTAAGTTAGCTATTAGACAGCGATGATATATTGTGTTCTTAATGTGTCGTTATAATTTTGTAGATCCTCTCATATGCACGTGTGGAATGTTTTTGTTAGATGTTTAAATGCCATTGCATTAACTAACCCAAAATATGTGCGTGCGTGCGTGCGTGCGTGCGTGTGTGTGTGTTTGATTGATGTTTATTTCCAGGGGGGAAACGTGATGAAGAGCTCATTCTGCCAATTAATTCATCATTGAGTGTCACTCTGCATCAGGACCAGGTGAATTCTCATATTAACCATTTCAAGCATCTGCATGTACACATGTCAAGAACACCAGACTAGTTATAACATTGTGAGTTTGTCTTCTGATTCTTTCGCAGCTGAAAACAACCACAACAATTGCATGCAGCAAAAGTTTCCAGGAAGACCGTATCTGGCTTAATGGAAAAGAAGAGGATATTCGACACCCCAGACTGCAGTCATGTCTGCGAGAGAGTACGTACCTGTCTGTCAGAACATTACAAATACCTCTGGATATATAACAAGACATGTCATTTATGATGTTTTTTTATTTTAATTAAAAAGTTCGAAGGTTAGCTCGAAAGAGACGAAATAGTGGCAGTCCCACTTCTGATGTCACCAGCGTGTCTCATAAGGTCCATATCTGCTCTGTTAATAACTTTCCCACCGCCGCTGGCCTGGCCTCCTCTGCAGCAGGCTATGCCTGTCTGGGTAAGTGGCTTTGATAAATTTTTGATCCCCTGAAAACTACAGGTAGGTGAGATTTTATCAGGGTTGGAGCTAAAATCTGCTGGACATAGGCACTCCAGGACTGAAGTTGCCTACCCCTTATCTAGATTTCAGAGAGTACCTATAGAGTAGTATTACATCCTTCATATCTCTGAAGAGTCTTTAGTTTTATCAGATTGATAAAAACAGATCAGCTCTAGGGGTTGTTTCTGGAAAAACACGACCCCCTTGGACCGTGCCGCGGGAGGAGCAATCACGAGCAAGCGACACACACAAAACCACTATTTCTGGATAACTGATGATTCACTACATGTTCGTGTCATTTACATTATATGCACATTATATGCTGATTTCCAACACAACACAGAAGTCTTACTTGTCGCATGCGACTCATGACCCAGTTGGGACTTTTCAACGAAATTCAATGTTAAACAAACACACACGCAAAACTCTGCTGGTACCCCAGATAAACATACTATATACATGGAAAAAGTCAGATTTTCATGATATGTCCCCTTTAAATATTGTATTGTGATTAAACATAACTAACTAATATATGATTTCCATCTTCAGAACTAATGAATATAATATTTTATCCAGTGTATAAAGGCCGTATATGATGCATATATCAAAATGACTTGCTTCAGTAATGCATGCTGTGTTTTGCAGTATACACTCTGTCACAGTTGTTTGGGGTTGATGGCGAGCTGTCTGTTGTGGCGCGGCAGGGCTCTGGCAGTGCCTGCAGGAGTCTGTATGGTGGGTTTGTTCAATGGAAAATGGGTGAGCGTTCTAATGGGACGGACAGTGTCGCTGAACAAGTAGCACCTGAGTCGCATTGGCCAGAGCTCAGAGTATTAATTCTAGTGGTAAGTTTAGTATTTAATCTCAAACTTTACATATAAATAATAATAATAACAATATGTTTATATTAACATGGTAACCAGTGGTCTCAAACTCCCCTTCCCTTTTCTGCGGCCAAAAAATATAACATAATCTGGCCCGCAAAAAGATTTTTATTTACTTAGTTTCATATTCGTTTGATTATTGATGTAAACGTTTAAGGGGCCTAAAACAAGAGTCAGGGGACTTTTTCTTCTTTCCAAAACGCTCCGAAGGTTGTGCATCTTCTTTTGCTACGCAACCATGAGTCGTCAAAAGTCATCATACTTTCTTTTCGGCTGGATTTTTGGTTGATTAGGTTCACTGTCTGTATTGGTTATCTCTGCTGGTGCCGAATCTCCAGTTTTTTTTTCATTCTGTGTCACAAACTTGTCCTTTGTTAACTTTTATACCCGCTACCGCCTATACCGCCTCTCCACATTAAAGTTTTTGTTCCGCTTCAATTAACTTTCCGATGTTATTCATTCTTGTAGGCTATAGTTCTGCTTGACATTTTCTTCACAGTCTGATGTTGTTTTAAGTTAGGCTTATAATTAATTATAATTAAATGTCTCATTTTGAGTGTATGGTCAATAAATAAAGGAATTAATAGAGATCACAAAAATTTCCAAATTTTCCTCCGTTTGTCACGCCTCAATTGTAATGTTCCTAGACACAAAATTGTGATAATGTGCATGTGTTAATTTAGTTTATAGGCATGTGCGAGTATAAACAACAATAGTGGCCTACAGGACTGTATTTGTGCTCCTTAAGATACAGAGTTTATTACGCTTCTCCAACAAAGTTAACAAAATGTTGCCACTTTAGGGTCACTAGTAGCATTAAACGTACCTTGTCATTCGTCTAAACAAAACTGCTCGATGCTTTAGCCATCTTGATTGTTTGTATCTATCACTTAGTAGAAGAATGTGTATTTCACTGCACAGGCATGTAGTGTTTCTTTACAAAGTAGCATTGCCATCTACTGGCCTTTTTTTATTTTCAAGTTTACATTTTTTTACAACATCGTGGTCGTGTAAACATAGCATTAATATAATGGTCTGGCTTCAACCTCTTGTAGTCACTTTACAATTTTCAGAATAATTAATGCTGTATGTTATTCATATTTTATAGTACTATTGCGAAATGTGTGCCTTTAAAATGGCCAACTGCCTGATCAGTGACCCTGACTACTGAACAAAGGAGCTGATAAGACACAACCAGTGTTACCGACAGATTTGTATGGAATGTGCTGCAGTAATGCAAAATATGTGAAAAATATGTTTTTTTAACAATCAAGCGTGAAAAAATGAGTATACCCCGTTTAAACAAATGCAAGACTTTGTAAAACAGAAAAAGATCTGCTACTTAAAAATCCAAACGTTTTTGTGCAAAAGCATGCATTGAAGTAATATGTTAAATTGTTCTCTGATATCTACGTATAAGCTATGTGGCTTTATTAAGTGCAAAAATTATCCAGAGATGGTTTTGCATGTTCATTTACAACCCTAGCTAGGATTTGCCCTTATATGAAATTGGCTGTTATTACCTCATTTGAAAGGGTAATGAATAATAAATGTTGAGCTCTGCTCTAATTGGCTGTTTTCACAGCGAGGCTCATTTCAGTAAACAGACCTTATAGGTTATAGCCTGTATCAGAAGATGATTCAGACTTTTCATTGGTCTTTTGTATGCACAAGGTTTGCATAAGAAGGAGGAAACAATCGTGTTTGAGGCTCAAAATATTAACATGTACAGAACTCTTATTATTCATCTATGCCTAGATAAATACAGTTTACCTCCTAAATACAGGAGGGGGAGGCAAAATTAGATTTTGGATCCTGATTTTATATAATTTTTCCATGCTAGGAAGTATAAACTACTGTTTGTTTTCAGGTGAGCGCTGAGCAGAAGTCTGTTGGCAGCACATCTGGAATGCACACTAGTGTGAAGACAAGTGACCTTCTTACGGTGCAGAGGTGTTTTCTTTGTTTTGAAGTTGTTTTGACAATTTCATATACACATAAGTATACAAAAATTCACATGCCATACTGTCAATCCCAGTACCGGGCAGACGCTGTGGTGCCTAGTCGAATGGAGGAGATGATCGGGGCAATTCGTCAACGAAACTTTGCAGCATTTGGTGAGCTGACCATGAAGGACAGTAACCAGTTTCATGCCACCTGCCTAGACACATACCCACCTATATTCTACCTGAACAACATCTCACACAAGATCATCAGCCTTGTGCACCGCTATAACCAACACTATGGAGAGATCAGGGTAAGCATGTTTTACAGCTAAATACTTCATTGGAGACTTCACTAACCAAATACTATACTAACACAAACGGTTTAGATTGTCCTCCAAACAAGATCATTTATTTTCTTCAACTGATCAAGACAACAGGAAACTATTTTATTTTGACCCATTTTGTCAAATAAAAGATGCTGTCGTTTTTTGGCATTTCTTACTTTGGTTTTTGACAGCATATGATTGGAGTACAAGGAGGTAATCTTGGTATAAACTGAGCCCTAAACAGTGTCTAAGACTATTCCAGAGTTTAGGTGTCAAATTAAGTTAAAAAATTGTACCTCCTTTAGCACAAATGTTTTGTAATTGTAGGACAATTGGGGTTTTGCGCAACAAACTTCTGCATTCGGCAAAATGGGTCACATCATGTCTGGTTCAGGTCTTTTGCGTGTACTTCATTAAATATACAGATATTTTACTCAAGATGTATTCGGGTGATTCTCACGAAAACTTGGTTTTAAAAATGTCAAGCATGAAAATGTAAAAATTGCTTAAATTTACTTTTTTCCCACCAGACATTGAAAAACAAAGTCTGGATTAAATGGGAACATTAATTTAAAAACTTTTACTTATCATTAACACTTTTTTTAACATAATTTAAAAAATTTGTCCTAAAGAATCTCATTACCGCAACAGTCAGAAAACATCAACACTGACATATTTTCAAAATGACATGACAAACCTGAAGGAACATAATTTGGAGATTCTGCACATGCATTTAAAATCAAAGTATTATGCTTCTATTAATTAAATTAACATTTAATAAGCATCTGCTGCGGTAATGATAATTAAAATGTCGTGTAAGCATTCTGACAAGACAATATTTCAAATTAACTGTAAAAAAATGATCTTACCTGGTAGCCATCTTGAAGTAACTGGTCCATGTGCTTGGTCACTCAAAATCAAACTTTATTAAAATTCTGTATTTGTGCTTAAACTGTTCTCAAAAAGTGTTGCGGAGGATGAGAACATCAGGCATGGACACATCATTTTCCTAACTTTTCTTCATTATTATTATACATGAATATTCAGTAAATATTTTTTCTGTCATCTAAAGTAGTCTAGCAAAACATCCATTTATTTTTTTTCTTAATATTTTTGTGTTAATTTGATTAAATTACAACATAACGCATGTTCAAACACAGCCGGACACATTGCGGTAATGAGAATAAATGATGATAAATGAGATAAAATTTACAATTATAAATTCTTATGTTGAAATCACACATTGTGCAAGGTAGAACACAGTATTGTGTTAATTCTGATGCTTTTTAATGTTACTGTATACACATTTTAAAGCTAAAATCATTAGTGCCGTGGTGTTTCAATGGTTTCGTGAGAATCACCCATTCAAATAAACATCCAACATGTAGTGCATATACAAATTGATAGTTTAAAGTTGTATTATTCTTCTGCTTCCCACTAATATTTGGATACTAAGATGAATAAATGCCACAAATTAAAACATCTACCTAATTAAGATAAAAGTTTATAGCTATTGACATCAGTTCATGACATTATTTTATGACGTAAGCATACTCTGGTATGGATCATAAAGTGTGGTGTGAGTGCTGATGAGCAGGGGAGTGGAGAGGGACAATCATACTCATGTACGGTTCGGTTCAGTTAACTATGGTGTGAGCGCATGTTTAGTCTAGGACTAGCCTAAAACTATGTCAATGAAACTGGGAAATGAATGTTAGTTTAAAGGCGGAGTGCACAATGTTTGAAAAACGCTTTGGAAAAGGGAGTCGGGCCGATTACCAAAACACACTTGTAGCCAATCAGCAGTAAGGGGCGTGTCTACTAACCAACATCCTTGCCTGGGTTGCGTATGTTTGGGGCGGGTCTATCAAAAGAAGGTCCAGATTCTATTGGGGTAGGGGCATGTATGTTTAGGTGATTTCAAATATCAACATTGGCTTTCAAACATTGTGCACTCCGCCTTTAACTACTATTGATTTAATGTAAGTAAATTAATGTAGTTGTTTGTTTTTTCTCCTATCCCAGGTGGCTTATACCTTTGATGCAGGTCCTAATGCTGTTATATATACACTGCAAGAGCACTTGCCCGAGTTTTTACAGGTGGTCTGCCATTTCTTTCCCCCAGAAGTCAATGGAGGAGAGTAAGTTACAAATATTAAGCATTTCGTTTAGGTCTTATTTAAATTACTTTTAACTAGTGGTCGACAATAGTTTTGTTTTTTGTTTTTTGGCTGATGCTGATATTAGCCTCTTTCACACAATAATTCTGGTAAATTACCATGAATTTACCAGAATGAATTTACCAGTAAATACAAAAATGTGCTGTTCACACATGCAGTGACGTTCCGTCTTTTTACCAGTAAGACATCATTCACACATCAGTATCAAAATACCGGTAAACTCGGAGAGAAAGCGAAAGTTACCTGTGGCGCGCAGCCGCGAGCTCCGTGTCGTATTGTACACAATGGCGGGTTGTGACTTAATATCGTCTGTCCGTATTTTGTTGTTTTCACATCTGTGGCAAACGGTCGCGAAGTTGCTCGTGACCAAACAACATTGCGTAGGCGACGTCAAACAGAACCTTAGCTTCCCCGAGGGTGTACTAAGGACGTTGGCAATTTGGCAAATAGATGGTAAGCTGTTTTAAACAACTTTGAAGAAATGTGGATGTTAACTTCAGTTGTGCTCGACTTTTAAGCAGCATGGGTATTGAAACGAACGTAAACAGTGCGGGGGTAAACGCGTCATCTGTTAAAACGTTCTGATTGGCCCGATCTGTCAGCGCGGTCTGACGTCGTCCGTTCTAAATGCCGGTAATCCTATATTTTTCGTTCACACATAGTGCTTACCGGTAAATTACTGGTAATCTTACAACCTGTCTTACTGGTATATTGGGAGCACTGATTTACCGGAAATGTTCTGTTCACACATGACATATTAACTGCAATTTACCAGTAAATTTCCAGTAAAGACTGTATGTGTGAAAGGGACTATTGAGGAAGCAGTGTGGTAAATGAGAAACATGCAGAAACCAAATTAACATTACGTTTTAGTATAAAGTGTTAGTGCAGCATCTCAGAGTGTTTGCTAAAAGATCTACAGAAATGAACTATAATCTATAGGGTGACCGTGCGTGCCGTTCTTCCCGGGTGCGTCCTGTCCGGGATTTCGGATGCGTCTTCCGGGGGTCGTGTTTGTCGACCGCATAATAGAGGATTCACGAGTTCGCCTTTACATCTAATCTGATTGCGAAAGTAAGAATATTTTGGCGTGCCGTCCTGGGGGAGGGCTCAGGATCCGGAGTAAAGCTCGAACATCGAATCCGGGGTATGGCCCGAACCCGGAGAACTCCCCCATCCCAAACTGGGATAGAACAGATTAGAGTGGCGAGTTGGGGTGGTGGAGGGATATCTGGAAACAATCTCCAGAGACTGAGGTAGGTAGGATGGGCCTGGGCTTAAGCCCAGGTAAGCCCATGCATTAATGCGGCCCTGGATGTCTGTATATGTAGTGTTTGGCTGATTACCAAATTAGATGCACCTGTGCTTGATTAGTTAATTATCTGATCGTGCTCCTCCCGAACCTTGTTAATAAAACATCATTTATTATTATTATTACAGAAAAGCAACCGTTACATTTTAAGGTAAGATTGTATGTCTTATGTTTTTAACTGAATGCCATATGCGGTCGAGAAATACGACTTCCGGAGGACGCGCCGAGGTCCTGGACAGGACGCGTCTGGGAAGAATGGCACGTATGGTCGTATACCCTAAATCTATAAGACCTAACCAAACAAAACGTAAACAAAAGTATTAAGGCAGAGCTAACAGCAGGATCTGTCAAGTCTTTTTTTGCTAGTTTCAGCCTGATGCAGTTATTCTTTTCACGTCCAGCTTCACGTTGTTTAAAGTGCACATGCATTTGCTATTTAAACATTATGATGCTGCATTGCGCTGGGTGTATTATAGGGCCCTCAGAGTCACCTAGCACAGTAACAGGTTGTTTAACTTTCTTAATGTAATTCAGATTAAAGATTATTTACTTGTCTGAGACAAAAGTCATAGTCTTTATTATTACCATCAAGTGCATAGTTAGCAGCATGTAACCTAGTGTCAAAACAAACACACAGTGGAAACTTCATAGCATATTGAATACAAATATATAGTAATTCAAGGGTTCATGTCTCACCGATCTCACACATGTTGTGTATAACATTAAGTTAAAACTTCATTGTCTGTCAGATGTAGGCTGTATATCAATGTGCCTTTTCTTTCCGAATGAGAAATTAATCGGCATGTGAAAAATTTCTAAATACACATCAGACGACCACTAATTCTAGCCGCACACTTGTGTAGATAGAGTTTGAAGCTGTTGTTCATGTGTAAGTTTTATTTTCTAGGTTTCTCAAGGGTCACCCTGTGCATTCATCTCCGCTCTCTGAGGAGCTGAAGAGAGCGATTAACCTGGAACCCACAGCCAAGGGCATCCGTTATATTATCAGCACTAAGGTAGGTTTCTGAAAGCTAAGCTATTATTGGCTGTGATATAATTATCATATTTTCATTATAAGTAGTGATAAATATTGATTACTCATCACTGATTACTTAAGTAGTGATTTAATGTCATAAAACCGATCGGTCTACACAGTGCATGAAGTTGAGCAAAACTATTATTAATCATGCTGTACGTATCAGAAGAGTTTTTGCAGTGACAGCTAAAGTTGAGGGGAAAATAAACAGTTGCATAGTTAAAGGAACAGTATGTAAGAAATGTATATCAATTAATCATAAAATGGCCCTGATATGTCTCTAGACATTAAGAATCATTTTCATTTCAAATTCTTATATCACTGACAACAGTGGTCTGGCCAGGATATTGTCGTTTAAAAAGCCCTCAACTGATGTTTATGTTGTCATGTTGTATATTGGCCACCAGTTGTGTGATTGCAGTACCAGTTTTAGCCACAAGTTTTGTGATTGCAATATCAGTTTTGGCCACAATCCTACATACTGTTCCTTTAAAAGCAAATTTTCAGATCCGTGCTTTGGCATTTTTCGCTCCTATTATTGTGCCCCGCTCCTGAACCAAACTGAACCTTACCAGATACCACCTCTGCAAGCGTACCACACCCTGGTATGGTACGGAGCGATCACACTAGTCAAGTGAACCAAAAGGGGTATAAACGGAGGTCGGAGCCAGCTGCAAATCGGTGGGTTAGCAGCAAGTGGGTGGAGCTTTAGCCGCAAGTGGGCTGTACAAACTTCCCGAGGATTCACCACCGTCCCATTTGAAGCGTAAACTCTTCCTACTTGCACATTTCTGAAATCCCTCCTACTTGCGCATAAGCTCCACCCACCTGCAGTCTCCAGGCTGCAGCGATATGTACTTGGGTGAACCAGACTTTGGGGTTAACCTTACTCGGATATGATACGGTACGCTATACAAAGTGTGAGTACGCCCTTAAGCCCAATTTGTACTTCAGTGCCGAGTCTACGGCGTAGCCGTCCCAAAATTGAAAAATAAATGCTAAAATAAAACATTAATTTAACATTAATTTTTTTATTTTAAGAGGATAATGCATCTTCCCTGCCAAATTGAAAATAAAATGCAATTGATAATTTGACAATTTATTTCACTACAAATTTCAATGCAAGACTGCCAATATTAAAAGGCAAACATAAAAAAGGAGCCAATTCAAATTTCATTTTTAACTTGTTTAGTGTAATAGTATGCAAATTCTGTGTTAATCAGTTGGGTGGGGTTTACTTGGAGATGGTCTGCATACAAGCTTATGAATGGATGAGATTCACATGCATTAAACAGCATTTTGATTAAGAATGGTTTACATTTCATATGAGAAACCAACAATCAAACACACATGAACAAGATAATCATGAGCTTCAGGATCACTTGTAAATTATAGTCAGGGTGTTTGAGCAATATTTAGTGAGTGAATGTGAGCCTTTGTGTAGACACAACGGTTAATGCTTAGAAATAAAACTTCTTGACTTTAAGTTCATGCACGGTCAGCATTATTTCTCGGAATGTTGACAACATGTATTTTTCTTCCTGACGTCTATACTACTGACCAACATCCACTTCAGATTCTTGATTGTTTAAAACCTACATGACATTGCTACTATACTTTTATGGCTTTATCATGGCAGTTTACATGGTCATTGATATTTGTATATATTAAATGCATACAATTAAATATTAAATTAAATACTTACATTATTTATAGTTACTGTACAAATAAAAAAATAATATTGTGTAACATAGCATAATTACATGATCACAGTGAGTAGTTGTAGAAGTTGAATTTAAGTTGTATCTGCATGCCTAAAGCTTGAATCTGTATTCAGATCTCAGAATGAGCACTTTTGTAATACATACATCTGCTGAGGGGTCTCGTACTACCATTAATCTGATATATTTACTACTGCAATAAGGATGAATGTGATTCAAGGAGGGAAAATTTTCTCCTTTAAATAAATAACTGTTCACCTAGCTATTTGCTTAGGACATTTGCCTAGTGGTACAGAGATTTGCCTTTTCAAGTCTTACAGCTGGCAGGTTGCGACTCACATTCACTGTGATGGGTTAAATGCAGAGGTCACATTTCAAGTGTGTGTTCCATACTCGTTCCAAACGTGTCACTTTCAGATAAAAACCTGAGACTGACAAAGTGCTGTTTCATCTTTAAAATCTGATCAGTTTCTATCAATTCAAAATAATGTTTGAGCATACCAACATGACAGTGAGGTGGCTACAATGTTATGATGTCATGCATAGTCCAAATCTTTATTACAGATCAGGTGTGTTAAACCAGATGCGTTCTTGAATTATCTATAAACACAATATAAAATGATTGTGACTTGTTTCAGTAAAGATATGCATGTTTTTTCTAAAATTATTATGCATTATAGCATTTCATGTGTGATATGTGTTTTAAGGTTGGTCCTGGACCTTGTGTGGTGGAGGATCCAGATCTTCATTTGTTAGGTGCTGATGGGCTGCCCAAGAAGAATGCCTGAAGAAACCAATATAAACCATATTGGGTTAAATAAAATGTTTTGCATAACTTTAAAAGACCTTTTTTTAATTGGGGGAAAACAAATGTGCACAGTTTAGCTATTAAAAATATATATATTTTTATGATGAAATCAGTGATTTTGTGTTGTTTTTGTAATACTTTCAATGGCAAAAGATAATGTTTTGCAAACTTCATTTTAGGTAGAGGGATTTTAATCTTGCATAGAGCAGAATTATCATTTAATATTTTGTATAGCCAAAACACATCATCTCAATAACAAATAAATAGAAATGTATATACAAAGAAGAATCCCGGTATTGTCTCAACATATGAGTAATTATGATTAGTTTATGTGTTATTTGACCTACCAAAAATAACTTGGACCAACTTCCTTTTCTAAGAGTCTATCTTTGCCAAAAACATTTCCACTGCATTTCAGCCCTGCCAGAAAAGGGACCGACCATCTAACATCATGTCAGTGATTGTCTGGTTAACAGAGGTTGTTGAGGATGTGAGAGTTATCATCAGTCCTGTGTCATGCCAACAGTTAAGCATCCGAGACCATTCATGTGTGAGGTTGCTTTTAAGCCAAGAATGCTTGTTATTATACTTTAGTGTACCATAACATAACATAACATAACATAACAAAAAGACTAAACCAGCAGACTTTGTAAAAACTAAATAAAAAATAATATTTGTGTCAAAACTTTTGGCCACAGCTATATCTAAAGAAAACACAAGCCAGAGATTAACAAGAGTTTTTATTTGTTGTGCCCATTAGACGTAACATACAAATAAAAAACTACCAAAAATGACAGAGGACTTTCACAAAAGCGGTTGCATTTTTTATAATTTAAACATTTCCTTTTAAATGTTCTCCTGTTTTTAATATAAACATTTATTCGATCGATTTCTTTTGCATTTATTTTCATTTCACAGCGGAAGTGACGCAATAAGAGGTTTGGTTTATGACACGCTGGTCACGCCCTCTTATCTTTTTCTAACTAAAAAAGTTTTAGTGTGTGTGAGTCAGTGTTTGTTTGAGGAGTGTATGTGTTAGTGTTTGATCGGTGTCTGTGTGTGTTGTTATAATGGGGAAGATTGAATGGGCGATGTGGGCTAATGAACAGGCACTGGCTGCTGGTCTCAGTAAGGACTCAAATACTTCTCATCTTTCACTTTTATGTCATTTGAACATTTACGTTAATGTTTTTTTTATTTATTTATTTTAACAAACCGTAGCTTGTCGTAAATGGGTACATATACGATTAAGAAAGCTTTGTTTTGTGCTAAATGGGTTTTTGACGCTTGAAGTTTTTATAAATGCTTCTTTCCTTCTTTATCATAAAAGTTAAGGTAAATGATGAAATATGAAATGTGAAGTGAAAGTTAGATCGTTTGTATTCAATCAGCGTTATTTGAGATAAAATGATCCCGTGTTCTGATTTGAGTACAGTAAAGTGTACAAAAAAGATCGTATATTTATGCTGTCCAAAGTCAATAAAGCGAATTTAATGTGGCATATCGTACCTTTATGTCATCTCAACTGCCCGTGTGTTATAGTTAATCAAATGATTTAAAAAAAAAATATTGATTATCGTACAATAATGTTGACTTAAGGAAGTTGATGATCATGTCAAACCAGTAAGTTAGGGTAATTTTTTTATTATTTAGATTTGTGCATCATTCGACAGTTGAGTAAGTTAAATGAGCTTTCCATTATGTCAGTATTTGGTCGAGATACAACTATTAGAAAATCTGGAATGTGAGGTGGCAAAAAATTCAAATATTGAAATAATCGCTTTTAAAGTTGTACAAATGAAGTACATATTATTATTATTATGATAAATACATTTTTATATATTAACGGTAGTAAATTTACAATATAGCTTCATTGATTTTGATCTTTACATTATATTGGTTCCTGTATAGCTCAGTGGTAGATCATTGCATTAGCAGGGCAAAAGGTCATGGGTTTGAACCCAGACAACACAGGTAATTATAAAATGTAAACCTTTTAATGCACTGTAAGTTTTGGATCAAAGTGTCTGCCAAATGCATAAATGTAATATTCTCATATTTTTGCTTTAAAAAATGTATAAATTTGATCAATACAATGTATTGTTGGCTATTGCTACAAATATACTCATGCTACATGACTGATTTGGGCCGTTTCCCAGACAGGGTTCATTTTATTACCAGATTGGAGTGCTGTTTGAGCTCCCTTCATTTTAGGATACCTTGTACTGATGTATCTTAACATCCATAGTTGTTTTGTCTCAAGATGCACAACAGTATTGTTTTTTCTAAAGTTTGTTTGTAAATCTACTGAAAAAGGCCTCAGTTATATTAGAAAATTTAAGTAGTTTTTATAAACAAACCTTACACAAAACAACATTATTGGTGTGCATCTTAAGACAAAACAATGACACTGATATATGTTGGGATACGTCAGTGCAAGTTGTTTTTGAATTGAGGCAGCTTAAACATGCATTTTGGTCTGGGACTGGGATACACTCTGTCCAGGAAACCACCACATATAGTTTGAGGTAACTCTTTACAAAACAGTACATGAATAATAATAATAATAATAATAATAATAGCTAAATTAATTCTTACTTAAATATAAACGAATGATGTGTTAACGCAGACTCTTAATGACAAACTAATAAAGAGACATCATGGAGTACAAACAGTGACTTTATAAAGTAATCAGTATATAATTCTTGTATAGTAGGCGTTATTGTTGTATCTCTGTTTTAGTTTATCTGACTGGTGGTGTTGTTGGAGTTGCCGGTCAGTTCAGAGGATGGCAGTATGCAGCGTTCGGCATGTATCCTTTAAACTTCCTAAAGGCATTTTTGTTCACTGAATGCTATTTTCTGTAGCAGACTTGATTTTCATTTCTTCATGTCTAGTTTATCAACAGTTTGTTTTTAAGGCTATTTTTACAGTATTGTATTGTGGATCCTTGACATCTGTCAGTGCTGCAGGTGTGTTTGTGTGTTTGCTGGAATATCCCCGCAGTAAACGGAGTAAAGGCACGAGTGTCGAGAGGACGTGAGTGTTTCTCATAAAATACAGGAAACATGGCCTAGTGATTTCAACACACACACACACACCTATAATAATACTATTGAAAGTACATTGTAATGACTCATTCGTTCATAGTAAACACTGCTCATGTGAAGGATTTGTGTTGTGTTTCAGTGGTCAGTACTGTTTCACAGTGTGTGTAAAGGCTTTTGGTCCTCTGACCAGTAACTATTACATCAGAGCGTTTCTGCACGCTGCGTAAGTCACATTTACATCTCTTATATTCAGTGCACATGCTATCATATTTCTCATTTTCTCTGTGTTTATGTATAACTGTTATTACTACTGTGTATCACAGTGTGTGTATTTGTGTGTGTTATCTTACAGGCTGTGTGTTCCCGGAGGTTTCATGTTAGCCACAGTACTGGGATGTGTTTGTCTGGGAATTGCTAGTTTAATTTACCTCTCGGTGAGTCTGTACAAACCTCGGCATAATTCAGTGTTGGTCAGTCATGAAACGTTTGAAAAGATCTTTTCCTTATTCAGTTGTTCTTTCTTTGAAATCCCCCTTTTGGCTTTCTCACTTCTGCAGTTTAAAATGAAAGTGTTGAAAGCAAAACTCTTTCTTCTGTGCAACATGAGCGTAGATGCCAATTGATACTGATACTTTTCCTTAAAATGAATGCACATTGCAATTTCATTCATATTTATTTCTACAACACTCTTCACAATTTTGCATTGGAGCAAAGCAGATAATACAGAGAACGTGAGACAGAAAAGATTAAAGAAATATAATGGATGGAATATATTTATATAAAATAACAAAATACTATTACATTAGCAGTACCTATCACAAAAACAATCAGACTGTATATTCATAGCACTAGCAAACAAGCACATGTATCAAATTCTTCATAAAATATGTATAGATTGGCAGTACTAACAGTACAAAATGATTGTCTGTACAACTGCCATGTGACTTTCATTGCTATTAGGCAAAATATTTATAATTTATTAATAAAAGCATATGCAAAATATGACACAGTAATCCATGCATGGTAAAAAACAGCATATACTTTTTCTCAGACAATTAGCATGAAATATGATGGGCATCATATTAATCAGATAAATCAGAAAAAATATGTAAAGCATTAAGAGGAAGAAAAATCTTTTATAAGACCATTTATAGAGATGATTTTAAATGATTTAAGCTTAGTCCTTAACCTAATATCAGCAAACAACAACATTTACATCCAAATTTACACCCACAGACAGTAGTAATAGGTCATGTGAGTACAGTATTACATGGGTACAGTTATTAGGAGGAACTGTATGTTTTTCAGGTTGTAGTCTGGAAAAGTTTGCACTTTTCCTTCCATTGACTTCCATTCATACACATGTGAATGCGTCAGACCAGAAAAGCAAGCTTTTGTGCAAAGATGTCGCATTTCGATGCGTACCAAAGTTTAAGTCTGGTGAACTCTGACCTGCAAATTCGTATCAAGTGAAGAGGTGTGACCAATAGAAAATCGATACGTCATAGCATGACCTTTCTCTACTGAAAGGCAAAGTTGAACAAGTCTCTTCTCTTTTTGTATGAGAGATTAAACAATACGGCAATAATTTAAGCAATATTAAAAACAAAAAAGCACGTTTTGTTTCTTTAACATGTGTATTTCATTTTATAAATGTACCCCTAGAATAAATTGTTGTTTTCTTTTTCTGACTTGTATGCCCCTGTATATTGTCATATATTTCTATATAATAGTAATAATAAAAACAAAGATAGACTAAACGCTCCCCGCCCACATTAGCAGCAATGTCCGAAAAATATTGGCATCTTCAAAATCTATTGAGACCGCCCCATTACACTACACATTCATCAGCCTTATAAGTCTTTTAACTTTGTCATCACAGGCAGCTATCCATGGAGAGCATTGGGAGCCCATACTACACCAGAAAGAGCCACCAAAGCGCATTGGGGAAAGCATCAAAGAACCTCCACAGAACCCTCCACCCCGACCTCCTCCAGAACACCGCAGAAGAAAACCAGATCACCTAGAAGCCGCTGCATATGACAATCCAATGACTGTGAGTGTCACTGAATAATGACTCCCGATAAACTCAAAAGAGCTTCAGTTACAGCCTGTACATAAATCACTATGACTAACTCTACTTTCTGATTATATTTATACTCTTAAAATGCATCCCAACAGAAAGATGGGAATTGGCAAAACATACTTTTTTATCAGCTGTATTAGTTACTGTTATATGTTCAACTGTAAAGATTTTTCAACACTTTCATTTTAATGTTATGATGAAAATATTAGCCCTTATGTCCAACATCTAATTCAAGCATTGTGTTGCCATCTGTTTATTTAAAATATATCTGCATGCTTGTCATGTATACAATTCAACTTTCTGTAATAGAAATCATTTACCCAACATTGTCCAAACGACCTGCTATGAAACTTTTTTTGTCGTGTTTCATTTCCTCTTTTTATGTGTTATAGTGATTTCAGTTACAATTTCAAAATGGAGAAAAACTTTCTTCCTACAAAGTCCATATTTATAACCTCTGAACTGATGATCATTGTATGATGGTAACAGTCAAAACTGTTGTGACACAGATCTTCCTGTTTCAATAATCCATTGTTACTTAACAAGGAACAAGGAAGTTGATATTATACAAAGAAACAGGTTGAGTCAATGTGTTTATAGAAAATAGGCTTTGTCTTCTAAAAGTTTTCTGAATATCTGAGCTTTACTTTTTCACTGACTGTGATGATGATATATATGTATGTATGTATATATGTTATAAATCTCTATTCTGAACATCAATATAGTATCAGTGCATGAGGTTGATGTTTTAAGCTCAACTGGTCAGTGATATTAAGATGTCTGTATTTCATTATTGAATTGAAAGAAATAAATTCATGCTCATCTACTGAAAATGTGTTACATACCGATACCGGTGTTGTATGAGATGTAGGGATGGTTTCCCGGACAGGGTTTAGATTAATTAATTCTTACAAAGAAACATTACTGGTGTGCATCATGAGACAAAACAATGGCAATGATATGTTAACAAGCCAGCACCAACATGCATTTTAATTGATAAATTCTGTCCGGGAAACAGCCCTGTAAAATTTGTAGACCAAGCTAAATATCACACACATTACTACAAATTTTTCAGCCACCACACAAAATTAAACGTATTTGTAAAAGTCTAGAACTAAAACCATGGTTATTTTGTGGTTACCATGGTTTAACTGTAGTAACATTTTTTTTGCTTTTAACTGGGAGGGAGATCATTCTGGAGCTGAAACTATTTACAAGACACATCGTGTAACTAAGACGCCCGCCCGGTCACCTCATTTAGTTACACAATCCTCATGTGACCGAGGAAGCTGTTTCAACAACTGGGCAATTTTAGCAGACATGAAATCTGTCCTAAAGTATAAAGAGACAAAGGTTTAAATGGTCTAGTGCTTCATTATCTGAGCTACCGTCAGAGTACAATCCATCGTGTAAAATGTGCGGCTGCAAAATTCTTGTTCTCTTAATAATTCCTAGAATATCAACATCATCTAAAGGTTGAAGATCATTCCTTCTACTATTTGTTCCCAAAACTTTGGATGTCCCTTCTCAGTCTTGAATCAATATTCAGACACAATCAGTTAAACTTAAACTCAAAACTCATTCCTGTCCTTACAAAAAGAAGTATACGCTAAGGTTTCATTTTGTGTCTTTACATCAAGGGTGGGCAAACTTTTCTTACTTGAGGGCCACATCACTCCGACTTCACCCTTTATGAACACTTGACTATACTTTTATATTTAGAAAAAATAAACTGCTACTCCTGTGCATATCACTGGACACACACACAATTCGAAAGAAAACATCAAAGTATTACAATCTGAGTAATATATTTAGCATAGTAAGATTATGCAGATTAATTGGCATTTGTATTACCACAGTTTTACTACAAATAAAATATCATGGTGAAGCCACACTGTAAAAAAATACTTTGCTGCCTTAAAATTTTTTGTTAAATCAACTCAGATTTGCAAGTCATGTCAACAGAGATGAGTTGTCACAACTTATACAATTAAGGTGACTTTTCTCAACTATATTTTATAAGTTATACCAACTCACCTGTAGTTGTAACAACTTATCTCTAGTCAAAATAAATGATATTAAGTTGAAATGACTTGTAAATCCGAGTTGATTCAACAAAAAAATTTAAGGCAGCAAAGTATTTTTACAGTAAATTTGTGGTTACAACAAAATATATGCTTAATGTAGTTAAAGCATGCTTCATTTTCTTTTCATGTGCATTGCTGGATAATTATTACATGACCATAATGTTAAAACAGAGGTAAACAGTTTTTCGCTGTTAAAAATGTCAATACTTCTTGGCAAATAACACATACGGGCTTCTGTCTGATGTTGGTGAAGTATTTTCCGGTCCATTCTGTTTTAAACACAAAATATGCAGTGTTTTTATTTTTAATTTGTTTCCGCTCTGGCGCGCTCATTTCCAGTTGAGTTTTTCAGTGCCACATCTTTTAGATGGTGATGGTTTTATGTCAAATAATTAATTATAGACCAAAATCCTACACTGTTTAATATAATTATATTAACTGCTTTGTGTGCCAGATAAATGTTTGGCCTTCAGGCCCTAGTTTGCCCACCTCTGCTTTACAGGCATACGTAACATAATACAATGAAAGGTTTAGGTACAGTTAACTGTTTTGTTCCCCTAAAATTTACAATTCACCTGTACAACATTTTTCCTTAAAGGGGACATATTATGAAAACTGACTTTTTGCATGTTTAAGTGCTATAATTGTGTCCAAAGTACATCTGTCAAACTAGAAAATGTGAAAAAGATCAACACAGAAACATAGTTTTCGTAAACCATATTCTGCAAGCATGTGAAAAAATAGGTAATTGTAATTTGGCTCCTATTGTGATGTCAGAATAGGATAATACCGCCCCGAGAAAATAATTGATAGCAGAATTGAGTTTCAATTGCAACAAACCACCATCATTGTGATCAGTGTTTGTACTTCATCCGCTCATTTGCATTTTAAATGACACACCCAAAACGGCACACTTTTGCTCAGACCTAGATTAAGATTTAGTTTACATCTTAAAAAAATCTCATAATATGTCCCCTACACAATAGTTCCTTAAGGTATAATATTGTACCCCAAAGGTACAACATTTCAATGTGTTCACAATCTTTATTTTAAATGTATACCCTTAGACAAGGCCGCGTTATCCTAATGGGCAACATGGGCTGCAGCCCAGGGCCCTGAACACTAGGGGGCCTCCGAGACAATTCTATTTTTAGTTTTTAAAAACATTTTGATTGACGTAATTATGCGTAAGCGCTACCTAGAACAGAGGTCCCCAACCACTGGGTCGCAAAAATGTGTATAATAGCTAATAGCTTATAGGATATTTTGTCTTTTAAGAGCCGACTTCAAATAACATCAATCATTTCCACTCTTGTACAAGGCCGCGGTCTCTCGTTTTCTCTCTCTCTCTCTCTCTCTCTCTCTCTACCAGCGCATCGGCAATTTGCTGTCTTTAGAGTTTGAGTATACAGTACTTCTAAAACACAGAGGTTTTATTTATGAATCATTTCCAAATGTACCTCGCAAATCATGGCTCAAGGCGGAGTCCCTAACGGCATCACCTGGCGGCCATCTTACGACAGGCCGCTCGCTCACTCGTAGCATTGAGTTTAATGGTGCAGGTACTTTTAAATGACCATAACTTGCTCAATTTTCTACCGATTTTCAAACGGTTTGGATTTTTACAAACGTTATTAACGTGGCTATAATTCTGGATGCTTTAACATGTTTCATAAATTTATTTTTTATTTTTAGTATAGGTATACAGTGTCATAGGTACATCTTTGACGTTTATAACAAACCAAACCGTTTGAAAATCGGTAAAAAATTAAGCAAGTTATGGTCATTTAAAAGTACCTGCATCATTAAAACTCAATGCTACGAGTGAGCGAGCGCCCTGTCGTAAGATGGCCGCCAAAATGCGGACGTTGCACTCCATTGGCCAGCAGCGCGGACGAGCCATCTAGCCTTTATACATATCTATAGTTATTTCTGTCTGGACGTTTCTCAATAAAATCTGAAGGCTGCAGCCTTCGGTGGTCGCATTTGTAGGCTGCATACGTCATCAAGACATCAAGGTTTATTTAAGATTATTGAGTATTACATTCGCAAGTCATAAGCATATTACAACAATTTACGATTAACCAAGAAAAATAGTCAACTTTAAAATTGTTAATATTTTGATATAAAACCGTCTTGATGACGTTTGGAGTCTGGAGGTGCGGCCTCCGGAGGCTGCAACCTTCAGACTGAGAAACGGGTCCCGCCTACTTTGCAACATTAACTTCCGCTGAAAGTGAATGCGTTTCCTGTTGAACACTCAGACATAAGTGTATGCTACAGTGTTAAATCTGTGAGTGTTTTTGAGATCAGTGATCAATTGATTATCAGATCGATTATGTCCAGTCGGGCTCTTCGTAGGTTAAAGGGTGAGCAGCGCGCGCAGGCGGCCTTGCAGGAGCTCGAGCTATCAGATGAAGAGCGCGTGAACAACAACAAGCAGAGGGACAACATTACTAATATATTTGAGCTGGTAAGTTAACATTAAACACGCCATAACTATACCTTACTGCTGAACTCTCAACAGGTAAATCCCGATGCTTTAAAAGCTAACGTACGTCAAACAATATTGCGTCTTAAAATCATGGTATTAATACGGTAAGGTTGCCATATAAGTTAACCTAAATATTGTATCGTGATACTTAAAGATGAAGTTTGATCTATGTTTATTGCTGTTCAATTTGACATAAGACAGTATTGTCGTGGTTTAGATGACAAATACGTTTTTTCAAGATCAATATTTTCGTTTAAATTGTGTAATTTAATAGACCCCTTCAAGGTTTGTAAACATTGAATGACTATCGGGTGCGCGCGCAGCACGGGGTCAAACTGTTCATACAATCGAGGCTTTAAAATTTAATCTAACAGGTCTGAAAAATTATGACTTACCTCAAATGAAGTGAGCACTACAAACACAAGCCTCTTTGATATTTGCATTGTCTCAGTCTGCACGTTAATTGCTTGCAGCCGCAGATGTTGTATTTTTTGTTTTTGAGATTCTGCATGAATCACGAAAACTTAACGGAAGACCTGGTGCGATTTTCAGAGCCCACGACGTAAGTAGGCATTTTTTACGATACCAAATAACATGCAACTCAATCTGCTGTAATGACTTTTCTGACCCTGACATGCGCAGTGGGAACCGACTGTGGCGTGAACGGTGAAGGGGTCTATTATTTATTAGAGAGCATATTTTAGGTCAACATTTTATTACAGCTTTGCTTTATCGAAAGTTCCATTGCCAGTGTATTATCTGTAGTGTACCTGTGATGCTGTCTGTCTGTCTGTCAGATCGGTGATGCAGATGGAGGTCCATCAGATGAGGAGACCCAGACGGAGAGAAGGTTGAGCGAGAGAACAAATGAAGGAGCTCAACTGAAGAAAGATAAGATTAAGGTGTGAAGGATCTTATGATTAATCATTATCATAAGTCAATCAAGAGCATTTAACTAAACACTGCAGAGCAGGTCGTTTGGCACACACAAAGGGATTTGATGTTTTTGTTTAAAATTATCGATACTAGAGATTGAAATATCGACACACTACTGTGAAAAAAAAATCACAATAGTTAGCTGTATCGATATTTTTGCACAGCCCTTGTTTTAATTCGAACCGGCAAAACTTTTTTCCAGTTAAAAGTGAACAAAAATCATTATTGAATATGTAGAAAAAAAAATCTGTGTTTAAAACTGTCTTCTTGCCCCAATACACAATGGTAAGCTTTAGGGCTGTCAATAGATTAAAAAAATTAATCTAGATTAATCGCATGATTTCATGAGTTAACTGCGATTAATCGCAAATTAATCGCACATTTTTATCCATTCTAAATTTACCCTAATTTAACACTTTTCAGGTTTTTAATATTCTAATCATATATACATAGATGCTTTATGCAAATGTATGTTAACAACAGCCTGTTTACATTTTAACAGAATCACCAGCCATTGTTTTGTATATGAATTTTCCTTTCAGAAGATTTTTCTTTCTCCATTTTTGTTTGCTGCTGCATCATTTGTGACCTGTGCTGGCAAGTTGAGTCGGAATTAGCAAATTTAAAAAAAATAGTTGTTCATATTTTGACATTCTCTATTAAAACATAGAACAATGCATGATTTGTTGAAATATAACAAAATATGACAGAACTACACATGTTTGAAGTTGAAAGAGTCAAATTACCACAAACATTTCCACATCCATACATTATATTACCACATCAATACCTTAAAATCACTGGCAAAACTAACAGATCCAGCACACACAAAGCAAAAACATCATCAATGTATGTTCAACTTTTTTTCCTTTTGTTTGATTGACATTGAGACAGACTGCTTAAAATCTAAGTGATCCAATACAATGCCACACATCAGATAGTTTTACCCAACAGTTAACCAAACATTTACTTAAAACATAACAGATTATAGAGCCTACCTGCGTAAATTCTTATCAAAACAGATATTTGTAAAACTGTAATTTTGTGTAGATGTCTATATATCCAGGTCGCGCACCCGCGCGTCTGTGTGCACGCGCTTCAGATATCAGTCAGTCAGCGTGAGGGGATCGCTTTTGAGTCTTGTCGCTCTTAATAACTCTTTAACATTAATCAGGTACCGAACTTTATCTCTCTTAATGACTCTTTTAACATCAACCAAGTCCTGCAGTCTATTTTCTAAGTCATGCATAAAAGCGAAACCAAAATGAATTGAGACGCATTTTTGTATTAGATTAAGCATTAGGAGGACGGTAACGTTACACCTCTCAGACGTATAAATAAAGATCATATCAGATGTCCAACGAGCATTTAGAGCATTGGATTTGGTAGACAATTTGCTTAATGTTCTTATTTCTATGGCTGTTTCTCAATTCCAAGAACGCAAAGAACGGACTTGCGTCCTCGTGGAGATCGGTCTTGCCAGGCGACCTTGGAAGAACGAACTCGGAAGTTTTGCCGCAATGACTTCTGGGGCGTAAAGCGATTTCAGCAAGTCTGCACTCGATGCATCCTCGATATCAAGAACACATCCGGGTATTTTCATGCGTCCTCTGTCCTTGCGTTCTTGAGAATTGGAATGAACTTCGACCGTTAATGATGACGTAGAGCGAGGACACGAGGACGCAAGATCGCTGAAGAACGCATATTGAGAAACAGCCTATGAAAACCTTTTACTCATTTAGAGAGAGTCACATTTGTCTGCGTCTCTGTTCATTCAACTATGGGCTGGACCAAGGGTCAAACAGAAATTGCGCGTTGCGTTAATCTCCGTTAATAAAATTAGTGGCGTTAAAATGAATTTGCGTTAACGCGTTATTAACGCGTTAATTTTGACAGCCCTAAATAATAATGGTTTATAATTTGAGCTGTCAAGTTGGTTTTTCCAGAAAACAGTTTGAAAACTGTCATTCGTCTTTTCGTGATGATGACGTCACTTTTGACAACATTGCTTAAAGTATAAACATGTCATCTAAATGGCGACGTAACAATGGTGGCATTTTATCGGTAAAGTTTTAAACGATGATCGGCATATCAATATATCAGTTTATTACGTTCTTACATCTGGAAATCATCTGTTAAAACAATGAAAGCTCAAACTGTGAGCTTGTGCTAAAACAAGGGTTTAATATCAGCTGGGCTTTTCTGAAGGGATTAAATACTGGAGGTTTTTCTGAACCGCTAAGGCATCTGTTGAACACTGTAACGATATATTACTTCACTTCAGTGTTTCCCACAGGCTTGGCGGCACATCGTCCGGGTGGATGGGTGAAAATAGATAACTAAGGGTGTTTTCACATATACACTGTTTAGGTCGGCCCAAATGACGTGTCGCTCCGAGTACGGTGCGTTTGGGTCAGTGTGAACACAACAGCCGCACTCGGGTGCGCACTAAACGGCCGCTCCGAGGCCGCTCTAAACAGGTGGTCTGGGAGCGGCTGTCGCCGAACTCTGGTGCGACCCACCTGTGGTGTGAACACTGCCGGACCTCGGGCCGAACCAAATACAGGAAGTTCTCCACATGTTGTGACGTGAGCCGGGTGTTATATTGTGGGTTAACAACAAACAAGCCAATCCTGGTCCGTTGCAGAGATTCGCTGTCTCCTTTACGTTGAGCTGAAGATTGTATAAATGCATTGCTGTCCTCCACACACAAATAGTGACATTACAGGCTTTTAGCAAACGGCTCCGTGAGAAAGGCTTTAATAGAACAGCTGCGCAATTTCGTGTTAAAGCAAAGAAACTTCGCAAAGACGTGCATTGTTTATCTCCACATCTTGATAGCTGCGCTCTCTCTGTTAGGCTGGTTGTCGTGGAAACGTGGGGGTGGTCATGAGACGGTAAGAGCTGTCAGAGACCAATGACAGCGCTGACCGTTGTCACGTGGTATACGGTGCAGCATTTCGAGTGCAGTAAAAAAAATAATATGTGAACACGGACCGCACTAACTGAAAAATGATACAATGTATTTTGGTGCGCTCCGAGGCCGCACCACGGTGCGCACCAACATATGTGAAAACAACCTAATATGGGTTTAGGTCAGTCGTTTTTTGGATGCGTATGTACTATTGTCATGTGGATGTATAATGACAGATCTGCTCTGATGCGGTGATCACAGACATCAGATTCATCCCTGTGGGGCGAAGCACAACACACACACAGAACATTATTCCACAAAGAACTGCAGTTTTATATTTCAATCAGAGATGGCGATAGAGAGGCCAGAGTTACAGACTGCAGCTTTAATCAACTTTTATGTTTTTCCAGAATGAGAAGTCCAACAAAAAGAAAAAGAAGAAGAAAAAGGCTCAAGCTGAGAATGTAAAGGTGGGTTTTACACATCTGACAGAAGCCTTAATCCAGTTACGGGATATCTCACACTGATATTTTCACGTTGAGGGCAGTAAATGTTTAAAGGGCCCATGGCATGAAGATGTTAGCATTCCCACTTTGTAGGTGTGAGCAAAAATGATCTCAATGATGGTGGTTTGTTGTAATTGAAACTCAATTGTGCTGTCAAGTCCTTCTTTTCTCTCTCTTTCTCGCTGCACTAAATGGCAGTGCTGTGGTTGGATAGTGTACATTAAGGGGGCGTTATTATTATAATTAGAGCTCCTTATGACATCATAAAGAGGGCCAAATTACAATGACCTATTTTTTGCTCACACCTACAAAGTAGCAATGCTAACCTCTGTATGCCATGGGCCCTTTAATCAGTATGTGTGTTCTAAGGCGGCAAGAGTATAAATCGATAATAAAACTAATGTTCAATGGATTACGTTATTGATTCGTTTTTTCCTGTAACATAACTTGCCCTTCGCTCCACTGCAACAACGCAAGCTGCACAGTTATTACGTTTCAAACAAAGACAAAGTCACTTATTATGATATTAAATTAAACTTGTAAACAAATGTGCTTTTGCATTCACCATCGTTCTGTGTCAGTTATTGTGCTGTCTCACATCATTGCTGGTCTGTACCGTGTTGTATAAACCAGGAGCTTGCTTTATGTTGCGGACACGCCTGCTTTTATAACTGTGCAGCAAGTGACATCATGATGATAACATTTGTTAAACACTATTTTCATTATCAGTTATTACTGATTATTCGATTATTTGCCTTGTGTGTTTCCTGGTGACTTAATTCATAGCCTTTGTGCTGATAATTCAATGGTCTGCCGTTTAAACTACTATAAAAGAGGACTGATTGCTGAATTGATTTGTAAAAGATTGTCATGTATTATGGTTATTACCTGTATCGGCAGCTAGAGGGCCCCATGGACTGTAAGAAACACGACATATGCTTGTTCAGTAAAGAAGTGCCTGAGCAAAGAGTTGAGCATAAAAGTGTGTGCTCGTCTGTTTGTTTAAAAATAGCAGAAATTTAACAGTATATTGTCAAAACTTTATTTTTGTGAGTGGATGCAGCAAAACCGTTGGCCAGAAACTTGCATGCAAACTTCGCTTTGCTACCTGTTCCTTTGGGATTGCCCATTTTCCCATATGTTTGGTTTATGTAAAAGCTTACAACTTCCCCCATTCAGTCAACAAGGTCATTACAGTGGTAAACCATGTATCCATGGCCGCTTATTTATTTAGCTTTTGGATGATATATAAATCTCACTTTAAAAACATTTACCCATATTATAGTTTATATATTGGCAAACATACTAAAATACATTGATAACTCTTTAAATATGTTAACTTCAGACATTATGTGCATTGTTTTAAAGTGCTGACAGGAGTCATACAACAGCTTGCGTGACTGAATGTGTTTATTTCTTTAAAACATGTATGAAAGGTTTGGATTACTGTTGCGTACTGGAACATTTTATCATGGGGCAATTTTAACAAAACACTGGACTAATATTAAATCTGGAGATTTATTTTAGACAATTTATTCAATTAATAGACAAATTCTGCAGCCCCCACTGCCCAAACGGCCCAACAAAATCCAGAATTTATACTATACAGGCCCGCATCCAGTTCTGTTATTATATCATATTTATAAGTTCTGTGTCTAAGATTCTAAAGGGTCAATATTCCGATGTTAAAAGCACATTATTTTGTGTATTTTGTGTAATGCACACACTGTAAAAAAAAATCCGTAGAAATTTCAATGTTATTGCAGCTGGGTTGCCGGTAATTTACCGTAGATTTACATTTATGTTATTTACTGGCAAGAGTTTGTTCAAAGTTAAATAAATTTTAAAGTCTTTATCTTTACAGAATAAAACTATACAATAACAGCCTCATGCAAAGCATTCTGGGAATCAGAAATCATCATCAACCTTTTTTTGTTTTTTGCTTCAGATTTTGTTTCCCAGAATGTTTTGCTTGATGCTGTTTTTTTTAGTTTTACTCTGTAAAGACAAAGACTTGTAAATGTTTAATGTTCATTTAACTTTACTGTACCACACCACTACCATACCGGCCGGTGGAATCAAGGCATTAGATATAAAATTAGGAATTTGTTTGTACCATCTGACCATTTATTTAGGTGGTGAGGTTAAATATATTGTCAAAAAATTTATTTAAAGTCATTGAAATGTTATATAACACACACAAGTTTTAACCTGTGTCTAAAACTCAGTTTTAATCTCTTGTTTGTGATTTTCTAGGAGGTTGCTGCAGCAGAAGATGATATAGATGCTTTATTAGAGACTTTGGAGAAGAGCAAAGGTCTGTCACATCAAAACACAGACAGCAGTACATCTGACAACAGACCTCTGCTGTATGTAGAGCACAGGTGAGAGACATCTGGCTTCTTATGGGCCTGATTTTTTTAAGGTTGAGATATTTCATCACAGGTCATAATTGTTTTTTTCTCCTGGCATTTAAAGGAATCTCAATCCTGAGACTGAACTGAAGAGATATTTTGGTGCACGGGCTGTGCTGGGAGACCAGAGGTTAGTGTTGAGTAGTGCTGGAAGCCAATTATTACTGGGATGGTTTGACCAAAAACATTTTTCTAAGGGATTTTTTTTAGGATTCTGGCAGTGTCATGGTATATCGTGGTTCTCTCCTGCTGAAAGTCCTCTGGATTTTCTCCCTACGTTAAAGTGAAGGCTTAACTATTATTTTTAACTACAATGATATAGTACAATGACAAACGTTTCACTGTTGTCACGTGACTCGCACAAGACACAAAGGTGTAGTCAAGCTGAAGGCTAATCATATTAATACATTTATGTGTTCAATGTTGTCAAAAGCAATACATAAAACACATGATCATTTTTAAACATTTACTTTTAGACGACCCTTTATAGTTCACTCTTGTTAAGACCTCTCTGCTTCACAGAAAAGTTAATGATATGCACATGAGAGGAAAAGTCCCGCCTTGCACTTTTACATGATTGGTTACAAGGTTCAACTTGGGAAGCAGACACTTTTGTTTTATGTTTGGTAAACAGCAGTTTTAAAGAAAATACTCAGCAGTAGGGGTAGTGGAAAAGATGCATTGCAATGTGGACATGGACAATTCTCCATCGATTCACGAATGTCTAAAATCGATTCTTAAAAGTTGATGTGACATCATTGCGGACACATTAAAGAAGGAACTCATTATAAACTGAAAGATTTTAGGATGCTCTTCCTCTACTTTTCTCTGTTCAGTGAGCGGTAGGGAGAAACGGAGCTGAATTATGTGCAGTTTGAAGAGTAGTCATACTACAAGATGTGTTTGTTGCATATTTTAAATGTGCTTTTGTTTCCTTATTCACAACAGAGCAAAACAGAGGCAAAGGCAGTTTCATCGCTGCACTTGGATGACTGTTCCTAAAGACACGTGGCCACGATTTAGTCGACCAGGTCAGACCCTATTTACATTTTCCAAGAAACTTTAAAATAATGGTCTGTAGTTGTGTGTATTTGCATAAACTGTTTGAGCCGTGAGCGTTGAGATTAATAGCATCTTTTAACAGGGTTCCCGCGGGGTCTTAAAAAGTCTTAAAAAGTCTAAAATTCAGAATGTTAAATTTAAGGCCTTAAAAAGTCTTAAAAACACCCAGATTTTTATCCCAGGTCTTAAATTTAATTTACCCAAGTCTTAAATTTCTTACCTCTTTTCATTCCCAAAAAGCTTTGTCCGCAGAATATAAAATAGTAATTTAAAACGCTGAAGAACTAACTTAATTCAGTGGCGGAGGCAGAAAGTGTATGATGGTGGGTCTCTAAAAAGAAACGTTCCGCCCTTTGTCATAATCCACGCAAATCGTGCCATAAGCTATATTTCAGGTGTTGTGATCTGACGGTTTACTGTGGGTTTGGCGAGAAACAATCCTTAAACTTAGTTCTGTATAGGCAAAAATCTTTTTCGGGGTAATTTATAAGCCCGTGGCTTACCTGAGCATTTGCCAGGTTCTGAAACATAGAGGACACAGAAGCGAACAAAAATCAATGCTGCTTTATTGAAAATCAACTTAAACAGTCGGGCCGTCGAGTCACGAGCCACCAACTTTAGTGTTACACAGTTTTATATTTTAGACTTTAATATTGCTCTTTGCTGCGATGCACTTGAACCTAACGCGCTTTCCCTTCAGCTCTCCACAAACATCAGCGATTGACAGACGGAAAGCAAGAAAGTACCGTAATAAACCATATATTTCAAAAAAGTGCAATTGTCTTTTAGGAACAATTCAAACGTTTTGATTGCGCAAATGCTTCAGGAGTTACGGTTAAATGAACAGCGGTAGATCAGAGCCCTTTCGCATAGGCAGGCTGCTGCATACGGCATCGCCTGGTTTATTTAAGTTAACTGAGCATTACATTCGCAAGTCATAAGCATATTACAACAATTAACGATTAACTAAGAATAATAATCAATATTTTAAAGTTAATTTCAAAGTTAATATTCTGAAATAAGACCATTTCTGAAATAAGAAATGCGACCCTTCGGAGGCTACAGCCTTCGGATTGAGAAACGGTCTTAGTGGATAACGTTAACTTAGCAGCACATATCAAACAGCCTTTTAATGGTAAATTTCATTTTCTTAATGCAGATTCATCCGTTATTGTGTAATTAGAGAGGCTATTAAACCTGATGGCAGTATATAGTGCATATTTATGCATAAAACATATGGGTGGAGTGTTTTTTTGGCTCTGTGATTCTGTATTCAATTAAATGCAATACATTAATTTATTAAAAACTTGTATTAATAAAATGCATATATTAATGCTTTTAGGGATTAATAATAATTGAAAGTGATCTTTTGTTCTTTGTATATTTATAAACAGGCACAAGATATATACACAGCACACAGTCAGTTGTACATTAAACATTATGGGGTGGTTTCCCGGGCAGGGATTAGCTTAAACCAGGACTAGGTCTTAGTTTAATTATGACACATATAACTAGTTTGAATAAACATGCCTTACTAAAACCATTACTTGTGTGCATTTTGATGTATTTTAAGATATGTCAGTGCAAATTGTTTTCAAGTTTGGAAAGCTCTTATCCCTGTCTGGGAAACCTCCCCTATAAGCTTATGTACTACAGAGTGTGATGCATTTTAAAGCTTTAAAGTTGTATGAGGCAGTGTAAAACTAGGCACAAACCAGCAGCTGACCATACTAACTGATCTAATATTAGTGAATTTTATTTGTCAAAAAACATTGTTGATAGAATTTTATAAAAATACTACTTGCACATATTAGTGTGATGTATAAATATTGTAAATCAATGCATTTCTTGACTATTAATTAAGAAAAATCACAGCTCTTTGCCTCTAACTCAATGTATATCAATGGCTCACTATGAGCCATTTTTGGGCTTCCATTGTCAGAAGTCTCTTCCTAAAGGGCTATGGGTAAAATTTGTCGGCGCCAACACTCGCGGTCTAATAGAGTTAAGCATAATGTATTTCCATGTATTTTGATTATCTGTTTTAAAACTGCGTTCATTTTATATTTTTCTATAACTGAATCAATAAAAATAGAACGTTTTAAGAATTTCTGAGATCATTTGAATGCTTCTAGTAATGTGTCGTGTTGGTCTTAAATTTTACTCATAATGGTCTTAAAAGGTCTTAAAAAGGTCTTAAATTTAACTTGCTGAAACCTGCAAGAACCCTGTTTAAGTAAAGAAGCTGTTAAGATCACTCATGACAGAGGAGGTGTGGAATGGCCCTGTGCTTAGGATGTGATTTCAATGAGTCCATTGATCTCTGGACATCGCCTGGAGTGTTAAGATGACTAAAACAAGGGCGTATGTTATACTGCATAGTGTGTTCTAGGGAAAAGACATCCCTACACACACACACAAAGCTCAAGACACATGCTAAATTATGTGTGAAAAAAAGATTTTGCTCTTGCAGTATCAAAGACAGGCAGTAAACAATCATATACCTGAGATGAGTCAAGCAAACAATCACAATCGGAAAACAGTCCATTCACAGGCCAAAAAAACTTTTTAGATTAGTTTGATATATAACATACCGAACCATGAATACTGTGTACCATTACACCCCTGTTTTAAAGCAAACATAATCAGGCTGTGGAGAGGATTATGGGATTTGTAGCCCTATACTGAGGAGTTATCATAACAGCTGCAAAATTTCAACAAATTTTAGAAGTGATTTGGTATTTACAGAAAACACACTACACAAGAAACAGTAAAGACATAGGAAAATAAGATAGAAAAGTAATAAAAAACAGGAAAATTGTGAAGTGCATGGCAGGATTGTAATTGATCCAAGTCAAATATATGTATAGTGCTGCTGTGTTAAAGCAGGTTCATTTTATGTGCCATGTAGAAAGTAATGTGTTTAAGATTTGAATGCTTACACAGTTTTAAGACTAAAACCAACCGGTTTGTTTTTGAGCTGTGAATATGTGAAATAAAATAATTGTGTTCTCTCTTTCTGCAGGTATTTCAATGAGTCTAATCGAGTCTAGCGACGGACTTCAGCACTTCACTTTTGAACATAACCGTGACTACCAGCAAGTCCAGTTTAAGTTTCTTGATGCGGTTGAGTCCATGGATCCAAATAACATTGTGGTAAATTTATTGTTGTATTCATTTATACACACCAATGGATGACAGTGTTAATGTGATGTCACCGTTTCTGTTTTCTGTTTTAGGTCCTCTTGCAGCTCAACCCGTATCACATTGATTCACTCCTGCAGCTCTCAGATGTGTGTCACATGCAAGAGGATCAAGAAACCGCCAGAGACCTGATTGGTGAGACAACACTTGAGATGATTTGAATGACGTATTGTTTTTTACAATGTCCATCCGGCAGTACCTCTATGCTAAATTATAACACTTTAATGTGCCTTATTCAGAGTTTTGCACTCAGTGATCATCTCAAAGCAGGAAGGTCACTGATTCAATTCTCTGTCTTTGTGTGTTTCTGAGTTGTCATGTTCTCCCTGAAGAATACATTTTCCTGAAATTATTGAGCCGTTATATATCTGCTGTAGTCATATGCTAATGCTTTTACGGTGTGAAGTAAGGTTTTGATTGTGTCATTGTTTCTTCAGAAAAAGCTTTATATTGTTTTGAGTGTGCATTCCACCCTGTGTTCAGCCTGACGTCTGGCACATGTCGACTGAACTACTGCAGACCAGAGAACAGGTGACATGACAGACCCACTCAACACAACACTAATGTACATGACAGTATGTCACCTGTATTGAATGCTGCCTTAGAAGACAGTTGTCTATGTAGGAAGGAGGCAGCTCAGTAGGCTTTAGAGCATACAGTATATGTTTATTATGTCTGTGTTGAACACTGTGAGCACCCATCTGTTAAAGACCACTAACAAATAAGTAGTACTTTGGTATTATGATTTTTTTAGAACCTAAATAACTTTGTACCATGAAGAGAAGCAAAAAAGCCCTTTCTTATACTTGTCTGTGTTTGCAGGGCATTTTTTTTGGCTCTGTTCAAGCATATGATGTTTCTGGAGAAGAGAGGTTGTCCTCGCACAGCCCTGGAGTACTGCAAACTGATCCTGAGGTAACACTTTCACATCTAAAAATGTCAAATATAAGATTTTTCATGCTTTAAAAGGCCTGTAAATATCTGAATGTTTTTCTGTTTGATTTCATTTATTTCAGTGCAGCACACATATTGGTTTATGAATATGATAATCATATTAGGGCTGCACAGTTAATCCAAATATAATTATTTATATACATGAATATATATGTATGCATGTATGTATGTATGCATGTTAGGGCTGTCAAAATGTATGCGCTAATAAAGCCGCATTCACATTACAAGCGACTTTGTCATTATGTGTCGCTCATCTCTTTCAAAAGAGGCATTTCTATATCTAGTTGTCATAAACAAATGAGTAACGTCCACTCCAGTAACTGACGAGATGTGGATGACGTGAACTCCACTGCTTTGTTCTCATTGGTAGTCACTCCCCGAATGTCGCTCATAATTTGCATAAAGTTAAACATTTCTTTGACACGCGACCGGACACGCCAATCCAGCCGTCAACGGTCACTGTCGCTCGTGTCGCCAGATGCCGCCGAGCTTCCATTGAAATCAATGAGATTACATCTCTCTACTACTGCTAGTCGCTTATAATGTGAATGTACCTTGAAGCATTAACGTAAATGAATTTTCACGACACAAGTTTTATTATCGTGCGATTAACGCAACACACAATTTCTGACTCATTTACTTTATTTCGGTTTTAATCATCCAGGAATTAGAAAATAAAGTGCAGGACTTGCTTGATGTTAAAAAATACACAGAATTACAGTTTTTATAATGTCTGTTTTGACAAGAATTCACACAAATATAATGTCAAGTATATGTCTTAAGTGAATTTTTGATTAACTGTTGGAGAAAAATATCTGATGTGTAACATTATATTAGATCCTTGCATTACAGTAGATCTTAAAGCTGTCTGTCTCAATGTCAATCAAAAAATAAAAGAAAGAAAAAAGTTTACATTAACATACATTTTTCCTATAGTATTGTTTTTTGACTTTGTGTGTGCTGAATCTAGTCATTTTACCAGTGATTTTAAGATATGGGTGTGGTGATTTTATTTTTTAACCTTAAAAAATCTTTAAATAGATTTCAGAATGATTTAACTAATAATAAACATACATTTGCATAGCATAAACATCCATATTTGTCCACACCCATGTAGAGGTGAGTATTGAAAAGTTGACTTAATAAGTGTTAAATTAAGGTAAATATAGAACAGATAAAATGTGTGATTAAGTTGCAATTTGTCACAAGTTTACTCATGCGATTAATCTAGATTGAATATTTTAATCGATTGACAGCCCTTATGTATGTATGTATGTGTATATGGTCGTCTAGCAATCATTTTGAATGTATGTTTTTCACATTGTTAGTCAGTTTATTATAGGTTTTTTAAATGTGTTTTTATTTTCAGTCTGGATCCAGATCATGATCCCCTCTGTATGGTGCTACTCATTGACTTCCTGTATATACGCTGTCGCGAGTACTCCTCCCTCATCCGGCTCTATGAGGAATGGGAGGTAAAGACATATCTTAAGGATCTTTAGAGAGTATAATGTTTTTATCTTTTGCACGTCTTGTTGCCTAACAGAGAATAGGGCTTGGAGAGTAAAGCTGGGGACACACTTAATGATTTTCAAGCTGATGAATGTAAATCACAAAAAGGAAAATGTGAAGTCCACGCACTGATTAAAATGCTCCAAATCTTTTATTAATAGCGCAACATTTCGACCTTCAGGTCTTCATCAGGCACAAAAACATTGTGGGATCAAATCACCTTTAAATAGACACAGGTGTTCGCCTTAACTAGGCTAATTTACAGAAAAAAGACACTGTCCACAATTACATTAATACATTCCCATACAACGCATAATAGAATAAAAAATATATACAAAAAAATTCATAAAAAATTATTTAATCCATATAATTTAATTAGTGCTGGGAAAGATTGATCGCGATTGGTCGCATACAAAATAGAAGTGATTTTTTGCATGATATGTGTGCGTGTGCTGTGTCTAATTATTGTGTATATTTAACCACACACACATTCATATATTCATTTCAGAATTGTTTTACTTATATATAATTTTTTTACATTTATTTTTAATATAGAATATATAAAAATATAAATAAATATATATAAACATGTAAATGTTTCTTAAATACATACATGAATGTGTGTGTATTTATTTATACATAATAATTACACACAGCACATACTCATATATTATGCAAAAAATCACTTTTATTTTGTATGCGATTAATCGCGATAAATTTTTGCCCTGCACTAAATTTAATCAATGACAGATGAAGATATGAAACACTGACTATAAAAAACAGCATTATTTGTAATATTTTTTTCTTATAATCATCTCCTCCTAAGGGTTTTATTATTTTCTGAATACCGTATTTTCCGGACTATAAGTCACACTTTTTTCATAGTTTGGTTGGTCCTGCGACTTATAGTCAGGTGCGACTTGTGTCAAAATTAATTCATACTGACTAACATGAACCAGAGGAAAACATTACCGTCTACAGCCATGAGAGGGCGCTATATGTTGCGCCTGTAGCCTACCCCTGAAAAAAACTGTTAACTGAAACATTGACTTAAAGACAACGGAGAAAGACTTAACAAACCAAATGTCCCCCAAAAGAATAATAATTTTCTAAATAAATGCGACTTATAGTCCAGTGCGACTTATATATGTTTTTTTCCTCTTCATGATGCATTTTTTGACTGATGCGACTTATACTCCGGAGCAACTTATAGTCCAGAAAATATTGTACCAATGTATTGTAAAGCACTGACATTGTGACCGGCTTGTTTAAAATGAGACGCTATTGTACTCAGCATATCACCAGTTCTAATATCACTGCGGTGTTCACAGATGTGGGTACGCAAAGATCTGGACGTTTTTCCAACGTACGCTAGACCAGTGCTTCCCAATCCTGGTCCTCTAGGACCCCCTCCCAGAAAGTTTTAGATGTCTCCTTATTTAAAAGACCTGATTTAACTCATCAGCCTCCTTCCAAATTGGTAAACATGTCTCCCTAACAAGCTGATGATTTAAATCAGGTGAGACATCTAAAACTTTCTGGGAGGGGGTCCTCGAGGACCAGGATTGGGAAACGCTGTGCTAGACCACAGGGACAACGAATAAGGGCGCACTCACACTATCCAAACCAAACCGCGCTCGGGCGCGTTTGACCCCCAAAGCCTGGTTTGTTTGACTAGTGTGATCGCTCTGTTCCGCGCCTTCGGGGACTCTGGATGTCTGGATATCCCACTCTGATTGGGTGCACAAGCAAGGCGTGCGGACCGACTCTGCTTCACCTGTATAACCGAATGAATATGAACTATACACTCACGGTTGCAGCATACTGTGTGAAACGCCCATACGACAAACAGATGTGTGCACGCAGAAGTGCATATCCGCACGCATCTGTGTGTTAACCTTTTTTTGTTGCATGCAGCTAAACCGACAGTGTGTGAACATAGTCTTAGACATGATTTTCCTTTTGTTGATTCAGGTCTATCGAAATCTGTCCATGCTGCCAAACTTTGCCTTTTCTGTGGCTCTTTCCCACTATCATCTGAGCCAACAGGAAGACATTTCACCTGAGAACAGCCAACAGCTACGACAGAAATCTGATGTACTTCTGCAAAATGCTCTTATCATGTTTCCTGGAGGTGAGTTTTAGATCAGTGCTTCTCAAAGTTTGGTACTCATCGCCGAATCACTGAATTAAATATAAATTAATGTTACAACCAGGGGCGTAGCTACCAGTCCCACCCCTGATTAAAGTTTGGCTACCCCTCTGCTCACCCCTGTTGTGCAAAGCAGTTTTAAGATAAAATGTGTCAAACTTCATGCGAGGCACTGAATAGCACTGATTTTATTTTTATTCACTTTTAGCATAGCAATTAAATCAGTAGATATATAATTTATGTTTCTGACATCTAAAGTTCTGTGAGTTTCTAAAGGTGTTTTTGCAGCTTATTTTTATTAAATGGTATGTTATGAAAGTTGTGTTATATTTTCTTGCTATAATGAAGTCATCATATAAGAGCAAGAGAAATGGGATAATTTTATAGGACCCCTTTAATGTACAGGTATAGATTTAATGTTGGGTTACAAAGTTTAAATGGATGATGGGATGTTTGAATTATTTTTTTAGGGATTTTTAAGAATGTATAGACACTTGATTGGGGTAAATGATGGGCTACAGCCTTTTATTGCACAAAAACCCTCATGCTCTTCTTAGATGACTAATGATAATTTTCACTCCAAGTTCTTAAATTCTGTTAAGAATCCATTAGTTTATCTAGTTTAATCCAGTTAGTTGTTGAACCTTTTTTTATTGTAACGTACAGAAGCCATCTGTCTTTGTTTTGTTCATCGTGCTGACCTAACGACTCGATCACTAGTAAATTATCCTGACCCGTCAGTATTAGAAACATACAGCAGTGGCAGATTTAAAGTGTGCAAAGTGACCGTCTGCCTGTGGCTGCGTATTCAGTATCAGTATGTTATGTTGAGGTTTCATGTATTTAAAGTTGTGTTGGTGTCTTTCACAGCACTGATGCCCCTTTTGGACCTGTGCATGGTTCAGCCTGACGCTGCAGTGTCCTCTCATGCGTTCTTTGGTCCTAAAAGCCAAATTGGGTAATATTGTCTGTTTTCATTTTTTGTGGGGACTTTCCATAGACTTAATGACTTTTATACAGTACAAACTGTATATTCTATCCACTTCCCCTAACCCAACCCCTATAACATAATCCTCGTAGAAAACGCTCTGCTGTTTTAGATTTTCAAAAACAGTATTCTGTGTGATTTATAAGCTTGTTTTTTCCCACAAGGTAAAAAAACAGCTATTGCTATCTTTTTGGGGACCTTTGGTACCCAAACCATAGTCATTACCAGAAGACACATATTTAAATGTTGTATTACTAAGATAAAGCCGTTACATTTATGTATAAATATAATGCAGTGGTTACCACTTGGGCTGTGATGGGTGGTCATGACCACAGTGGTGGAGAAGTGCAACCCGGGGGTATTGTGGATGTCACAAACTATGAAAAATATAAATCTCACTCAGCATGATGTCTTTAAGTTCGTGTGAACGCAAAACACACAGTGCACTATTTTAATAAAAAAATTACATTTGATTAATTGCAGGTGTGCTGGATTCTTGTTTTGTTTAAATCAGTTGGCACATAGGTCAGCGCTGACAGTACATTTGTTAAAAAATAAACAATCCATTTCTCTCTGATGTCGGGATCCTTTAGAAGCCTTGGAAAGACTCTTGTTAACCAGCAGTCACTTCCACCGAACTGTTCAAATCAATGTCATGTGTAAACATCACCATACACCTACATTAAAATGCCCCTATTATGATATTTTAAAGTTTCCTTATTTTAGTTTGGAGTCTCCTACAACAGGTGTATATGCATCCAAGGTCAAAAAGCACTGTTATTTTCTCATAATGTGCCGTCATTTCACTTAATTTTTCAAAGATTTTGAAATATTTGGTTCAAAGCATATTTTGGGAATATTTTGCAAAGCGTCTTAAGCTTGCTTTAATCTGCGACATCTTTTTCGAGAAACCATTTAACAATAAATTATTATATTATTCCATAAAGCTGCTGAATGTTCCCACAGATAGTGAGGAGTTCTGTGATTCCTGCTTCTAGTTTGCAGACATGTTTCACGAACGTTGATCTGCATTTTAAAGGGATGGTTCACCCAAAAATGAAATTCTGAGAAAATAAGATCATTAGAAACACTGGTGAATGTTCTTCTTTTCCTGGATTGTTTCTCTCAGGCAGGCACCTGCTCTGTCAGAGTTAGTGTCTCTGTGTGTGGGCCGCTGTCACAGTCTGTGGAAAGAGGCCGGAGTAATCCTTTGGTTGGAGGAGAATGTCAAGAAGGTGTTGAAGAGAGTCGACACACATGATCCTTATGTGGAGGACTGCCAAGACAAGTAAGAAACATGTTATTTTAACTCTATAAATGCTCATTGTCTGATGTCATATTCAAGCTTGTACTGTGAGCAGTTACATCTCTGTCTTAATAGTGTCTAAAGGTAAGCCCACAATACAGTCAAGTCATGTTTTAAAGCAGCTTTACAGGAAAGACAATGAAGAAACAGAAAATCAGGGAAATTGTTAAATATATAATATTATTTCAAATTGTATTGTCATCTAATGAAATGCAGTTATACTTGATATAATGGTATAAACAGGACTACTTTAATTGGTGTGGTGCTCGCACTGCACAACAAAATTTCTTGTCATATGTCATCTTTTGCATCTTGGAGCAATGTGCATAATACACAACACAACCTTGGGTCAAGAGGCAGTCACGACCCAACAGCAAAAACTTTGAATCACATGGGAATTTGACAAAATCTTTTCTGTGATTGGCTGGATTTAGTTCCACATTGTTGTCTGAAAATATTGCAGCTTCTGAGACTGCTCGAGACTGGCACATATCACGTCACCGGTCTGCTCACACTTTACAAGCTTCACCGCCCGCAACAAGCACTGGTTTGGCTGTAAATTTGTTGCAGATTTTTAGAAGGTGTTAGGTGATATATTTATTAATCAACAATGTTGATAAACGGAAATTAACGGTGCAGCAGACCAAATCTATTCCCAGACCAAACAGATCTCTTTGTTAGTATGACAGAAGCTTGATGCTGTTGTGTGAGAACAAAGAAACAGCTGGCTTGTGCCTCTCAAATAAATTATTCGATTTTGATGGCTTACGTTTCTTTCCTGCCACAGAAAACCAACACAGGTTTATCAATGCCATCAAAAGTATTATTTTGTTTTTGTTTGTTTGTTGATCACGTAGTACAAAGTAGATGAGAAAAACTAGGATTCTGTGTGTATTTAAAGTGCCAACATGATGGCATTTATTAACAAAAAAATGACTTGACAAAAAGGCCACTTTGGTCATCCAGGGGTATGTTTAAACAGTGCCTTAGTGATAATAATCAGCGATAGAGTCAGCCCTCGGGTGTGAAGACCAGTGACTCCATCGAGCGAGGACACAGACAAGGCACTTAAATATTTATAGTTGCATTTCTTTCAAATTCTCTTTACATTTCTAATAACAACATGTGCTTCCAGTACATTCCTGCCATTTAGAACAGACAGGACTTTCATCCCAGACGCAAGACACAACGCATTCACTCCATCATGCGACCCATCCACACCTCCCCTCCTACACCTCTTTCTTTCTCTTATATTAAATGCAGTCATGTTATGTTGTATGGTGCTCAATGTTTTGAAGCTCCAAAAAGCACATGTATCCATCATTAAAGTAATCCAAATGACTACATATGTGTTCTGGAGTAAAGCCATACATTAGTGAAAGCAATGATTTTTTTTAAGCTCCCTAGCAATTGATACCTCACATATCCTTGGACAACAAGTGACTAATTGTCATTTTCATGTTTTGTCACAAGACACACAGGAACCAATGAGATTGGAAGTTATCCACGTGCTGCCCATATTTGAACTCTATGGGCAAATTGTAGCCTCTTTTTCCTATTTGTAGTGGAGATGAGTGGTACCCGGTGGGGTCTTCTGCTGTTGTAGCCCATCCGCCTCAAGGTTGTGCGTGTTGTGGCTTCACAAATGCTTTGCTGCATACCTCAGTTGTAATGAGTGGTTATTTCAGTCAAAGTTGCTCTTCTATCAACTTGAATCAGTCGGCACATTCTCCTCTGACCTCTAGCATCAACAAGGCATTTTCTCTCACAGGACTGACACATACTGGATGTTTTTCCCTTTTCACACCATTCTTTGTAAACCCTAGAAATGGTTGTGTATGAAAATCCCAGTAACAGCAGACTGTGAAATACTAAGACTGGCCCGTCTGGCACCAACAACCATGCCACGCTCAAAATTGCTTAAATTACCTTTCTTTCCCATTCTGACATTCAGTTTGGAGTTCAGGAGATTGTCTTGACCAGGACCACACCCCTAAATGCATTGAAGCAACTGCCATGTGATTGGTTGATAAGATAATTGCATTAATGAGAAATTGAACAGGTGTTCCTAATAATCCTTTAGGTGAGTGTATACTGATTGCATGTTTGTAATGTTTTGGCTGCCTCTAGTGGCCGAAAGTATTTTTGTTACTCTTTCTCTCTTCATCACCTGTGGTGTGGTTCTGGCACATGATAAAAAATGTTGCCGTTCCTTTAGCAGCACGGAGCTTGTGAACACTGCTTTGGTTACAGGTGGACTGGTGCACTTGTTAGCACAACCTGTGCATGTGTTTTTGACTCTAGTTTGTCTACATTTTGAAGTGTATGTGAATGATGATATATTCATCTATAGTTTTGTTTGCTATTTTGGACAAGAGGAAGCTGAGATACAGGATTGCTCCCAGAAACATCCATAGGCATGTGATGATATCTGAAATCAAGGAAGCCACAGCTACTCTTCCTCTAGTGAGAAATACACCTCATTCACACACCATTCACTCACACCTGATGCTAAATAGACAATCTTTTCACATCAAATGCAATACAAATAAAGATTAGTCGCTGGTGAACGGCACCCTTTAACACCAACAGTGAGTCTGGCTTTATGTCATTCACGTCTGCTAGTGATTGAGTTGAGTTTTTTGCATACATCTATATTTCATCGCCATTACCATCAAACCCACAACACACAAAATAACACAGCTCAAATAACATCATCATCCAGTTGATGATGCTGTTGCATGACAAACATGTAATACTTCTGATAGGAAAGTTTTATGAAATAAACACTCTAGTAAATGTAAAACAGCAATTTGTGTGAGGAAGGCAAATCAAATCTACATTTATTATGACATTTTATACCTTAAACCCTAAAACTGTGCATCATTCATTAATCCAGATGATCTCACACTGGTCAAGTGTCAAAGCCAATGGATCACAATATAACATTCAATTGCACTTAATGGGGTGGTTTCCCAGACAGGGATTAGCTTAAGCCAGGACTAGACCTTAGTTTAATTAGGAAATATAACTATTTTTAACAAACATGCCTTACTAAAAACATTACCTGTGTGCATTTTGAGGCAAAACAAAGGGCACTGATGTATTTTAAGATATGTCAGTGCAAGTTGTTTGCAGTTTGGACAGCTCTTACATTTATTTTAGTCTAAAACTAGTCTAATCCCTGTCCGGGAAACCACCCCAATAAATCTGAGAATTTTAATTCATTCAGATTTAGTGTAAGAGAAACATCTGTGATCGTTGTTTTTCAACAAAGTACGCATGCAGCACACTGTTAGTCTAATTTGTGAAATGAGTCTGCACACATGATTGTTTTTTTTACATGCAGGTGATAAGTTTAGTCTTTGATAGCGTTCTTGTTATTTTGTAACCTCACAAACCCATCATGTGCAGTAACTTTAAGTGAGTGGTGTCTGCGTTTAAAGTTAAAACATTGTATTTGTTAAAAACATTTAGAAAAAAAAATCAAGATTTTTATGTGCCATATTGGCCAGGCCTACCCTTCCTCTTTACAGACTGCACGGAGAACAGATGTTTGCTGAAATTGACACATCAGTTGTCAACAGAGAGTTTGATACTAGTAAAGCAGGACTTTTTGAATGCTGCAGAGATTGATCTGTTATTTTGTAGATCCTGCCTGATGCATTACAACAGTAAGATGCTTGAACTTTTACGTAATGTATCCCATTGATTTTATTGCCCTCTTTCCGACAGGAAGTGACCACACAGCCAGGAATGGGTTTTGATCCGCTTCCTCCACTTGACTCCATTGTGTCTTACACCAGGCCAGAAAGGTATTCTGTCTCAAAATGTTTTCTAGCAACATTTAACACTTCTGAGAGACTTTTCTTAACCGTTGGCATACAAATCACAGCACAAAGTCAGATCCTTTTTAAGCCGGGTACACACCACAAAACAATCGTGCTGAATTTTGGACGATTTCCCCCTTATGACAATCCCAGGTAAAGTCTGATTGTCTTTGTGGTTGCACGATTATCTTATCACAGTGGTTTCAAAGTCCCGGCTTGCAGGCCATTTGCAGCCCGCCCTCCCCATTTCTGTGGCCCACGGCACCTTTCAACAATATAACATAATCTGGCCCGCAGAAAGAGTTTTATTCACTTTGTTTCATATTCGTTTGATTTTTAATTTAAACGTTAAAGGCGCAATTTGTAAGATATTTGCAGTAAAATGTCCAAAAACCACTAGGCTTACATATTTTGTCCAGCTGATTACTAACAATAGCTATAATGTTTTCAACTACTTGTAAATCGTGAGAAAATTGCCATTCAAAACATTGACACGGGGCAGTGCAGTCTCCTGTCAATGACGTTAATATCCATGTGACCCTTTGAGGCTGTTTACACTTGTCATTAACATGTGTTTTCATCGATCGGATCACAAGTGGACGACGTTAATGCCAGGTGTAAACTGTGTTCAAAACTTTTGAAAGCGTCCACTTTCGACCACTTTCAACCACATTCAGAGGTAGTCAAAACCCCTTTCGATCGGATTGCTTTTGTAGTGTAAACGCACATGTGGTTAAATGTGTTCGAACAGCCACACGCGACCGCCCTCGCTCCGCCCATTTATCTAATCTGAGGTACTGAGCACAAGTTTTACGTCTTTTCTGACTTCTGGCGTGAACAGACGGTGAACAGAGCTATTTTTAGCCTTTCATTGATAAAACTACTGCAGGTGATCTCCGTAGTTTCGTTTTCTAGCTAGAAATTAGTATTGTAGTTTTCAAATATGTGATTAGTTATCACAAAGGCGCTGTTTATATTTCAAACACGCTGCCTTTGAAGTGCGTCGGAAAGCCTTTCTCTGAGCTGCCTTCATGCCTCCGAAGTCATTTCCTCATGAGGCAGCGAGGCAACGAGTCACTGCCTTGAGTTTTCATATGCAGCCAGTGTCGTGGACAAATGCGGAACTATGCGTTAGCGCCTGTGGGGCTACGCGCTTGCTTATGAACTTATGGATTAAGTTACTCTTTACCGTCTGCCACTGGTTGTGTCAGCTAAGACAGCTCCTGTAAGCGTACACGCCAACCAAACGACCCAAGAAGAGTTTGGAACAAAACGAGAGAAAGAATGAGGATCAATTTGTTGTTGCATTATCTGGATGGAGAGAGCTTCGCGACAACATTTAACTAGACCGAGATTCTGATCCTGCTTGGGTTTTACGTGATGGGTGAGTTGTTTTGCTTCGTAACCCTTCAAAAAACGAATGCTATTATATTGATCACAACATTAGTGTGTAGATTGTAATCAGCGCGTCTTCCCGCGGACGATATGCACATCAAGGTATTGTACAGCAATATAAATGGTCATTTTAAGACACTTCAAAATAAGATTTGTACTGTCAATACATTATGTGAAAAGTCAGTGTAGATTGTAAGTTGAAAACTTAATTCTGTGCTGTGTTAACCATCAAATTTGGACTAATACTGTAACATCTATGACTAACAATTCCGTTTTGAACATCACATATAAACTTACATAATGAAATAAACAATGTCATCAAATGCAACATTTATAAGACTTGATAACCTTATCAGTCAACGTGATTTCTCGTTCGCGTCTGATTGATGGCCATCAGCGGTTGAATTAAAGACTACAAATCCCATAATTCCACGCTGCTTCAGAGCGTCATTAAACAACGCCATTTGTTGTTATTGTGTTTTGGCGCCATCTAGTGGTAAAAATTCTACGTATTCCACCTTTAAGGGTTCGTTCACATGTCACGTCTAACAACGCGTGTTAAAACGAGTCAAGGCGTTTCTTATTTTTTAAAGTGTTCGGAAGCGGAAGTTGCGCGCCTTGACATGCCGTCACCCGTTGCTACGCAGCCATGAGCCGCGTGCTCCGTAATTGCGAGGATGATGGAATGCGTGATCGGATTTTAATTCCTCATCTGAACCTCGCGTCAATCAATATCATTGTCACCACATGCGATCAGTTAATCTGGTTGGGACTTTGTAGTGTTTGTCCAGAGAATATAATAGCAAATTCATTTAAACTGTAGACCAACAAAGTTTATGAATCTATACAGAAATGTAATTTGTTTGTTTAGTGCAAGGTTTTAATAGGCCTTAGTTACTAAAGATAAGGTTAAGAAATAATTTACTTACTTTTATAAAATAATGTATATTTAAAAGATAAAACACTGCTTATATATTTTTAAGTATTATTATATATTTAATAGAATTTAAACAGTACATTTACAAAATATTGTACTTTTTTTTAACCAAGAATAGCTCTGCGTCCCTCCGATGAAATGTCAATCTCAGAAATGGCCCGAATCCAGTTTGAGTTTGAGACTCCTGTCTAATCAGATGTGTGTTAAGCGGTGTGTTAAGAGCGTCTGAATCTGCCGGGAAGCACGTCAGGAAAGATAGACATAGGCAAATGTCTTATACAGGATGTTGTTATGGATTGAAGGCCAATATGACGGGAGTAAAGGAGTGGGTCAGAAATAATTTTCGACCACCTAATACGTTTTGTTTGCTACTTTTTGTTTCATATAATTTGTTTACGTTTTGTAAATATAAATTAAATGAAAATGATCCTTGTTTATACTGGCATTTCTCAAAAGATCTTCGTTCACACTCTGTTAACACATGAAACAGTTTTAACCTTTTAAGTTGTTTGTATTAAATCTTCGAGCCCTTGGTGTGAGTTTTTATCGCACGTGATGGAAGAGCGCACTACTCTTACGGTTAGGTCTAAACATGATATGAGCTTCAATTGGTAGCCAGTGGAGAGAGATGAAGAGCGGCGTCACATGAGCTCTTTTGGGCTCCTGAAAAATTATCCAATCTTCTCATTGAATTATCCCATCAATCTTTCTGGAAGTTGAATGTGTTTTGACCTGGTTTATATCAGGTGTGTCCTGTACTGAACATCTGTTAACATTGAGATCTATCTGTTCTCAGGCAAAATGCTGGAGCCGCAAATGAAAGCACATTATCTCTGTTCTTCCGTTCACTGCTGCCAAACTTTAACTTACAGGTGAGGAGATTATTGTCTATTATCAGCTGTACATTTTGACTAATACTTAATAATATTCACAATATTCATCTGTATATACTGCCTTTAGAAAGCATTAAGGGGCTCATATTATGAGTTTTCACTTGTTATCTTTAGTAACAGTGTAATGTTGCTGTTGTAAACGTTTAGAAGACCTTGTAATGTTAAAAAGATCTGTAAACAATTATTGTTTTTTTGTGTGCAATTGTAACTCATTAGGCAGGTTTTTTTTACCATTTACACCTGTCTTGTTCTAATCCTCATTTTATGATCACTTTTTATCCAGAGGAATGAAGAGGGACAGGAAGTTGCTCGTGCTGGCCGGGAATTAAACCAGGAAGTGAATCGACTGATGGTGGCCATGCGGGACATGTTGGCAAACATTCAGTTTCATGAACCACAGAGGGAGGACAATCCTGACAGAGATGATGAGGAATGGGACTGGGCGGATTAAAGAAAGAAATCATTGATATTGTAGATGATAAGGGGAATTGCCTGTTTATGAAATGCTTTTCTTGTGCTAAAAGATTAAATTGTTTATGTCCAATACTCATGACCAATACTGTAGCTTTATTCCACGTGCCTTAAAGAATAGATTTGTCTTCATAAAGTAAACAACTAGAGGCCATGGATGATTTATTTTAATCTTATTGATTTTAAACATGCAACAGACATATGTAAGGTAATTTGAAACTTATTTTTAAATTTTATAATCCTCTTAACTCTTGGCCAAAATATGTGGTTAGCCATAAAAAAGCTTTGAGTCAAATTTTTAAGACAAAAGTGTCATAAAGATTTACTGAAAGGTTTTGCGAGAGTTTTGAAATGCAGGCCCGTACAATGTGTTATCATGCAGCAAGCATCATTTCTGTAGAGCCAATGAAAATAAGAATATGAAATCTGCACATTACAATGTATTAGTGTGATTCAGTTAAAATAAAACTACATATTGTGGTGTTAAAATGTTTTAGAAAGAAAACACAAAACCTTAAATTATTCTCAATCTTCCAGCAGAGTATTTTATTAGTGTATGTTAAAATAGATGTCATATTTCCTGATGATCACTAATTGACAAACTGTAATCCTCTCATTCAACATTTAAATATCATTGTCCCTTTACCATCTTAAATGAATAGTTAAAAATGGAAGATGGTTGATTTCATCTTGAGAATTAAAAATATCAGCCATCTTTCCATGCTTTTCTATTTTAAATGATCATTTCATTACAGGTCCAGACATTTAAGGATCATATTGTTTCTGTTAGTTTTAATATTATTAGTCTTCCTCCTGGTGTCTGTGTCAGCTCATTGAATGATTTTCACACTTTAAACCATAGCCAATTTCAAACTGGAAGTTCCATTTAGTGTCACCAAGTATTAAAAGTTTCACTATTTTTATGCTAACAATTTCTCCCAACTGCAAGTTCTAGAAACAAAATTCACATTATTCTTCTGATTCCTGGACTTACGCTGAGTCAAATCCATACCTTAGTATTTATTTCTGAATAAGATTTTGCACCAGATGTTTCGATTATTCTGAGTATAATGATAAAAAAATCATGAATTTGTTGTTCTGGTGGTTAATTTGACCTGTTACCACTTTTGTCGTACTGCTTTGGTTCTGTTTACACCAAATTCATTTGATAACAAGTTGAAAAATGAACCCAAATGATTGTGACATTAATATTCTGATGTTGTCACTTAAATAAACTAGGAAAACTTGACTAGACGTATAAGATGTGATCTTTAATTTTATTCAGTATTAGTATCAATGGCACATTGAGAGCAGAGATGTCAACAACCAACTTATTTTAAACAATCCACCGTTCTTTGCCACATTATCATTCTTTTTATAAAATATCATTCATTTTGACTAATTTTAGACTTCTCCATAAATCGACATTCATGAATTTTGCTCACTGTTTAACGTCACAGGTGTTCTCTGTATTTCCTTTATGTGAAAAATTTTGGTATGATCCCTTAAACAAAGCATTACTTATGTGAGAGCCAACATCACTGATCCATGCAGACAAGCAAAACTGCATTTGTGTTATTTAAGGCACCGCATGATCATTTAATAGTGTTAATAACAGTTCTGGGCGGAGATATAACTAAAATGCTGGCCTTGTTTTCTGGTTAACCCAGGGCTACGAGTCGTGAGCCTCCATGTGAGACGTTACCTCAATTTTAGGACAAGCAGACCTTCAGGCCGTCTGCGATCCTTCAACAACCAAAATCTTTGCTAATGTACGTATAACGAGAAGCAGACAGAGGGACAAAAAAATGGAACATTTTGTTTGACGATTCTCAACTAACTTTAAATGTCACATATATTTGGTTGTTAATATGACCGCGGAGGTATGTTTACCCCAAATTACATTATTTTTAGGTGAGTTTTGTGGTATTTAAACCTAAAAAAATCCTCAAAGGTACATATCTGTGCCCAAATGGTACCATCCCAATGACAACTTCTATACCTTTTTCTGAGAGTGAATAAGATTACTGGTCACATAATAATGAAGCTTTGAGATGCTTTTGTTGTACTATAGCTCTCGGTCACAAATACATTTGTGCATGTCTTCCTGTTTTATTCATTTCTATTGAATTCAAGCAATGATTGTTAAGTGAAAACTCAGTGAAAACTCAGTACTGATCCTACTGGATCTATTTGCCGCTTTTGACACTGTCAATCACCACATCCTCCTGTTGACCCTATAGGGTATGGGTGTCTCTGGAACAGTGCTACTATGGTTCAAGTCTTACCTCTCAAGCAGGTCATTTGGTGTAACCTGGAGAGATGATGTCTCTGAACCCCAACCTCTCAATACTTCAAAATACGTCTTAACTCGTTCACGTTGTTCCCATTACTGCAAACACTGCAGGGTGGTTTCCCGGACAGGGTTTAGATTAATCCAGGACTAGACCTTAGTTATATTAGGACATTTAGGTAGTTTTTTAAAACAAAAAAAAAAAAAACAATACTTGTGTGCATCTTGAGACAAAATTGATGGCACTGATTATGTTAAGATAGGCAAGAGCAAGATGTTTTTAAATTAAGTTTAAATTAACTTTAGGAGGTTAAATATTTTTTACCATTGGAAAAAGTCATAATATTTAAGATAAATCGGCAATTCCCTTGTCTCCAGAATGTGCATATGCACGGCTCAAAGGTTGCTTAAAGGTGCGCACATTCTCCCGTCAAGTATGCAAACTTATGTGAACCTTAATTTCATGTATGGTTGAGTTCTCTAAACCAGTGGTTCTCAAATGGTTGAGTTCTCTAAACCAGTGGTTCTCAAACTTTTTCAGTGTGTGGCCCCCCTTATGTACGGTGCCCCCCAAAAAGAAAATGTATGACAAAAAACAGTTCTAAAACTTAACATTTTAATTAATCAAAACATTAAATTATACAAAGTAGTGCTGTAGGTTAGTAGCCTTTTTTTTTTTAGGTTTAATTACACAGAATTCATGATAAATTAATGTATTTTATAAAACTGGGGGGCCCCCTGGCACCATCTTGCGGCTGGCCCCCAGTTTGAGAACCACTGCTCTAAACGGTAAGGCAAGTCGTGGTATAGTCACAAAGTTTTTTTTTTTATTCGTGTTGATGGACATGAAAAAGACATTTGTGCTCAATGACACAAAAAGCGGAAAATCGTGTCATGAACACGAATAAATAAATCAAATATTTTTGTCTACCAGAATTTAACTGTATTTACACTACAACTCTCAAAATATCCATTACACTCTAAATCAGTAAAATATTTCACAGTCATGTTTTTTTATAAAACACTATGTACAATCTATCCTCTCTTATTAACTCACCAGTAAATCAAACACAACTAGAAAAAATTGAATCAAAATAATTTACAACTGGCAGTTCATTTGACAGATGCAACCAGTTATCATTATTTCTGTATGAGTGGTTACTTCTTTGGTTATTTGTACTTTTACTTTTTTACGATTTTTGACTACTTTACTGTCCCCTGCCTGCCACCCTCTCTTACACCCACTTCAAGGCTCCTGAAATTAAAAATCCATTAATTTTCTCCATAGACGTGGTGAGTTATAACTTTTACACCTTAAACACCCTAAATACAGACCTTATTGAAAGTTTGTATGTTGTGCAATATACTACAATTGGAATCAAGAAAAAAACTGAATAGGCACATTATCAGTTTTCAATAAACTGCATTTTCACCATTAGTGCTAATGCTATATATAGAAGATGGAAGGAGTACATGATTGCTCAGGGCTGTTTTGGAGTCTCATGACCTGACTGGACGACCACAGTAATTTTGAGAGGGAGAGTGTTTTAGAGAACAACATCTGTGATTTGGTCACATGGTGTTGTGATTTGGAACCAACGTCACCATTGGCGTAACCAGCATATGATACTGCTTGCCTTGCCTAATAACTTGTATAACAGCACAGTTTGACTGCCTTTAGCTTTACATAATTGTTGTATAAACATAAAAAAAAGTTCAATACAAATTTCCCCGCCTGTATTCGCTGTTAAAATGTACACGTAGTTTTGGCTTTGTGGGTTTGTGTCATGTGGTCACGTTGACAAACCTCAATGGCCCTGAGAGCAGCAGACGGAGTGTCAATGAAAGATGCTTCTGTTTTATCAGGCGGTATTTCCTAATCCACATGAGCTTTACGTGACAGAGTTATAACATCTCTATGACGTTAAGGGGTCGGTACAATAGTTTGATGTTGACAAGTGAAGTGTGAGGCGCTGCATGGCCAAGAGCGCAAGACTCAGCATCCTCTCAAGTTAAGCTTTCATTTGTGCGCAGCCGCTAGAACGATAAATATGATTGATTGAGTTAGTTTGCAAGTTTTTTTCAAAGTTGCATGTTCGTTTCCATTCGGAACAGCGTTAACCCTTTTAAAACAGCACTGTAACGCGCACTGGATACATACTTTGCTGGTGATGATGATCCATTCTTAAAGTTTATAAAGAAAGTTAATAGGACATCAGAGTCACTCGCCACGCCATCACTTCGACACAACACACATGGATCACAGAACACAATCACATGCGTTCGACGCCGAAATGAACATGACTTTCAACAGCAGCGTAACGCCCGGAAACCTGAACTCCACGAGCATCGCCCAAATCATGATCCCGCAGGAGTTGTTTCTTGTGCTCGGCTTGATCAGTTTGGTGGAAAACATTTTGGTGGTTGTGGCAATCATCAAGAACAGAAATCTCCATTCGCCCATGTATTATTTCATCTGCTGTCTGGCAGTGTCGGATATGCTGGTGAGCGTCAGTAACGTGGTGGAGACGCTCTTCATGTTATTAACGGAGCAAGGGCTGCTGCTCGTCACGGCGAAAATGTTACAGCACCTGGACAATGTTATCGACATTATGATCTGCAGTTCGGTTGTGTCCTCGCTTTCTTTCCTGTGCACCATCGCTGCGGACCGCTACATCACCATCTTTTACGCGCTGCGCTATCACAGCATCATGACCACGCAGCGCGCCGTGGCCATCATCGCCGTGGTTTGGCTCACGAGCATCACCTCCAGCTCGTTGTTTATCGTTTATCACACCGACAACGCGGTGATCGCCTGTCTTGTCACGTTTTTTGGCGTGACGTTGGTGTTTACGGCGGTTCTGTACCTGCACATGTTCATCCTGGCGCACGTCCACTCCAGACGCATCATGGCTCTTCATAAAAAGAGCCGCCGACAGGCCACCAGCATGAAGGGAGCCATCACACTGACCATCTTGCTCGGGGTTTTTATCATCTGTTGGGGGCCTTTCTTCCTTCACCTCATTCTCATCCTCATCTGTCCCACAAACCCTTACTGCAAGTGTTACTTCAGCCACTTCAACCTCTTTCTCATTCTCATCATATGCAACTCCCTTATAGACCCGCTCATATACGCGTACCGCAGCCAGGAGCTGCGCAAGACACTGAAGGAAATCGTGCTCTGCTCGTGGTGCTTTGTGATGTGACAAGCTATCAACACGGGCTCACGTACCAGTGACCCTTATAACCTTTAGAAACACGTATTTCCTTAAAAGGATCCGATTACAAACAAGTGTTGTGCGTGGACCCCACTCCTCTTTCTTTGTGGAAATCATGGTTGATAAAGAAGGACAGTGGAAAAGGTAAAGACGAATTCCGTAAAATCAATAAAACTGCTGAAAGTTTTTTTTTATTGGGTTCCAGTATCTAATATATTTCAAGTAAAACCATCATGGCTCCAAACCAAAAAGAAATGTTTCATCCAGATCTCAGGGTTGGGACAGCTGAAACATCTATACACTGAGCACACTAAGTGCAGTTTAATATACCCAGAGCATTTGGGCAAATTCACGGCCTCAGAGTACATAGTAAAGGGTTAATTAAATAAACAAAAAGGTTACCATTATGGCGATGACTGATGGTTAAACCAGAATGAATGCCCAGTGAGACAGTAAACCCTGGACTCCTGAAATTCAATAAAAAATGTGTTCAATGATCAACCAACAAGTATAAAAATTAGGAACTCTTGTGACTCTGTCTGTAAAATCCAAGCTAAATAAAGTCTTATAATCTAATGATGAGATGAGAAGCATCAAAGTTTGATTATATTTTCACACAATGTTAAAAAAAATCAGTTTTGTGCTGAATTGAGCATATGCTGCAGGAAAATTAGTTTTTGTCTTTACCAAAGAAAGAACAACCATTTCCCTATCCTAGATATATATTAATATGAATAATATGATCTACACTAATTTACTACAGGTGAGCAGTAATAATTTTTTTCTTTTGTGTTTTAATCCAGAAACAAGTAATAAATAAATAAACTCATTTTTTTCATGGATTGCTATTCATAAGTGTGTATATTTTATATTGTGCAGGACATGTATACAGTACTCATCTATAATGGGTAGGAAATCTCTCACGTAGTAATGTAACATGATTCATTCAAAACTAGCTCTGACTTTACAGACAGTCAAAAAAGGAAAAGTTCATTCAGCAAAAATCCATTCCTTAAGAGTTTTTTTTTTGTTTCTTTATTTTAACTTATTGTTGTAATTGTTTGATAGTTTTTTGTTACGTCAATAGAAACAGACAATCTACCTTCAAACTGTATGATTCAGTTGTGTACATTTTGTAAGAATGCTATTTTATGTCCCTAATGCTATCAACATTTTGGATGTCATTGTATGTTTTCAGTAAGTAAAGAAAAAAATATGCACTGGGTACACTGTCAGAATAGAAGGTACAAAACTGTCGCTGGGGTTGTGCCAAAAGGTATATTTTTGTTCCCCAAAAGGTACAACATTTCAATGTTGTATAGTCATAAGGTACAAGGGTGAACCTTAGGGTACCACCCCAGTGACAGAAAAGGTACAGTTTTGTACCTTTTTTGTGGCTTTTTTTCTGAAAGTGTTAGTTATTGAAACAAACACTTTGGATTTTTTTGAAAATGTATTTTAGCACAATGGTGTGTAGACAATGAAGACAACTGTCTGGTCAGACATAAATTATTGGGTTGTTGTTACCCAACCCAACATTGGGTCATTTTTAACCCAGCATTGTTTTTTTGCATTGTCAGTGATGTGTTTTGTCCAATATTTACAAAACCGGGTTTTTATACAACCCAGCACTTTTTAGAGTGCAAAATATATGACTTTTTTTTTGTTTTTGTAGCTGTCACAGAAATACACAAAGAAGTAACAAAGTGAAAATTTCTAAATTACGCAAAATTTGTTATGTATGACCATTGCTACTAAACAAAGACGTGGTTTCCCATTGTGTTGTCTCAGGATCCACATCAGTATTATTTTTTTGTAAGGTAAGGTTTGTTTGTAAAAACTACTTAAATGTCTTAATAACTAAGGCCTTGTCCTGGATCAGTCTAAACCCTGTCTGGGAAACCACCCCTTTTTAAATCTCTTTGCATTGATTCATGATGTAAAACTATAAACTCTATTTTTACAGTCAACGTAACTTTATTTATTTGGTCTACGACTCTTTTTGTTGTTTATCATTATTATTTTATCACTGTTTAGGGCATGAGGAAATCCATTATAGATACACTCTTGACTTTTTCTATTTGCTGTAATTAAAGCCCATCATAAGTTGTTTCACGTGTTTGAGATGATGCTCTGGGCAAAAGAACTGAGTAATGAAAACTATCATGGATTACATACCATTACATTAGACCACTTAATCTTCTGTCTTTCACTACTAACAGTTTCTTTGAACTTTTCAAAACATCACAAAACAGACAGACTGGTGATCTTACATACAAAAACAAATATTGTGCCCAATTTGAAATAATTAGATGAGCTAGCAATGATCTATAAATGACTGGTCAAAAAATCCTTTGGAATAATCCTCCCATAAATATCACAGTCACATTTTGACTTGCCTGTCGTTCTTGTGCGACAATAAGATGTTTTTGAATTGTATCCCTAACTAATGGAATCATTTGGGCTTTAATTTCAGTATGTTATAATAAACTAATGTTGGATACATAAAGACAGCAGCCGGTAAAGAACAAGATGAGCAGAATAAATGAAGTCTTGTCACACTGTATCAGGTTAACCAGAATTAAAACTCATGCTCTCCGACCAAAGCCAAAACAAGTACTTAGCCTTGGATTTGATCAAACAAAGAAGGCTTTATTTGTCTAATCCAGACTTGTGAAATATGAAGCAGATTTGGAGTGTTCTGCTCAGTTATTTATCTCTTTTTCTGTTGTTGTGCAACATAAAAAATGTGCTTTCTACTACTGTTGCATTATGAGAGAAATCAAAATAATAAATAAATGAAGCTGAGCTGCCCTCAGTTAGCCTATTTAAGGGGCTAAAGATCCCCACTACCTGTTTGACAGGTTCAGTGTTCCCCGACCTACATATTTTATGAAAAAGGGCTGTCAAAAGTTTTCAAAATTTCTGCTCTATACTAATATAATGAACCAAATACATGATGATGTGCACTTTTAGGTGGCCCTTTATAAAAAGAGACAAAGGTAAGTAGTTTAGTAGTTCTTATTTTTATGTTTTATGTTTACCTTAGGATTAAGCTAATTAAATGAGTCAACAATTCAATGGTTGATAAACAACTTCATTTGTGTAGAAAGTCTGTAGGTCATTCAGCAACAGAATCATATGACTCTATTAGCTATGGAATGCCATAATGAAACACTGCTTAATTACCTGAAGGATTCACATTATACTCATTGCTGTTCATTACTGGATGAGAATATAATTCGATTTGGTTTTCTTAGATAGTTTCCTATAAATATAACAAATAAGCAACCTATTCAGATTTATCCCTTATAAATGCATCCAAACAAAAACAGTGATCTATTGAAACCCAAAACAAAATGTTCTGAAACCCCGCAAGCCCTAAAAACTAATCCACGTATCTGCCACAGACATTTTGTCAAATCCTGTTTCACTAGTTCGCCTGCCAATTTGGTCTTAATAATTAATGGTTAACAAACTTGGCTTGCTGTCCTCAAGGAAGCTCTGAACCTTCAGAGAGACTGAACCTGAAGTTAAATCCCCCTGTAACAGAACTGCACAAAAGGAGGAAAGAGAGCAGCATAGGAGGAGATGGGGAGGAGGAGGGATGCTGGAAGAATTGTCGTTGGGTGCGGAGGCGATGAGACTGCGGCTTAAATACGCTCCATAGTCTAAATGATAGGCCTGAATGATTTTTCACGAGTTTGTCTGCCCATTCAGTCTTAATAATTAATGGTTATCAAACTTGTCTTGCTGTCCTTGAAGGGGGCTGTAATGTGGCTGTCCAAACATGAAACAAGACTGGATCTAAATGCAGATATAAACTTTAATAAATCCAAACAAGCAATATAATTTAACAACATGAAAACTGTGGAATGGTATAACATGACATGCACAAACTACCAAAAACATTCAATAACCGACAAGAGACAATAGTAACAAGAGGGCTATACTGTATATAAACACAGTGAATCAAACATAGAACAAGAAAACCTCAAATCAAAACCTGACACATAGAGAATAAGGAAACGAGACAAATGACAATGAACGTTTACAAAAAAGACAGGAAAAAACCCTGACAGAAGTTTTGAATTTGGCCTTTGAATCTAAAACTGAATCTGTGGCCGGGGCTCAAGCCCCAATTCAACCCCCCCCCCCAAATGTTTTAGGGACAGCAAGCTAGGAAGATGCCTGTAATAAAGTTAGGTAAGACTTTATATCCTCTTTCCCTCTCTCTCTCTCTCTCTCTCTCTCTCTCTCTCTTTCCCCCAAAGATGATTAATTGATTATTTTAATTGGGCTACCCATAAAAAAAGTTCCATTTGAAAACATGTTAAATATATATTACATTAATTTTCAAATTTCTCTCTTGAGAGGTGCCACCTGAGATCCTGAGGCGTATCCTCATGAATGTTAGAGAAGATGGAGATGTGGCTTTTCCTCAGACTGTCTCTGACATTCCGGCTTTTCCGTGATGTTGCTAGTGAAGCATCTTTCAGAGAAAAGGCTCCTGTTGCCTGGTTTGACCGTGAGTTATTTACAGCATTGCATTTGCAGCAAAAAGGTCATGAATGTGACCTCAGGGAGCACACCTCATTGATAAAATGTATGTCACTTTGGATAAAAAACATCTATCAACTGTGTAAATGTAAATGTGTGTGTTTAACAGTGATTTTTATTCTAAAAAGTGATTTTATTCTGTAAAGTATTACTAGATTTAGACTATATAACTGTAGTTAATTTTTAAAAGTTACTTATCTTGTTTAAAATATGTGTTAACTGGAATGCATTCTCTATAAAATACACAGACACATATTGAGTGCTATATGTTCTTTACAGACTGTCTACCAGGTTATGTTGGAGTTGGAAGGAAATGTGTCCCAGGGACAAATTGTTCATCTATTCTGCATCAATGAATCACCATAAACTATTTACGATCACTTTAGACAAAAGCGTTACCTGACCTGCAGTCAATTATACTGTATGTGACCTTGCCTGTAAAAAACACACTGAAAGCATTACAGTTTTGAGATAATGAGCAACAATGTGTACTTTTTATGTTTTACATTGATTTCGACCTTTGACAATATTTAAGATATGAGAGGATCTTTCCACAGAATGTTCTTTATGTAGTATGAGCTTATGTAGAAGAAAGTAAATAACAGAAAAATAACTTTAGATGAGTTTTCACAGTTAGGGTCACAAATTGGATTTACTTTCATGTTTAATGTTGATTGTTTGAATGTTTCGATATTTGCTGTCACTGATCAGTGAATTGAATAGGCTGTGGGAACTGGAATTTTTTTTCATTACTTAAGTTCTTCACTGTTTATTCAATGACTTGAATAGTATTTTTTTTTTTAAATAAACTCAAATACAACACTCAAATGTTTGTTTATTTAAAATGTTACATATGACATTGCTAATATACCTTAGCTCATTGTTTAAAAATGCTTGTTTAATACTGGCTGTGAACACTATTAACAATGCCAAAAATTTAATAATTTTACACGTTTCTCATCCAATACGATCAGCTTTCAAGGCTAAATTAGGTAAAATAACTTGCTCTATAATAAAGCTCTGCAAGAAACTACAAGCACTGAACACACAGAAACATTAATTGTTTTGCACGTTGGTACATTATTACCCTTTACAGTACTCACTCAATACGTAATGGATTTACTTTCACTGCGCATGCGTGTTTAAACGCCCATTACGTATTGGAATACGTCATTGGGCTACATGCTGCGCTTCTCTCTTGTTTTAAATACGATTAATTTTTTTATTTGTTTATTTATTTATTTATTTTCCTTCTCGTTTCATTGTATGTCGGTGCAGTGCTATTTTGTATTTGTATTTATTTTGTCTTGCAAAAAATCTTGTTTTGAATCACTGAATCGCTAGATGTCGCTACAAAACTAGACACAGAAAATCATAACAACACAGCCCATATGCTTGTGTTATAACAAATATAATAGTGACAACAGTCAGTGATTTATCAACCTTTTAGGATGCTGACCATGATGAAGATGTTGTAGTTCTTCTGAAGCTAAGTAATACTGTCATCATTTTTCCTGTTTCATAATTCAGATGTGACGCTAAGTGGCTAACACGCTGGCTAAATGTCTGAAATGTGTTAGCACACAGTGAACCTGTCTTATGTTTCATATATTTAAACATTAATTAGTCTGTACGGATTGTCAAACGATACATTTTGCAGTCATTTGGCTTTGTGAGTGTTGCATGTGCTACTTGATGTTGGTTAGCAGCCCGGTGATCCAGCGTAAAGTACATATGTGTACACATCTAATACTTATATGTAACTCAATAGTAAAACTGCTGTTTCTATAATGTGGGTATAGTTGTATTAATGTTAGAGTGTGGTCAGATGTCAGACATCATACAGATGATACTGCTGCTCAATTCAAAAGGGATTTGTTTCATGTGATGATGAGGGGTTCACAGGAGGGTTGCCAGGTCTGCGTAACAAAACCTTCCCAATGGCTAATCAAAAAAAGCCCAAAACCTTAGGTCAAACACCAAGACTCAAATTATGCCACTCCAATATACACTAAAATATATTCAATACCTAAAATACAATTCCTTCTTAAAAAGCACTGTATTAAAGGGTTAGTTCACTCAAAAATGAAAACTCATGATGCTATCATATTTCTTTGGAGTCAAAAATAAGAAAACTATTCTTTCTAAGGCGGCTAAGTGCTAGGATACTATTTCATTATTTGATAGAGACATTAGAAGAAATAGAAGCCAAGAGTCACGTGTGTTTTCATTATGATCCCAATATATTACTTGAATTTGTCAGCTGAACACAATTGGAGATATATGAAATAATATGCAGACTTCTAGCCATGTAGTGCAATTGAATAGTACCCGTGATTTGTATGAAGTTTGTAACTGTATATATAGCATCTAGAGTAGAGTCACTCAAAGCAAAAGGTTATCATTAGCTTTTGGATAGAACAAACCGTTCTCATATTACGCATCAAAAAATCTTATCTGAATATTTTCCCAAAATGTTCTTTATGTAGAATAATCTTATGTAGAAAACAGTAAATCTAAAAAAATGTCTTTAGCTGGGTTTTTACAGGTGGGGTCACATTATGTTTTCAAAGTCCTCAATGCCATTTGTCTGGTTTTAATAATAATAATAATAATAATAATAATAATAATCTATCTTTCCTCTACAGATGTGAGTAGTGTCATGGAATATAATGAGAGACTTGCACGCTTTCGTCAGGGTCATGTCAACCCTTTTGACAGGACAGAGATGGACAGCAGCTCAGAAGAGAAAGATTCCCCAAAACACGGTGAGTCATCTTTATACTGAATGTACAAATATGTTCTCCTCACACTTGAGAGGTTCTAGGAAATTATTTTTGTAAACTCGTTACTCATAACTCACAAGTGTGGTCTATCAATACCAGTGGAATTTTGAACAAATCTTCGGTATCATTTCACCACAGAACAAGATACATTTTTGTGTTACACTTGTTTTTATTAAATATACCTGAATGAGACCTTGTTAATATGTAACTGCAAACATATTTTGTCCTTTTATCTTTACAAAAAATTATTAAATTACATTTTAAATTTCAGTTAAATTAGAGGAAAAGAATAACTTGTATATCACAGATATAATTTTATTGCCAGCTTCACATACTGTTGCTTGGCTGATAGTGCTTGTATTAATACATTTACATACATTTATGACCAATCTCACATCCGTTAATTGCCTGCCACACTGTGCGATCAAGATCGTAGTTAAAGGGCGTGTTGCAGGTTACATTTTTTCAACGAATTTGTGCAATTTGCTTGTTCATAATAAACATTTAAACTGTTATCCATTGTATTTTATGTTGTTGGGTATCACAAAACGGAATATAATACGAAAAAGTACTGCGGTTTGCAATGATTCTCCTTTCCGCGGAAAGGATAGTTTCCGCTTCGCGTCGGGTCCTCATCACACTGTCGGGGCTTATTTCCCGATAACTACTGGCTGCCTCTACATTATCCCTTACATGTATGCAGCCGGACTCGGATTCGAGTGTGCTGCAGCTGCTGACTGCTGCTGCGTATAAAATGATCATGTGATTCGTTATGATCGCATAAACAATATAACAAAGCATCCTTTTATTTCACAAAACAATATATTTGAGATATTATTTGATAGACTAGTAAGTGTGGATTAAGGATGTTTAAAAATCTCTAGCCTGGTGGTCATAACACGAATGGATCGAATCAGTAGATTTGCAAAGTTTTATATATATATCATAAATAATAATTAGCATGGTAACTTTGCAGTATACCGCATTATATATTTCCTACTATGTATATATGATTTCCATATTATATACATAAGTATTAAACGGCAATAAATGTCTCATCTATCTCTATGGCTCTGGCTGAGGCTTTTATTCACTTCTCCCCAACATGACATAATCGCGGAATTGCGTAAAAAAAAACGTTAATACCAAAAACGTAAAAAAAAGACAATTTTTGAGACACAAAATGATATACTTATCTTGAGTGATTTATGTACCCATTAATCGACAGTGGTGGTTAACCTGCAACACGCCCTTTAAGTCCATGTATGCAAGTCACACTGTATGATCTCAGTTTCCATCAATGTCAGACTGTACGAGTTTAAAGACTTTTACCTCATTGATCGACGACGGCTGGGTAAACACACGCTGAAGCAAAGGCAGCAAACCGAAACAACATCTACCGTTCATTTTAATCATGACTTGTCTCAAGCATAAAAAGAAGAAAAATTAAGGAGACAAGTAGAGGAGAGCAGGGGCGAAAGTACCATTTTTCAGATCTTAATTTTAAAAGATAATGTTATAGACAGTGATATATTTTTGCTGTGGTCAATAACTCACAAGTGTCACACAGCAGGATTGTGTCTCAAAATTTCTGACATGGTCCTTAATTGGCTGTCCGTCTGTGAACATGTCAAACTAGCGATCAAAGACGGCAGATTTCAGCCTAGGATTCTAGAAATCTTTTAGGATTTCAAAATTTGTCCCAGACAGCTAAATCGTGGCTGAAATCTCACAGTGTGCACCGGGCTTAAGTTATGGCTAAAACCCTGTTCTACTAGTGTGGTATAGCCATAACTAAAACTCCTTCACATTTAGAATGATGACGATTACATTATTTCTGAAAAAATCAACTGTTCATAAATTGTTCTCTAATTTTAATCTCCACTGTATATGCCCATATTAAGTTTTAGTAATTGCGTCACCTGCTGCCAACAGGATGTGTGGCACATCAAAATACCTTTGCCATATTCCTCCTATATTTACCCATTTAAATGCATTAAATGCGAGGGCCCTTTTGTCACTGCTTTTTTAACTTGTTTTCAGAGCACATTATGTACATTTATGTACAATATCTAAACAATTTGAATATATATCGCAACAACAGCAGCCCCAATAAAACATGTACAGTAATAAATAATAATGATGATGAATACTTTTACATTGACCACAGAAGTCCCTGTTAACTGTTCAGCCTGCGAGTGCTCTTTTACTGCTGTTAAAGGGATATTTCATCTGAAAATTGTAAAACGAGCACAATTCACTTCCATAGTAGGACAAAATAATACTAGGGAATTGAATGGGGCTCATGAACGGTTTGGTTACAAACATTCCTGAAAACATCTTCCTTAGAGAGAGTGAGAAAATGATGACAGAATTTTCATTTTTCATTCTTTTCCGCCAGCATTTAAAAAAAGTTGCCTGCCAGTGCAAGCATTTTTTATGAGTTTAGGTGTTTTTCTTTAAATATATAAACAAAATTCATTTAAAAAATCAATGAAACGCACACCCGGAGCAGTGGGCAGCTATCACTGCAGCACCTGGGAAGCAACTGAGGTTAAGGTGTCTACAACTAGTGGTGAAAGAGGGGCAGTCTGGAAAACGATAGTTTTGAATTCTTGTTGATTCTGTTGATCACACAAAAACATTTCCCATTTTAGACACGTTTCCCCCTGTTTTCGTGGATTTCACCCGATACACTAATGTTGTCGCTCAGACTTTTTGCAACTCAGTGGGCGCAACCGCAGTAACTTCGGCCAATGGTGATGTCACATGCATATACTATTTAATTTTACATCCTGTAAAATTATCTGTCTGAATTCAGTGCTTTCATCTGTGTCTCCAGTAGGATTAGCAAGGCAAAAATAACCTTCAGCTCATGGTTTCTTTTTACACTGATAAAATAAACTGACCAGACCAGACCATAAGACAAAAAAACACTAATGTTATGAATTAATAGATGTTACATAGCCAAAAGTGAGCATTAGGATTAAACTTAACCTCCTAAGACCTGGATGTTGTTTGCACCATAATACTTAATTCTGTATAACTGGAACCAGTTGGACACAAATGTGGACGATAACACTGCTTCATGTTCAAAGTCAAATGTTTGGTTATTACATTTATTGGTTCTTCCTAACCCCAAAAATAGCTGTAAGCAATCTGAAAAAAAGACAAACCAAAGCTCTGGTCTTAAAAGGTTAAATATAAATGTGTAGCTCTGTTAGTGATCCAAAGTGTAAAATAAATACTACCACTAATTTTTACCATTAATTTTTTATTGAAAGCTTAAGATCCACCAAATTTTCTTGATTTTGCCTAAGAGAAGTTAATATTTATGTATTATATTTACATTTCCATTAAAATTAATTTAATTGTCACAGCTATGCAGATGACACCCAGATATACTTACAGTAGCCCTGTCTCCCAATGACTACAGCCCCATTGACTCTCTATGTAAATGCATTGATGAAATTAACAGTTGGATGTGTCAAAACTTCCTTCAGTTAAACAAAGACAAAACTGAAGTCATTGTATTTGAAAAGAATGATGAAACTCTCAAAGTTAACACATATCTTTACTCTAGGGGTCTAAAGACACAAAATAAAGTCAGAAATCTTGGTGTAATTCTGGAGTCTGACCTTAATTTCAGTAGTCATATGAAAGCAATAAGCAAATCAGCTTACTACCATCTCAGAAATATTGCCAGAATTAGATGTTTTAGGACTTAGAGAAACTTGTTCATGCTTTCATCACCAGCAGGGTGGATTACTGCAATGGACTTCTTACGGGGATCCCCAAAAAGACCATTAGACAGCTGCAGCTCATACAAAACACTGCTGCCAGAATTCTGACCAGAACCAAAAAATCTGAGCACATCACTCCAGTCCTCAGGTCCTTACACTGGCTTCCTGTTACATATAGAATAGATTTTAAGTGTTACTCCCCAGCTAGCAAAAAGTTGTCTATTGGACGTTGAGTAGACGTAAACCTTCAACGTCTAATTTTGGTCCACTGAAGGTTGAAAGTGAAAATTGAAAAGATGTCAAATTTGTCCAACTTTTCAACGTCAATCTTCAACGTCTAATTACGGTCCAGTGAAGGTTGAAAATGAAAATTGAAAAGACGTCAAATTTGTCCTTCTTTTCAACGTTGAAAACAGGTCGATCTTCAACGTCTAATTTTGGTCCATTGAAGGTTGAAAATGAAAATTGAAAAGACGTCATATTCGTCCATCTTTTCAACGTTCAAATCAGGTCGATCTTCAACGTCTAATTTTGGTCCATTGAACGTTGAAAATGAAAATTGAAAAGACGTCATATTCGTCCTTCTTTTCAACGTTCAAATCAGGTCGATCTTCAACGTCTAATTTTGGTCCATTGAAGGTTGAAAATGAAAATTGAAAAGACGTCATATTCGTCCATCTTTTCAACGTTCAAATCAGGTCGACCTTCAACGTCTAATTTTGGTCCATATTCATCCATCTTTTCAATGTTGAAAACAGGACCACATTAACATACCAAATAACATTTTATAAAATGAAACAAAGCTTTAAAGGGTTATAATAACTTTAATAAAACAGAACATTTTAAATAGTGCAAACAGTCAAGTAACCAACAGATTTCAGTCTGCAAAAAACAGTTCGGTCCAGTAACCAACACAGAGTGCAATAAACATATACCAACACAGATTTCAGAGCGCAGTAAACATAGGTCAGTCCAATGCAATGAGCCAGAGGTTTTCAAAGCTGTCCTGGAGGACTACTAGTACTGCACAATTTGCATGTCTCCCTCATTAGACACACCTGGTTTAAATTTTCAGCTCATTAGTAGAGACTGCAAAGCCGTTTCTCAATATGCGTTCTTGTCTGTACTTGCGTTCTTGTGGACTTGTGAAACGTCATCAGTCGCGGCCCAAGTACTGTTCCAATTCAAAGTTCGCATCAAGCCCAAGTTCACATAAAATCCCCGGATGTGTTCTTGATCCGCCCATTTTATCGAGGATGCATCAGAGGAGACTTGTGTGGACTTATGACAGCGAAGTTTCCCAGAATGCATTTCGCGTCAGAAGTTCGTTCTTCCGAGTCTGAACTTGCAAGTCCGAACTAAGAAGGACACAAGTCCGAACTTGGCGTACTTGGTATTGAGAAACGGCTCAAGACTTGAACTGGGTGTGTAAGGTAACTGAATGAGGTGTGTCACAAAAGGGAAACATGCAAAATGTGCAGTACTAGTGGTCCTCCAGGACAGCTTTGAAAATCCCTGCTATGAGCAGTCCAGAACTTTCTGTAATCTGGCGGTTGGTTGGACTTCTCTCTGTGATGATGGGTGGAAGATTTGCGTCACATTCACACGCCTCTTCGCTTCTTCTTTAAGTTTTATGGCGGTTGGCAACTACCTTTAATGGTGCATTACCGCCACCTGGTGGGGTGGGGTAATTATAGCATGAATCCTCATTGCACCTCAATCGCAGTTTCATATTTTTTATAACTTTGACGTAATGTGTAAAACTCTTTACATTTACTTAAGATAATTGTAGAAATGAGTGTAGAGTCCATGATCAATCCAAATCAGCCGTATTTATTACGTAAACATCTGTAGTGTATATTCAATTTACAGCTTACACAGCCACAGGCAACAAACTGAAACTAAACACTTCAATCCGGCAGGGGAATATAAAACAGTGCCAACAGGACTCATGCGCATGCACACTTCCACTAGTACAGTGTTTCTCAGTGTCCATACAGTACGCAAACACAATCATTAACAAGAATGATCTACAATAATAATAAACATGGTTTGGTAATTTGTTTTCTCTGTTGTTTTAGCATGTATAACAGATTATCTAGCTGTCTTAGATTATGAGTTGAAAACGTGGTCAGTTGAAAATGTGGTCAGTTGAAAACACGTAGTCAAACAGTCCAGCCAAAACTACTTAGTTGAAATCACGTCGTAAACCAGTCCAAGGCGGACCGACTTATTTTCAACCATATTTCAACGTTGAAAGACCGTAATTGTTTACTGGTAGATTATGAGTTGAAAACATGGTCAGTTGAAAACACGTAGTCAAACAGTCCAGCCAAAACTACTTAGTTGAAATCACGTCGTAAACCAGTCCAAGGCGGACCGACTTATTTTCAACCATATTTCAACGTTGAAAGACCGTAATTGTTTACTGGTAGATTATGAGTTGAAAACATGGTCAGTTGAAAACACGAGGACGCTTCGGCGGCCGGCTCGCGCGAGGACGCTTCGGCGGCCGGCTCGCGCGAGGACGCTTCGGCGGCCGGCTCGCGCGAGGACGCTTCGGCGGCCGGCTCGCGCGAGGACGCTTCGGCGGCCGGCTCGCGCGAGGACGCTTCGGCGGCCGGCTCGCGCGAGGACGCTTCGGCGGCCGGCTCGCGCGAGGACGCTTCGGCGGCCGGCTCGCGCGAGGACGCTTCGGCGGCCGGCTCGCGCGAGGACGCTTCGGCGGCCGGCTCGCGCGAGGACGCTTCGGCGGCCGGCTCGCGCGAGGACGCTTCGGCGGCCGGCTCGCGCGAGGACGCTTCGGCGGCCGGCTCGCGCGCTTCCGCGGGTATCAGACTGTTTCATTTACAACGTGTTTACTGAATTATTCCCGTCCACGTTTGGGAGAAGAGTGAGCAAGGCTGGGAGAAATTGTTAATATGCACATCAACGTTTGAACGACGTCACCATTGTGAACTGAGTTTTCAGAAAGCTTAATAAAGTTTGACTTTATCTGACATTCCCATTAGCACAGCTCCATCTAGTGGATGCATAACGCAAACCCAGTCAAACGTTTGACTGCAGTATTATGCGCCTTATAACCCGGTGCGCCCTATATATTAAAAAAAATCTAAAATAGGCCATTCATTGAAGGTGCGCCTTATAATCCGGTGCGCCTTATAGTGCGGAAAATACGGTACTCAGATCATATGGGATCATTTCAGTTAGAAATACCAAGGGTTCACTCAAAACAAGGTGCGTCTGCATTTAGTTATTATGCCACTTGTAGCGAATCAGCTTCCAGAAGAGATCAGATGTGCTGCAAACACTTTTAAATCTATACACATCTGTTTAACTCTGCATTTACTGAATGAGCACTGTGCTGCTTCACACTGACTGCACTTTTAATTTAAGTCACTTTTACTCCTGTTTTATTCTTTTTAACATATTTTAAACTGTTTTTGAGATTTCATTTAATTTACATTATGATTAGGGCTGTCTGGTTGAAGAGTCTTTTGAGTTTAGGGGGAGTGGTGGGTTCCTCCACTTAGACACGAGTGGAAAGAAACCGTAAGTCCAGTGTTAAGGCGGGTGTAAATATACAGGCGTGTAAAAACAAATGTATATGCACTAGATGCTGTTAGTGGCAGAAAGTGTGTTAAGTTTTCGCCCCTCCATTAGGATAGGAAAAGACACTATAGACATGCGGGTAGGTCAACCAGTGTAAGCCGAAAAACCTATCTCTCAGACTCGTATATGCCTCTGTCCCTAGTAAGAAGGAAACAATGGCAGTCAATTATTTTGTACCTTTATTAGATCATTTGTTGTACTAAGAGCTCAGACTGAATGTATTGTTTTTTATTAAAATGATTTAATATATCATATGATATAATATTATTACTGTATAAATATAATCTTGGTGGCAGTATAAAGTGAGGAATTTAATACAAAAAACATGTAAACATAGCTAAAGTGGAGGTCTGGCATAAATTAATGGTTTTGCTGACAATCAGATTTGGGTGCTGGGTATAATTGTAAGTGCCCAACAGTTGTGTTCATATCTTTTTTTTCTGTTAATAGGTGATTTAAATATTTGTGGCTTGAAACAGATGGAAAATTGACCGGCTTGTGCTGCCTTTCTATGGAGATCCCAATGTAAACTGCCCAAAGAAACAAAAAACTAAAATATATTGAAAGACTAAAATTAGCTGAAAAACAAACAAGAGTATTTAAAAAACTCACACTAAACAGAATTATTTGAAGAAAAGCAAAATATAAATAAAAACTTAATTTGAAGTCCAAAACAATAATAAACCTGCCTGCAAGTCTTCTGAAGTCTGAATGAATTAGGTTTCTGTAAATGTCATGCTATAGTTTAGTGCAAAGGTTTTCAAATTGTGGGTTCCCACTATGGGTAGCACAGTGGGATCAGTGGTCACACAAAGTCACTTGGGTTGTTGTATTAAATGACACAAAGAATAGTTTTATCCTATAAATGACAGTTAATGGCATTAATTTTGATATCAGGTATTTTGGGATTGCAATTAAACTTCCATTTAATTCAGACAATGACAATGAAAATATAAACTACTCTAAAAAGAACAAATGTTTATATTTCTAAATGTTTTTTTGCATATTTCTAAAAATCTTTTTTTGTGAATATAATTCATATATAATAATATAATATATTATTATACCTTTCTAAGTGGCTTCGCGTCGTGCCTTACAACGCCCCTTAGCTGTTATAAAATGCACTGGTAACCCACTGCTTCTCGGGGTTTATTGCTTTATTTTAAGTAATTTAAGCTCAATACCTTCACCCTAACTCTTAAATCTCATCTGCACTTTTACATCCTCAAAACCTGCTGAAACATTATGACCTTGCATTTTGTAATGCGAGCAGCTTGGACTTTCCCTTGCAATGCGCTCGTGCTCAGACTTTTGCTCTCACCTGAGCTTTGTAATGCATGCGTCCCGGAGTAGAGAGGTTGTTATGCGTGCAGGGGTTTAAAACCAGTTAATCCCGATACCTGGCACCCAAGTTATTCACAGCACGCCAAAGAATACTTGGAAGTATTAATCATGTTATCCATGTTTATTTTGGAGAAGAATTACTTAACATTTCTTCTAAATATCTTCTGTTATTTAATGTTCTGGGCGGACTTTGAAATACAGAATTACATTTGCAGTGTAAGCAAAAAGAGTGCAATAAAAATGTCCGCAGTGTATCTTTTGAAACATGCTGTGTCTTGTGGTTTCAAGAAGTTGAGTTGTATGGGGATGTGAAAAAGTGACAGAGAACTAGATCCTTATGACCCAAGCTTTGGCTGCTGTATCACTTCCTGAACTGTCCGGCAAAAAGACACAGTGTCTGAATCTCATGAGCTGCTTATCTGAAATCTTCAGTAACATCTCTGTTCATTTATCAAAATGCTGTGCTGTGATATTTATGCAGGTTAGTGACTATTTTGATTATAAGGAGTCAAGCAGTTTTTGTGGGCTAAGGTAAAAGTGTAGTTTTGTTTATTGTTTAAAGAGGTGATGTGAATTGTTTGAATGCTACTTTGTGGAGGCTTGTTTATAATCAGGTTTCATTATAACCTGTTTTGGGCATGTAGTCATATGTCATTATAACTACTCAAAATATTGTCTTTGCCTGAGAGATGCCTATGCTATCTACTGTTTGTTTTTCCAAACGGTACTGTTCATGTATTTGTTTTAGTTAACTTTTTTATTTCCCATTTTACATTGACACAACTAACATTACGGGAAAAAATCACTTCAATATGTAACCTCTGTTCTCTGATGGAGGGAATGAGATGTTGTGTTGATGTAGTGACACTAGGGGTTCGTTCTTGTTAGCCCCAATCACCTCTTATCTTTTTGAGAAAAGGCCATTGTGATTTGGCAAGTGGAATTTGCATGCCAGTGGAAGAAGTAGCTTGTGTGAGTGAGCTTGATTTATGGTTCCGCGTAGGACCTACGCCGTAAGCTATGCATAGGCTATGCATAACTCTGCGTGATACGTGCTGTGATTGGTCCGCTAGAAACCCACCCGTCACATTTCCTCTTACACATTTCTGCTTGCGATGGTATAAGCAAAGATTGGGAAAGTTCAGTGATATTTCTGCAAGCTGCAAGAGAAGTCATTGTCAATTTACCTCCATCACATGCCTGCTTCTTCTTTGGCGCTGCCTTGATTCTGTGTATACACAATGACATGCCTAGTGTGGACATTGCCTACTAGTGATTCACATGTGTGAGAGCATGTCGACGGGAACTATGACGCAGAAGTATAAATGAAAACCAGCACTATATATATATACACATACACACATACACTCACCTAAAGGATTATTAGGAACACCATACTAATACTGGGTTTGACGCCCTTTCACCTTCAGAACTGCCTTAATGCTATGTGGCATTGATTCAACAAGGTGCTGAAAGCATTCTTTAGAAAAGTTGGTCCATATTGATAGGATAGAATCTTGCAGTTGATGGAGATTTGTGGGATGCACATCCAGGGCACTCATTGTCATGTTGAAGAAACCAATTTGAAATGATTCAAGCTTTGTGACATGGTGCACGGAAAAATCACCAGTGTTAAATCAACACTGCCGGTGTATATATGGGGACGACCAGGTCTGGTGTTACTCATATAAACACCAGCAGTGTTGATTTAACACTGCTAATTTTGGTGTGTGCATTATCCTGCTGGAAGCAGCCATCAGAGGATGGGTACATGGTGGTCATAAAGGGATGGACATGGTCAGAAACAATGCTCAGGTAGGCCGTGGCATTTAAATGATGCCCAATTGGCACCAAGAGACCTAAAATGTGCCAAGAAAACATCCCCCACACCATTACACCACCACCACCAGCCTGCACAGTGGTAACAAGGCATGATGGGTCCATGTTCTCATTCTGTTTACACCAAATTCTGACTCTACCATCTGAATGTCTCAACAGAAATCGAGACTCATCAGACCAGGCAACATTTTTCCAGTCTTCAACAGTCAAATTTTGGTGAGCTTGTGCAACTTGTAGCCTCTTTTTCCTATTTGTAGTGGAGATGAGTGGTACCCGGTGGAGTCTTCTGCTGTTGTAGCCCATCCGCCTCAAGGTTGTGCGTGTTGTGGCTTCACAAATGCTTTGCTGCATACCTCAGTTGTAACGAGTGGTTATTTCAGTCAAAGTTGCTCTTCTATCAGCTTGAATCAGTCGGCTCATTCTCCTCTGACCTCTAGTATCAACAAGACATTTTCACCCACAGGACTGCCGCATACTGGATGTTTTTCCCTTTTCACACCATTCTTTGTAAACCCTAGAAATGGTTGTGCGTGAAAATCCCAGTAACGGAGCAGATTGTGAAATTCTCAGACCCGCCCGTCTGGCACCAACAACCATGCCACGCTCAAAAAACTGTCTCAAATGTGACGAGACCGAGAAACGCCATCACCTGCTTTCAGACGGAGCAGAGCCATAGTTCACTGACATTCATTATCCCAGGCGATTCGTCCGGGAAAATGAATGAGATATAACTCCGACCCAATTGGCCAATTTTTTTATCATTAATCAACTAATCGGATAATAACCCAAATATTTGCTTTTTTATTATAGCTACATTAGGGTATTCATGTGTATAAGTGTACTTTTAAAATTGTAAATGCCACACACTACTTCAGAGATTTGCTGATATAAACTTTTTGGTTTTGATATGTTAAGACTATGTTAAAAAAAAACTTTGTACAGCTTTTAAATAGTAAAACATATTTAAATGTCAAAATATCAAAAAACAAAGCGTATTGAGTCGTCAGGGATGTGCCGGTGAGGAAATTTAGCCACAAAATAATAAACAAATGTTAATCTTCAACTTTAGACCTTTATAAGGTGGTTTCCCGGATAGGGATTATCTTAAGCCAGGACTAGGCCTTAGTTTAATTACAAAATATAACTAGTTTTAACAAACATGCCTTACTTAAAACATTACTTGTGTGCATTTTGAAGCAAAACAAAGGGCACTGATGTATTTAAAGAGTTGTTTTCAGTTTGGACACCTCTTACATTTATTTTAGTCTATTACAAGTTTAATCTAGCCTGGGTTTCCCCATGCTGCCTTGCGCACAAATTCATTCACGCTGCAAGTCTAGCATGGAAACTATGGAACAATTTTGCCCCATTTGCATTTGATAGACATTCGTAGTGCCCAATAAATGTCTCTGGGCATTCGTAAACCACACCTCAAATACGAGAAAATGAGCATGTGGTTTCCAGACCACTTCTCATTCTCTATGAGACTGGTCTGGTGTTAGCCAGGCTAAGTTTAATCCCTGTCCGGGAAACCACCCCTATGAGTATTAATATTATTCATTATTAACAAAATACAGTTTAAAGTTTATACATGAATTTAACAATTTAGCAAATATATATATGCATTGGTTTTCGGTTGTTGTTTTTTTGCAAACATGCAGTAGATAGATGCGTACATGCGGTAGATAGATGCGTCTTGAGACCCTCTGCACTGAAACATTCTGCTTTTCACTAAAACTTTATTGTGCTAATCCCTTAATAGATTATTCAACTGAATATAAGTGTCTTTGCAACATAATGTCAACTTATTCTCTTAATCCTTAACCCTACCGCTAACAGTAGTCTATTAATACTCCAATGAGATTGTAATTTTAAAGTTACTTATGATTAGAATGTCTAAAGTGTACTATTGAAATAAAGTGTAACCAGGTGCAAGTCCTCGCTCAAAGAACAAAATGCATCCTCTCCACGCACCCTAACGCAAAGTAAAGGGCTTGTGATCGAAGCCACGCTCTCAGATTCCACACGGTAGCTTTAACAGTTCTTCACAGCTAGATGATTTCAGAGGAATCATGGTTTTCAACACGTAAAGAAGCTACACCTGCCAAAATATCAATGGTCTGCTCTAGAAAAGATTAGAGGTGATTGGGTCTCCCAAGAGCGAACCCCTAGTATCACTACATCAACACAATGTCAAATGAGTGACTAAAAGGAAAAAAATTTGTTATGTTACTCTATTATCACGTCATCTTCTGCCTGTTGTTCATCCATATCTGTATATCTGCCTCATGCTTGAGTAGAACAAAAGTGTCGAGTAACAGGCATGAGAAAGATCTAGTGAGACATAGTGTAACAACTAGTAAATTGGCTTTGATCTGTAGGATTTAACATTTCTAGCATCGTCATGATTTTGCTCTCTTTTTTGCTATAGATCAACACAATACATTGTGTTAGATCAGTCTGTGGTAATAAAAAGTAAACTAAAATGATCTTTAAGAATTAAAAAAGTAAACAAAGAAAACTTTATGGTCCTTGAGTAATAATATTAAATTAATTAGCAACATAAATAAACATTTCAGAGTCTGTTTTGTATGTCTTAAAAACAGTAAACAACAGTTTGAACTTAAGTTAATGATTATGTGAAATCACACCCGTGTCACATTCACACAGTTGCTCGTGCAGACGATACTGACTTGAGTAAGAAACAACAGCTTCTGCTCGTCCCAGATGAATTAAGTTTCAGAAGTGTTAATCAGTATGTTATATTCACAGAGGTGAAGAGGTCAGAGGTCATCATCTCTGAATCTAAAGCTCAGAGTTCAGACCGTGCCATGGACCTCGGTTTGGCTGAAGATCACTTCTCTCGGCCTGTGGTAAGTAAACAACAGTTATTCTGTTGAAAGTCACTTTAGGGTGATTTGCATTGTTTCTTGATGATGTATAATGTTTGTTATCCAAGTTTATTTTTTAAAGTCATTCAAGTTCAAGAAGAGGTGAATAGGGGTCTCGTCTCATGGCTCACTTTGTCTGAGACGCTTTGTGTGCGCAGTTTAATAAAACACATGATATGAAACTGAACTTTTCCCTTAGCCAAAATGTTTTAATTTAACAGATACATAATGAGACAAAATATTACCTGTTAGATTTACCCTAAATAAATAATTTCTCATCGTTAACCACTAATAGGATATCAGAGCCAGAGCAGAGAAGGACATGCCAGGATGATGCTGTGCTCAACAGTGTACTTAAGCGCTGATCGCCTAGATCTCACATCTCCGACAACATCTTAACAAATATTCAAATAGGCACTACCTTTATAAACCAACAGCAGATGGGAGGTTTATATACATACATACATTCTTACCTATAGACGGTTTCAGCAGTAACAACATAAAAAAAAGGCTTTCATGGAACACGCATAACTTCCAGTAAACTCCACAAAGAACAAATAACAACAGAGTCTTTTTAGAGTAGTTTATTTCAGATAACAAGCTAAATAAACAACATGTAGATGACGTTAGTTCAAATCCTAGCTAAAGCATATAAAAATGACACTGAACTAAAGTTACTGTGTAAAATGTGTACTATATAATGTATGCAATCTTTACAGATCAGCTGCAAGCAAAACTCTTGGATGTCTTTTAGAGAGTCTATGCTGCGAACTTTGCATATTTTTGAGAATCCAATGTTTAGCTGATCATGATAACTGCTCATTATTATCCACGTGAACACGACTGATTCTCTTCCTCAGTGGAACGTTAGAGCTTTGTTTTCCAGGGACCGAAACTAATCGCGACACTCGCGTCTCCTGGAAATCCGGTTTATTTCAACCAATCAATGACGACTTTGACATTCTCACAGGGTTTCCAGAAAAGTGTACGAAAAACATCAGACGTTCAGCCAACAGTTTGTGGGCGTGACATCTGAGGCTGAGACTACCGCACGTGTGTCTGATGAAACGTCTATGAAGTACCACTCTTTAATCTACATTTTCTGAGATCATTTCAAACATAATGTTCATAAAATTACTGCTATTGTGAGACAAGAAGTCATAAACTCTTGTGATAGTTTTATGCTATTGCTTATAAGCGTAGAGTCAATGTGGCATCCAAATTGTGTGGAAGTAGCGCATAAAGGGATAGATAAAAAAAAATTCTCACCTTCATGTTGTTCTAAATGTCTAAAGCAGTGTTGGACACAAAAGAAGATATTTTGATAAATGATGGTAAGCACAAAGTTGACGGTACCCATTGACTTCCATAGTAGGATAAAACGAATACTATGTGAGTCAGTGGGTACCTTCAACTGTGTGCTTGCTTACCATCATTTATCAAAATATCTTGTGTCATGTTCAACAGAATAAAGAAACTCATACAGGTTTAGATCAACATGAAGATGAGAAAATGGTGACAGACCTTTAACAGATGCTTAACTTTACACAACACTTCTTAAACTTTAGTACTTTACCGTTTGCCTTAGCATATAACTGGACTTAAAACCCCTCTGTTGGTGAAACCATGTGCCTAATCCTTAGAAAAGATATAGCAACCTTAGTCAGTAAGTAAGTTTAAATCAAACAACATGTTAGCTTTCTCAAGCCAGGATATTAAAGGATAATTCCGGTATTTAACACTTTGAGTCTCATTTCTGGTTTGTTTTGGATGAACTACAGTGATGGACACAGAAATTTTGACAATGGGTCGTGTCTTGACTTTTCGACTCATTTAGAAGCGTCTCTTGACTGCTTCAGAATGGAAGTCAATGGCCATGCACAAACATGTCATTAAAACAACACTTAACATTCATTTTCAAAACTGTACTACTCACCGAGTGGTTCGTGGTGTTCGTTGATGATTAAAAACAAATATATTGGCGCAATGTATGATGTCAATCCGTGTTATTTGCTATAGTGGAACTATTTTTTCAGATACCTCACAACCGCATATATACTTCCGCTCTATATTTGAGTCTGAAGCATGAATGAACGTAGTCCAACAAACTGTAATAAAATGGTAGCATACTTTCAAAATCAAGTTTATTTATAAAACTTACACCATCCAATATGTTTTTTTCATCGGCAGAACAATAAAGATGATATTTTGCAGAAACCCCAGTGCTCCGTCATGCAAGTCAACAGATCCGCACACTTTAAGAGCTAAAGCATATATATCCAATACAACAGTAATCCCCCATAACTCCGTGTGACATATTGATGTCTTGTGAAGCAAATCAATCAGTTTTTGCAAGAAACTGAACGTTATTTACAACACTATTAGCGTGAATGCCAAAGCAGGAAGCGTATTTTCCGTTTGAGGCGATCTTCCACTGGTGCAGTTTGGTGGCTGTTGGCTATGGATGTTGGTCTCTCTGCGCCACCTATAGAGTGGGAGCGTGAAGCGCACTTCCTGCTTGGCAAAAGCTCTGCATTAACGCTGTAAAATATTTATATATATATATATATTCGAATCTCAAAACTGAAAATCGAATGTCAACCCACGGAACGAATATTCGACTATTCTGGTCCAGCCCTACAAATATGGGAAAAATTTATTCTGAGAGAAACCGAGCGAAAAACAACAACCACATGTAAACAGTCCCTTTTCTGTTTCCCGGCGGCGGAGTGATATATCAGCGAGCAATAAGTCTTCCAGAGAAGTCAATGGAATTTTACAAAATGCCAAATAAAACACGACAGAAACTGTATTTCGCTACACAACTTGTTTTTAATCATCAACGAACACCACAAACCACTCGGTGAGTAGCACAGTTTTGAAAATGAACGTTAACTTCTTCCACCCTGAAGCTATTTTGGGGATTTTCACCTGGATTTGGCCTACCCAATTTCAAAAGCTTCCCATACCCACATGCAGAGGTTTACATACAAATGTTTGGTATCATTTTACAGGAAACCCTTTGAAATTACATAAAACACTGTTGAAAGTGCTAAACATGGTTGTATGTGATGTCAGTCCTCTAATAAACACAAAAATAAATAGGCGCTTTTTGATGTTTTTTTTCTAAAGTTTTTATTTAAAAGTGTATAACTCTGGCCCTGAGTGCCTCAGCTCCCTGCAGACAGTTTTGTTTGATTCCAGCAATTGCCAGCTTACAGAGGAAAAAAGATTTTTTTCTCTATCATAATCTATGCAAAAGTTATTTTACTCCAACTGATGGGAGGAATAATACCCTTTTTGTATACAATTTCTGCCTAAAAACATTTGAAGTGCTCCCATAACCACATACAGTGGAATAAATGCAATTGCTTTATATCATTTTAAAGAAAACCCTTTGAAGTTACATAAAAAGCTGCTGTTTGTGACAAATATTGTTATTTATGTGGTTTTTCATATGATGAAACACCAAATTTTCTTTTTATATGTTGTAAATACTGCCTCTGATAGTGTATAACTCTGGTTGTGGGTGCTCTAGCAGACTGCAGACAGTTCTGGTTGTTACCAGCAGCAGACAGTAAACACCCAAAAAAAGAATGATCTCTTTAGCATGTCGCATTCAAAAGTTATTTTCATTTTACTGAAGTGTCCGAAAATACATTTTTCATATAAATATTAATTTTTTGTTTTGGACATATAATAAATAACAAGGGATTATTCATGCACACAACCTAAGAAAATGCTGTGAATGGACTCATTCTTTAGAGTAGGACCTAAGAGAAAAGATGGTGTATCATTTGTGGCTATATGTGCTATCTGAGGCAGTCCACACTCAATTTTCCCATATGTTTACAAAAGACGATTTTTTACCTTATTATTCATTCAACTATTGTTGGATATGTGTTGATAATAGAACAAAAATAACGCAGTAGTCTTATTCCTGAGCATGAGAGCTTTCATTTGATATAAGACTTGCCCATGTTTGTCATATTTGAAAAATATGAAATATGTGAATATTAAATCATATAAAAAATTATGGGGGGGGTGATAGTGTAAATTAAGTGTAAATAACTTTCTTACAGTAAAAGATTTCTCAAAGTAATGCATATCTGGAGAAAGTAGAGAGTCTAAGCTTTCAAACAGTATCTCATATGTGTTACTGGGGTCCATGATGGACCATTAAAGATTAAAAGAATATTTTATTTGAGTCAAAATACGAAATTTTGTACCCGGGACTGGGTCCTCAGGGTTTAAGAGGTTAAGTGTTGTTTTAATGACATGTTTGTGCATGGCCATTGACTTCCATTCTGAAGCAGTCAAGAGACGCTTCTAAACGAGTCAAAAACTCAAGACACGACCCATTGTCAAAATTTCTGTGTCCATCACTGTAGTTCATCCAAAACAAACCAGAAATGAGACTCAAAGTGTTAAATACCGGAATTATCCTTTAACACATAATGCACAAAAATAAATTTTAAAAGAACTATTTGGTCTCTAAGTTACATTGTACAATTCCCACACACTCAGCTGTCTGATAATACATTTAGTTTTATTCTGTTTCAAGTTTTGGAGTTGTGTTTCCTTATGTTCAGTGTAAAGCCACAATATGTAAGATTTTTGGAATAAAATATCTTAAAACCACTTGCACAGGGTGATATATATCATGCGGTTGTGTACTAACATTATCCCAAAAGTTCCCAAGGATCTGTAAATTTGTGTTTTAAATAATGGCTCGTCCATTGTCACTGTCACATATCAATAAAGTAATATCCTCGCTATCCTTGATTTTTTTTCTTGTGAAAACTATGGCAACATAAGTGGACAAATTCGGATGTGGCGGTTATACAGCATCTAACACACAGCTATTGTGCCTCACAGCTAATTCATTTAGGATGGCATAAAATAATGTGACCAAACGTACAGATAATAAAACATTATTTAACTACCTCATTCATGAACATGATTAGCGAAGTCCATATGTCTCTGGATGATAAAAACAACATCTCGCATTGTTCCACTCTCCTACATAACGTCATTTACCTTTGCTATTGTTTTGAAAGTGTGACCTCTGGTCCTGAAGTTGATTAAAGGTTTCTATAAACTTCATGTTAGCTTCAGCATGCAGCAGCACTGGGAACATTTCTTTTATTATTTCAAATATTCCGAGCATTTTTTTTGTTGGTGGCATTTTGGTTATTTTCAGAGCCTTCACTAGAGTTTGTTGACCTTTGAACCTGGCAGGGTTCCTTTGTGGCATCTGATGTAGAGCAGCTGAAACAGGCCATTGAGGAGTGCAAGAGACTGATCCTGGAACTGCCGGAACATTCTGAGAAACAAAAGGACACGGTGGTCAAACTAATCCACCTCCGGCTCAAATTACAGGAGCTAAAGGTGAGAGACACAGGTAAAAGTTATCTGTGAGTTACCACAGAGCTGTTCTGTCAATGATATTTTACTGTTTGTGTTGGATTTCGAAAGGACCCAGAGGAAGATGAACCCAACTCGCAGGTTGTGTTAGAGCATCGCTTCTCAAAGGAGAAGAGCAAGAGTGTCAAACAGATGTGTGACAAGTGCAGCACCATAATATGGGGCCTCATTCAGACCTGGTACACCTGCACAGGTGAGATCAGTCTAAACTTATTATTTCAAGAGTTTGGTTCCAAAACAAGATAACACTGTTTTTAAATGTTTTGTCAAAACATGTTCATTATTATGTTTAGGGATGCACGAAATATCGGCCGACATATCTTTTCGGCCGATAACTGGTTATTTTTAATATTATCGGTTATCGGTCTGATAGCAAAATTAGGCCGATAAATGAAAGCCGATAAATGATGAATTATTTGGTTTGTTGAACCACTTCAGTTGCTCATTGCTGGCCATGTGGAGTTTTGATTGGTGCTTTCTCTGACATAGCACGAAGATGACACATGTTGCGGGGTTAAGAAAAGTATGCTAGTCTAGCGCAAAGACAAGATGTCTGCGGTCTGCGAGTTTTTCATTGTGAAAATAATATGAATATTTATCGTCCTATAGATATCGGTTATCGCCCCCCAAAATCAAAGAGTTATCGGTTATCCGCATCGGCCAAAATTTCCATATCGGTGCATCCCTAATTATGTTATCATGTTTTTATTTTGTTTTATTGTGCTACTTAGCTGCATTTTTTTAGTTATAAAGACGTATCCAAACAAACCAACTGAAGTTTAAATTGATATTAATTGGAATGCACAATCAAATCATTAGAATTTTGGAAAATTAAAAAAAGTGTTATCTCATTTTGGAACCAAACTTTTCATTTACTGTACACTATACAGGCCTACAGTATACTGCTCTGTAAACACCATGTGTTGTCCATTACCACAATCACTTTATATGAAAATACATTGATTATACTTCCAATGAAAGTCTACAGTGGGGCAAAAAAGTATTTAGTCAACCACCAACCGTGCAAGTTCTCCCACTCAAAAAGATGAGAGAGGCCTGCAACCTTCATCACAGGCACACCTCAACCATGAGAGACAAAATGAGGAAAAAAAATCCAGAAAATCACACCGTCTGACTCTCTAAGAACCTACTTGCAACTTACGGTGGAAAATAAGTATTTGGTCAATAACAAAAAAGCAAGATTTCTTTCTCTCACAGACCTGTAACTTCTTCTTTAAGAGGATCCTCTGTCCTCCACTTGTTACCTGTATTAATGGCACCTGTTTGAACTTGTTAGCAGTATAAAAGACACCTGTCCACAACCTAAAACAGTCAGAATGCAAACTCAACTATGGCCAAGACCAAAGAGCTGTCAAAGGACACCAGAAACAAAATTGTAGACCTGCACCAGTCTGGGAAGACTGAATCTGCAATAGGTAAGCAGCTTGGTGTGAAGAAATAAATTGTGAGAGCAATTATTAGAAAATGTAAGACATACAAGAACACTGATAATCTCCCTCGATCTGGGGCTCCACGCAAGATCTCATCCCGTAGGGTAAAATTATCACCAGAATGGTGAGCAAAAATCCCAGAACCACATGGGGGAACCTAGTGAATGACCTGCAGAGAGCTGGGACCAAAGTAACAAAGGCTACCATCAGTAACACACTATGCAGCCAGGGACTCAATTCCTGCAGTGCCAGATGTGTCCACCTGCTTAAGCCAGTACATGTCCGGACCTGTCTGAAGTTTGCTAGAGAGCATTTGGATGATCCAGAAGAAGATTAGGAGAATGTCATATGGTCAGATGAAACCAAAACATAACTTTTTGGTAGAAACTCAACTTCTTGTGTTTGGAGGAGAAAGAATGCTGAGTTGCATTCAAAGAACACCATACCTACTGTGAAGCATGGTGGTGGAAACCTCATGCTTTGGGGCTGTTTCTCTGCAAAGGGACCAGGACGACTGATCCGAGTTAAGGAAAGAATGAATGGGTCCATGTATCGTGAGATTTTGACTCAAAACCTCTTTTCGTCAGCAAGGGCATTGAAGATGAAACGTGGCTGGGTCTTTCAGTATGGCAGTGATCCCAAACATACCGCCCGGGCAAAGAAGGAGTGGTTTCGTAAGAATAATTTCAAGGTCCTGGAGTGGCCTAGCCAGTCTCCAGATCTCAACCCCATAGAAAATCTTTGGAGGGAGTTGAAAATCTGAGTTGCCCAGCAACAGCCCTAAAACATCACTGCTCTAGAGGAGATCTGCATGGAGGAATGGGCCAAACTACCAGCAACAGTGTGTAAAAACCTTGTGGAGACTTACAGAAAACGTTTGATCTCTGTCATTGCCAACGAAGGGTATATAACAAAGTATTGACATAAACTTTTGTTATTGACCAAATACTTATTTTTCACCATAATTTACAAATAAATTCTTTAAAAAATCAGACAATGTAATTTTCTGGATTTTTTTTCTCATTTTGTCTCTCATAGTTGACGTGTACCTTTGACAAAAATTACAGGCCTCTCTCATCTTTTTAAGTGTGAGAACTTGAACAATTGGTAGCTGACTAAATACTTTTTTGCCCCACTGTAAAGGTAAAGTTTGTTTTTCTTGCCGCACTTACATTAATTATATAGTCAAAGGCACAATATGTACATTTTTTAACATTCAATTGTACAAAACTACTAGCACATATTTCGTTCACATGTGTACTTACATTATCCCAAATGTATTTGAATTCAGAATTAGCAGTTTTAAAAAAGCCTACCACCCCTATTCATTGAGTCACCTGTCAATGTTTGTGTTTGTTATGTTTGGGTTATCCTCAGTTTCTGCTTTTGCTGCTACTTAAACTATAGTTGTGTTTAACTTTATGTGTGGCACCAGTGTTGGGAGAAACGCATTACAAAAGTTACTGTAATTTAATCCATTACTAATAACATTTTGGTAATATTACACCTGTTACAATCTTAGTAATGAGCATTATAACATTTCAACTCAACATTACCTGTTATTTTTATGTTTAAGAATTAACCAATACACAATACATTTTATGCAATTGTCATAAACGTTTCGTCAGTAAAGCCGGTTCCTTGATAAGTAGTAAATTGGCATCACCTGCTTTCAGATGGGGCAGCATTTACTACACAAAGCTGTAATTCACTAAAAAAGCTGGGGTGTACGATACGTTTGCGATAATGATGGCGAAATTCCCTTATTTTTTGTTGCCAACTGTCTCGTATTAGCTGGGACGTCTCGTATTTTTGGCTTAGTTATTGTTGTCCCATACAGGACCTTTTGCATCCTGTTTTTTGACTGCTACGCTGATCTAACCAGTTACTGATACAAAACCGAATTAAGCATTGCCACAGGAAACGCACAAGTTGAAAATCTGAACTTTGGCGGATATTAGAGAGCAATATTAGTTTGAATGTAAAATACAATTTCACCACTAGTTGGGGAAAATCCTACTTATTGTCCCTTTAACTAAATTTCTGTAACTAGACCATAGATAATGATCACTACAAATGACATGGGCTGTGTTATCAATATTTAAATTGGTGTTCAATCGTTTTTTCAAGTCTAAACAGTTTATAATAGTTATTAATAGTTATAATATGTGATAATATTACTTGATATTACTTTTACACTAAAACACCACATCTTTGCTAGTATTTACAACTGCCAGTGTTTCGAATGACGTTGCGAAATGACATTGTTCGTGGTGACGCAAGGAATTGTGGGTTATTTGCAGCAGCGAAGGTTACATCTCACGCATCATCCGGATTCCCGTGAAAGTCTTCTGACGTATGCAAGCCTTCGAATGCGACCTCCAGATGACACCGCGTACTGAAACGAGAAACAGCTAAGGGTATAAGATTGTAGTAAATTGTTTCTCTCTCTCTCTCTTATTGTAGGTTGTTATTACCGTTGCCATAGCAAATGTATGAATCTCATCACTAAACCATGTGTGAGGTCAAAGGTCAGCCACCAGTCTGAATATGAACTCAGCATCTGTCCTGAGGTTGGTCTGGACAAACAAGACTATAGGTGTGCAGAGTGCCGAACGCCTATTTCTCTAAGTAAGAGTGTTTCCAATTACATTGTTGATACTTATTATGTATATCTGTGCCAAATTATGACATAAACATTAGATACTTTTTCACTGAACTTTGTGTAATGTACATTGTTGTGTTGTGTAACTTGTTCTGTTGTGTTGTATAGGGATTGTTGTGTGATGTATAGACAGTTTCAGCAGTAACAACATAAACAAATGGCTTTTGTGGAACAAACGTATCTTCCGGTAAACTTCACAAAGAATCAATAACAACAGAGTCCTTTTACAGTAGTTTATTTCTGATAACACGCAAATTCAACAACACGTAGATTACATTAGTTCATATATCATAGCTAAAGTGTATCAAAAACTACACTTAGCTAACGTTACTGTGTAAAATGTGTACTATATTGGTCATTCTATGAAAATGGTGGCTTTCCTGTCCCAACCCCAACCACCAGGAAAAACACTTAAAATTGTCAGATAATGACACAAAATATATATTTTTTGTTTTAATTGAAATGTTTTATTATTAATAAAACATATGTAAGACAGTTATATTGCAAACCATTTTTTATATATATTGTAGAACACGGTCAGTACCATGAAATTGGCTTGTCCCTCGGGTCAGGAGTTATGGTTTAGTGACATGTTTTGAGTAAAAAAATATATTATTCTCCCCCTTTAAATGTCATAATATAAAGGGAAGTAGTACAGTTATTTAGTAGACTACTTAAAAAACTAAAATATCAACTAAAGATTATAAATAATTTACAGGGAATACATGTCTCCCAATTTCATGTTACTGGTGTTACAATTTATAAAAACCACCACTTTGAAAAAAATCTACATCCTTGCCAACTTCTTCCTACGTCAAACATTCATTGTAGGCATGGCTGTTTTGAAAAGCACATGGTGAGTGTGCACTCTCTCCTCATCTTTTAGCAATTTGATAAATAATTTGATAATTTCATGCGAGGACTTAAGATGTGTCACTGGTGTTACTACAGTTTATAGTAAGGGGAAAGGAAATGTTATTAATATAATTTTTCAGTTTGCATGATTAAGTGATTTATTTACAATTTAAGAAGTGTGGTTTGAGCTACTGTGGCCGTAATCTTAGATATGTCCTTGTGTCTGCAGATTTGTCACTGGTGTTATCGTCACTGGTGTTACTGTTGCTGGTTTCATAAGTAAGCATTTTAAGGATATCATCATTCAATTTTGATCACTCAGCCTCACTTATTTCTGATGTTACAACAAAAAACACAATGGTAGAAATAGTAAAAGGTCACACAATAGAATAGAACTTTACGCATGCCTGTTTAAAGTAAATTATTACTAATCAAGACAATTTCTTAATATTACATTAACTTTTTCTGTCTTTGATTATGTATGCAAATTAAATAGGCAAAATACATTCTGTGGGAAGCCTGAATTGTCATCTAAAAAATAGGTAACATCAGTGACAAAAAAAGCAGCACAAGCATTTTTTTAATGTAATGTAGCACAATTTTTTTATGTAATGTAGTAAAAATATAAAAATACATTAAGCTGTCATTTAAGTTGATTTATAATGTTAAGAGGTTAACTATTATCTGACTATAAGTTTTGGTAATAAGAGATAAAATAAAATAAAAGAATTACATTTTTAAAAGTTCAAAAAGCCACCATTTTCATAGAATGACCCATATAATGTATACAATGTTAAGATTGGCTGCCAAACCTCCCTTCACATAGCGGTGATCCATAATCATGTCTCCCCTCGTCTATGGAAACTAAAACATTTGTTATTTTCGACAAGGTATTTGTTCCAGAGTTCAGTTTAGTAACTAGTCAGACCATTTAACAGAGACCGGAAGTTAATTTCAGCCCAGAAGAGTTACCGCAATAATGCATGTTTGTCCAATTAAACCATCTATACTGTTATTTTGTGTTGGGTGTGTTGCGTAATGAATACTGTTGTGTTGTGTAGGAGGTGTTCCCAGTGAGGCGAGGCAGTGTGATTATACAGGTCAGTATTATTGTACCAGCTGTCACTGGAATGACACAGCCATTATTCCAGCCCGAGTTATACACAACTGGGAGTTTGAGCCCCGCAAGGTAAAATACAACCAACACACTCTAGGGGGCGGTTTCCCGGACAGGGATTAGACTAGTCCTAGACTAAAAAAAAAATTAAGAGCTGTCCAAACTGAAAACAGCTTGCACTGACATATCTTAAAATACATCAGTAGTTTTGTTTTGCCTCAAAATGCACACAAGTAATGTTTTTAGAAAGGCATGTTTGTTAAAACTAGTTATTTTTCTAGTTAAACTAAGGCCTAGTCTCGCTTAAGCTAATCTCTGTCTGGGAAACCACCACCCCTTTATTGTTTTATACAGACTCTTTGTGAAATAACTGTGTGTTTTTATATTCATTGTTGATCTTATCATGACTTGCTCAATCTCTAAAGTGACTTTCTCTGCTTGTTTTGTGTTTTGAGGTCTGTCGTTCATCTATGCGTTATTTGGCTCTGATGATCTCCAGACCTGTGCTCAGATTAAGAGAGATAAACCCTCTGCTCTTTAACTTTGTAGAAGAACTGGTGGAGATCAGAGTAAGTGTTAACGAATATTGATGTTCACTTTAAGCAGTTAGTTTGGTTATTATAAATGTACTGTTCAGAGTACCAGTTTTACCTTTCCAAAACTGTCCATACAAACATTTTCGAAAAACTCATCAGTTTAAAATGTTTAAAAATATTTAATGCTGTTGGTGTGCTTGAACGTGAGGTACAGAAACTGGCGTCTGTATTTTTTGGGAACAACATGAAGTTGAGTAAATCATGACAGAAATATCCGTTTTGGGTTTTAAATAAATTTTCATTGTCATCAGATTTGAGTTATGATGATTTAAGTGGTGTCTTATCAACTGTTATTTGTTAATGTTTTGTGCTGACAGAAAGTGACATTGTTTGTTATTTTTCCCAATTTCGTAAGAAACTAATCGAAATAGACCGGTTTCTCAATAGTGAATGATGAAACATTACTTCTGTCACACTGCTATGTATTTTACTCAGCAGCTTCTTTTTTCTAAGACATATTCATTTATTTACTAAAATAAATTAAAAAAGATGGAAACGCTTATACATTTTTTTAACGATTTATTTTTAATTTTAAGTTTCTGGTCCTGAAGATCTACCCTGCATCCTAATTTGACTACTAACCAACCCAAATAGTATTCAAAGTTAGAATTAGTATGTCCTAAATTGTATTTTGTTGAAACGAGTATCTAAGTTCCCAGATGGTCTACTTTTTAAGGTGAAAATACAAAGACACTGATATTACCCACAACTCACCATAAGAGGGCGGAGTTTAGCTGCGCTACACAGAATTGACAAATTAAATAAATAAATGATGCGTCGCTGAATCAATAAATTAAAACAGAGTTAATATCACCTGACAAATAGTGAATAAAGAATGCTTAAATGCAAAGATGAGTTGTATTTTGATGTACTTTTGTTTGACATTAGTATGTCCCAATGTGTGCATACTGTGTTGTTCTGCACTCAAAAGTAGTTACTTTTCCAACACAATTGCAGTACTTACTATTAGGGCGTAGTATAAGTAGTTCAGCTCCAACCCTAATCAGACACACCTGCATGTCATTTCCAAGTAATCCTGAAAACCTTTATTAGAATTTTTTTCAATTTATTTCGGGACAATGGCCCTCCAGGACCACGATTGTCCAACCCCATATTAGATGCTTACCATGATAGCTCATTTCCAAAATATGTTGCTTTAACATTTCTAATAAACTAATGCTTGAGTTCATCAATATTGTCCCTTAGTCAAGAATGGGTATTGTTCAATTATAAAACAATTTGATCCGCTTCAAATGTTGACTAGTGTATATATTACATAATAGGAAAATAATCGAATGGAATTGATCTTTATGATATTTCTGACACTATAGAAGTTACGTCAGGACATCTTATTAATGAAGCCATATTTCATCACCTGTAAGGAGGCCATGGAAGCTCGACTGCTGCTGCATGTGAGTTTGTAAATTATTCTTCAGTCATACACCCAGACCTTATTTTTGGTCATTACTGTAACTTATTCACACTAATTATTACAGGTCATCCCCAAAAATACTGCCAACATTTAGTATGGAGCTGTAATGTTGTACTTATATGATACATTTACTATTTCGGTCAACTGCTCTATCCCATATCCAGACAGTTTAGTGAATTTTAGCTTTACACAAGCTAAAGGTTTGAAACTGTTAAATTAAGGAAATGTCTAAGCTGTGTTTGAAATACATTCACGGTGCATTCACACGGGGGTGAAATTGTTAATGCTTGATTGCTTGTCTGAAGCGTGTCTAACAGCCAATCACAGAGGCCACAACACATGCTCCGGTCGTCCTTAAACGTAATTGGCTGGCTTTTTTGCATAAGGTGATCTGATTGGCTGACGCATGTGTTGCTGCTTGAAAAGTTGAGAAACTTCTGCCACGAGCAACGGATCCACAATTTAGTTCGGCAACGCTTGACATCACCTATTAAAAGTGATTGGAGTCAGAGTCGATGGTGTAGTGGGCAGCGCTCCGACATGTGATGCTTTTGCACTTTCGGCGACCCAAGTTCGATTCCCGGCTTGTGGTCATTTGCGATCCCATACCCCTCTCTCCTCTCTGTACTTTCCTGTCCTCTCCTTAATCACTTTAAAATAAAAGGCAAAAATGGTCAAAAAAATATAACTTTAAAAGTGTATGGGAAGCGTTAACGCTTATGCCCCGTGTGAACGTACCATTAGTCATTTGTCCCGTTGCCTTGCTGCCCAATCAGACAGTGACTTTTACAGGCAGTGTTTTTGCTCGATGGTACCTCTGGAAACACAGACAGGCTTCACAGGCAGTGTGACAAAAGATATTTGAAATGTAAACAAAGTGCTTTGGTTATAAACACTAAGATTTTTCAAAACTACAATCCTAGTTTCTCAAATGTTTAGGTGATAAAAAGGAACGTATTTTCTGTGGAGTTTAATATTCTTACTATTTTGTCATGTGCCATATGGATGCGGTTATGTCACAGCTTCAGGATCGCCAGCACTTTGTGGAGAATGATGACATGTACAGCTTACAGGACCTGATTGATACCTCCAGTGGGCGTCTCAGCTGCTCCCTTACTGAGATTCATACTACCTTTGCCAAACATATTAAACTGGACTGTGAGGTGAGAAACACAAACTTAAGTTGATTGGGAAAATGAAGTGAAATATGAAATAAATAAAAGTGATGAATTAAAGGCCAATACTATTATAGTCTTAAACACACTGTTAAATATTTGGAGACGGTTTAGTGCTAGTGTTTAGTGTCCATTAAAACACAGGAGAAAATTCAACTTGCTGTTAGTTTAATGCTGCAATTCAGTGCAGTTAATAATAAAGAAAAACTATTAAAATTGGCCACAGATATTTTCTGCCATTTATTTAATGAGTTTATCAATTTAAGCAAGTCCAGTATCTCTTACCAGACCAGCAGCCCCACTGAAGCAATGCTGAGCAGCACAAGCAGTAGATATTAAATTGATGACAACTCACCACTTCCCTTTTGTACTCGAAGCTCTGTTCAATTCTATTACATGCTTGTATTTGGCTTTTATTTCCTTAATCTATTGCTATTTTATACATTAACATCAGAGGAATGTGGGCGCCTCCTGCTAATGTCTTTAAGATTTTAAAACACAATGTTCGGTAATGCTTCTTTAAAACATATCCATATAAATTTCTTAATTTTTTTATGGAATTCATCACAATTAACTTATTAATTGTGACATTATGTAATACATTGATTATATCTCAATGCCAGGGATTTTCAAATTGTGGGATCATGTGGGTAGCTTTGCTGTTGTGGTTAATGACACACACACACCAAAAAAAAACAGTTTAGTCCAGTTAATGACTAGCAATGACTTTGATATGATATATACCATAACTTATTTAGATGTTTCAATTAAACTTACATTTTATTAATAAAATGGCTATGAAAATTAAAACTACTTATTATAAACACTATAGAAAAATGTGTTTTTGTCTCATATTTCCATTTAAAAATATGTTGCTGGGTCCCCAGATAGATAATACCTGTTTGAGTGGGTCTCAAAATACCTGTACAGGAATACAAAAGAGTTATGTGACTACATTAAAAAAGAGGGAATAATTAAGTAATAAATGACATAGGCCGTTTCTCAATCTGAAAGCTGCAGCCTTCGCGGAGATCGCATATGCAGGCTAGGCATGGGCCGATTACTGGTTTCAAGGTATACCAAGGTTTTAAAGAGTCAAGGTTTCAAAACCACTTACATTTTTATGTGATTCCGTTTTTAAGGAATAAGCTGTGTTTACACAAAATTAAGTTAAATAATTAAGTCATGTAATTTATTTAAAGTTTGCATTTAATATTATTAATATTAATACATTTAAATTTAAGTTTAATGCTGACCCCAAGCGCCAACAGCAGGTATAACACAATATTCTCATTCAATATTCTTACTAACGATTAAGCTTGTGCTGAATGTGCTGCTAAGTCTATTTGTCATGATTCTTGTATTGCTTTATTCTAGTCTTGAGGCAGAATCATGATAGACTCATGTTTTGTGTGCCTGCACGTGGCCTTTTGTTGGGCTGCGTGCTTGCGTGCCTTGTCGCTTTGTCCCCGCTCCCTTGTATCCTCTTAGTTGTTTGATCATTGTCCGCTGTCCCCCTCATTGGTTCTCCCTATTTAAAGTCCTTGTGCCGCCGCTGCCTCAGCCGTCTCTGCTGCCGGCTGCAAAACTGGGGCGAGGTAGCGACAGACTTCCAGGAAACAAAGGAGGCAGGCATGGGACTTTAAATGGGGAGAACTAATGGGGGGTACAGGTGACAATGATTAAACAGTTAAGACAAGAGGATACAAGGGAGCGGGGATAAAGTGACGAGACACGCAAGCACGCAGCCCAACAAAAGGCCACGTGCAGGCACACAAAACATGAGTCTATCATGATTCTGCCTCAAGACTAGAATAAAGCAATACAAGAGGGCAGAATCATGACACTATTAAGACCAGGATAAAATAATAAGGGATTCACACAGCACAAGGTTTGACAGACTATACTAGGGTTCACGCTTAACTTAAAATGTAATTTTCATACAGTAGAATGCACTCTTTAAAATGAGCAAGCTCTTAATGTTAAGATTCCCTGTAGAGTTAGCAAGTTTATTTTATTTTCAATTATAATCAAGTCTTATGTTTTCAGCATCTTTTACTCTGTCTCTTTCTCTCTGTGCCATTAGAAATGCCAGGCCAAAGGCTACATGTGTGAACTATGTAAAGAGGGTGATATTCTCTTTCCATTCGACAGCCATACATCTGTCTGTTGTGACTGCTCTTCTGTTTTCCATAGGTCAGCATCACATCACACGTACATTATACTGCTGCTTTACATTTTGTTTTACGCTTATTTCCTTTGAAATAGATAAGGAATAATTGACGACGGGCCATTGAATAATTGGAAAATAATGCACACCCAAGGTGGCACAATACAAAGAGGAGAACATTTACACTGCGGGTGTGCATTATTTTCAAATAATTTAAAGGATTGGAGAAAATTATTCCTCTTATAACACGGTTACTACAAAAATTGCTTTGGTGGTTATTTTAAGACATTTGACATGTTAGCTGTTTACAGAAAAATAATCAACACCCATGGAACATTTCTCAACCAATCAGAATAAAGCATTCAACAGCCCCCTTCATATAATAAAGTCTAAACCATACCAGCTGTCAAACATTAACACTGTCACTGAAAGATAAGTATTGTGCATTTTTGTGATTACCGGTAACTGTGTGTTTTTTTTTCCAGGGATTGTTACTATGATAACTCTACTAAATGTCCACGCTGTGTGAGAATCCTAGAACGCAAACACGAGGAGTCTCTGAACCCATAGATCAGACTGCTTAATGGACAGGACAAAAAACCCACATCTACACACACAGCCTCATCTACAGTTTATTTGTACTTTACCTTTGAATCATTAGGTCAAGATCTTACAGTATAAAAATACTGCAAATGAACACTAAGCTTTTTATTTATTTTCTTATTATACTTCATATTTTGGGAAATTGATACAAATTTCCCTAGAAAGCACTGTGGTAGACTGTAGAACATAATGTGCTCTTATTTTATAAAATTAACTTTTAACAGTATTATGTATGTGTGTAGATTAGAACAACGGCCGCAGTTATGATTGTATGTCCAAAGTTTCAGTATCCTTCTCTGTAATCGGCAAGTGTCCCGAAACTATCTGTTGTAAAATAACATGTGCTACTAAATGCCAGTTTATTGTATTTGTAACTGTTAAACACAATTCTTGACTGAAATACAAAAGCCATTACATAAAGCATGAAAAAAAACAAATATCATCACAATAGTTTGGTTGTTTGGTTTTGTTTCGCTCCTCAAGCCAGAAGAAAAGGATTCATTTCAGCCTGCAGCTTTTGATTGGAACAAACATAAGGGAGGCGGGCTTGTGTAAACTGTATCCTATCTCATTTCTACTCTTTAAATAACTTACCTATACTTGAGAGGCCAGTTTGTTTTCTATAAAAACATAAAAGGTGCTCTCACGTGTATAGAATTAGAAATCCTGACCCCTCCGACTTCAACAGCTGACATACCAAGTTACCGCACTGCACCATTGTATTGAAGGTGAAGCGTTTGTATACTTACAGTAGGTTTGGTCGTTCTCTACAGAGATGTTCAGTCCGGTAAGGAGCCGATGGACAGATTTGTTTACCTCTAACCTGAAGGTCTAGATAACTGCTTGAGTGATGCATCACGGATGGACAACCCTTGGGACAACACGACCCGTTCGTCACGTTTCTCATGAGCCGTAAAGAGGTTGAATCTTCCCAGAGATCGCACCTGTTTTCTTCATGTAATATTAATGTGGTTTTCAGTCTTTGCGTAAAAAAGTTTAATACAGTACACAGGGATTGAGTCCAGAGGCTATGTTTTTATGGATGTTAATAGAGAAGAGGCTTCAGTGAGCAGAATAAACCGCTTTTGTGAGGAAATAGCGAATCATTGAATCGACAGCCATTCATTAATCTTTATCATGTTTAACATTGAAAAATACTTTTGCTGGGAACGTTTTTTTAGTGTTCACTGTGATTAAAATGCTGTTTTTTAAGCGATGGCAGATAAGGTACCGTATTTCCACAAGTAAAGTGTGTACAATATTATGTGACATGTGAATATTATCTAAAATCAACAAAAAATGTGTTTCCTTCCTCTGGCTTTCAGGTTTGACTATTAAAATAAGATTTTAATTGTGATTAATATGCATGTCATGTGTCCTTGTGATGCTGAAACAGACAATTGAATAATTTATGTTTATAGTACTGTATATTGTTTGATGAAAATAAAACAATGTTATAATTACATTTTTAGTTACTAACATCACTGGTATGTATGCAGTAATGATGTTTTTTAAAAAAACAGATTAACATCTAATCTTTTCATGAGGGGCAAGAAACTGAAATGTAAACTGTGACAAACTGTTGTAACACTTTGAACGCCTGCCTCACATCATCCAAAAGGTAGATTAGCAGACGTTAATATCTTCCAGTAATAGATTGTCTTTTTTATGCTACATTCACTTGGAGTGTCAATGCTTATCATTTGTTTTAAATATGTGACTTCATGCATTTCATTACCGAACTGAATTGCAGGGGGCCCCACAAGATGGCGACCGGTGAGGTGGTGGTTATGATAAGCTGAGGAGTAAAGTTTGTTCCTTCACCTCAAATAATTTATTATTGATTGTTTTTTGCCGGTTGGTCATTTAAATGTAGGACTCAAAAATTCGGTTATTAAACCATTCAGTTGTTGTCACCTTTTCAACTGTACAATTCAGTCATCAGATGGTTTAAAAACAGAAAGAGAGGGGGGTTAAAGGAAAAACACTAATGAAGATGACAAGCAAAAATTATCAAGGGCACCTTCATGGTAATGGAGTTCAAATGCATTCATATGCAATGCAAGAAAGCACTGTTCAACCGGATTTGACCCCCAACACCCCTAATCGAAGAAAAGTGAACATGAGCAATCTCTCTCTGAAATTCAAGAAAACATTGTACGATGCTAGGGTGACCACCTGCTAATAAGCCCAAGGGGGGACAAGGGGTGTGTTTCTGAGGGACAATGTGTGACACTCCCTGGCCCGGCGGTGCACCCGACCCATGGGCCGACTTATTGATAGTGGTTTACCCATTTCTAGCACATACCACCTTACACTGCAAAGAACTTATTTTCTAGAATAAAAATTATTGTATTTTTGTCTTGTTTTCAGTAAAAATATCTAAAAATTCTTAAATGAAGATGCTTTTTCTTGATGAGCAAAACGACCCAAGAAAATAAGTCTAGTTTTTAGACCAAAAATATCAAATTTAAGTGATATTTTCTCGGGTCGTTTTGCTCCTAAAGTAAAAGCATCTTCATTTAAGAATTTTTAGATATTTTTACTGAAAACAAGACAAAAATACCAAGACCACAGACCATTTTTTTCTTGAAAATAATTTTTTGCAGTGTACAAGGCATATTTATAATGCCCTATTCCCCTAAACATGTGTAATTGCTGATGTATGCTCATGAATAGGCCAACCAATGTGTATTTTTTTTTTAAATAAAGATTCATAATATTTTGAACATTCAATGAATTGACAGATGCACTTTCACTTACGATTTACTTTAGCTATTTATTTTATTTTTCATTATAATTTATTCATTTTCAATAAATTATAATATAAAATTATAGAATTAACAGGAATTGAAGTTGCTCAACAACACAGAAACAGTTAAAAAAAGTCTTAACTCACAACTCCAGAGGTTCACGGAACGAGAAGAGGGAGGAAGGATGGTGAACTTGCATGTTAGTAAAGGCAGGCGCAGGAAAAAAAAACTGTTCAGTGTTCTGGAGACATCTTTAGGACTTTCAGCCACAAATATTTATTTTCCCGCGCAAAACCGAGGTGAAGGGGTAAGGGGTAAGACAGAGAAATGAGACGCACCCTCAGTCTCTTTCTCCATATTTCGAATTGGAAAGCGCGCATTTAAAAGGGATGCACGTGCGTGGCTGCGTGCAGACTGCACTGTCATGACAACAACGAGAAAGGTTGACAACAACCTAGTCAGCAGTTCAGCTGAGGGGCAACAGTAGCGTGCGAGTAGCGAGTGGCAAGCGAGCCTGAACTATCTAGTAATCTTCGTTTGGCTGCCTGGGGCTCAAGGATATAGAGGGACCAACTTTTTTTAAGCAAGCATTGATTAGCAATTGATTCAATTGATTCAAAGCTTCAAAAATCTTTGTTTCTCCCATCACTAATTACTAGGTGTGACGAGACACTTAATCAGAATAAGTAAACACATTACAGCCTTTGTAATAAAAGCCAGCATTATATCAAATGCCTGAAGGTGCCGCTAAAGGAACCGGCTTCTATATTTTCACTTTGGAAGCTTTAATCCATTAAAATCTTTAATATTTGTCCAATTCTTTGCATTAGAAATGATAAAGCCACTGTTATTTTTGAGCAAGAAGATGCAGACATTAAACCATGGAAACTCCGAGTGAGGGTTTAATCTGCTGAGACACTTCACATCTGACCAACAGACATCACAACGCGTGTCATAAACGGTAAAGACAGAAACTTAACTTCATGCTAATATTAGGACAGTGGACGTTTCTTAAACAGAAAGCTGCAGCCTCCGGAGGTCGCATATGCAGGATGCGTCATTGAGACTGGTTTATTTCAGTCAGGGCTCTCAAGTTTTACCAAAAGTTTGGAGTGAGATTACATCGGTCAGGGGAGGGGGTGTTTGCGACAGCAAACCCTTGGCCCCACCCAATTCTCACAGTGGTAACAGTTTAATTTTACCTAATGTTTTGTAAACGAATCGTTGATGAGCCCCATTGACTTCCATAGTATTTTATTTCCTAATATAGAAGTTAATGGGGCTCATTAATGCCAAACAGTGCTAAGGTGGACAAACATGGGTGACACATAGATCTGTTCGATTGAGCAGTGCAGTGTAGACGCGCTACCGTTGCACCACAAGATCTAACACAATCGGGCTGGCACCTGTTCTGGCTGCGTAAACCCAGCTGATTGGATCATCCTAGCAAACCGTTTCCAGCAGACGACTCCTAAGGTGCAAGTTGTCCTTGTTGTACACGTTTGATGCTTATACATGCAAAGAAAGATAGGAATCCTTTCTGGCTTGCTTCAAAAATTGGGGGGCTTGCAACTCCACTCTTTTATTAAGGGAAAAGTGTTGGATTCCTGCAGATGGAACAGTGGAAGGAAATTGATTTCTGACATATCACTGTCTATTCTCAATTTTTTCCTCAGTGTCGCAAAGAGGGAAGGAACAATTCCTTAACACCAAACAGTGCTAAGGTGGACAAACATGGGGTGACACAGATCTGTCCGATTGAGCAGTGCAGCCAGAACAACCGGCTTGCCGACACTCGGGTGGCCCAGAATAACCGCTCACCAAAATCTCAAGTCACAAAAGGACAACGTTCTGAAAGCAAAACGCCAGGAAGGCCTGAAATTGCCACTCTCTCCACCTCCAAAACACTGTTTGTCAGACGAGTTCTCCCATATGGTCTAGCGGTTAGGATTCCTGGTTTTCACCCAGGCGGCCCGGGTTCGACTCCCGGTATGGGAAGCCGTGACCTTTTGCATCTCTTCCAGATTGAAATACCTCGCTGCTTTGTGGGGTTGATGTGTTGAGTCAAGTGGGTAAAAAAATCCTCCTCTCTCCCAATATTTGCCTTTTTTGAGCTCACGCAAATTATAAAGTGGCGGAAACTGATTCATGACAAATTACTGTATTTCCTCATTGGTTACCTCGCCTGTACGAAGATGGAAAAATTCTTAATGACTCAGTGGTGCTAAAGTGGACATTCATGCGGTGACCTACTGATCTGTCTGATAATTAGTGAGGTCAAAGGGATTGGCCGGCTCACACTCAGGTTGCCCACAACACCCATTCTCCAAAAGCTTATGTCTCTATAGTACAGCGCTACAATCCTTGCGAGACTTCATAACTGCAACAAACAACCACTGATCCCAACGTGATGTGAACACGCAACCTTCTGATCTGGAGTCAGACGCGCTACCGTTGCGCCACGATCTAACACAACCGGGCTGGCACCTGATCTGGCTCCGTAGACCCAGCTGATTGGATCATCCCTGCAAACCGTTTCCAGCAGACGACTCCTAAGATGCAAGTTGTCCTTGTTGTACACGTTTGATGCTTATACATGCAAAGAAAGATAGGAATCCTTTCTGGCTTGCTTCAAAAATTGGGGGGCTTGCGACTCCACTCTTTTATTATGGGAAAGGTGTTGGACTCTTGCAGATGGAACAGTAGAAGGAAATTGATTTCTGACATATCACTGTCTATTCTCAATTTTTTCCTCAGCGCCGCAAAGAGGGAAGGAACAATTCCTTAACATCAAACAGTGCTAAGGTGGACAAAAACATGGGGTGACACAGATCTGTCCGATTGAGCAGTGCAGCCAGAACAACCGGCTTGCAGACACTCGGGTGGCCCAGAATAACCGCTCACCAAAATCTCAAGTCACAAAAGGACAACGTTCTGAAAGCAAAACGCCAGGAAGGCCTGAAATTGCCACTCTCTCCACCTCCAAAACACTGTTTGTTAAATGTGTTGTCCCATATGGTCTAGCGGTTAGGATTCCTGGTTTTCACCCAGGCGGCCTGGGTTCGACTCCCGGTATGGTAAGCAGTGGCCTTTTGCATCTCTTCCAGATTGAAATACCTCGCCATTCTCCAAAAGCTTATGTCTCTATAGTACAGCGCTACAATCCTTGCGAGACTTCATAACTGCAACAAACAACCACTGATCCCGACGTGATTTGAACACGCAACCTTCTGATCTGGAGTCAGACGCGCTACCGTTGCGCCACGAGATCTAACGCAACCGGGCTGGCACCTGATCTGGCTCCGTAGACCCAGCTGATTGGATCATCCCTGC